>NC_139231.1:93274795-93947378 GCF_977018435.1 Lepisma saccharinum | reverse complement strand
GGTTCTTCATAGATCTTAATGACTTTGAAAATGTCTGCATGTTGTATTGGATGATGGGGAACATATGTATAAGTTTGAAAAGTTTAGAAAGTAACTTTATGTGTGTATGGGCTCTAATAAGGTACAAATATTCAAACTATTTTTGTCTATTTTCTTCATAATGAACTGAGTAAATAATAACCGTTTCAAGATAAGTAGTTGGATGTTTTGCACCAACGAATTGAATAGCGACTAAATTGAAAATGCAATATTTAAGTATTTTGTTATTTTCACATTTCTGAACGTATTGGATAATAACTGATTTCCGTCATTCCCCTCAAATCCCTACCTTGCCTCTGTAATAAATTCTGATGCTCGTATTTTGAAATTCGAAAAGTCTAGCATAATTCCCTTACAGTAGTTTCCGGGGTGAAAATAAACTTTCTTTAAGTTCCCTAGCAACATCCGTTTCCATGGACAACAACAGGCACGCAAGCTCTAAGGAATTGCATGTCATTATACCCCCTAAACATTTAGTTAAAACAAGCACGATGTAGATATTTACGCATTGAGTATAACAATATATACGTAATTGTATCTGGGCTGAAACTCCTTATTATGTAGATGTCACCCTTGTTTCAGGCACCTTTTCAAAACCATGAGTTCATTCATCTGTGTGGTATTGATCTGTGAGAAATATAATGTATCTCGACAATTAAGAATTGAAGGAAACAATGTGTGCTCCAAAAAATGTCCGTGGCAACGGTTGCTAAGGACGTGAAAAAAGGGCATTTTCACCCTTAAGGAAGGGCTAATTGAGCGATTTTTTTAAATTTTCTCGGCCTTTTGGGACAATTTCATGGGGTGTCGTAATCGGACATTTTTCGCCTCCGGGGCTTCCTTCATGGAGAGCATTTATGTCAGTGAGTCAGTCAGTCAGTGTTGGGATTGGGGCTTTATAGTTATTGGATGGATGATTAATTTCTGTCTCTTGTTCATCTCAAATGAGTATCAAATACAAAACTTTTGCTACGGCGAAAAAACGCTACGAATTTATGCATCAACCCAATGTATTGACTATACTCAATTAAATTGAAACTCATTATTGCCGTCAGCTATAAGCTAATGCAGCGCCATTTTTTAAAATTATTTCCAGAACGTATGTAAACGAAAAGACTTCGATCTTCGAACATAATAACTATATTGTCTTTGCGTCCAGAGAAGCGAAGAGAAAGTTATTCCTCGCTCATTCAAGGCAATTGCTTTACAACCGCATCGATGTCAAAGCTACTCGACAAGGCAATTGCTCGTTCCTTCGCTTTGGCGCGAGGGATGACACGACGCGGTGACAAGTATTGTTTCCATGTTCGTCGCCTTGTCGCATCTCTCCCGCGCTGGAACGTGCGAAATGGATGGCCTAAAGAAGGGAAAGAGACCCTGCAGCATGTTGAAGTTTCATGGCGTGATCGCCCTGCTGATACCAGCGTTTATAATTACAAGGGTTGGAGCTGAAATTCTATTTAAGGTCAATGAGTGTGTAAAGTATCACAGCCTGAAATGGGTCTGCTTAGTACAACGATAAAAATTCCAATTTTATGTTTTATGTAGCTACAGCAATTTGCCTGTACTGGTGGCGAATTTCCCAAAACGGCGGCCTTGGCTCGAGAAGGCTTTACAGAAAAGTTAAAATAGTGAACTACATTTTATTGCACAGTTATAAGGCATTTTTTCTTATTCGGGACATATTTCAGAAGTTGATACAATGTGGCTATACTGACAGACACTCGCATAAGCAGTTTTTTTTTCCGGGAGGGGATGGAATTGTAAAGCTGGGTAGTACATAGCTGCTTTCGAGAGGAAGGGGGCAGTATTAACAATATTTACAACTTTCCACTCTCAAAAATGGCACTGTGGTTATTTCGAGGAAGGATTGCATTTGCCACCCTGATTTTTCCGAGTTTTAATTGTTTTTATTTGATTATGTTGGTTTTCTTAAATTTTCGGAGAGGGCTATGTCCCCCGTCAACGCCTCTTCCGTGTACGCCAGTGCTGGCGGATATTTCTCTATATGACGATTGTATTATATGCCTGATTCATGGAAACATTTAGTATGGAAGAAGTCGCACGCTTCCAGGCCAAATTTAATTTGTTTGAGAACTTTTCCGCTATTTCTTCAATTTCCCTGCAATAATAATAATTTTAAAAGACACCAAAGGAAATAAATTGAAAAAGAAGGTTAATCAATTTCTCTCTGTTTACATGTGTCCCTTCGATTGCTTTCTCTCTCTCTCTTTCTTTGTCTTTGATTCTGTTTCACACTCTCTCCATTTCTGTCTTTACCCCATTATTTCTCTCTCCTTCTTTTTAGCGCTTATATTCTATTCTCTCTATCTTTTTCTCGATTTATGATTTAGGGCCTCCCCGATGGCGCAGTGGTAGCGTCGTTGCATTGTAATCAAGTAGTCCCGGGTTCGATACCCGGTGGAGGCACAAGTGGTTCGGATCCCACTTTAAACTGTAGGTCCAGTCCTGATTAGCCTTACTGTGCATAAAGTGGACTTAAAACACCAAATCAATCAATCGATTTATGATTTTTTTTCTTTATTTGTGTACATTCCTTTCTCCCTTTACATGCTCCTTTCTATCTTTCGATTTCTCTGTCCCTCTTTCTCTCTCTATGTCATTCTCTGTATCTGGGACAAGGACAAAAATTGGTTTAATTCAGGGTTGGTGAGAGTGAGCAGTGGTACTGTAGCGTTGTAAGAGGGGCGATTTTATTTTGATTTGATTTAGTTTATTTTACTTCGCGTTTTATGCCTCTTGGCTAATTTGCGAAGATGGGGTGAGTGATGAAATGATGAATTTGATGAATGGACATTCACAAACAACCAAGCCCGACCGGGATTCGAACCCGGGACCCTTGGCGTCGCAGCGCGATGTGCTAACCACTTTTTTTTTATTTTTTTATTTCACTATTCTGTTTACATCTATGGATTTTTTTCTTTCATGTATACATACAATTACATTACATCGAGATATTTACCAAAATATTGTGACAATCTGACATTTTGTTTTTTTGATTGTTTCCATCTAGATCTTTTAAGATACATTGTATATAGGGTAATATTTGGTTCAAACTTTGTGCTGTATATATAGTATATTGTATGTGCTATTAGCCACACAATGGCATTTTGTTTCTTCACAGGGAAATGTTTGAAGTCTGGTAATATACATATTTTTGCTTGAAAGCATTGTGGCGATATACGACATATTTTGGCAAGGCACATAATGAGAAAGGCCCAAATTTCTGAAATTCCTTTACATGTAGTGAGGCGATGTTCATTTGTATCCACCTCGCCACATTGTTTACACTCATTTGTTGGTAATCTTTTTATTTCATTTAGTCGAACATTTGTTGGAACTAGATCATGCACCAGGGTATACCACAAACTTCGTATGTCCGTGTCAAGGAACGGCTTGTGGAGATTTTGCCATACATTTGACCAAATAACATTAGGAAATTTTTTCTCTATTCGACTCTGCTGCAAGATAAGTTGTCGTTGAAAATGTTCATACAAATTGTAACGATTGGTAAATTTTGGTAAATTCTATTTTTTTTTTAAATTACTTTTCGACAGCCCTCGCATAAATTATTTTCTAATCTAGTCCTTTTGAATGTACATTTTATCTTTGTTAAAGAAATTGTAACGCAGTTTCTGCCGGGCGAAAGAGAACGCGAAGCAAGTTGAAGCTTGCATTGTGTTTTTCCTTAACAACAATGAGTTCTTTTTCGTTCGGCGCTGCGCGGGTTTGTAAATAAGTTTAGCTTGCATTGTGTTTCTGGATATGTCTTTTGGAAGGGGTAATTGTTGAAGGCTAAAAATAACTTTTCAGTTTGTCCAAATCTTTTGTTGGGGAATAGAATTGCGCAATCTCGCAAGTATAAATACCAGCAGTTTCGCTGGCAAAATAATCAGTTTAGCAGTAGATTCCGGAATCGTTAGGTGATTAAATCGCTTGTCGAGGTCCAGGGCTGGGAGAATACGGGCGTTGTGTGGGGAGTGGCTGGTCAGCTCTCCCTTCCACAATGTCCGAGGTTCTCCGTAAGCCACCTTTCAGGATTTGTGCTGGTCAGCATGATCCTTAAAGGGGATTTAGCGAGCATATAAATAATTTAATTCATACTTATTTAATCTTAATAATTTAAAATTTTGATTCTTAAATTCAGTCGAAGTTGTCACTGGTCAGTGTGACTCCGACATAAATTCATGATATACATTCTTCTCGTCGAGTTATTTTTTCTCTTTCTTAAATCATTCTGAATTCTCCTGGTCAGGAGGTTCATTTAAATAAATTTGTTTCTTTGATACTTAAATCCGAGAGCATACCTCTGGTCAGAGGGTGCCTTTTAAATATCGCAGCGCATATAGTTTCATGTCCGTTTTAAAGTCTTAATTATCCGGAACGTTTATTGGTTTCTCTTATTTTTGGTTTTATATTTGAAGAAATTTTGAACATTTATAATAGGTGACCGGTCGAGTATTGGGTTTTATAGAAATGCATTTAATGTAAAGGTCTGTTGTTTTGCTTTTGCTATGTGAGTAGCCAAAAGGGTAGACATAGAGTCCCCTGTTATGTTATGGAATTCCACGTGGACATTTTTAATTTGTGGCCGAGAGATGGCTTTATATTGGGTAGAGAAAGGCTCCCCTTATTTTTGGTTAAGAATGTTATTGGAGGTTGGCCCCGAAGAGGGTAGTATACCTCATGAGTTCTAGAGAACATAATGCAGATGTGAAAATATGACAGAAGCACGAATAGGAATTTACGTATAGATGTTTTTGTAAATTTTTCTTTGGTTTTGTTTAATTGGAATATTGTCGACCTTAGTTAATAATTAGTCACCGCTAATTGAAACCAAGTTAGTTCTGTGATGGGTATGATATTATATATATAAGAGAGAGCTCTCTGGATTGTATGTTCACTCAAAAGCAAGTTTGTCTATGTTACGGAAGTCATTTTTGAACAAAAAATATAATTTTAGCATTGTAGTTTTCTCTTGATCGGAAGATTGTATATTTTTCTTTCAACCTAAATGTTTGGATTTGTAAATAAATGTATAATCGTTAATTGGAATTTCCTTATACTAAATTTGTCTCATAAGTATACATTAACTGGCATCCTTTGGGTTTGGTGAGGTGTCCCGCCATCACTGGTCAGTGAGGCGGAGGCTTTATCAATCCAAAAGGGCGTCAGATTCAATTATGCTGATTTCGCTCGCGACTCGTATGCGTATCCTCACTGGTCAGTGGGATGCGGGTGCGATCCCGAGGGAGGTTCAAGCATGAGAAGGTTACCTGTTCTAGAGTTAAGGTTCTTGATTATGTAAGCATAAATTATTATTTTTATTATTATTATTCAAAAGCAGACCCTTACCCGAACTTTGAGAGGCGGACTCTTATGCCCCGCAGGTACTGAGTCTAGTCGTGGCATATATTTATTTATAACAGTAAGATATTTGGTAGGCAGCGACGACCGGTCTTTGTCTTTCGAGGGGACAGAGTCGGTGTGTCGTGTGCCTTGACAACGGGCTAACCGCCTTACTCGTTACAAGTGGCGCCATAACGTTGGGGCTCGATTAGAAAAAAGGGTTCCTGTAATTGTTTATATTGAAAAATAGTTGTATATTATTCCATAACGTGAGGGCTCGATAGAAAAAGGGTACCTGTATTTGCTTATATTGAAAAATAGTTGTATATAAATTAAATAGATATAAAGGTAAATTTATATATGATTTTTTTTTTAGGAAGAAAGAAAAGAAATGGCTATGAAAAATCAGGATTGGACGGAGAATGACCTGGAGGAAACTTATAAGAGTAGGAGTGTCTTTGCAGATACGAAATTTTGGGAAGAAGAAACGGAAGTACTTCAGACAATTAAGGAAGTACAACAAGATGTGAGAACTTTAGTAGAAAGATTGACCGTGTTTGCCCCAAAGGAAACTGGAATGGAAGAAATCAGGAAGATCATGATGGAAGAGTTTGGGAAGTTGGAGTCAGTGGTTCGAGATTGGCGAAAAACAGAGCTGGAAAGACAAACAAAAACACTGGGAAAAGTATTCCAAGGTGAAGAAAAAGTAAGACAGGTGGAGTTGGCACTGTGGGAAAGGAAGGTTGGACAGACGCTGACAGCTTTCAAGGAAGAGCATGAAAGGTTCTTGAGGGCCCAGAAGGGCCAGTTCCGGGTTTTGCAAAGTGTCACGGCTAAACTATTAAAAATTAGGCAAGCAGAAGACGAACAAAGGAGGGAGTTAGTGTCGGTCGCCATACAAACTGATCCTGTGACGCTCCTCAGATTGGATGAATGTGTCCACGAACATAGTGCAGTGAGCCCCGGTGAAGAGTACAGTGAACGAGAAGACGGCGAAAATGGATCGACAATCAGTGAAGAAGCAGGAGACAATTTGGATGGATGGAAGTTCTCGTCACGTGAAAGAGAGGATGAGGAAGTGATGCAGGTGTACCGCGACTTACTTGAAGAAGGGAAAATGCCCGTGGAAAAATTAATGAAAGAACTTGAGTGCCGAGGGATCACAAAGACCACCTGTGCGAACTTTTTTAGGTTAAAAAGAAAAGCAATCGTGGTAAAAAAGGGCATGGCTTTTCTTAAAGTCTGAGGTATTTGTTTTAGTGTAAATATATATATATATATATATGTAAATTAGTATTGTTATATCGTGTAGGTTAGTAAGTAAGTTAAAGGCAATCATTAGTTAATTGGATTTTCATTTGAGAATTTTTCTCAAAAGGAAGGAATTAATTTTTTTTTTTTGATAAAAATTCTCCAAAAAAAAGAAAGGGGCATATTGTAACGATTGGTAAATTTTGGTAAATTCTATTTTTTTTTTAAAATTACTTTTCGACAGCCCTCGCATAAATTATTTTCTAATCTAGTCCTTTTGAATGTACATTTTATCTTTGTTAAAGAAATTGTAACGCAGTTTCTGCCGGGCGAAAGAGAACGCGAAGCAAGTTGAAGCTTGCATTGTGTTTTTCCTTAACAACAATGAGTTCTTTTTCGTTCGGCGCTGCGCGGGTTTGTAAATAAGTTTAGCTTGCATTGTGTTTCTGGATATGTCTTTTGGAAGGGGTAATTGTTGAAGGCTAAAAATAACTTTTCAGTTTGTCCAAATCTTTTGTTGGGGAATAGAATTGCGCAATCTCGCAAGTATAAATACCAGCAGTTTCGCTGGCAAAATAATCAGTTTAGCAGTAGATTCCGGAATCGTTAGGTGATTAAATCGCTTGTCGAGGTCCAGGGCTGGGAGAATACGGGCGTTGTGTGGGGAGTGGCTGGTCAGCTCTCCCTTCCACAATGTCCGAGGTTCTCCGTAAGCCACCTTTCAGGATTTGTGCTGGTCAGCATGATCCTTAAAGGGGATTTAGCGAGCATATAAATAATTTAATTCATACTTATTTAATCTTAATAATTTAAAATTTTGATTCTTAAATTCAGTCGAAGTTGTCACTGGTCAGTGTGACTCCGACATAAATTCATGATATACATTCTTCTCGTCGAGTTATTTTTTCTCTTTCTTAAATCATTCTGAATTCTCCTGGTCAGGAGGTTCATTTAAATAAATTTGTTTCTTTGATACTTAAATCCGAGAGCATACCTCTGGTCAGAGGGTGCCTTTTAAATATCGCAGCGCATATAGTTTCATGTCCGTTTTAAAGTCTTAATTATCCGGAACGTTTATTGGTTTCTCTTATTTTTGGTTTTATATTTGAAGAAATTTTGAACATTTATAATAGGTGACCGGTCGAGTATTGGGTTTTATAGAAATGCATTTAATGTAAAGGTCTGTTGTTTTGCTTTTGCTATGTGAGTAGCCAAAAGGGTAGACATAGAGTCCCCTGTTATGTTATGGAATTCCACGTGGACATTTTTAATTTGTGGCCGAGAGATGGCTTTATATTGGGTAGAGAAAGGCTCCCCTTATTTTTGGTTAAGAATGTTATTGGAGGTTGGCCCCGAAGAGGGTAGTATACCTCATGAGTTCTAGAGAACATAATGCAGATGTGAAAATATGACAGAAGCACGAATAGGAATTTACGTATAGATGTTTTTGTAAATTTTTCTTTGGTTTTGTTTAATTGGAATATTGTCGACCTTAGTTAATAATTAGTCACCGCTAATTGAAACCAAGTTAGTTCTGTGATGGGTATGATATTATATATATAAGAGAGAGCTCTCTGGATTGTATGTTCACTCAAAAGCAAGTTTGTCTATGTTACGGAAGTCATTTTTGAACAAAAAATATAATTTTAGCATTGTAGTTTTCTCTTGATCGGAAGATTGTATATTTTTCTTTCAACCTAAATGTTTGGATTTGTAAATAAATGTATAATCGTTAATTGGAATTTCCTTATACTAAATTTGTCTCATAAGTATACATTAACTGGCATCCTTTGGGTTTGGTGAGGTGTCCCGCCATCACTGGTCAGTGAGGCGGAGGCTTTATCAATCCAAAAGGGCGTCAGATTCAATTATGCTGATTTCGCTCGCGACTCGTATGCGTATCCTCACTGGTCAGTGGGATGCGGGTGCGATCCCGAGGGAGGTTCAAGCATGAGAAGGTTACCTGTTCTAGAGTTAAGGTTCTTGATTATGTAAGCATAAATTATTATTTTTATTATTATTATTCAAAAGCAGACCCTTACCCGAACTTTGAGAGGCGGACTCTTATGCCCCGCAGGTACTGAGTCTAGTCGTGGCATATATTTATTTATAACAGTAAGATATTTGGTAGGCAGCGACGACCGGTCTTTGTCTTTCGAGGGGACAGAGTCGGTGTGTCGTGTGCCTTGACAACGGGCTAACCGCCTTACTCGTTACAAGTGGCGCCATAACGTTGGGGCTCGATTAGAAAAAAGGGTTCCTGTAATTGTTTATATTGAAAAATAGTTGTATATTATTCCATAACGTGAGGGCTCGATAGAAAAAGGGTACCTGTATTTGCTTATATTGAAAAATAGTTGTATATAAATTAAATAGATATAAAGGTAAATTTATATATGATTTTTTTTTTAGGAAGAAAGAAAAGAAATGGCTATGAAAAATCAGGATTGGACGGAGAATGACCTGGAGGAAACTTATAAGAGTAGGAGTGTCTTTGCAGATACGAAATTTTGGGAAGAAGAAACGGAAGTACTTCAGACAATTAAGGAAGTACAACAAGATGTGAGAACTTTAGTAGAAAGATTGACCGTGTTTGCCCCAAAGGAAACTGGAATGGAAGAAATCAGGAAGATCATGATGGAAGAGTTTGGGAAGTTGGAGTCAGTGGTTCGAGATTGGCGAAAAACAGAGCTGGAAAGACAAACAAAAACACTGGGAAAAGTATTCCAAGGTGAAGAAAAAGTAAGACAGGTGGAGTTGGCACTGTGGGAAAGGAAGGTTGGACAGACGCTGACAGCTTTCAAGGAAGAGCATGAAAGGTTCTTGAGGGCCCAGAAGGGCCAGTTCCGGGTTTTGCAAAGTGTCACGGCTAAACTATTAAAAATTAGGCAAGCAGAAGACGAACAAAGGAGGGAGTTAGTGTCGGTCGCCATACAAACTGATCCTGTGACGCTCCTCAGATTGGATGAATGTGTCCACGAACATAGTGCAGTGAGCCCCGGTGAAGAGTACAGTGAACGAGAAGACGGCGAAAATGGATCGACAATCAGTGAAGAAGCAGGAGACAATTTGGATGGATGGAAGTTCTCGTCACGTGAAAGAGAGGATGAGGAAGTGATGCAGGTGTACCGCGACTTACTTGAAGAAGGGAAAATGCCCGTGGAAAAATTAATGAAAGAACTTGAGTGCCGAGGGATCACAAAGACCACCTGTGCGAACTTTTTTAGGTTAAAAAGAAAAGCAATCGTGGTAAAAAAGGGCATGGCTTTTCTTAAAGTCTGAGGTATTTGTTTTAGTGTAAATATATATATATATATATATGTAAATTAGTATTGTTATATCGTGTAGGTTAGTAAGTAAGTTAAAGGCAATCATTAGTTAATTGGATTTTCATTTGAGAATTTTTCTCAAAAGGAAGGAATTAATTTTTTTTTTTTGATAAAAATTCTCCAAAAAAAAGAAAGGGGCATATTGTAACGATTGGTAAATTTTGGTAAATTCTATTTTTTTTTTAAAATTACTTTTCGACAGCCCTCGCATAAATTATTTTCTAATCTAGTCCTTTTGAATGTACATTTTATCTTTGTTAAAGAAATTGTAACGCAGTTTCTGCCGGGCGAAAGAGAACGCGAAGCAAGTTGAAGCTTGCATTGTGTTTTTCCTTAACAACAATGAGTTCTTTTTCGTTCGGCGCTGCGCGGGTTTGTAAATAAGTTTAGCTTGCATTGTGTTTCTGGATATGTCTTTTGGAAGGGGTAATTGTTGAAGGCTAAAAATAACTTTTCAGTTTGTCCAAATCTTTTGTTGGGGAATAGAATTGCGCAATCTCGCAAGTATAAATACCAGCAGTTTCGCTGGCAAAATAATCAGTTTAGCAGTAGATTCCGGAATCGTTAGGTGATTAAATCGCTTGTCGAGGTCCAGGGCTGGGAGAATACGGGCGTTGTGTGGGGAGTGGCTGGTCAGCTCTCCCTTCCACAATGTCCGAGGTTCTCCGTAAGCCACCTTTCAGGATTTGTGCTGGTCAGCATGATCCTTAAAGGGGATTTAGCGAGCATATAAATAATTTAATTCATACTTATTTAATCTTAATAATTTAAAATTTTGATTCTTAAATTCAGTCGAAGTTGTCACTGGTCAGTGTGACTCCGACATAAATTCATGATATACATTCTTCTCGTCGAGTTATTTTTTCTCTTTCTTAAATCATTCTGAATTCTCCTGGTCAGGAGGTTCATTTAAATAAATTTGTTTCTTTGATACTTAAATCCGAGAGCATACCTCTGGTCAGAGGGTGCCTTTTAAATATCGCAGCGCATATAGTTTCATGTCCGTTTTAAAGTCTTAATTATCCGGAACGTTTATTGGTTTCTCTTATTTTTGGTTTTATATTTGAAGAAATTTTGAACATTTATAATAGGTGACCGGTCGAGTATTGGGTTTTATAGAAATGCATTTAATGTAAAGGTCTGTTGTTTTGCTTTTGCTATGTGAGTAGCCAAAAGGGTAGACATAGAGTCCCCTGTTATGTTATGGAATTCCACGTGGACATTTTTAATTTGTGGCCGAGAGATGGCTTTATATTGGGTAGAGAAAGGCTCCCCTTATTTTTGGTTAAGAATGTTATTGGAGGTTGGCCCCGAAGAGGGTAGTATACCTCATGAGTTCTAGAGAACATAATGCAGATGTGAAAATATGACAGAAGCACGAATAGGAATTTACGTATAGATGTTTTTGTAAATTTTTCTTTGGTTTTGTTTAATTGGAATATTGTCGACCTTAGTTAATAATTAGTCACCGCTAATTGAAACCAAGTTAGTTCTGTGATGGGTATGATATTATATATATAAGAGAGAGCTCTCTGGATTGTATGTTCACTCAAAAGCAAGTTTGTCTATGTTACGGAAGTCATTTTTGAACAAAAAATATAATTTTAGCATTGTAGTTTTCTCTTGATCGGAAGATTGTATATTTTTCTTTCAACCTAAATGTTTGGATTTGTAAATAAATGTATAATCGTTAATTGGAATTTCCTTATACTAAATTTGTCTCATAAGTATACATTAACTGGCATCCTTTGGGTTTGGTGAGGTGTCCCGCCATCACTGGTCAGTGAGGCGGAGGCTTTATCAATCCAAAAGGGCGTCAGATTCAATTATGCTGATTTCGCTCGCGACTCGTATGCGTATCCTCACTGGTCAGTGGGATGCGGGTGCGATCCCGAGGGAGGTTCAAGCATGAGAAGGTTACCTGTTCTAGAGTTAAGGTTCTTGATTATGTAAGCATAAATTATTATTTTTATTATTATTATTCAAAAGCAGACCCTTACCCGAACTTTGAGAGGCGGACTCTTATGCCCCGCAGGTACTGAGTCTAGTCGTGGCATATATTTATTTATAACAGTAAGATATTTGGTAGGCAGCGACGACCGGTCTTTGTCTTTCGAGGGGACAGAGTCGGTGTGTCGTGTGCCTTGACAACGGGCTAACCGCCTTACTCGTTACAAAATATTTTGACAGAGTATTCTCCTTCAAATCCATGGGAAACTCCACATAACTCCATTCTTGTACAAATATTCGTACATACATAGGATTCTTTGTTAGTCGAGACAAGTTGGGTGGATTTTGTGGTGGAAACGTATCGGTAAATATACGCAACCACATTGATGTAATCGACCCTTCAGTTAAGTACAATTTATAATTTCTAGCTAAAAATAGCGACTTACATTTATTTTCAATATTCCATAGTTCTAGACCACCTGTCATTTGTGTTTGACACATGATCGGGAAAGGTACCCGAAAAAAATGTCCGTACCACATGAACCATCCCACAGCAGACTTTATTTGTCGGAGATATTGCTGTGTGATTGGCAACACTTGCGCGACATAATTTATTTTACTAAAAATAAAAGTGTGTAGGAACCAAACACGCTGAATTAAGTTGAGTTGTCTTCCTCTCATTTGATAGCACTGTAACCTGATTTCGCTTACTATTTTCGTCCAGTTTAGATCCAACATTCTGGATTCGTTACTATGATAAGTGATGCCTAATATTTTGAGTTCATTCACATATTGTATCCCTATGTCCGGATTGTCTTGTTTCCAGTTGCCAACAGGTAAAGCCTTTGATTTTGTCATGTTAACTTCCGCTCCACTGGCAGAACAATACAAACACATTGCATTCAGTATATTTTGGAGCTGGTTCGTTGTTGTTACACAAGCTGATAAATCGTCTGCGAATGTAAACACTTGCGTTTCAAGGAAAGCACTCGCTGCGGGTGGGGCTCGGCACTGAATATATCGAAGTAGCGGGTCCAAGGTCAAAGCGAATAGAAGCATACTCAAGGGGCACCCCTGGCGAATGGATCTCGTCACGTGTATTGCAGGAGTCACGAATCCATTGATAAGAAGACGGGAGGTTGCCTTTCTATAGAAGCTTTGCAAAACAGATATAAAGGCTTCACTGAAGCGATAGGCTCGAAGTACTTCAAACAAATATTGGTGAATTACAAGATCAAAAGCTTTTGTAAAGTCAAAGGATAGTATACAAGCTGATGTTTGTTGCATTTCATAATAAGACATGATATCACGTATACCCGCCACCGTTGAAAATATATTTTGAGTTTTACTGACACATGTTTGCCGTGAACTGAGTAAGGAAGATAATATAGGTTTCAGTCTATTAGCCAAAACTTTTGCCATAATCTTATAGTCACAGTTTAACAAAGTAATGGGCCTAAAGTCAGTAACTGCACTCGGACGCGTTTTTTTGGCAATCAGTACAATTATACCTTCATTTTGAAGCACGCATTTGTTTCGAAATGCATCTTGTATTATCATGACCAATTCATGTTTTATAATATCAAAAAACCGTATATAAAATTGGTAGCCTATGCCATCGTTCCCAGGAGTGCGCTTAACGTTACAAGTACGCAGTGCCTCATACACCTCCTCGACGGTGACGTCACTGTCTAACAAAGTTCTGTCTTCGTCCGTTAAAAAATTATTTACCGATGTGAGCAATTGTTGTACAGCCAATTGATCTACTTCTTTACCAGTATACAAGTTATTATAATACTTGTAAAACGCTTGTGATATACCTTGTTGGGTTCTAAGTGTATCTTCGCCGGAATCGACAATATTATTTATCAGTAGAGCTCTCTTTTGTTTTTGTGTTTGTACATAGTGATATAGAGAGGTTCGTTCATCTTGCAAAGATGACGCATGAGTAGCTCTTATCTTTATACCCTCCAAGTGATGCCGTTGCAACGTAAGGATTTGTGCTTTGTATTTTTGTATCTGTGGATAATGTTCGGTGACATCAGGTCGCATACATAACTCATGTAAACATTTGTAATAGAAGTTCAACATTAAGTTCCGGTCACGTGCACTCTCTTTCCCGAGCCATTGAAAATAGGATTTAATTCGAGGTTTTACGTATTTTACCCACCACGTATTGTAATCAGTATAGTGTTTTTGTTGCCGGCACCAATACTTCCATTTTTCTTCAAACATATCATTAACATTAGGTTGTTGAAGTAGGGCAGAGTTCATTTTCCAATAGGACGGACCCCAAACTAATTTAGATTCTTGTAGATTAATACTCATTCTGATTGCTATATGATCTGAAAAAGGTACCGGCAAAGCATCTATTGTCGTCACATATTTTATAGTATGACCAAGTGTATAAAATCTGTCCAATCGCGAACCTGCTTTGTTATTGAAATAGGTAAAAACTACGTCCTTTCGTTTTTCGGTCCAGATGTCCTTCAGCTGTAAATCGTTGATTAAGGTCGTTAATGCTAAACTATTTTGAAACTTGCCTACACAATCACATGATCGCATCACTTGATTGAAATCACCACCTAGGATTATACACGAATCATTATTTGGAAGTAAGTATACTAGCTCATTCTGGTAAAATTGTTCCCTTTTCCATCTGTTTTGCTGTCCGGAGGGGGCGTAAATATTAACAAAAGTATAACGTTGACTTTGAAAACTAATTCCCCTCCCATCGACTAATTTCTTTACATTTCGTATTTCTATACCACTTTTGATTAAAATTGCCGTCCCTCTCCCGCTTGTCCCCAAGTTTACAATAGCCTCGTACCCATGCAGGAAGTTAAAATCTACAATACAAACTTCCTGCAAGTATAAAATATCGATCGAGTGGATTCGGACAAAGTCCGCAAGCAATTTGCATTTCACTGGCGTAAAAATTCCATTTATATTTAGGGTACACAGTCGAGTGCTGTAATTCATGCACAATAAGATGTTATAAAAAACTGAATATAAGAATACCACATAAATGTGCATTTTTGGTGCTCAATTTCACGAAAGTAAGTATTTGTCCTAAGTGGTTTCAGAATGATAATAATCGTTCTTGTGCATGACACAATTTACACTATTTTTTCTACCTGTTATTATATCGATATTCATGTTGTAACTCACTAACATGTACTATGGAACATTATACTGTACACACTGGGAAAGTAACAAATTTATGTCTCGCACTACACCCGGAAATCATTCTCATCTCAAAAGATAAACAAACATTTCTCCTTACACTAACTACAACACTATCACACGCATCATTAATTTTCATGAGGAATTATCTTTTCACTAGCACTAACACTAGCACCTAGATTATTAACACTTTGGGACCGGGTAATTCGCACTGGGGAGGGAGAGAGGGGGCGTTGGTCATCAATCTTCTTGGTCGGAGGGTTGATTTCCGCATCCCTTTGAGAACTTTTCTTGCGCTTCTGCTTCTTCAACTGCTGCTGCTGTCCTTCCATGGATAGCTTCCTTCTGGTGGCATCCTTCAACGGGGCCCTTGAAACAGCAACAGGCTTCACATGACTTGGGACTTCATCTGGAGTCAGCTGGATATCAGAATTGGCATGCACATTCATCTGGTCTTCACACTTGATTTGGTGGACACCCTCTGGTAGATCTTCATGTAGTTCCATTTGTACAGTTTCTTCCCGTTCTACTTCATCAGCCCATAACAGTGAAGTTTCCGTGGTTTCGTCCGTCGCGTTGTTCCCCGAAATTGTTACCACTGCAGGATCGTCTTTCGGTGCTTTCTCAGTTGACGCTGTTGGTACATCACCCTCTGTCTTCTGACTCAATTTCGTTCTGGTGGGTATTGGCAACACTGTGGGTCGAGAGTCCAATTGTGTTTCTTTGACAGTGAGTTGCGTTGGTGGTCGATTGACACGTTGTGCATAGGTGCTGGGTTCCTGGTTATTCATAGATGTGCCCGCTTGGACTGCGGTTGAACTTGCTACGGTAGGAGTAGTGCGTCGTCGTCTTTGGGGACACATGGCTGCTGCGTGTGTCAATTCGTCACAGATCTTGCAAGACGGCTGCTGCCCATAATATGTGACCCAATATCTCGCACCTTGGATCGTGACGTAAGACGGTATTGACTGCTTCAATACCATCCTCAACACTTTTATGCCCGTGCGGGTACGATAGATATGTTCCTGCGAGTAAGTCTCGTCGTCGATAGACTCTATTTCTCCATATTTTATGAGTACCGCAGATAATGCCTCATCCGTAACTTCCATCGGGATGACATGTAGTCGCACCATTGTTGATATTCTGTCCGCCCATTCCAATCGTACATCATGATCACCATCCTCATCACGAAACACCAACATTCGTCCACACGTCCGTATTATTTGCTCTCCTAACAGGTGTGATACCAGTTTAATGTATACACACTTACGAAAATGGTCAATTTCAATGCTTAGAACCTGGTCTTCGGTGAGAGCCAGCGTTTCACTAATCCAACGGTGTAACTTCACTGACGTGGGTCGCTTTTGAGCACTCGAAAAGGACAATTTTAACGTGTTAACACGACGTGTTTCCATTATACAACAGTCCGAATTACTTCTATTTGAATCGTAACTAATATTCCTTCCTACTCACCAGGACACGGCCTCGTTCGAACCAAGCTGCAAGCGCCACGCGAGACGATGTTGCTCGTACGGCTGCTTCCGCGAGACTGCACCACTCGGCCACAGGGTCGGGCGTAAGAGGGGCGAAAAGGTTGGACTGATCTTAGCATGAGGCTTCGTCGGTCGCGTTCGTGCTGTGGGAAACGTCTCGTCGTATGCAGTGTGGCATTGTGATCGTGGCAGAAGAAACAAGAGGTGGTTCCGTGAAAATTACGGCTCCTTATCTCAACACAAGTGGCTCCACCACTTATTTGATATTTACTGACCTTGATGTGCAGGCTGTACGCTCGCATTGCACTTTTGCTGACCTCCACAAGCCTTATTAAAGCCTGGTTTTATTCTTTAAATATAGTTCAATATATTTTCCTTATGGCAACTAGGAAATTGTTGTTTAAAAGGTTCACAGAAAAGCTCTCAACTCTAATAACAGTGAGTAACAACAAGGGGCAAGTCTGCCTCAACTAGCTCATAATAAAAACGATCTCGGTTAGATTCCTCATGATAAGCCATCAAGACTTCATTCCTGTGACTATTATGGGAGGCCCATGGCATGTCCTGTCGACAACTCGCCATTACTCGATTACATCCACATGTCGTCTCAAGGCCGTCTCTTGTCTTACGTCCGAAGACGTAAGCGACCCTTGTCATTTGCTAACAAGACTTGATTTCGGAGGTCCGAAAGGAAAGGGATGTTCCATTTCCACACCGCTTCATTAGGCACATTCAGCCGTCATTCACCATTTGTTCTTTATCGTCGCGGGGGCATTCCCTACCCTTATGTTCCGCGTCAGCACATTGTGCGTACGTGCTCATATGCGTCTGAAGTAACGCCAAGGTTAAATAAGACGGCCAACAGCGAGGGTGGGTAGACAAGTATACCGTTCTATTGACGGGACAACAATCGGGGAGTCCGAAGCATTATTTTGGTTATTGTTAACTAATTCAGGTTTTGTTGCTGGCTGCATCGTAGGTATGTGAGGGACCGACAATGTTAGGGTGAGATGAAACACTCAAGATGCTGACCAAGGCAGAATTTATTGTCAAATAAACACATTATAAACGTGACGTTTCTACATTGGATTCTGTACCAGCTTCAAATGAAATAAAGTACTTCAGAGTCTGAAGAAGACCTTACTATAATGTTGAAACGTCACGTTTATATTTTGTTTATTTTACAAGAAATTCTGCCTTGGTCAGCATTTTGAGTGGTTTATTAAGCATGGAAACAAGGCTTAATACTGTTCTCAAAGAATAAGATGGTGTTAAGTGCATTGCAAAACTCCAGGGTGCTGTTTAGTAATAAGGTAAAGATTCTCCCTGAACATTGCAACATATCGTGAAGGCATATGGTGGTATAGTGTCATACCTTCACCATCTCGGCCAATTGTGGAGATGATGTTATCAGCACTGCTCTCCGGCCGCTCTTAACCTCCAACGTTTATTAAAAAATAACCCCATAGCCGATCAATGCAATGCAGCAATAACGAAAGTGCTTGCTTTAAGGACATATCATGTGGCAACATGGCAATTTCCCTTCCGTTGAGTTTCGTGCCAGTGCACCAGCCTCTATGGTGCATTCTACAGTGAAAGTTCAAGCATATTCAATTGGGAAAACCACATACGTATTTCCAGTCTAGCGTCACCACTGACCCTTGCGGTAGAGTTGATGAAAAATTATATACTTTAAAGTATTTATGTTAAATATCCTACGCACCCTACTCGCCTGGCTTGGCCCCCTTTGATTTTTTTCTGTTCCTCCGACTGAAGATCAAGTTGAATGGTCACAGGTTTGACACGATGGAGATGATACAAGCAGAAAAGCAGACAGTGCTGGACACCTTGCGGAACAAGGCAACCAGGAAACATTTTAAAAATGGCAGAATCTCTGGTACCGGTGTGTATTTAGTATTTATTTTGCATTTTCCTTGTGCGAGCTCTATGATGTTTGCACTACATACATTTTATGTTATACTCTATAAGTTTCTCTTACGTTAAAAAAACTGTATAATATTACACCCTCTTCACGTTAATATACACACAGCTCTTGAAGGTCGTATTTAGGGGGTCCGGACCCCCCCTCCTCCGAAAGTAAGTACTTACCAAGTACAAAAATTAAATAATAAAAATATGCGTTGCTTAACATGTTTTGTAAAATCGATGGCTATTTATTTGAACTAATGGAAGTCAGTAAATATTTAGTTTTTATAATTGCTTTATTTAACAGAAATTTGATGTGTGTGTGTGTGTGTGTCTAAATAGAAACTAACGTAGTACAATGAGTCTTTGTTGCATAACAACAATATAATTATTTTATTTGGAGACCCTTGAGACTAAAATATCGTACCGCACTGTCAGGGACGTACTTAGTTACGACACACAAAGGTCCGGACCCCTCCCCCCCAGGCCCCATGAAAGACTTGCCAAGTACTAACATTAGCTAAATTATGATAATATACTTGTTTAGCATTTGTTGTATAATCGAGTGTTATTTATTTCCGCAGAACTTTGAATGACAGTACCAAAGATATTAATCTGAAACTTTCAATTTCGTAAACTGGATCTAACATTCTTTCTTGTTATTCAATTCTTTATCTGTTTGGCACTGGTTTCCTTGCCAGAGCAGTTACTTTCATACAAATGTTAACGGTCTTAACAATACTCTAGATAATGAATGCGTGCTTTTATATCTCTATTCTTATACCGTTTTTACCTATTAATGTAATAATAGCAATACAATATTAAATTAATATTTATTAATTAATATTATTTTACATACATATGTAGTAACAGGTTTTGTTATGTAATCACTAAGGGCCACTTTGTACTTTTCAATAAAAAATACTTTAAAAAGTCTAAATTAGTATATGTCTTGTTACAAAGTATGACGCTGTCTAACATTTTCATTAGTGTTACCTCCATTCAAAATTGATTGATTTATTGATTGATTTAGTTTATTTTACTTCGCGTTTTGTGCCTCTTGGCTAATTTGCGAAGATGGGGATGAATTATGAAATGATGAAATTGATGAATGTACATTTACAAACAACCAAGCCCGAGCGGGATTCGAACCCGGGCCATTCACAATTGAGTTAAGATATTTAAAGGATTCAGTTTGCTCTGTATGTTCCTCCTTTAGTACTACATCCTGTAAGTTACACACATGATTTTTTTCATTTTAAATACTTTGCTCTTTATGCATTTGTCACAAGCCCGTGTACTATGAATTTGTTCTTTAATTGTTGGAAATCGTGTTCTTGATTTCTTGGATCTAGCAACAACAATATTTATCTAACTAAAATGTAGGACACACTGTCAAGGACTGTTACCAGCAATGTTGGAACGTTAGTATTACTGTAATTGTTGCTAGGGACTAAAATATAATTCTTTCGATTCAAAGGTTTGCTTACATTGCAGCATAGAAACAATTGTTGCTCGTTCCATCACTGTGAAACCTCCCTTACAGGTAACGTGCTATGAAATGCCAAATTTTCTAATTCACTTTTTTAATTAATTTGATGGATATTTTTGTAGGCATTTACCCTTTTGAATTCAGTCCACATTTTCTGAAACAAATGCAATGAATCCATCTTAGAAAAATATTTGAGATAATTTTAAATTGCTCACTTTAGATTTGAACTCAAGGATGTAGCTTGGCTGATCAATTTGATCAGTTGTCATTACAACTCAATATTTTGTGCTGTGCTGTTCTTCAGTCTCCCCTTCCCTAAGTTTGCTAGGATCATTACTCATTCCTTAATTACCAGGCATCTTGTGGTCAGGCAAGTTTTGACAACATTAAATACCAACGTCTCTGTACGAAGGTAGCAAGAATTTAAATTAGTTATTCATCCCCCCACCCCCGATTTATCATTCATTCAACCTTTATGTACCCACTCCTTTCTTGCTAGTTGATGTATAATGTGGCTTGGTCCCTTCCCTCCTCGTTCTGCCCCTGAATGTATAGTTAAGTGTTTCAGGCTTCACCACTGGCTGTAAGAGATGTATTTGCTCTCTGTGCTATGCCCCTAGCTATGGAAACGTACAGTCACCGGCAATAAGAATGGGACAACTAGATTCTGAAATACTTGCTTCCCTGCAATGCGTTATGTGTGTTGCCTAACTCTACGGCAATAAGAGGATTTAAATAGAAAGTTTGCAATGGCAACTTCTGCCATTGCTAGGTAACAAACACACAAACGCATTGCAGTGAACTGGGTATTTCAGGATGAAGTTGTCCCATTTTTATTTGCCGATGACTGTACATATTCCTTGTACACGAGTATTGACCATGCACTCCGAGGTTTCTTTGTTTAAAACTGAACACTACCGAAAGGGGAGGGGGGCGCGTTGTAAAGAAACCATGCGTCCTGTGGAAGGCATAACAGGCATGCCACTTGTAAAGTGACTAGCGCACGATGTGTACAAACAATCAAGTCAGTGGCCGATCGCAACCATACATTCGCAATTATGTTTACTGATACTTTTTTTTTCTTCTACTATCGTGTACTTTTCACCCTTTCCGTTTGCGCTATCCCTTTTGATACACTGTATTTCTGTACCGATGTGAACGTACGGTAGGGGAACTACTTCCAGAGCGATTGCAGCTAATAGGCCCAAGATGGGTTTTCGACCAGTCCCGAAAATTTTGGACGGTTGCTACGTATTGTTCTTTGAAGAAATATTTCAAAATCATTGTTTTTAGATCTCCAATTTGATATTTCCAGTGTTATACGTTGGTTATCGATATTATGAAAGTTAATATTAACAAGCTTTACGTTTTTAAGCCCGCCATGCCGTTCCTCGTTCCGTCCCTCTCGTCGAGATGAAGTTCTTCCTCGACTGCGTATTGGAGACAGCCGTCTAAGCCACGGTCACTTGCTGCAAGGGCTGGACCCTCCAGTGTATCTTGTTTGTTAAATATTCGGCATATTCTTGTTGAATGTGCCCATTATGGTTTACTTACTCAGACAGACATTTAATCTTCCCGACTGTTTGTCATTTCTGTTGAGAGATGACAGGAGTGTTTTATCACATGTTCTTTTTGTGAAGAGCTGGTCTCTTCCACTGTCTGTGAGGAAGGCTGTAGTAAATTATTACTTTTTAATGTGTTGTGTTTGTCTTGCACTTTTAACTTTTCTCAAGGGACTTTTTTACACCACTTGCTTTAAATGTTCCATTAAGAATTTTAGGCAAGGAGATATTTTCCCGCATACATTGAAGGGTGCAAAATGGTGTGTTG
Source organism: Lepisma saccharinum (assembly GCF_977018435.1). Classification (NCBI taxonomy): domain Eukaryota; kingdom Metazoa; phylum Arthropoda; class Insecta; order Zygentoma; family Lepismatidae; genus Lepisma; species Lepisma saccharinum. The sequence continues at coordinate 93,925,512 of NC_139231.1, read as the reverse complement.
TGCCAGACACACTCAAAAATAATAAAATTAATCAATAAATCTATCGATCCACGTAAATGACTTGTTTCTACCAAAATTTAAAGAAAGAATCTTGAGTAGACCAGTCAACGTGCTTGCCACCAAGCAAACATATTTCCTTCTGGATCTTCCTATCTGTTCGTTCTTCTGTTATGCTATTTTAAATATCTTCCTAACCATCCTTCTGATATCCATCCTGTGACTTTAATTCTGCAAATTCATCTTCAAGTTCTTATTTGATCTTTATTCTTCAGACCATTAATGTTAATAGACCCTTACTCGAAAAAGCTTGAGCCATAACTACATGAAAGCACAGAAACACAATTGAAACAAAATAAAAAGTTGACAAGGCATTCGTCTACGTAGGATCTCTTCCTCTCCACTTTAATGCGTATCCTTGTCTGGACTCATGGCTAGAGGCAACTCATGATTAAGAAGCTCCTAAGTTCTGCCGTTTATTTTCGTCCAATTAGCATCACGGACTTTGCCTGGAGGACCTACCTAAGACGAAAGGGCACAAGCCTTCTTGATGCATGCGCATTCATATCATGTCTTCGTCAATGTTGCCAACTTTCATGACTTACAAGTTCCTACACGCTCATCTTCGTTTTCGGTAAATGTTATTTTCACCATAGAGGTAATGCTAAAAGGACTCTCCAACATATTAGTTCCGGATTGTATTCCCAGTGGACACCCCAAAAATTCTGGTGTTGACAGTATCCTGAGAACAACTGGGGAAGTACTTGAAAATAAAGCTGGAAAACAGCGGCGATGGGACTCGACACGCTTACCAAGAGTCACTCGATGTAAAGCTGCCAAGCATGCTATGGTCATCGCTAGGCATCCGACATGGAGTATAGTTTTTATTAGTATTATCTGGGAGGATGCTGCCATGGTTCAACATAGTGATAATAAGATAAATACTTTCCATAAATGTTCCTAGTTGGAGGAAGAGTTTCATCACCGCACACCCTTTCATTGTGAGCACTACTTGCTTGTATAGCTAGCCATAACCAATTGAGATATTTAAGATTTTTTTTCAGAGAGCGACACTGTCAATTTCCTTCCGACTGAAGTTTGAATGAAACAAATCTGGAAATCATCAGTCAGAGAGCTGATGCATAGAAGCAATAATTCTTCAAGATAAATCAGATTTCTTAAATTTGCATACAAACACACACATTTACATAAATTGAACTTTGGTAACTGCACTAAATGCGTAAGTACTGCAAGTCTTTGCAATATGAAACTGTACTGCAAAGCCTGCAGGAATTTCATGGTGTTTATTGTAGGAAATATTTAAAAGAGTTAAAGATGAAAATTGGAAACGAACATTTGGGTTTAATTTTTATTTTTGGATATATTAAGACGATATTGAGATTTTTAGAGTTTTACGTTACTTTCTCTCATCCTTCAATACTTTAATTAAAAAGCTTAGCTTGTTACTTGTACAATGACATACACTTTATGTACTTGCTGAACCTTTGCTCGGAGTCAAAAATGACAGTTTCGAAAACTTCTCTCATCTCGAAAAACCGCTATGTTATTTCAAATTCACGTAGCATTCAAGTGAAACTTCCTGTAGTTTGCTTGCATACGTGACAGAAAGTAGGCTTGTAGTGCCACGAAACTATAACAAATATCTAAACGATAGCAGAAACAAAACGACTGGAAGATACAATTGAATGCTCTAAGAGGAATTCAAAGCAGATAATTTTCTTTCAGAATTTGTAATATCTTATAGGTATTAGCGTTACAGACCCAAACATCACCTTACGATGTTTACTTGTAGATCTGATAAGGATCCGGACTAGTGTTGCCCACGAGACGAGACTTTGGCCTGTCTCGTCTCGTGGAGCCTCGTGGAAATGCTGTCCCGTCTCGAAAATATTCGTTTGTCTTATGACACATTGTCAATCTCGTCTCGTCTCGAATTTTGAAAAGCCTGTCCCGTCTCGTCCCGTGGGCAACACTAATCCGGACCTGTTGCAAGTTTATTTTTACATTATTCACATGCTTACCTCTGTAATATTCATACGGTCACGCCAGCCTCTCTCTCTCTCTCTCTCTCTCTCTCCACTCTTGCATCTGGCTCATATTCTGTCATTAATTATGTTATTTTTTCTGAATGTTTGTCTCTTTCGCCCCCCCCTCTATCTCTGTTTCATCGTACCCTATCTGGCATGTCGTCCATCTGAAGACTAGTTGCACATGATAGCATCGGAAGGAGGGAAAGCTTTGTGGTGTATTTTTCATGGAAGAAAATTGGTAGTTTTCTTCATAATGCAAGAGAGAGAAAGAGCTTCATTTTTGACAAAAAAATATTGTATTTTCCTGCTACGCCTTCAGGCATACACGTGGGTGTACAGAAAGAAAACATGGAAATTCCGTCCCATTATCCTATATCCATGAAGACAACCGAGTCACTTCTAAAATTGAACGAAAAACAAAAAAGGCGTGTGTGTGGGTTGTTGCTGCGTGTACTCAGCTGACAAACTCCAACGGAGAAAGAGAGAATGATTGAACGCAAGAACGAAATTGTGACGCGAATAAAAAAAAAGACTGAAATACACAAGCACAAAGAAACAAAGAGAGAATGAAGAAATGAAGAGAAAGGAAATAGAGAGCTGCAGGTAAAATACACATAAAGAAAGATGTAGAGATAGATTTAAAAAAATAGCTAAACGGAGAAAGAAGAAAGGTTACAGACACATAGAAAGAAAGACATAAAGGAAATGAAAAGTGAAGACAGAGCTAGAAGTAAAATACAACGGAATAAGGAGCGGGAGGTAGAGAAAGGAATTGATAGAAAAAACGAAATTGTGAAACGGAGGAAAGAGAAACGATATTCAGACAAAAGAAAGAAAGAGAGAGAAAGAAGAAATGAAGAGAAAGGAAATAGAGAGAGCTAGAGGTAAAATACACAGGAAGAAAGAAGAAGAGAGATTGAAAAACAGGAAATTATAAAACGGAGAAAGAAGATAGGTTACAAAGATAAAGAAAGAGATCAAGGATAAAGAAAGAGCTGGAGGGAGAGAAAGAGATTTAAAGAAAACGAAATTGCGAAACGGGGGGCAGAAGAATGTGTACACAGACATAGAGACATAGAGACAGAGAGAGAGAGAGAGAGAGAGAGAGAAATCAAGAGAAGAGGAAGAAAAGAGAAGAAGCTAAAGGTAAAACACACAGGAAGAAAGAACAAGAGTGAAGGAAAGAAATTGAATGAAATCAAAATTGTGAAACAGAGGAAGATAGTCTCAGAGAAAGAAAGAGAGAAAGAGGGAATAAAGAGGATGAAAAGAGAGGGATAGCAGGAGAAAATAACACAACCTTGACTCTACCTGAAGCCGCCACTGTCGCCACAGCCTCGTGAAACGTAAGGCTTTCCGATCACTTCAGCGGCAGGCGAAGTGAAGATGTAGCAGGCAACATATGGCGAAGATCATAACGGCATCGGAAGATAGATTCGACCGGCGCGAAAAGGCACGGAGGGAAAGAAATCAAGCATCGACAAGCTCAAGACGGGGACAATCTCTCTCTCGCTGCAACAATGGAGCTGGATCGAACTGTAGGCAAGAATTCGCCAAGAAAAACGGCGGAGTTGGAAATTAGTGCTCATCATTTGACGGGAGTTGCTTTTTCATTTAATTTCCAGCAGCGGAAACTTTTGTCCTTCCCTTTTATTTCCCCCCTACCTTGTTTCGCTTCTGGGACAGTCCCCATTGTCATTTTCACAAAACGAAAGCATCCCCCACCCCCTTCTTCCTTCAACCCCGATAAAAATTCGATATCGTTTTCCACGGAACGAGGAAGGAATCCTGTCTGGTTCTTTCCTCTTAAATAAAAGTACAGCAGAGAAAGAAAAAAAAAATCTCTTGAAGCAACCCTGCCGTTGCGTCACGACAAAAAATTGTTGGGCACCAGACTTTGAACCAAATAAAGGGACGTGAATCATTTTTCGTTTCGCCACGTCCTCAACAGGGCAGCAAAACCTCCATCTTGTGACGTCACCAACCGCCATTTCTCCTTCTCCGGTGCTTTTCCTATTTCCTTTCCACGTGAAATATTGGTTAGAGTTTTGCAGTGGGGTCTGCTTATGATAGAATGAACACCATATTGGCTGGATAAATGACAAAAATTGGGAGCTATAAATTGGAGCTATCACTTCATGGAATAAAAAAAGAGGCTACAGATATTGTTATACGATTTATAAGGCAGGAAATATATACTAGAATTCGATTGCGAGATAAATTCTATTTTGCTGCTGTTGTGGACAGTAAAACAACATACATAAAATGTTGAAGACAGGTTTTGATAAAAAAAAAAAATCACAGCTAAATATGTACGCTTACACAGTAAAAGCCGACAAGAATCCGTTTGCAGTCATAACAACTTGAATATTTCCGGTTTTTAGCAGAGCCAGGATTTTTATGTAATATCAAAGTACAAAATATGTACATAAATATGTATTACCAAAAGGACATGTAGTTTAATATGTAGTATCCAAGCAATTTCAAGAATTCTGCTAGATTTTATTTTATCTTAACATATCCATTGTAATTTTAAACACATAAGTTGTTAAAATTGTATCAAATTTATAATCTCAAAAAAGCACATCAACGTGCACATATTTAAGAAACCAATTTTGTCAACTATTAACTCATTTTCATATGGCCGGGGTGGATCAGTCGGTAACGCGTCTGACTACCATGCTCAAGGTCCCGGCCGGTTCAAACCCGCGAACTTTTCTAACGTTGGAAGCGGCCCTGGCGCCCACCCAGCGTCGAATAACATGGGTACCTGGGGGAAACCCTGGGGGGTAAAGGCGGTTAGGGGCGTGATGCTGATCACATCACCCCCACTCATGACCGGATCAAGAAAGTGTGGGGCGTTACCCCCACACCCCCTATACGCCTTCATGGCGTGGTGCTAAGCACAGGGGAACACTTTACCTTTTTTTTTTTACCTTTATTAACTCCTTTTCACATCGCAAATTATTGTAGAATATGTAAATATGTACGAGAGCTCTTCGTAACTTTCCAAACAAATTGTAATCAAAGGCGTCTACAGAAAGAACAATTGAATACATAGCTTCTTTTGTACTTTTTTGTACAAGGGAACATATTGTGTAACTAGCTAAGTACAGGAATGTAGCTTTCTTGTCCACCGATGCCAAGATTCTAGGTACTTTGCCTAAACCTAAAATCGAAACGAAAATATGTAACCAGAAAAGAGGAGGGGGAGAGACTCCAGTATATTTCGATAAATAACAGTTCCAGTAATTTTATTTTATTTTATTTTTGGTCCTCAACCTGTCTTTCTACTTGGTAGTCAATTTTATGTGACCGTAAGCACTATGCATCTCATTAATTAGAAAATATGACATCACATGAGATACAAATTTTCTTCATCATGTTTCAGGGATCGAAAGTATAGGAAATAGGATCAAGATAGGGAAAAAAATGCCGAAATATGTTGTTTTGTGTAAAATAAATTAGCAAATATGTAAAATATGTAATATGCTGGAAAATATGTAACATAAAACTTATGCAATATGATGTCAGTTACATAATTCGTTAACATTTTCGTGTTCAAGGTATGTATCTACCGTGCGTCCATTTCGATCTGCAGCCGAGAGATCGGGAGAAGCGTGGCGGGCGGCACTGACGGAGATGCCGACATTTGCGGCCTGAAACGCCCGCTTATTTTTATGGACATATGCAGACATTTATATAAATATTGCAAAACGAGCACTAACCTGTGTTATAAGAGTATGGTTTTAATTTTAGTAGCTTAGTGACTGTATGTGCCGATGATTTTGACACGCCCACCTCTTGTGAAACACGGCGTAGAGGTTTGTTTGGAGAACGTTCTAACGCTGCACCAATATCATCGAGTTTTGCTTCGGTTAGAATCCGTCGTTTTTGCTTAGGTGTTTTAAAATTTAACGATACAGTTTCTCGTAATTTAAGGACAAGATGTTTAACCGTATCTCTGTGTGGAGTTGAAACGCATGGGAATTTCTGTACAAATTACCTACACACGTCTCGACACGAGTTTGTTTTCACGTAGGTACGTGTCATACATAAAAAAATCTTTGTTCTAACGTGAATCTTGCGGCTGGCATTCCAATCGTCTCACTGACACGTCACACATACACACTACAATAACACAAACAAGTAACTGCAAGTAACCAAGAATAACACTCTTGCGCACAGTACGAAATTAACACGCTCTTGGTTTACATTCCTCGCCACTATATTCACAGCTCTGTCTTCATCTAGTCCCGAAGGAACAAAAAAAACTCGAGCTCGGAGATATGGGATTGCAAGGAAGCTTACGAAAACCATTCACTTTTAACGGTTTCGTCTACAGCGTAATCTTGATACAGTGTTGCACATTCGAAACCTCCAAACGATTCCCATCGCCACAAAACTCTTTCAAGGATATAAACTTAAGCAGGACGTTACTGGTCAAAATTATGATTAAAATGTTTTATTATCTATGGCTCTTAACATCGTTTCTAAAGCGTATTTTTTGTGTATATAAGGGCGGAACTTGGATGAATTACAGATGATAAATTATAACACAGGTTAGTGCTCGTTTTGCAATATTTATATAAATGTCTGCATATGTCCATAAAAATAAGCGGGCATTACAGGCCGCAAATGTCGGCATCTCCGTCAGCGCCGCCCGCCACGCTTCTCCCGATCTCTCGGCTGCAGATCGAAATGAACGCACTAGAAAGGAATAGAATATGTAATTACATACAAATCCGAGCTCTAGTTATTACTGTGTTTCCTAATGGTTTAATGATTCATTTTACTTTTATTTCATGACACTTTTGGAAAATCATGAAGATGAGGATGAATGATAAGATGAAAATGGACGAAAGCACAACACACATGAATAGAACAGAGCACAATCGACAGACGCCAGACCCTCGTTAGTCTGCAAAATGCAGTGTACTACGTTGAAGACAGGTCGACGTTTGGGTGTTTTTAGAAAGGATCACCCCTTTTTAGTACATATGTACAATGAGCTCTTCTCGTTTGGTTATGACAAATCTTTAAGTTTTCAACTTTTAAACTTCGCACCTTATACATTTTTTATTTCCTTCTTTCTTTCTAACTGATTTATCTAATAAAGCGTATTGTGTCCACTAATTCATGAGCCTCTCTCATACCTTTATAGTATCTGCGAAAGCATTTTTTCAATATGTACTGTTGTTCACGAATATTTCCGGTGGTAATTTTAGGTGACTCACCCTATATATATCCGTGTGTGTGTGTGTGTGTGGAAAAGGGGGTAAGGGTAGGTAGGTAGAGGGGGCATGGTAATATTTTGCTGTGGGGTCCAAAATTAGTAGATCCGGCACTGCTGGTATTGCGTTTGAGTCGAATCGACCAAAGCATTTCAAAATGGCGAATTACATACAGATAGATTTTTCTTAGTTTTCGGTTATTCATTATCTTCTTATATTTTTGAAATCTCTGTCTATGTTTTCCGAGAGAATGTATCTCCCTCTGCTTTTATGGCATCACTTAGTCATTAGGTCATTACTCTGGTAACAAAACTTTGGAAAATACACTTAATGCTGTTGATGCGTAGAAGAGGTATTTCATAACAACAGATAGCGCAACCTAAAATATTTGGAATTCCTCTTTCATTTCTAAAGTTTATTCAAGCTAATTCATGTTCACCCTACTCGATAAGAGAATCATCAATGAAACAATATAATGTTAATGCTTTGTTGTTGAAAATATGCGAAGTGTTCATGTATTGCAGTTGAAAATGGAATTAAATGCAACAACAAATGAACATACTTGATATTTACATACAACGTGCAAGTGGACATCTAAATATACGAAATATCTTATTGTGTATACTGCCCTGTAGAAACGATGTCTCTATTCAATTCCAACCCCTTATGAAAACAAATTCTGCGTACGCCAGTGTCGCAAGAGCTTGGAATGTTCTTCAGAATCCATCTTGTTCCAATATGCGCAACAGTCTCTACGGGGCTCTTCCCAAGCTCTTCCCCCGTGACAGTGTTGTCAACTTAGTTCTCTTGGAGCCAGATGTGACTCTTGCGTGCACTCGTTTGGCTGTGAATGGGGGCGCCTGTCCCAGCGCCCCACTATGATGCCATCACTGATTCCGGCCCACATAGACCAACTTTTGCCATGATTATACATTTTGCACGTGACGTGACATTGTTATATTGGCTGCGTCGCCCCACCCACTCTTATATCCACAGCTACTTTCTTTATAGCGCCGTGTTGACGTGAAATTCACATGATATTGTTATCAGGGAATACTTTATTTTCGAGTTCATACGACCATCGGTGGATTATTGAGATGCTTGATGCCGTCGGATCTAGATGATCAAAACTAAGAATAAATTATCATCAATTTAGAGTTAACGGTATAATAGCAGCGTCCCACCCCTTTGACAACTAACATTACCCTAGGAAGCACTTTATCCAGCCTACGCAAATCTAGCTCCTTGAAAGTCAGTTTTAACTCCATTTAAGGTGAAATTTAGCTATTTTATGCGCATCAGGTTTTGCAACACTGCCAGGATAACCGTAGGAGGCAAGGATAAATGCAATGTGCTTATGGGAGTATTATTTGATTTGTATCTTGGCAATATCAAACTTCCGATGGAATAGAAAATGATATCAGCGGGAAGAGTTCAGTTTGAAGATGCATTTCACCATTTGATTAGCCGTAACTTGATGTTGAAGGTGATTCCGCATAAGGAATACATGGGCTTGCGAAAATTCGTATTTTTCAAACATCGTGTCCAGCTTAATAATCAACATAAAAAATGGATTCCACTTCCAACATGGAGAGACATTCATACCAGCCAGTATTTTTTTTTTTTTTAGTAGCAGTGCCCATTCTGGCGATATGGGAATAAATGAACAAATGGTGCGTAACTGTATCTCCTCCCCTTAAGCTTCGTTAGATCTTTACAATGGAGGAGACTACTTTTTTCTAGACCTGTAATATTGAAGAGTTAAGGCATGCTATAGTTTTCTCAAAACAACACAGTAACTCCATCTAGAAGTGCATATGGAAACTAGCTGCCTTGTTGTTGACGCAGCAATGCACGAGATTTAACACTCGACATCGGGCTCTCCCGCGTATAATTTGACGAACGGTTTAATTCCGTTTAATTAGCAAAATTGAATGCTCTCTGGATTTTCTTTGAAGCCCAGAACTATTCATATCTCAAGCGAATTGTGGCCTATGGAGGCGCGCCCCGCCAAGGCGATTAGTGGCATTGGCTGTCCCGTTTAATGAAATCATCGCTTGTTTCCAAGGTTACCACTGTGCCATGCAATTTCTGCGCAATGCTGCGAATTTTCTCCTTTGAATCTGTAAGCTGCTGCCGACTGGTACGTTGACACAGAGAGATCGCTTGCACTGAGCGATGCAGTGTTTGCAACTCTGTATCTCTGGGGTACGTCTCATATTGTTAAGGTTTGTTTGGTGGTTGATTTGTCGCTGTTCTTTAATGTGCATCAGTGGCGTATACTGAGTCCAAGATGTGGGATATCTCACTATGTCACGTGGTCCTAGGCTATGAATAGAAATAAGTTTACCAACTCCTAAGAAATCAGGTTGCCAACTCATTGGAAATCAGGTTGCCAACTCATTGGAAGTCAGGTTGCCAACTTATTGGAAGTCAGGTTGCCAACTCATTGGAAGTCAGGTTGCCAACTCATCGGAAATCAGGTTGCCAACTCATAGGAAATCAGGTTGCCAAATCATAGGAAATCAGGTTGCCAACTCCAGAATCACCATCATCATTTCAGTGATATGAATAATTTCATTAACAATTTCTGATCGATTTTCCTCCTGTATTTTATTATCTAGACTTCAGGCTTCGCAAATAGCCTAGCGTACCTAGAATATACGCTCCTGATGTGCATAATAATTAATATACTCTGCGTCTCCAAGGATGATTATCAAGGGTGTGTGGTCAGAAGAAAATTGCAGCGTATACGAGAGAGAGAGAGAGAAAGAGAGAGAGAGAGAGAGAGAGAGGGGGGGAGATAGAGAAAGAGTCATACTCTGTATACTATTTATCCCTAACATACACCCCTATACTGTATCCCGGGGACCTCTGGAGGAAGGCCCCGAATGACGCCAGAGGAGGGTAGAAAGAGAGTACTCGCTGCTGTAAAAGCTGGTAACTGTAGTCGCCTTTCTCCCTCCACGCAAATCCCGCTCCCTCCCTTCGTTCGTTCACTCTAGGGATTCCAAGGACAGAGTATAGTAATTTGGAAAACTTTGAAATGTGTGTTTACACTTTCTCCGTCACTTGCAGCCGAGCTCCGTGGCGGAGTGGTTAGCACATCGCGCTACTACGTCAAGGGTACCCGGGTTCTTTGTGAACGTCTTTTCATCAACTTCATCACATTATCACTCATCCTCGTCTTCGTGATTAGCCAAACGCGGCAGAAAAGCGAAGTTAAATAAACCAAATCAATCAATTCGTCACTTTCAGATCAAAATCAAATTGGTTCTCTCTTACTTCGAATAAGAGCTATTGTGCCTTTCAAGCTACACCCTGTCCCGGTAATCTCTGGAGCAAGCGAATGAGAATAAGTCCTATGCGTAAGAAGGACTCAAGAAGGCTCGACCAGTGAATGAATTCGCGAGAGCAGAATTGAGTGTACCTAGGAGAAAACGTAGCAGCAGCAGCAGCTAGCAGCCGTTTGCAGCAGCGCACACTGCTTTGCTTCGCCAACTCGATTTCTGCCCTTCTCTACCGTCATGCGCGGCCTTGTTCCAGAGATTCACGAGACAGAGTGTAGCTATATTCTTATTGAGTGAGTGTCAAGTTTACGAAAGCTTCCATTTCAGTATGGTGCACTTAACTGTTCGCATAACAAGTTTACTCCATCTATAGGGGAGAAATTGGAACTTTCACATTTATACGTGCTATACTTATTAAAGTAGTGGATAATGAAAAAGAAAAAGCAATTCACCCCTCCTTCTCTCGGAACGGCTACGGTGATTATAATATATCACACTAGACTATTGGGAAAGTTTTAGTCACTTTGATTTCTTGGTTTTTCTTTCCTCGTACTTCATTCATGTCTTATTTGGAAATCAATATTCTATGTGAATTTATCGAGAAATACTGTTTTAGTCACTGCTAAACAACCGCCTTCCTAAATGGTGGCGACTATAGAACAGCGATTAAGACAGTCTCATGGATTTTACAATTAATAGACTAGTACTGATAGATTCATCATCAAAAAACTAATAACCGCTCCCCGTGGCAGACTGGTTAGCACATCTCGCTACGACGCCAGGGGTCCCGGGTTCGAATCCTGGCCTGAGCATGGATATTTGTGAGTGTCCATTCATCAATTTCATCATATCATCACTCATCCCCATCTTCGCAAATTAGCTAAAAGTGGCACATAAAGCGAAGTAAAATAAAGCAAATCAATCAACCAATCAAAAAACTAATTGTTATCCAAAGTTGATTTATATGGTTAGACTATTCAAGGAATTTAGCAGATGACCGGTAGATGACACGACATAGAAATATTTGACTTATTGTGAATAAAAATATTAACTTCTAACATTTATTTGCAAATAACTGAACACATACATGTTAAATTACACTGAGTTACTGCTACAAGATCTAAATTGTGAATGGTGTTTAGGAACTGTTTTTTTGTGTAAATTTTCGAAGACCTGCGACGTAACAAGAAAGTTCTTCATATTTGATTGGTTGATCAACTCATTGGAGACGTATCTAATTCTTTCACGCCAAATTCACTGCTGGAAAGTAGTAAGACTGATGTAGACACAGATAAGAAGTTAGATACTAAAACATTTTCTTAATGTGGATCAGGTGTAGAAAACAAGATAATAGAGATGGGGCTCAGAAAGCTCACCAAGCGTCACGTTTAGCAGATCTTGGGTTTTGAAAGGAACGAGATTTAGTTTTTTTTTTTTTTTTTTTTTAAATACAAGCATTTCTCTTGCTTTCAAATATGTATATGTAACAATGACAGTTCTTGAATATACTGAATGAATGGTTAATCATTGACTTAATAGTACTAGTATTTGACTTATTTTCCATTTATGGTCACTTTTCTGTAATCATGAAGGGATTACCACAACCAGTTGTTGATTAAAGGACGGTCACAGGTAGAGACTTGAGTCCGGAACTTTTGCTATCTAGATTGTGAGTCAACCGTCCAACACGTTCGACAGCAGTGGCGGCGATTAGAGGGGGCGTGGGGGCAGTTGTCCCCTCATTTTTACCACTCTTGACCTGCACTACGCTAAACCTTATGTAGCAAAGTGGGAGTAAACTGTCCTTGCCCCCACCCCCCACCGTTTTGCACCTTGACCCCCTAAATTTTGAAACCCAATCTCTGCCACTGCTCGGCAGTTAAATTTGTTTTTGATCGTTGATTTGGATAGCAAGTACAACCGCGTAACACTTTCATGAATATAACTAAATTGTGTTGGAACAACAGCATACACCGTAAATTTAATCCGTGCTTAAATATCTCAAGGATACTCTTCCGTAATACATTTTCCTCTTAATTACTCGTTTTTCTATCCCTTTATTGTTGTTGATGAGTTCTAATCCGTCTTTCACGTTGCATCAAATTCATTACTTCCTTTTATGCACGAGTTACTCCAGCCAGTTGTTGATCAAGCTTCATCAAACAGAGCCATCTTCCGGGAACAAGTAATAACATCGGATTTAGGTAGCGGAGAGGTAGGTTGGGGAAGGCAAGATTGCTCCTACATTGACTGCGTTTTAATTTTAGTTCGAGCGAGGAATGGGTAAACAAGGATTTTTTTCTCAGAAGCGTATTTCTTATTATTCTCATACTCTCCATCATGGCCTGGGCCTCATTTTGTCGGCTCAAAGGTTTTGCAAGTTCTTGCATCTTCTTCCGGTGTAAGATTTCATTCGAGCAAGAAGGTGAATGGGAAGAGGAAGCGACGCGTATTGAAATCTGCCTTCAAGCTTGACTTTCTTTATTTTTAATAAAAAGGGTAGAAAAATGAATGGTGTGTTGTTCTTTTAATTAAAATCATTCATCTTAGGAATTTTATTTACATTTGCATAGATTCAGACGTTGTCCCGCGTAGCGAAATGGTTAGCTCTCTTGCCTTCGGTGCAAGCTGCCCTGGGTTTGATCCACTGGGAGCTCAAAATTTCAGCCAAGGGATACTAACAAAAAGCACCCATGGCTAGGTCGGGACTCGAACCTTGTGTATGTATATATTACCTTAATTTTGCCATGAAGAAGTAGAAATGTATAATTTTCAAGCAAATGTGAATAATAATAATTTATTAGTTGCAATGTTGTAACGTTCAAAGGTATAATTATTGTACTTGCATTCTTGCATAGAGACATTATCATTGGCACTATTGTTCCAAACACAAGAAATGACGAACATGATTACAGCACACACAAGATGGCACTACGGGGATATGAAATTGTTCTTCGTTGATTAGTAATTAAAACTAATCAAAGTTTGAATGAATTTTTGTACTTATCTGTCTCTTTTTAACACGCTTTGTACTTATCTGTACAATACGTTACTGTTGAGCTAAACGTCACGTTTCAGAATACAACATATTACGTTTTCACAACATCAAGGTCAAGATTTTGTTTAAATTGAAGTTTCAGCAACTTTGAGATATGAATGTCCTTTTGTGATGGTTGTTGCGTAGAAATCTTTGATAAAAAGCTCATTTCACATATCTATCTAGTTACTAGAAAATTTTTCCCTATGATCCATGGCCAGGTTAGCAATACGTATACAACAGAATCTCTAATATACGCATTGCATGATAGTGTCAGATATACACAGGTGCAGACCTGAATTTGCACTCCTTGTTTTATATTTCAAACATTAACACAAACCCATTGTGATTTCTAGATACATTCCTTGAACAGTAAAATGTCAACGAATTACATAACTAACATGATTTTGCATAAGTTTTATGTTACATATTTGTACATGTTTGCCAGGATGTATTTTTCATAATTGCTAATTTACTTTACATAAAACAACATATTTCGGTAATTTTTCCTATCTTGATCCTTTTTCCTATATTTTATACTGCTTACGGTCACCTAAAATTGAATGCCAAGTCGAAAGACAGGTTGAAGACCAAAGAAAATACCGGAACTGTAATTTATCGAAAGATTCTGGGCTTTGGCGGTAGTGTATGACAGCTGAAGACATGGAAAAGTACTAGTGGTTCCCTCTGTAAGAAAACATAAGTAATTCCTGTATGCATTAATTCTTCTTGAATCTGCCCCTACATTTACATATTCTACTATAGTTTGCGGTGTGAAAAGTAATTAATAGTTTTAAAAAATGGTTTCTGTGCTTTTTTAAGCTCATAAATTTGATACACATTTTAATTTTAATTTTAACATCTTATCCTAGGTGTCCCGGGTTCGAATCCCAACCTGGACTTGGATGCTTGTGAGTGTCAATTCATAAATTTCATCATACATCTTCGCAAATTAGCCAAAAGTGGCAGAAAAGGCGAAGTAAAGTAAAGCAAATCAATCAATCAATTTAGCAATTCATGTCCTTAAATTATGTTGAATATTTTCAAATAAAATAAATATCTAGCAGAATTCTTGACATTGCTTAGATACGCGATTATTATTAATATTACATATTCCTTGAGACTCCATATTTAGTAGTTAGATATTATTTTGATAATACATATTTTATCATTTATTATTACATATTTATGTACATATTTTGTACTTTGATATTACATAAAAATCCGATCACAGCATCAAAGAAGTACAACAGCATGGAATAATATAAATTTGTAAATCTTTAACAGAAATATTCAAGTATTTTCCAGCGTACGGTTACCAGGATTTCCAGAGAGGGTTAATTAAAGAGGATCTCTTTCTCGTTTGCGGCTGAGAACAAAAGAAAAGTGGAAATAACATCCCCTGGAGGCGTCACGGAGGGGAGGGGATGTCGAGTTAAACTTTCTGCAGCCTGGCCGTGCCTTCTTCAACCCAAGGGGTGGAGCGGCGACACGTAATTCAGATTGGACGTGACTGAGGCGGTGGCGACTCTTCCAGGCAGAAATAAAATTTGGAGGCGCTGGGAGTCCCAACACTTTGGAAATCATATTATATCTCTGGCGTTCTAGACAACTCAGAGTAGGAGGGAAAAAGTGTGGATGAAATGTGGAAGAAGTAGAAATTCCCTTACTTCTGTGCTAATTCTTTAATTCGATTTTGTTCCTTGTTCCCTTTGAAAATAACGTTTTCCTTGCGGTGTAACTTGCTTTTTTTTTCTTATTTCTTTACGTCGCTTTCTGCCTTTTCTTTGGCTGATTGCGACGATGAGGATGAAAGGTGATGAGATGAAATGTATGCAGGCACATTCGCCAAGGACAGAGCTAGATTATCTGAACCTTCTGTGCCAAAATCATTACACGTATGGTCATTGACGTAGCATAATACAACGTACATAGCGAGTGACATACTGTTTCCCCCTGTTTTATTGGTGGGCGAGGTTGAAGAACATAAATTTTATAGGTTAAGCTACCCCCTTTTTATAGAATTTTGTTTAACCACCAGACCAGCTCTATTGAGGGGTATTGTGGGAAAAATTCCCACCTCAGATCACCCGGCCCGGGAATCGAACCCGGTCACCTGCTTGCCAGTCCGACACCATACCGCCTATTTTTCTTCATCTAATAATATACAACTTACAAAATCTAAGTTAACATGATTTTATTCCTTTTAATTTATTCTTTCTGTTTTGAAAAATATATTTTTTCCCCATCAATTCGTCATATAAAAAATCCTTAAGATTACATGCATATTTAATATTCTTGTAATTTAATAGATTGCTAATGAGCCGATGCACTGCTTGCAATTTAGTATTTGGGTAGTACCTAAATTCTGGTATTGTTACAATCTGTGTAGTATAACAAGATCATGTAGTACGATATACACTATTAGGATATACTGCCAGATGGTACTTTCTTTTTGACATGTAGTTATTATTCTATGGTCTATAGTATCTTCTTCATTACATGTATTAGATAAATGTGTGTTGCTAAATTGTAATATACGTACATCTCTTACGTTTTGTATCGTATTTAACGCGAACGAAAATTTGCCACAAGAAATGAAGTTTATTTGTTAAACGATTTGGCCAAATATTTTGCACTACCATGTGCCACGCCCTCTGGGAGTTTGCTGCTCTACTTTCGTCGGTTGTGTATTTATGTCAAGTTCGCGTTTATACAAGTCGTTGGCTTGCATGTTTTGTATCGTACTTCCTGTTCCCAGTCGATAAACACATTCTACAATTGGTGTTAAAAGATAAGCATAGTTCTTTGGTGTCGCTTCCATGGATTAATAAAAGTTGCAATTTTTCACGTCCACTGAGAAAAAAAATGGAATAGAGAAAACTTCCACTTGTACCTAATTTCATGTCTTGTCAAAATTCACGCATAATTTGTGGTGCCAATAATTCACGTGTAATTCCAGGAATTCAAGGAATTCCAAGTGAGTAGCCACACTGATATTGTGCAGCAAATTATACGCACATACGTAATTCATTTTTCATATCAACAAGTATTTTTTTTCTAACATCACAAGTGCAGTATTATAAAAATTTGTAGATAATCTTGAAAATGATATAAAGAAATGAAAATTTGTTTAGAAAATTAATATTTGGTTATTACGGTTCTTGTAATTGTAACAATTGTATCTAATCAGTATTTTTCAGGAATTTTGTATCTAACTAAGTCGGATTTTTAGAGCCTATTTTAGGAAACTAAAAGCACATTTTTATATCCTAAAAATGCGAGGTCTAGTGATAAGCAACTCTGAATACCTGACCTTGCCACAAGAAATACATCGCAAACTTATTGCAAATGTTCTTGCCAGTGGAAAAATGCTGTCACAAACCAAACTTCTGCGAAGACACTTTTTTTCTTTCCTTGTGGAAATGAATATATTATTCTGCTACCACCGTAGGATGTGGGTCCGAGTTCTGGGTTGGAACTGAAAATTTCTTTGCGTTTTAAAAAGAATTGGTGAAAATTTGAGATAAATTTTGAATACCAACTGGATAGAAAGAGATTAATAAAATTCCGAAAAAAAGTAGAAATGCACTATTTTTTTCATACATCCTACCTATTTTCTGTTCCTGTCTTCATAAATCTCATCTCTCTCTCTCTCTCTCTCTCTCTCTGTCTCTCTCTCTTCACACACATTTTCAAATACACACACGTTGTTCTTAGCCTGAAAACTATATATCGCTGTTTGAGCCTTTAAAAAATTATATAAGAGATGTAATTTAATGTTCTCTCTTTCTCACACTCTCTCTCGATCTTCGTTTATTCCCGTTCCTTCACTCTCTCCATATTTCTGCTTATTTTCCCCTCTCTTTTCCTCTTCTCCACGTCGCTCGATTTATTCTCTCTCGCTCTTTCTGTCTGAATTCTTTAGCTTTTTCTTTTAAATGTCTTTATCTTGGGAAATTGAAAACATCTAAAAACTTCCATTCTATTATCAAATTTTGATTCTAAGGAAGAACAGCCGTACCAAGAAGAGAAAGACCGCGTCGAACTCGAGAACTAAAGTGGTCAGTCATTGGTTTATTCTCCTCACAGTCAACGCAAACGAACATGTTTCCCTTCGCTTGTGCCCGAGTACTCGCGAGTTGCCATATAACTTTAACAACGTTAAATATCACGTTTCTTCTTTCACTGTTTACGATTTTCCTCTTCATGATGATACAAACACTTGGTACTCAATAAAGATGACAACGTGTTGAAGAACGCAACACATTTTGGCCTTGCAGGGACAAGATTGCAAGGCAAACAGCTGATCGCATCACCCACGCTCACTTCGCTTGCTTAGTGTTGACAATTCGACGACGGCGTCAGAGGGCTTTCTCTTTTTGGTAGAAACTTCCAAAATATTGAAATGGATATATTCTGTACCTCAACCTCTAGAAAAAAGCATCATAATACATTTTTCAAAATTTTTCAAACTATGTATATTGTGCAGGATCTAAGTGATTGTCTAAGACGTTGACACAAATGTGTCAGAAATTAGAGGCCGTAATCTGAGGCTTAAGTCAACATCCACATTGGTACAGAAGTAGCGGCTAGCATGCACCCTCTGTTGTTTCGTTGCAACTCTACTCAACCTACACATTTACCAAATTCCCTTGATTACAATGCTTTTATGTGATACGAAGTAATGATTATAATACAAGGGTTTTCTTACCTCACGCGCATACAAACAGCTACTAATTTTCTGATGCTATCAGCCGAATAAGGGGGTGGACAGAGGCGCATCGCAGCAAGGCATTGTGGGAGGCCCAGAGGCTCTTGTAGATGTTCCCTTACACTCTAATTAATGAGGAACACCTACCTTGGCACCTGACAGCCCTCGCTTTCCAAACCAATTTCATGTTCTTTTTCTGAGATCCGGGGAATCTTTCCCCCCGGCAGGTGCTTGAAGAAGGGGAGGGTGGGGAACGAAAGAGTAGGGGTTATCCAGAAAGAATCTGCCGACAATGAACAGTACTTTGGTGAGTCCGCCACTGGCTACTAGCTAACCACGAGATCAAAAATAAGCGCTGAGTTTCCTGATGGCTATCTGCTCCTGCTGGATCGAGTTTCAGAGGAGGCCATTTTTTTTTTTTTTCGGGGGGTTGGTGGTTAACCACTGATTTCGAGCTTGTGTTCAGTAGCTGTCCTTCTGTTTCCATGACTTGGTTTTTACTGGTTGGCTTTATTTTTTGTGATATTTGCCTAGATAAAACTATGATTTGTATAGAGTAAATACTGTGGTTTACTAGGAAATGTAATTTCTCATTTAGAGTAACTAATGTTCCGCTTGTCAACCGGGGCCTCCAACAGGGTCAGCTCCAGAAAAAGATTGTGGAGGGGCAGAGTGGACGGGAGTATTTTCAAGGTGTGGTTCCTTTTAGTAAACATATACAGAAATACAATAAACGCATTTTTATGTAAAATATAAATATCGTTCTCTTCCATTTTCGTGATGGTAAGAGACCTGTAGGAAGATCAAGACCAAGATGGATGGATAACATTGAGATGGACCTAAAGGGAATCGGTAAGCATGGAAAAGATTGGATTGATCTTGCCCAGGATAGGGACAGATTGAAGACTTGTGTTTCTGTAGCCATAAACCTTCGGGTTTAAGAAGGATAGAGAGTAAGTTAGTTAGTTTTCTTGTATTCTAGTCAATCGAGAGGAACTTCCTCTCCTGACCCCCTCTGGTGCCATTAGCTCACTTCAATAAGTAAAATTACTTTCTTCATTTAATTTGTATCACCGTTTCTTTTTTTTTATTATATATATTGTATATGTCGCTATATTTTCTTGCTCACTCTTAGAATCTAAGTATTTCTTCTCATGTCCACTGTTTCTTATTCTGCTTGTCCCCTCATTTTCTTCCTGTTTCTTTTTCTACTCTTTCTCTTCTCCTTTCTCTCTGTCGGCCTCTTTGACTCTCTTTATCTCACTCTGTTGTCTTTCTCTCTCTGTCCTTCGCTACAAGGTCATTATTGTAGACCATGATAGAGATTTATTTAATTTTCAGTGCTGTTATAACAGTGGATATATTCAGGATTTGGAAGGGAGTGGGTGTGTTAAATGTATGAGTACACAACTTCGAAACTTTAAAAAAGTAATTAAATAAAACTTGTAAAATCTAAAAATTAACATGTTAACATGTTTCTAGGAATTTTTCATAGTCAGATAAATAAGGGTATTTCAGTTATTTTTTTCCTGTTAAGCTAATATAAAAAACTAATTAGAGAATATTTAATACGTAGAATGTAAACAGAAAAAATGTAGTGCCGAAACGAGAGGAAGCATGTGTTTATTTTACTCGAGCCGTTTGCTTCTGGTCGGGGGATGTGGGGGCGGGATAAAATTTGATTTTGAGAGAAATTATGTGTATTGCCCTTTAAAGTGGTGGACCGCGGATCCAAGTTGATTCTTTGCCTCAAGTATGAAGGTGTCTCATTACTGGTCTGATCTTTCATTTTTGTTTTGTATTTCTCATTGAATTTCATGGCCCACCTGCCATACACAGCGGTGGTGGTATAATCTGTAGGGCGTATGATTGCCAGGATGCAGACCCGGATTCTATGAGATGGGTGACTTCTGCTGAAAACTTTTTCTGAAATGTTCCTGCATGGGGAGATTATGGGGTTCAGCCAATCACCAATACGTCGTCGCTTTGTAAGCAAGGCGTCCCGGGTTCGATACCCGGTGGAGGCACAAGTGGTTCGGAACACACTTTAAACTGTAGGTCCAGTCACAATTAGCCTTAGTGTGCATAAAGTGGACTTAAAAACAACAAATCAAACAAAGCAACCTCCAATAAATGGGCATTCCGGGGGGGGTAAGAGCAGACGGAGCGTGATGCTAACCACATCACCTCCCTAAATGACCGAGATTGTGCATGTGTGTGTGATCCTACCATATGTTTTCACAGCATGTTGCAATATGCAGGGGGTAGCTTTCTTTTACGTTCTACATAGGCAAACCATTGCAAAAAATACGTTGCAATGGTATTGATATTTACAAGAAGCTGAGTATATGAAAACATACAAAGATATAACCTTTTGCGCAATTTTTCCTGTTGTGGAGGTCATTTGAAGCTTCGAACAACTCTGTCGTTATGCCCTAAACCGCCCGTTCCCAAGTAGTACATTCGGGCCTCACCGATGGCGCAATAGTAGGCTCGTCGCCTTGTAATCAAAGATACCCGGTGGAGGTACATAGTGGTTCGAATCCCAATTTAAACTGTAGGTCCAGTCCCGATTAGCCTTACTGTGCATAAAGTGGACTTTAAACACCAAATCAATGAAACCAAATAGTACATTCAGTGGCTTGGTATATTTCAAGAGGAGCTTTTGTTCGAAAAACCCTCTGAAATATTATGGTAATAATTCCCAGAAATTTCAGTCAAAATGCAAAATGTTCGATCAGGATTTGATCCTGGGTCTCTGGAATATCGTGGCGTTGTTCGAGTACTAGTCGAGCCTACATTTTCGCTCAAATGTCTACATAGTACATCTTCTGTATGGGCCAAATCTTAAGTTATAATCTCTGGCCTCGTTACATATTTTGATTTCGTAAAGAGTGTGTTAACTGGATTAATATTAGCACCATAAAACATAAAGCCTAGTATTGCCCTGAATGAAATCTTAAGTATGCCAATGTGCATCCACGATCACTCCAAAATATAGCGCCAGGGGTCCCGGGTTTGAATCCCAGCCTGAGCACTGGTGTTCCTTGTGAGTCTCCCTTCATCAAGTTCATTATATCATCACTCATTCTTCCGCATTAGCCAAAAGCGGCTGAAAAGTGAAGTAAAAAATAAGACAAATCAATCAGAGTTGCCACCTAGTAGCTACTACAATTGGTGTAACAGAACTCCTAATTCAGTATTACAAGAGGACCTCCTAGATAGCGTAGTGATAACGCGCTACGTTGAAATGAAGAGTCTCGTAAAGGCACATTGCGCAGGGATTCAGATCCCACTTTAAACTGTAGGTCCAGTCCCGGTTAGCCTATACTTGTTGTTTGACGAGCAATGGTGCAACAAGATGGTGCTGAATGCCAATTGAGCATTAGCACCAAAAACATCGTTGTGTTAGTGTTACACCGACCCACTTGATGTTTGTTACTTTGCACCACACTTTTTACAACGTGTGGGTATTGTCTACCGATGGTTACCCATATCTCGGTGGTGATCATGAGGAAAAACCAGAAGACTAACAACGAACAGGCGCCCTGGAGGAAATGAAAGACGCTACACTACAATTTAGCACAAGAACCGACTTCAGCTGAGAAAAAAAAAATGGGGGAAGCAACTTTGCCCCGGCAAAGCCCTAATTTCAAAAGCCATCAGTCGGCGGCAATTGCGTGATACCACGAAAACCAAGGGGTTAAAGCAGTGCTTCGAAGAGGTGAAGAAATCAACACTTACTTTGCCTCCTGCACCCTCAAATCACACCAGGAAATCTTGGTAATTTCCACGAGTTTTCGATCCTTTTCAACCTGTCTTTTTTTCTCACGCGTTCTCACTCTAATACGCCCATTCGGATCCCAGCCTCCAGTCAAATAAACGTCCATAAAGGTATCTTTTAAAGAGCCTTAGTGTTAATATTCCCAGCTTTGACGGTTATTAATGAAAGGGTAAAGAGCCTTTCTTGGTATATGAGACCGACTCTCGCCCTTCAATGGTAGGATCCTTAGTGTTTCCAACTGTGAGACTTAGCTACTAACACTGTTGTTCGTAAAGAATTCAGAGCACTCATGTGGAAAATTGCAGTACTACACCATAGGCAACCAAATTACGTTGGTCATGAATATGGCGATTTAACATCCATAACCTTTATAACATCGTGCGCGCATACAGAATATTGTTTCTTTCTGTCACGTACTATATGTCGGAGAACACATGAAAGGAAACTAGATGGCGCTCTACAGGATGTTATTGATTTTATGATTTTTTAGGTACAGCGATACAGTACATTTTCCAATAAAAGTTATTGCATTTGTCTTCAAATTACAAGCCTTATTTTTTCGTATTTCGTTGTTTGATTTACTTACAGACGTTCAAACTATGTCCATCTCAATACGGACACCATTGTATTTTTTTTTACTTTAGATGAAGTACAGTTCATATGCATTAGTAGTGATTATTGACGCAAGTGCGCATGCGCTAACTGGACGAGTCCAATTCAAAAGAAGGATGGTCGCTTCAAGTAGAACGCAGACTGGAACCAGTTCTGCGAAAATCTTCTGATACTGAAACAAAAGTGAAATTTCACACATAGTAACGTCTGGTAACGTTGCGAGCAAAGTACGTTAAGAGTGGATTTTACGAATTGTAAAAAGCCCTCACAAACAACAAAGCGAGCGATAATAAGCAAATACCTAGACATATTTTTGTCGCTGAGTTGCAATCACTGAAACTACCATTGTTAGATTACCACAATGCTTAAGATACTTCTTGCATTTTCCCTTCCAGGTCGGCAGAGGAAATTACAGATTTGAAAATAAAGGTACTGTGCCTTCATCACCTTGTTTGATTTCTTGACATTTCGTGTAAAATTACAACACGCCATTTGATCGTTTTTCACACCCTTTTCATACCTGATCACCTGTGTACATATATAATTACAATGTGATATAATCAGGCGCAAAATCTGATAATCAAATCTTAATGAGATGGTGTGTACTTGCTCCGAAAAAAAAAGAAAAATAACAGCATGGGGAACTGTTTGTTTTTGTGAAATTCTAAGAATCATTATTTGCATGCTTATTTGGAGTAAGGTTTTCGAAATTTCCATGGACATCTGCATACCACGTGCTTACGACGGCTGCACGTTTTCCTACACCGTTGATTTACAAGAAATGCTAACTTTTTATAATACATGTAAGGCGTTATGATGTATATAAATAAATATATATATATATTTACTTTTAACCACTGTTGTTTGTTTTTACACACATACACAAAGTTTCAGTGACTTATTCTCACTTCATCTTCAGATTAGTATATTGCGTTATGTGGTCATATGTACATCATGTGTTTGAGGATAGCTGTCAGCATGAGCGGTAATGCATGAGAGGATTATTTAGCACTGACCGGGGTTCCACCGCAAACATTGTGTGTCTACTATTCTCTGTCCTCTGTGAGAACGAAGACAATGTAAACAGCCACGCATGACATCTCGGTCACCCCTAAATAATACAGTACTCCCAGGCTTTAGACTTCATATTGACTTCTTCCCCCACACATATGATCACATCACCACAATGGTAATTCTCGGAGACTGAACGATCCTTGGAAAAGTTGGTATATAAAAAAGAGGAAGTTCAGTGGTTAAAAAGTCCAAGCAATTAATTTTGAATCAACCATCACTAATCAACTACAAAGAAAAAAATGTATGTATGGTCCTTGATGCAACTCTTCAAAACCTTTCCAACGGCGTCTGAATCACTTCTATAAATGACCTTATGCCAAAATATTGCAATTGAAAATTAACTAGATGTTGAAAAAATTGGTCGAAATCGCACATTTTCTACTCCTGTATTTTGGGAAATACAAATGATACGGATCTGCAACTTTGCATAGCTTCCTACCTCAGGTGACCCTTTCAGTATGCCAAATTTTAAGTCGATCAAAATATGTGAGGTTGAAACGTACTTTTCATTGGTTGAAGCCCGGTTTTCAATGTTCAGGTGAAGTCCGAGTTGGCAAAGAACTAGAAGTTAATTACATTTTCAGTTTTTCCATGTAAGGTTAGTTCCTCACCTGAAGCCTTAGTAACAGTTAACTTAAACCGTTAATCCTTTGGTTAACAAGCGAACTGGCAGTTGTGAACAATGACTGCCTCAATAGGAGACCGATCTCCAGACAACTTCTCAGTTAGATTCAAGGAAAAATAATGAATAAAAAGTCACGTTGATATAAAAGAAAACTTATTTCACTTTAAAGAATTCAATTGATGTACATAACAATAGGCAAAACAAAACAAGAAACGCTTTGAGAACTTGTGTACCAGAGACATTGAGCTAGCCTAGCCGGAAACCAATCTGAATACTAATATAGGCTTCATATAATCAATCGATTTTTCATGTTCTCAATTTTACGCACTCACAGAAGCAGTTACGATTTATATAGACACAAATATACAAAGACAGTCACTATCAAACTCGTGTATTTATTTCAGAAATGGCTTCAAACGGACTTTGATTTTTCGAGAAAGAACAAAAATGCACTGAATTGTGATGAGAAAGGTTTATTATACTTGCCTTGAAAATAAAAGATAATACATGAGATCGAGAGATTGTATGTATGTACATTCCTTGTCATTCTCTACTGCCTGATGAAAATGTTCATACTTATATTTACACAAACAATATATTCATAAAAAACTGAAATTCGTAATACTGACTCAACGACTGCAATTTAGAAATGGATTTTTAATCACCTTTGTTCACAACTCCATCTGCAGGTAGCAAATAAAAATAAACTGGAAAAATCTGAATCCACCAAAAAAAGTTGTGTCGTACTTTCTATCATTATTACAACTTCCACTCGATAATCCTAGGAGGTTAGCTTAAAGGATAGCAATGGGAAGCTACAATGGTTGATCTCTCTAGAGTACTGTGCTAGGCCTGTGTCTGCTGTACTATTATCCCTGGAGAGACTAAAATGGTGCAACTTTCACAGCAGCCACCGACTGAGAAGAGCTCTGTCCTTCAAATTGAGTCAATTAGATATGTCGAAGCAAAGGGATTACCACAATGTTCCCTGGGTGTTGCACAGTCACGATTTAAACTCTAGATGGCCTGCCAGTACAGAAGCTAAAATACCTGCCAATGAGGTGATATCGCTGTTTGCTAAGTTTTCCTCCAGCAAGTTCCTAATCCCTCACTTAGGCTATGTGTTTAGGATGTAAATTTTCCAGCACGACAACGCTCCGCCACACTTGTCAATAACAATTCCACAACATGTTTTTAATTGGCAGATCCTGCAGCATGTAAATGGCTTGCAAACTTGACGTAAAATGCGTGGAATGTGCCGGCACAAATTGCAAATGTTGAACAACAGCTAGAAGGATAATCCACCCCTCCCTCTCCTTGGACTGTGGATCCAGAGAAGATCAAACACCTATCCTGACACTCCATCTGGATTTAAGTACTCTCGGGTGTAAGAACACTAAACAAAGTCATGGTTAAAGGTACTTTCAACTTCACTTTACACTCAAGTAGGCTCTTCTGCATTAGATCCGAACCAGCGTGCAATGTGCCTCCACCTATAAATTCGATTGAAAGGCAACAATGTTACCAGTACGCTATCGTAGTAACCTGACATTGGGTGTTCGATTTACAATCTCACCATGTTCCAGATTCGAATAATGGCAGGGATATTCGTTTATTATTTGTATGTTATTTCATCAATTTCATCTCGTCGTCATCTGTCCTCATCTTCGTGATTAGCGCAAAGGAGGAATTTTTCAATACATAGCTCCTGTCCTCAAATGATAAGAGACTTTTTGGTTCCACCCCTGTTAAAAGGTCATACCCCTAGAAGTACATTTTGTTAATCCAGCATTGGTTTACATTGTCAAGAAAACACATTTGTAAAAGTATTTACAAACATAAAGAAAAGTGAGTTTTAGCTATAGAGCTCCCGCTCAGCGAAATGGCTAGCATTCTCGCCTTTGATGCAAGCGGTTCCAAGTTTGATTCCCGGAGAGAGCTCCAAGTTTTCGGTTTTGACCCAACATCGTGAGAACAATTGGAAAGCTGATCAATCTGCCAAGTAGAAAAATAATAGTGGCAGAGTGAAGCCTGAAAAGCTAAAAATGCGGCGATGGGACTCGATGCTATGACCACGCGTTACCCAATGAAGAACCGTATGGCAGAGGACTGTTGCGCTGTGGAATGTAGTTTCAGTATACAAGGTTCGCTCATAAAGAAACCGAACTGTCAAAAAAAAAGTACCGTATTCTGGCAACAATGCAAGGAGCTATATCGAAACGTCCCGTCAGTGCATGTTTCAACCTGTTACAGGCAGTCGGCATCGGGGCAAGCGTGCGTCAAATGCAGGTCGTGTGCAGGCGACGTACAAAATACGTGCACCAAGATGGAACAACGTTGCAACATAAGGTTTTGTTACAAATTTGGTAAATCGTTTACCGAAACGTTACAGATGATACGGGCAGTGTATGGTGATGCAGCATTATCAAGAACCCAGGTGTATGACTGGTACAATCGTTTAAAAGGTGGATGTGAAAGTGTCAAGGGTGAACCAAGATTAGGACGCCCTTCAACGTCAAGGAATGACGACAATGTGGAGAAAGTTCGTGCACTGGTGAGAGGTGATAGATCATGAATTTGTCCCTGCAAACAAAACAATCAATCAGTGGCATTACAAGGAAGACCTTGGTCGACTCAGAAACAGGATGCAGCGGGTTAGGAAGGACCTCTGTGATTCTGGCCAATGGTTTCTGTTACACGATAATGCTCGGCCCCATACCGCATTGTCTGTACAACAATACCTTCCTAAGCATTCAGTGACAGTGATCAATCACCCTCCATATTCTCCGGACTTATCGCCTGCTGATTTTTTCCTTTTCCCTCAAGCTTAAGATGGCTATGAAAGGGCGAAGATTTGACGACGTCGGGGACATTAAATTAAATGTTACGCGTATTTTGCGAACACTTACTGTCAATGATTATCAACAGTGTTTCCAAGACCTGTACACACGCTGCTCAAAGTGTATTGCCCCCCTGGTGATTATTTTGAAGGTGATAAAGTCATTTGAAGGTAATTACTTGTTTTCCTTCCTAAAAGAAAAAAAAGTTCTGTTTTTTTATGGGCGGATCTTGTAGTATAGTATATTAAGTATATTCAAAGTGTGCAAAATATCTACTAACTTTAGGTCATAGTTGGCTACTTAATGCTTGGATAGGATAATCAGGACGTGACCTGCAGTTTAAAGTGGTATCCGAACCACTGTGCTCTCTACTGAGTGTCGATATCGAACCCGGGACCCCTTGGTTGCAAGACAACGAATATAACCAACTTCAGGTCACTTGAGAACAATAAAAGAAGTCCCATCTTAAACCATTTCCAACAAAGGTTTCCTGGTGCTACTGCTACGGTTCCAGGGATCCTTTGAAAACACAAAATAAAAGAGTCCACATTTAAGCTCGTGATAATCACCAAAGAAACCCTAACAAGTAAAATCAGATTATATTTAATCTCAGAAACGAAGCTTTAGCACAGAAGAGAAAGATAAACGTTAATCTGTTCTTTTCCACAGTCCCAAGCCATTCAAATGACTTAAGACTTAAGCTCAGATATAAAAGCGCTTGTACACACCTTATTAGGAGACAGCCGGCACTTTCTTGTTAAGCTCGAAGACCCGATCCTTCCCTGATAGCAGCCACCTGTTACATTGGTGTTGCTTGAATGCGCTTTTAGTAAGTTCGAGACGATCGGTACTGCGACTCAAATGATCTTTTTTATTAACAGGTTTGGGCTAAGTTCGTTACCGCTGCCTTATCTAAAATGCCTGATGAAGACCACACAAGGATTTGAAAGAGAGAGATGGTCCTCACAAAGAAGTTAATCGGCGGTATTTTAATGAATGGATGCATGTGACAGGCTCATCAATAGACAACTAACTGATAAGTCCTTTGGTACTGGATAACGATAGTCTATTATTCAAGCGGTCATTGAGAATCACTTATTCTTTTAAAGGCAAGTTAACTTTATATATTTGGGCAAGAACTTTGAACGCAACGTTTCCACTAGAGTCCACATGGGACCACTTTCGCTCGTTCGTACTCGTTCGAGTCTCTCAACCTCGAGCGTGCTACCCTTGAGCATATACAATGAAATATAATTTTAATGTGACAATAATCGTAGACACATACCGGGTGGCCAGAATTAAAGTTACCCAACTCAGAGCCCTCTGTAGTCTGTTTGAGGCGTCGTAGAACTCTGAAATTTGATGAATCCACTATGCAGACCATGGGAAAGAGGATGGCGATAAAAAAAGAAAAGTTCAATTCTCCACCACTAGGTTGAAATGTGGCGCTGTACTTTCATGATGGGTTGTAACCCGGTATATTTAAAATATCCTCCTTGGTAGTTTCAGCCCATAATCATTTATGTATTTCATTTTCACAAAACACTGTGTATTGGTAAATAGACTAAACTTCATTTTAATATGGATATGATGACTATGTCACTAAAGTTTCAATTTCACTGCGTCTTTCACTCCATATTTGAAGGCCCACTACCATAGTCAAAATTACGGTTATACGTGAACTACTGGACTTCGAGTGTATACAGCTTGTTTTGCCTGTTCGAGCGTTATTCCCTCGAGCGAAGAAGCTTTCAATTCCGTACGCTATCTCGAGTCGTCCGTGCGAACTATTTGTCTTTCAGAACGAAATCCTCTCCCTGAAGCACTCTCGTTTCCACATATGCATTATCCAGAAAACTTTCCTGTTTTCTTCGTTTAGCAATTTACCAAAACGTAATTTCAAGATGTTTCTCTTTTCATTAACAATTAATAATTTACAATTACATATTACAGTTAGGCAGAAGAAAGGGGACGCCGACCATTCCCCTGATCAGCGAATTCGCTGGCGCTGCAGCCTGATATAGAGCCCCCTGTCTAAGTTAAAACCTTACGCACTCTAATTCCTGTTTACACAAATTGTGTTCACAGTCTTCCACTGTCTTCACCCATCTTCTTCAGCGCTTTCCTTTGGATCTTCTGCCTCCTATTGTACATTCTATGGTGTACGGTGTGGTTCCATTCTTTTTAATCGAAACATTGTGTCCTCAAGTGGAATATAGCGACGTCATGTTTACCGTGCCATCATAAGATAGAAAAGTTTCAAAGTACAGAAAGAAAAGGAGAACAGTAGATAAGGAGAGAGAAATGAGGAAAATAACGTGAGTAATCGAGGAACAGAGAAAGGAAAATAAACAAGTGACACTGAAATAATGGGAGAAGAAGAGAGCTCTTTCACGAGAGAGAAAGCAAGCAAAAACAAGACTCGGAGAAATAAGAGAAACGGGAGAGGAAGAGATAGAGAAAGAGAAAAGTAGATAGTGGAATATAATAGGTGAAATATTGATCTAAGCAAGGGAGATGACGGGAGGCAAAAATTGGAAAATAAATCAATCACACTGCACAACACGAAATTTGTCCTTTAGATAAAAATGTGTGATTCTAACGTATTTGTGCACGACAAAAACGAATCTGTAATTTGTTTCCATGTATCACGTGTCATTTAGCCAAAAACACAAAATTTAAAAGTTACATACGAAACGTATGGTACAACAGCCGAAAGTGTGTTTCTCCTGTGTTACAAAGAATGAATGCTTCAAATTATAGATTGGTATGACAGGATGAGATGTATGCAATAAGGTTACATGAAACCGTTGCTTTCTCAGTGAGTGGGACAGAGATAATCATTATGTCCGTACACACTGGCCGCCACGACAGGCATCAAAAACATATCACGAGATCCAATTGAAAAGCCACAAAATGTGGATGCGGCAACGAGGAAGAAGCTTCACGCGATTTAGCACACCATAGGTGCATGGCGTTCCTCCCTTTCTCTCTAGTCAAGAGAAAGGTCATTTTCGACTGTGTATTGGACTGTGTATAACCCATGGCCACTTGCTGCAAGGGTTGGACCCTCCATGTGCTGTATTTGTAATGCTGTTTTAAGTGTTCTGCATATTCTTGTTGAAGGTGCAGATTTTGATTTCCTTCGGCAGACTTTCAACCTTTCCGGCTGTTTGTCATCCCTGTTGGGAGATGATGACAGTGTTTTAACCAACCTTACGCTTTTTACTACCCTTGTTTTAACATTCTCGTTTTTGGACTTTTAACCACTGTTATTTTTTAAAAGAGATTTACCTACGTTTCGGAGGCTGAATCTGCGTGTTTTGTGTATTTGTGTGTTTTAACATTTGAAGTAAGAATCTTAGATCAGGGGATATTTCCTTGCATATATTGAAGGGTACAAAATGGCCACACGTGCCGACGCAACCAAAAATTTTAATTCAATCAATCAATCAGAATGTCTTTCTGCCCCATTACACATCAAGCTATCTTGGTTTGATGAAAATCTTCGTCAAAGCACTAGGCCGAGAAGGCCAAGCTTTCAGGTACCTCTGGACGAAATTTCCACACTTAAGTGAGGCAAAGGTTAAGGAAGGTGCGTATGTTGGCACACAGATTAAAGCCGTTTGATTCTACGCTTTTTGACCCAGCAAAGGCAGCCAGTCAAGTTGGTGTGTTCTAGTTTCCTGGGTAATGTCAAAGCACACAAATATGAAGCCATTGTTCGTGACATGGTGCACTGATTTCATATCATGGGGTGCTACATGTACCTCAAATTACACTTTCTAGACTCACATGTGGGCTTTTCCCCGCAAAACCTGGGAGCTGTCAGTGATGAACATGTTGAAAGGTTCCACCAGGACATTGCTGCGTTTGAAAAGCGCTTCAGATGACTTTGGAATGACAGTATGCTTGCTGACTATTGTTGGTCTATCATCAGGGAGACCCCTGCAGATATGTACAAGCGTAAATGCTCCACAATGTCATGTTCATAGGTATTTATACTGTGTTGTCCTACCATACAGTGTATTGTTATATGCCTTCCACATATACTTGTAGCAGTGAATAAGGTGGCTGTCCAATGAAAATGATGCGTGATAGAAGCATACGGTTTTTACACTTCAATTCTGTATCCCTTGTTTAGTGCAAATCACATGATTTCGTCTGAAGGACAGAAAATGTCTTCACATTTGTTGTGCAGTGTAATCAATAAAGGATGGAATAAGCACGAATAAAGACTAAAAGACAATCAAAAACTAGAAATAAAATACTAGGAATGAAAAGCAGAAAATAACTTCAGTAACAAATATCAGTTGATATTACAATCCCACGTTTCCTGTTCCGGAACACCAGTCGCAATGAGTTCCTATGCATGTGTTGACTGTTGAATACTTTCCTCAACTTTTACTGGTAATTTTCATTTCCTCGCGCCGCCAATTTGCTGCTTTTCCGTAATCGCAATTATGAAGATGAATCATGATTTGGTGGGTGAAATTGATGGATACTCAAGAAGGAAGAAGACCCATACAAAAATCTTCGTTAGTGAGGTGGTGAGTCGACCACTCGACGCACTAAGCAACCTCTAAACTTGTAAAGAAGTCTGCAAGCATGAAAAATATAATATGCATACACACAGAAGCAAATTGACACACGTGTAAATTCATACACTGCTGTTATCAGCTGTTGTTCTGTGTAATGCCCTAAAAATGCACCAATTGAATAGATCAAACACCATCCTTTCAAAGAGACCAAAATGTCTCGTTTAACTGACTCAAATGATGTACTAAAAGTGCATGAAACTTGAGACGATGCATTTAGAATTCTGTATGTAAAGTCGCTTCTAGTCATGGCTCCTAAGTTTCCTGCAGACAACAACAAAGAAGCCGCAGAAAAATAAGCTTTCAGAGAACCCATATTGCATATTTTACACACAAGTCTAGTGGCTACCTGGTTGAATTAACAGTAGGGAGTGAATAATACTGAATTTTATTGTGGTGCAGGTTGGAAAACGAGACATCCACAAAAACCAAGCCTGACAGTTATAGCCCGACACTAATATTTCATCCCACTCTTCTCTGGTGTAATTTCTGTCAAGATAAGAAGTTGGAATCAAACTGAAAGAGAAAAAATAGACTCACCGGTAAGAAGAAGACTGAAATTCCATGTTAGAAGACGAGGATTTAATCATCTTTACGTTCGGGAGTCTTTGGTGATCATGTCAAGATGAACCTCCATGATAAAACAAACATAAACATCTCCAGAAGAAGTATAAACGAAGGAAATTTATAGGTTTTCTCGGGTCTTCAAATACTAAAAATGCTTTAGCTAACTAAGCGACCCATCTTCATCTCCGCATTGATCCACCTTGGTGCCTGATGAGATAAGAATCGGATTATTGAACTCGACAAGAACACTTTTTTCTTCTTTTTTTTCCGTTCTTCGGCCCATTCAACGAAAGAGTGTCCTTGACGACCCTTAAGGAGAGTGTCAGGTAATTTCACTTTGACCGCGTCCAGTTTCTAAATGGTCTTTTTCTGTTATTCTCTCTGAACTAGGATTTAATCCTCTTCTGTCTCTCTTTCCCTTAACCCATTTATATTAATGGCCAATTACTTCAGCCTCACGTGCAAAGAAGCACAAGCAGTGTTAGTTCTAGGTGGTGCGCACCAATGGCGATGCAGGAAAATTCTTTAGAGGGGGCAGGGGAGGACGGCAGAGTGAAAGAAGGGAAGGGGCAAAAAAATTATCGTAAGAATTTACTAAATGGCTTTTTTATGGAGTTATTCCAATAACATATGTATACACACACAGATCGCAAAAGTAGGTGTAGAGTTACGAAACGTAGAGCAAAATTTACCTGGTTGTGACGGAGAAAAATGAACAATAGTCAGGAAAATGAACAATGATTTGTTATCAGCTGATAGAGCAATGTAACAAAATTTGTAATTTGTATGCATACCTTGTTTTGGGCCCCCCTGTATGTATGTTGTACATATATATATATATATATATATATATATATATATATATATATATATATATATTGGGGATGCACGTGCTCGCGCGCTAGTATATTACACTGCGATCTAGTGAGGTTAGCAACTAAACGTAGAAAGAACGTACATAAAATTAACGAGTTTTTAAAGCACAGATAACATCTGGACCTGAGAAGGAAACTATTTTTGATTTGCACGGTTTCATTAGAGAGGAAGAAGAGTAGTAGAAAACTGTAAATGACAAGAGAGAGAGAGAGAGAGAGAAGTAGAAAAGGAGAGGAAGAGTACAATAGAGAGATAGGAGAAAGTTAAAAGAGATACATACATTTAAGCATAGAATGAATAGTAAAAGGATATAAGTAGCAAGACAATGGAGGGAAACAGACAAGCATAAAGGCTAGAGAAAGAGGGTGATGGGGAATGAGCGGGAAAGAAAGAGAGAGGAAGAAAGGGGGAAGAGAGAGAGAGAGAGAGAGAGAGAGAGAGAGAGCGAGAGGTGTAGGTGCAATAACAGAGAGAGTGGTCGTAAGATGCAAAGAGGAAGACAAGCAGAGAATGACAAGGAGAGGGAGAGACAGGAAGAAAGGGATATCTGATGGATAAATATGTAGATAGATACGACAGAGAGAGTAAGAGAGAGCGAAGGATCTAAGTGTGTGTGTGGGGGAGGGGGTGTGTGGGTGTGTGCGTGTGGGTGTGTATGTGTACATATTTATAAAGTTTTAAGTTTATTGTTTATTATAAATCATACTTTTGAAGTTTCTGGCACTGTTTCTGAGAGCGAAGTCCACACACTCATCCCAGCAAATGAAAAACAGCCATTCACTTCCAAATTTAGAAGTAAATTACTTTAAAAAAAGGCATCGAGGGCTATGCTCAGCTGACCCCATTAAAACCACCTTATCACAAGAATATCCGTTTAGACAGGAGGTGAAACACCAACCAAAACATGTTGCAACTCTTTCACGTGTCAACAACGCCATTGAGAGCTCAAAAAGAGGACATGTTCTCTTTGTTCTTGTAACAACTGGAAATTAAATTCAAGCCTCTCTCCCAGTCTTTAATCTCTAAACAAATGAAATCCGAACGAATATTTGATGGTCAAACGCGGATCCGAAAACGGTAAACAAATTTGGTTATCATCCACGGCGGCTTTGCTGTCCAATGACGTGCCACACTTCGTCAATCTGAAATTTGGATGTAATTACAGAAGAGATTAACATTTGACAGGGCGGGATAACTGCCGGAACGACATCTGATTGACCAGAACTGTCTCGAAGCAGGAAATGAATCTAATGTTTATATCGGTAATTAAACGTGGTGAAATGGATGAATATTGTCAATAAGGGTTCCATTGGAATAGTGCACCGTGGATATTGGAGTTTCATTTACCAACAATGTAATAGAATTATGCTTTCAAGAATTGCCATTTTCCAATTATACAATGCAATTACTCTTTTTTTTTCGTTTTCATATAGTATGATTTGTTACATTTTTTATTGGGGTGGGTTTGATGGAAATCGATTTTTTAAAGCTGAAAGCCAGTTTGGATTGTTTAGTAAATGGACAATTGCAGTGTATTTGAAACATAATGGTTGACTGGATAAATAGAGGTTTGTGGGAGACTTCACACCGAAGCAACACGCGACACGTGTTGCTCGAGGATTTCACCAAACGAATTGTTGACTAAATTGTAGCTTTAGGTCCACTTTAAAAGACTAATCGGGACTGAAACTACAGTTTATAGTGGGATCCGGACTGCTATGTGCCTCCACCGGATATCGAACACAGGACCCCTTGATTGCAAGGCGTCGACGCTACCACTGGGGAGGCCCGATTTCACAAACGGAACGCAGGTTTAGTGTGACCCTTCATGTCGCTACGGTGTGAAAAGCTTCTGTTGATCGACTCGTTCCCAAGGGACAGTAGCGGTGATTGGATACCAAAACTAGGGAGGGGAGAGGGAGGCAAGGAGTTTACTCTTTCTTGGTGGACAAGGCTTAGCATTAAGAGGTCATAGTGCGGGGGCAAAAAAGGGGGCAACTGCCCCCCTTAATCGTCACCACTGCGAAGTGATGTGTGTCTCATGTCTCTTGTAACTTCGATTTGAAAGATCGCTTTGGGAAAATTCACATCGAAGCGACAGGTGACAAGTGCTGAGCGAGTATTTCTTCAATCGATCGCAGGCTTATGCGGCCTGTCATGGCGATATGTTGTGAAACGTTGTTGCTGATTGGCTCCTTCCCAAGCGGTATGTGTCGCCTGTCGCTTCGGTCTGAAATCTTTTTTAGGAAACCGAAGCGACAAGCGGAGCAAGACAAGCAACACGTGACACTGAGTAATCAATGGAACTTTTCAAATATACGTGAAACGACAAGCTGCACGTGCCGCTTGTCGCTCGGACTGGGCCGTTTTCTCAATATCACGCATCTCGTCGCCTCGGTCTGTTGTTCGTTATCTGCAGTGAATGTTTCCCTTTAGGAAGGGGCCCTTGCAGCTTGTAGCTTCGGTGCGAAATTTTCGTGTCGCTTCGCTCCGAAATTTGCCTTAGATAGTCAGTTTACGTTGTCATCCAACTAACGTAATAAAAATCACCCTGACCGTTTTTAAATATTAATGCCTAGTTAAACGCAATTAATGTAAATTTAACGATTGCGCTTTTAAAAAATATAATTTTGGCACACCCAATTGCAAATTATAATTCTTAAATATTTTTTTTACTTTTATATGTATATAATTTTTGAGATCTGGACATCAGTATGCCTGTGTAATTAATTAAAAAAGTCCTACAGTTGATCCTAGGGCACCTTATAACCTGTTACGCTATGCCTATAAGTTTAGTGCTAAATGGGAAAACCCCCATAGACTGGAGTGTAGATTAACACCCCCACCCCCGCCCCCAACACCACTGTAATGATATCTGGTATAGTTTTCCCACGTCATGGTAGGCCCTTTAAGTTTCATTGTTTGCCGCTTAAAGGAGCCAAGAATAAATTATATATTGACAGAAAGCCATAGAAACGTCACAAATCTTTTGCAGAATTTTCTTTTTAGGTGTTCAATTTCCCTTGTTCACTTCACTTCAATTTAAATATAGTCTGCAGTAGCGGATATGGGTTTCACCAATTGAAAACAAAATCTCCAACATATTCTTTTCTCAGATCAAAAACACTTAACGGAGAGATTTCCTTTGTAAAGCCCGACAAACATCTCATAAAGGTAAAATACCTGAGCCCTCCTTGGCAATAACAGATCAATCAGTCTTTTCATAAGAGCAGAATGGAGGTTGACGCTCAGACAGCAATCAATAAAGATCATCAAAATTCCTCTCCAATACCTACGCGAAAGGAAAAATTCTTTGAAGACACTCGTCCCAATAATGAACGAAATTCCGCCTTGTGTACAGAAAGATTTGAAAATTTCGATGAAAATACCCAAACGATTAAGTAAGGGACTTTCAAAAATTGCAAATATTTCACTTTTCTGAATAAATCACTTTCTGGAAGATTCGAATTCAATTTGCGATTGTCCTTTTCCTTTATTCTTGTTTTTCTGTGTTTACTGGAAATTTTACATATTAACTTTGATATAATGCACTTCTCCAGTTGCACTTTAAATTGTTTGAGCGATCTAATGTTAAGAGAAGGAAGAAATTGTAACATTCGTTGCGATTTAAGCTGAAAAGTTTTATAAACAGAATTGAAGGACTAAGTACTAAAATTTGCTTGATTTCGAAATAACAACATATTTATTCTAGACACTTGGAGGAATATGTAGTGATATTTGAGTAATTTCAACTTTAAGACACTGTTGAACAAATGAGTAGTGAATTCTTAACTATTTCAGCAATCGCAAGAATTAGTGTGAATTTGAGTGATTTATAACGAAACCATTACTTCCATAGATAACACAGTGCAACAAATTTGAACTTTGTGTCTTGCCGCGAGATGAAAGAAGGTGTTCTTTACAAAATCAAATACGCTGATTACGAAAATGAAATCAAAAATGTTCCATCACGTACCAATTTTTCTGGAAAAGATATGCCACATGTACCACTTAGCTTATATTTCATATAGTTAGCAATATACTAGGTATTGTAATTCATGAAAAACAAAGTAGCAACTTTCGCGACACTTGGAAACTACTTCATTACAGTACAGGAGGATCCTATAGCTGGATTAAATACCAGATCATGAAACAAAATTAATTGTTTGTATTACAAAACAAAAAAAAAGGCACGAGAAAGCTGCCAAAAGCTTCAAATGTACCTACAAGTTAGAAACGTGTCCTGGAAACTTTCCGTTTGTGTGTGGATGGTGAAACTTCTTGTAGGAGTGTCCAGCAGTAATCTGCCAAATGGTTTGGTGACCACCTTCCTTTATATCGTCTTTCCATGGCAGATATATCTTTGTGAAATCGCTCACCATGTTGGTCACTCATATCTCCGAGATTAGGTGGGAAAAAATCCAAATGAGAATGCAGGAAATGTATTTTGAAAGACATGTTGCACCCCATAGCCTTGTAATAGTCCAGCATGTGTTCCGTCAGTTCCCTGTAATTGCCAGACCTGACGTTACCCAAGAAATTGTTGCATACATCTTTGAAGACAAGACAAGCTGCATTCTCAGTATCTGTCAGCAACTCTTCAAAGGTTATGTCTTTCATCAAGCCAGGAATCTGAGGCCCATTGAAAATACCTTCTTTAATTTTTCAGTATTAGTCGCAGCAAATTTGGACAGTAAAAATTGAAAACCCCTGCCAACTTTGTCCATTGCTTTCACAAAATTCTTCATGAAGCCCAATTCCAGATGGAGCGGTGGTAACAGCACACTGTCTTTGTAAACAAGGGGTTCATGCGACACATTTGTTCCACCCGGATTGAAGCTTTCAATAGCCACTGTTTCACTACATAATGGTCTTTCCTTGCTCTACTGTCCCAATGACACAAAAAACAGCAATATTTTGTGCAACCAGTCTGCATTCCCAGCACCAGCCCCAGAACTTTCTGATCACCACAGATTTTCCATTTGTGGTTCGAATAGCCAATATACTTCAGAAGTAGTCTCATGTTCTCGTAGGTTTCTTTTAACTGAACGGAATGGGCCACTGGTATCGAAGGTTTATCGTTTCCGTTATGCAAGAGAACAGCTTTGAGACTAGTTTTTGAGGAATGTATGAATAGGAGCCATTTTTCCGGATTGTGAATCATTCCAAATTCTGTAAGCAGCCCATTTATGTCATTACAATATACCAGACTCTCTGCCATCGAGAAAAAAGTGGAACGACCAATCTGTCGTTTACCGAATGATATACTAGTGTTTGGTTGTAGCAGTTTTTTTTCTTGAAGACGAGACCCAAGTGATTCTGCTTCCCTTTTTGAAATATTTAGATCTCTTACAAGATCGTTCAATTCTACCTGTGACAATGGCTGTGGTTTGGGCTGTGATATATATGGCATGTAATCAAGATCTTCGTGATCACTACCGTCGTCTGTTTCATCTTCCAGTGTCCATTCCACTGGTGGTTTTGGAACTGGGAGAGAATCAGAATGCAGAACTGAGCGCATTGCAGATTCCAAATTTGGATATGAAATTGTGTGTTTTGATTTACTAGAGATTCCTGTTACTTTCGTTAAACAAAAGTAGTAATCCGTTATGTGGTCTCTAGGTTTCTTCCACAACTGTGGTACGGCAAATGGCATAGATGGGTGGGTTCCATGCAACCAACCTCTTAAATAGCGGGAGCAACGTGAGCAGCAGTTCTGTGGTGCCCAACACTTACGCTCATCTACCTTAAATTCAAAATACAACTGGTACGCCTTTTTGACAAGCGGGGA
Organism: Lepisma saccharinum; assembly: GCF_977018435.1. Classification (NCBI taxonomy): domain Eukaryota; kingdom Metazoa; phylum Arthropoda; class Insecta; order Zygentoma; family Lepismatidae; genus Lepisma; species Lepisma saccharinum. The sequence continues at coordinate 93,886,422 of NC_139231.1, read as the reverse complement.
AATGGGATGTCTTTGGGACTTCGTCGTAAACAAACCACACACACAACAGAAAAGGTTTGGTGAATTAACATATATCCTAGACATGGCTGAACACGCGAACACGCATAAACAGTATTCTTCACGTTAGGGGATTTGCACAACACACACGGCAGGAACAGACACTGCTTGATCCCACTAGCAACTGACTGATGCAAATAACTGCAACTCCAGTATACCTTACTATACCTCAACCAAGTGGTTATCTATCCTCCCTTCCCTCTCCACCCCTTCTCCTATGCAATGTCGAGCCCTAGTAACAGGCTGGGTTGATAAGCGCCGCGACAACAATAACATGCAGTCGTGCGCTGATAAAATTGTGTTTCCAGAGAAAAGTTTAGGTGATAGTGAGAAACGGTTTTCACTATCGTCATCAGGACAATAAACTCCATAGGAATCACATGTTTTTGTTCTGCGGCAATTTTCATTGTCGCACAGTGTAATAGAAGGAATAATTAACTATATTTTGAGTAATTTCGATCAAGTCCTTTTCTTCTTTTATATATAATTTGAAGGAACTGATGAATTTTTTATGTTTTCAATTAAAGTATTTGCTTTCCTATATAATTGAAGTAATAAGTGGTGAATATTTAGTAGTTGCATCTAAGGTCTTTACTTTTAGAGATAATTGAAGTAATGAGTGGTGAATTTAGAGGAGTTTCAATAAAAATGATAGTTAAAGGAGTAGACAATTTCTTCAATTATTTCCTTAAGGATGGAATTTGAGTGATGAGTGATTTAAATTAAAAGTTTGTTTCCAGTACTAATTGAGACGACGTACTTTGAAATTTTGTAATTTTATTTGTAGTCCTAAGGTCACATTTAGAAAGCGACAACAAAATTTGCTTTCAAACCAAAATTAACTCGCCGTTCAAACTTGTTACTTTCCAGCCAGTAGCTTATATATATCTCAACAACCCTTGAAGTTACAAGCTTGTTCAACAGATAACACATCTTGTACTACAGCTTTCGGTGTCCATTGTATTCTGACATGAAGCATTGAGAAGGGTCAGACAGTGGATATTTGTTGAAAATAAAAGGGAAAGAAAGTGATCGTTTGGTACGACCATCTTACACGCGCGACGCACATAGCCTTTCTTCTCTTATTTTGCTCGTGAATTCCTTGTCTCTTTTTTTCCTGTCTCCGCTGTCCGGGAAAAGATAAAGCGACGACACGATATCGAACAATGGGGCATGTGGCATTTGTTTCCGCTAGAAATTGCGGTCTCTATACCCGCCACAGAGCTCGCATGAAGAACGTGACCGCAATTTATTTTTGGTTTTTGCGTCACGCATAGCGAAAACCCGCATGGGACGTGCGTAATGCGTTTTAAGTCGAAGCAGGAAATGTTATGAGCCCAAGTTGAGAGCCAATATTTTCGTTTTAGCCGTATCAACAGTCGAAGACGATATTTTATGGTTGGACATATTCTATCTATCTGTTATTTCCAAACCCAGAGGTTTATTGCCGGTACCATGCGTTCCTGACGATAATTTCCTTCATCTCAACATTGTCTGTTGATTGTCGTATTGGTCTTCTTACAGACCTCTTACCATTAGGTTCTCAATCAAAAATCCTCTAAACATGTACTACATAGACTATCAGTTGATGAGTTCTTTATTTAATTATTCTCATAATATTTGGACATTGATTGGCATTTTGTGTTTTTCTTACTTTACGACGCTTTCCTGCAACTCTGGCGGCGATGACGATGAATGGTAGAGTACTGTAGCGAGAGGATTTTGCTCGAGTGCCAAATAGTTCGCACGGAGGACGCTAGATAGCGTACGAATCGAATAACGATCAAACAGGCAAGACGAGCGGTATACACGCGAAGCCCAGTAGTACACGTATAACCGTCATTTGTCTGTAGTAGTGGGCCCTCAAATATGGATCGTGAAGTGAAAGACGAAGTGAAATTGAAACATAAGTGAACAAAGTCATTATCTCCATGCTAAAATGTAGTTCAGTATATGTTACCAATACAATGTATTATTTGAATTATATTTAATGTAGCTTTCAATCTGGTATATTTTATATTAATTTGTATTATAATATCAATGTTGATATAATGAAAATGAAATGGATGTGATGGGCTGAAATTTCCAGGAAGGATATTTTACATGTATGTGTCTACGTTAAAAATGAAATTCCATTGTAAACGCTCGAGCGAGTACGAGCAAGCGGAATTGTTCCTTGAGGTAGTCTAATGAATGATCATCAAATGAAATTCATGAACTAACACTCTTCGAAGAAACAACCATGCCAATGCCTGACTCGAACCTGGGACCGTGGTTGTTGAAATCGTGAGCCAAGAAATCAAAGCTCTTGGTTGACTAATCGGTTATTTTAACATTTGAGCAGATGTACTGTGTGATTATGTAAATTTTCTAGGGATGGTACTAAGACTGCCTTGGAGAAATCGAGACGAGAACAAGACTTGTTGAGATGATTTGATTGATTGATTGATTGATTGATTTGGTGTTTTAAGTCCATTTTATGCACAGTAAGGCTAATCGGGACTGGACCTACAGTTTAAAGTGCGATTCGAATCACTATGTGCCTCCACCGGGTATCGAAACCGGGACCCCTTCATTACAAGGTGACGATGCTACCACTGCGCCATCGGGGAGGCCCTTTGTTGAGATGAGACCGAGGATGTGATAGACCTCTCCTAAATTGATACGAGTTCGTGACACTATCTAAGTCTCTCACTATCTTTCTAGACTTTAGTATGATATTCGAAACATTTACCTAAAGCAAATTGACTTTACTCTGCAACTTCATCCCAAATACCAAACGGATATCTACCTAGTTATTTAGAGACAAGTCGTATAGCCCCAATTTTGTTTCACAAAGTCAACCCATTAGTGGTAACTTTGCTGCGAACTTACATATTTATTCAGGATAAAATTCAGTTTCGAAGGACGCCTAGCGAATGGGGGAGGGAGGGCTGTGAAATTAGTTTTAGATGAGGAATAGTACAGTTTGATTTCATTGCGAGTTACAATTTTTTAAAAGCATCATTGCGTACATTCTGGCTCCGTTCCAACATATTGCATAGTGAAATTAAAAATTAATAATGGATCGTGTTAAAATAAAAAAAAGCAATCTAGATAAACAGTAATAGATTTGTGAGACCAAAAATCAGCAAAATAAATAAATAAAAATACATTTAAGACATAAAGTTTTCGTAAATATGTTCTAAATATTAAAATTCCCAGAAGTGGTAAAATATTTATTTAAAAATAGAACTCAGAGGAGAAAAATCATTTTCCCCAAATATCAGTACCAAAAGAAGATATCCACTGTACATTGCATCGTGTCATGAAGGCACATACGGGGGCGTGGAGGTAGGGCCCAGCACATTTTCAATCTCGGCCATGTGGTTAGCACCACGCTCCAGCTGTCCTTACCCTCCAGGATTGACTCCAGGCACTCATTTATTGCAGGCTGGGTGAAACCGAGAACCTCTCCACGCAGGAGATTGCTGGGAATGTTTCCACCCGAAAGCCCCCAAACCGGAAATCGAACCTTTGTCCCTCACGTGGTAGCCAGAAGCCCTAACCACTGGATCACCGCGTCAACTACAGTTGTGATATGCTGGGATATTTTCTCATACTTCTTAAGCTCAAAATATGTACGCATACGCATAGACTGTTTTAATATATCAGTAGGTTTTATGATTAACTCTCCATTAGTATAGTTTGTGCCATCTTATCTAGTGACTTCTAAAGGGTACTCAGCGTTTGCGTCGATTTCTTCCGCTAAGGGAGCCCAAAAGAACTTTGGGGGGGGGGGGGGCTCGGGCCCCCTTCCCCCCCGTTTCGGCGTCCCTGGTACTCACACCTATTTCCGCAGAAAAGAAGCTCTAGAAAATATAATGAAATAATATGTGGCACATATTTACAATATTAAAGATAGCGATATGCAAATTTTATCGTTGGCTACATAATGTAAGACTAAAGAACAAAGTCAATGCGTACTGGATGACGGTTTAATTTTAATGGAATTACTTCTATTTATTGCCTTTTTAAAATATATCTTATGATTGCATTACTACTGGTGAATTAAATAATTTGTTACACTTGAAGTAGCTCTGGAAGAACATTTCCTGAAAGTAGAAATTCTTTTTTAGTAATTTGTTGCAAAATTTTGTGTTATAATCGTAACATGTAAATGTTGTATGTGGACAAGAAACCTTCTCTGTGAGCTTGTTTTTAAAAAAATATATAAAAAAAGGTAAAGTGCTCCCCTGTGCTTAGCACTACGCCATGAAGGCGTATAGGGGGTGTGGGGGTAACGCCCCACACTTTCTTGATCCGGTCGTGAGTGGCAGTGATGTGATCAGCGTCACGCCCCTGACCGCCTTTACCCCCCAGGGTTTCCCCCAGGTACCCACGTCATTCGACGCTGGGTGGGCGTCGGGGCCGCTTCCAACGTTAGAAAAGTTCCCGGATTTGAACCGGCCGGGGATCGAACCCGGGACCTTTAGCATGGTAGTCAGACGCGTTACCGACTTTTTTTTTAACAAACTTTTATTTTATCAGCATATATACAAAATAGATCTGCTTTCTTACATAAATTCTGTTAAAAGTATTGTATAGAATTTTTAACATAGTAATTAATATAGTAAGAGTCCCATTTTCGCTCTCTGATACAAGATTTTTTGCGTAAACATGCAGTTGTACCTGTAATACAAATATACGTTTCTTCATACATTAAATACCTGTTTACACTTTCACACCACAAATATACAATTATTGTTGTCTAAACAACACTGAGGTAGTTTCCAAAATACTCATACATTTTTGGATATTGTAGCATTTTCCATCTGGTTCTTTTTAAATACTGTGTGGACAAAATGCTATTGCTCTCATACTTTTTACAAAATACATAATATATTGTATTAGCTATTAACCAAATTACTGCATTGTTTTTCTTTTCTGGAAAATATTTGAAATCTGGTCTTGTACACATCGATGGTTGAAAGTACTGGGGTGCTGTTCGACATATTTGTCCTAGATATGTCGTTAGGCATTTCCAAATTCATTGTACTCCATTACATGTTACTATTCTATGTTCAGTGGTGTCTATCTCTCCACATATGTGGCATTTATTAGTTGTTAGTCTATTGATATTATGTAGGCGTTCATTAGTTGGTATAATATCATGTATTACATTGTACCAAACACTATACACTGATGTATCCAGAAATTTCTTATATAAATTTTTCCAAATATTTTGCCATCTGTTATTGGGAAAATGTTTTTCAATGCGGTGAGTCGGTATCTGCAACTGTTTGTGAAACAGTGTATACAAGTATTGAGAGAGTTTTACATCTTCACCTTTTGGCGGAAGCACCACATAACTGAATTCTTGCATCAAACTTCGGAGATATAACGGTCCTTTTTTGAGCCACCGCGGTTAACCTTAAAAAATATATATCCGCTCATAAATATAGAATCAGAAATACGCTACTGTGTTTTACAATGCAATTTTCTTTTATGTTCTTACGTTTTGTAGGATGCTTTGATGGGAGATGTGTAAATGCCGTAACGATCCAATTGGAATTAATTTCACTTTATGCGTTCATCGCCGCCGTATACCTCTGGAGAGACACGGATGGCCGCTTCTCCATCCACCAAATAAAAGAAATCCTTCATGAAGCCTTCCTGAGATCCGGGCTTTGGGTCCAAATGCCTCCGCGTCAGCCGCAAGCAGTGGAGATAAATGGTTGTTTTCAACACCGACTAAATGGTCCTCGTCTTCGCGAGCGCAGTCTTACCCAGCCTGCCAACCTGATGTTGACGGAAGGGGAAAGTAGTTGAGGCGGACATGTGCCGTGAAAGGTGTCGTAATGCATGTGGATTCTCAAGGAAAACTAATTTTCAAAATTGCCTTGGCGAGAGCGGAACTGCTGGTTATGCCTAGCATAAGCGGGCGGAGGGAATTTGTGGGGATGATGCGAGACCGAGACGGGCCTTGAGAAAAATGGTGACAGAGACCGACTCTTCGAGACTTGTCGAGGCGAGATCGAGACGAGATAAAGACTTCGTGTCCGAGATTCTCGATCTCGTTCAGGTCTTTGGTATGATACTTGAGAAATATTCCTAAACGAAACTTATACCGTGGAATTATTCAGATACATCAAGTGGATATCTGCTTGATTTATATAAATGAGTCATGTATTTTCTTTATAGCAATTGGAATGGAAAGCCTGTGTTGCATAGTTGAATATATTCAGATGGAAATACCGTTTACGAGCGTTCGTAGCGTTGAAACGAGGCCTCACACAGAAAAAACGCTAGTAAGAAAAGTGGTTTACCTTAATAACTTCTATACGCACTAAACGTTTGGGCACTATCACTCTGTATATGTTGCTTACACTACATATTTAGAGATTTCCCGATACAAGAACGAGTATTTGAAAATCGATGATGGACCGAGAACGCATCGCGAGATTATAACCTCTAAGCATCGTTCCATCCCTAGAAATTTGCTTCGGCTGTCAATTTAATGCATTTCATTATCTGAATTGAAGCAATCCCCTTCTTCCCTCGAGGTAAACAAGGGGCAGTCCACTTTCAACTCTCGGTCCAGTTCCGGTTACGCATGTCCATGACACATCATGATAATTAAGTTCCGGTTTTTTTCATGTTGCACGTAAAAGGAGAGAAAAAAGAATTCGCGGCTTTCATATATGAAGACCACAGGGAAACAACGTGCTATGTACATTTTTTAGCCAAAGGCGATATGAAATAGCTCTGTGAAGGGTCTTTCTAACTAGGAATTGTAGTCACGGACACTGCTGGGTTGTAATGATTCCATTGAAAGTCAATGCATTCATTACAACCCAGAACTGTCCGTGACTGTACAAGAATAGAATGTGCTCTTTCCATCCATTGCAAGGAGGTTTTTGTTGGGTATACAGGGAAAGAACATGCTCATATGAAGGAAATAACGTGCTCTCCTGTAAAATCAAGAAAATGGACAAAGCATGTTCATTTCCTGTGGTCTTCGTATGGTATATCGTATAATATGTATCACAAACCAGATACCCTTCCAAGGGTAGCTTACTGTAATTGTAAATGTTGTAATGACCCGTTCCCGTACGTGGATCTCAGTGGTCTTGGCGTTTAGTAATCGAATCAGGGCTTCGCTACCTCAAATTCCGGTTCGAGTCCTGACCTTGACATGTGTGTTCCTTTGCGAGTATCCTTTCATCAATTTTATCTGATTTCAAATTAATTTATCCTCATCGCTACGAGAGACAGAAGAGGTACATCAAAAAGGAGAAACACATACACAATCGCAAAATTATTATATCTGTTGATGTAATGTCAGAATCCAACGTTCTTTGCATTGTAATTAACAAATTTACAAAAATTTCCCCCATTTTTCTCTAATTCTAGTTGATACCAGTCGTTCAATTTGTTCCACATTTTATTGTCATTCCTGAAACTTTTATTCATTATTACAACTGATTCGAACTTCCGCTTGGATATCCTATTGGTCCAGAAATTACTGAAATGAAGCGCAAGGAAGGATATGCAATTTGTCACCTGCCACAGTCGCTAGCTAACCATATTTCACCCTAACGCTTTAAATATTTGATTAAATATTAAATCATCCTGCATTAGTTTCCGAGGACCAATACTGTCTTCAGGACTGCGCGAAATTTGCTGGATGGTAATGCACTGCGAGCGAACCCACTTCTCAAATCTTATATCTCTGAAATGACCTCCTCCCTCCACCCTTTCGTCTCCATTTTCGGTAATAGCAAAGATGTGTTCGCCTGTCTTCTTCTTGCCTTTGTTCCTTTTGACTCTGCTTCTTCCTCCACTCTATCACCCAGGGTAGGAAAAAAAAAAGAAAAGAGGCCTCCAACGACCGTAATAATATGAACCACCTTCTTTATTGGTCCTTTAGTCTCTGCAGCCATTGGTGCTGGATGTCTCCGCATTTTAGCATCCTTTTATTTCTTCTCAGAATGTGCAGATGCTTTGCAAGTTAAATAAAGTTTGCATTTGCTCCCGATCTTTGGTTCTTTTTTTCCGCACTCCTTGAACCAATGGCTGCACATGATGACCATTCTTCTTGAAGCTGGCGAAGATTAAGAGATCACAGAGAGGGATCTTATTCCGTTCTCGGTATCGTTCCTTTGAGATGCTAATTGTGCTTAACACAGCCATGAACGAGCCAATAGCACCTCCTCTCCCTCTCAGGAAAAAAAATAATAAAAAAGGGGGATAATGGAGATCACTCTTAAGTAACCCTTTCGAGACTTCTTTTGTGAGAAGAGATGGCATTTGTGGAAACAGGCCTAGAAATTCCCTCTCAGAACCAGTTAACGCATCGTCAGATAGATGTTAGCTTTTCTTCTCTTGGTGCTTCTTTGCCTTTGTGAGGTAAAAGATCGATTCATACCTTCTAAGTGTTTTGAAATGTTAAGACCCAATGCTGTGATAAGGATCTTCCTTTATTCCTGAATTACTAGCCCAAGAGGGCTGTCAGGGTGTCTTGTAGTTTTCAGTGTCGCCAGAAGTAGTCGTTATTCTGATGGATATCTTGTAAGGCTGGAACAGGATTTTTAGTGTTAATTTTGACTGTGTTTCTTGATCCTTAGAAGAAATAGTCTTCTTGGGCGCCACAGAACATTCTCGATACATTATTTACCACTTCATAACATTATTGATCCTTGAAGTAGCCTTCTTTAGCATCACACAAATTTTTTAACCTAAAATAGCCTTCTTTAGCACCACACAATAATTTTTTTATGCTAAAATAGCCTTCTTCAGTTCTACACAATGATCCCGATTCTTAAAATAATCTTCTTCAATACCATACAGCATTTCTGACCCAGACGCTCACAGTATCCTTCTTTAGCATTCCACAACATTCTCAATCGTTAAAGTAGCCTTCTTTAGCACCAACCAGTAGTTTTTATCGTGACAGTATCCTTCTCTAGCACCACACAATGTTTTTGATACTTGAAATAGCCTTCTACTGAATAGCACTAATCAGTATTCTTGATCCTTAAAATATCCTTATTTAGCACCACGCAACATTGTCAACTTTTAAATATTTTACTTTACTATTAACCAGTGTATTTGATCTTCCAAATATTCTTCTTTAGCGCCTTAAAATAGCTTCTGTAGCACCACAAAATATTTTTGATACCTGAAATGCCTTTCATTAGAACCACATATTTGCTGATTTTTTAAATAGCAGCCTTCTTTAGCACCACATAATAATTCTTATTCTTGAAATAGCCTTCTTTAACACCACATAATATTTCTGACTCTTGAAATAGCCTTCTTTAGCACCACATAATATTTCTGATTCTTGAAATAGCCTTCTTTATAACCACATCTAATTTCTGATCAATGTAGACAAAAACCTTTAGTTTCATTTATTTAGGGGCATGTAAGTTAGGTAGGAATTTTCATATTGGTCTGAATTGAAAGAGATAAGTTACATCCTTACATTTTATAGAGTTTTTGTTTTAATGTGAAGGCTACAAATTTATCACCGGAAAAGGATAAATATGTAGATGAAGCAAAGAGAGGATAAACATGAGAGGTCCTTTTGAACAATGCACAAAAGGAAGCAGGGTAAATGAAAGCATTTTGTACCCTTTTCACCTAAACAAGATTTACGGTTATGTAGTTGCGGTGAATCCGGGATCATAACTGCTCACCCTTCCCCCCTTCCTGTAGGTGTTACAGGACTAGGAGAGGGGAGTCCCGTGAGCCAAAGTCATCCAGTGCTTGATCCAGAATAATTGAAATAGATTACGGGATTTGGGTTTTAGGGAACGCAATTGCATCCTCTTATTTTCATGGGTGGGATGACTAACCCCCTCCACCCCCCCCCCCCTCCAATGGCCTATGTAATACTCGAACGTGAAACCGTTCCGTGTTCGCTTATCTACACATCCCCGTGGGTACCTCTATCTGGAAACGGAAACGGCATTCATTGTAGTTCTTTGAAGATTTTTGTTTGTGTGGCAGCGTGTGTGTCCGGATAGTTTGGGGAACAATGGAGTAAATGGGCATTTCATGGACAATTGCTACTCTCTCTTGATGCTGTGGGTACGGGGGCGAATGCAAGACTGCAAAATAACGCGGATATCACTTTTAATGCTCACTTACTTTTAGCTGCAAATTAAGTTACGCGGGAACTTCATCCTTGTAGGTTGTGTTAGGGTAACCTATTTATTCTCTTCAGTTGCTCGGCCTCTTCAGACCGACCCACTGTATGGATTTGTCAACGTCACCTGGATGCACAGTGATCAACTAGTCAATAGCCCCGTCTACTTCGCTGTACTTTCGTTGATTTGATGTCAAGTAGTGTATTTGGTGTCTGCACCGTTAGGAATACGTTCTGGAGTGGTGTAATGCGTAGTGTATGGTCACGTGGTGCGTGCTAACTAATGAAATGAACGTTCAAAGCAGCACACATGCATTAGTTGAATCTTCTGAACTTGAACACCTCCATTCGTCTACTTTGTTGAACGTCATTTCCTTGCACCAGTCTGACACCGGGATACAAATGCACTACACTTAGTGTCAAAAAGTGCAGCGAACTAGACGTGGCTAATGAGCAAAGACGCACTGTACAGTCAACGGCAAAGATAATGGTAGGCAAATTGTCCACCGTTTTTTTTTCATTACATATTTATTCTACATCCTGTGTTGTCTGATGGAATGAAACTATGTTGGTTCGAAGCAGGCATTGTTCTCTGCTTATTGAAGTCATTCTTTTCAATTCATTGTCATCACATTGTGTAATTCAGACCGAATTAAATTATGGTGTACAATTCTCCTACTGTTTCTTTCGCCGTTGGGTGTACTACCCAATGAATTCACTCTACTTCAGGAAGGTGTTCCACAAGTGCTCAGAGTGCCCAGTCATATGTAAATCCACGGTTCTTGCCACGCTGATATAGGGGCGATAGCCCATCCAAACTGCTAGCTTTTTTATATATTATTATGCCTAATACAGTTTGAATTTGGATCCGAACCGCTGTGCCGTATGTCTCAAAAGGGGATCAAACCCGAGACCCCTTGAGATGATAGTTTTTGTCTACTTTGCTTATGCGCTTTACTCCTCATATCTGATCGTTCATGTTATCTAGCCAATCGAAGGAATTATGGTAACGACCTCAAATAATAACCATGCAAGGCGTCATGTGGGTTGCCTGGCTCTACGGCGGTGACAAAACTTGTCATTGAATATTTGCTATTAAGATCTACTCGTCGCCTAGAGTTAGGCAACACAACACGCCTTGCAGGGAAGCGAGTATTTCCGGATCTAAGTGCCCCATTTTATTGCCGGTGACCGTACATATATTTCTCCTTCCATGTATTTCGAGATGAGACTGCTATTTAGCCTTCGAGACCGAGACTAAAACGAGATGGTTGTTTAAGATCGAGATGAAATATCTCTCCCCATACACGAGACGAGACGAGAGACTGCGAAGGCTCGACTCGTATCGACTGCACTCAATTTTACAATGGAGTTTGGTCGTACCGTCGGGACTTCTTTAGCACCCATTTTTCAGTCCATTTTTACAACGCTGTGACGACTAATCCGCAATGCTATTGCCCTTTTATTTCATCCTCAAATCTAACCATAAGACTTTTATCTTCAATAACAGAGAGAGCCATACATTAGGATCTGTAGCCTGTCGGCGACACTACACCTCGTAAATAACAATTTCCAAGACGTCCGAAGATCGATCGTGCCAAAAGAAAAAAAAAAGGCGTTGATGTTCTTATCTTCGTTCTCCATTCCATGCTTTCTCGATGCTATCTGACTCTTTCCAACACTTTTGGATGCTTAATCGTTCCCCGTCATCGACATGTGAATGGAAAGATGGAGTGGTGTGGGAGGTTCCTTATTAAAATCATGGTCGCTTGGGAGTCCACAACCCTTTCGGCAGGTTGAAGCCCCTGCCTCTCTTATCTGCACCATTCGATTACGTGCTGCAGGTGGAAATAGATGGCGTTGTCATGTCAGCCGTACTCCGTGTTTGACTCACGGTCTGAGCTCTGAAGGTTGTAGGCTCAAGTATCATCTAGAGCAGGCCTGGACGGCCAGGCGTACTTGGGAAATGGCCCTATCATATGCACGTGTGGACTGCAGAGTGAAAGGACCATGAGGCTTAGTCGGCCGCGTTCATGCAGTGGAAAACCTCTCGCCATCTGATTCGTGAGTGACAGTGCAGTGCGATCATAGCAGAAGTAACAGTATGTGGTTCCGTTCAATTCAAAAGTCTTCTCTCCTCCTGCAACCTCTCAACGCAAACGGCTCCTCCACACCTGACTGCTTACTGACCTTGAGGTGTATTGTTCAGGCGGAAAGCTCACACCGCACGGAACGCTTACTGGCCTCCATAAGTCCATGCGATTTATCTGCTTTGCCTGGAATTTTAACTTGCATCAAACTCCGAAAACCAATTCCCCATCCGCGGTGTGCTTAGCACTAGCAGAGCGCTAAGGTTCCCATGGTTCGAATCCCGGTCTGGACATTGGTGTTCTTTGTGAGTACCTCTTCATCATATTATCACTCATCCTCATCTTCACGATTAGCTAAAAGTGGCAGAAAAGGCGAAGAAAAATTAACCAAATCATATCAAACTATTCTCCATTGTAATGATAGAATCACTACAATATCCTTTTTTTATTTGTTTTTATATATGTTCAATGTTATTTTTTTTAGTGACAACTATACTTTTTTTATGCAGTTTGCAATGTAACTTGCTGTAGGGATGGCCTACGTGACGGTGGAAGCCAGCTTGCAGAAGGCTGTTAGTTTTAAAATCTTGTCCTTTCAACCTGAGGGGGGTTGAAAAAAAGATCCGTTTACTGTTTTTTTTCGAATCGCCTATATAAGAGCACCTATTGAGTAACGGGGGTTGGCATCCTTTCGTTTTTTGGGCTAGAGGGGAGGCCTTTGGAAGGTTCTATCGGTGCCGGTAGAGTGGCTGGGCTAGTCAAATGGCTAGCGGTCATGGATCAACCATTTGCTTTCATCGAAATACATAGACAAGTCCACGCATATTTTTTTTATTCTTTTGGTGACAAGCCAAAGCTTAGTTTTCTGTGGACATTTGTATTATACTTAGAGGAATGTCGTATCAGAGGGAATTAAAGGACGCGTTTAATTCCAAGTATATGTCTATCCGTTGGTGACAAGCCAAGTGCCTTGCTGCGCGAAATTATTAGTTTAAATTTGTAGATTCAGCACTGTCAAGGTGTCCGGTTTTTATTTAATCTGGGATTAATGGGACAGTGACAGGGCGAAAAAAGAATCATCACACTTTTCCTTTTTATAGAATTTCAAGAAAAGGGCATAATTAGTTGTTGTAATTTCAATCAAGTGTAGTCTATTTTTGCGAGGCAATTTTCATTATAAACCAGAAAGGGAGGGAATTAGAGAAACATGCCATGTATGCTAGTGACAAGCTAGATACATTTTTGAACTAGTACTGCTGGTCTGGGCCAGCGTACGAACCTCTCACATATTACAGTGTTTCAATTAAAGATTATCATGTCATTTCTTATGTGTGGGTTATTTCGTATGTAATTCTTTGTATATATTTAATTCACTAAATAAATAGTTTTTTTATATTTTTTTAAACTGAACGTCTGTGTATCATTGAGAGAAAAAAACTGAGGTTTTTTCCTAACATCCATGGTAAAGAATATTGTACTTATTCTATGTCTTTTAATTCGATTGAACCGTTTTTGTTAGTTATTGAAAGTGTAATGCATCTTATTTGCCTGGGGAAGTAAGGAAATCAAGTAACAGGTCGAGCCAAGGCAGGTTACTTTCCCTAGAAAAGAAAGAGAGCATTACATACTGTTCTTTGTGAGTACCTCTTCATCAATTCCATCATATTATCACACATTCTCATCTTTACGGTTAGCTAAAAGTGGCAGAAAAGGCGAAGAAAAATTAACCAAATCAAATCAAACAATTCTCCTTCCACTGCAGAAAAGATGTTAATGTAACCTTCCGCGAAGTTATTTTTCTCTATGATAGTTCCGGTCATATTGATTGGAACTGTACAGCTCATGATATAAGGTCCGGTAACTTCAATATAGCAGCTACGTTGAGTGCTATGGCTTTTTCCCATGTACTATATTCCTACGCTCAAGATTACTGCGCAACTGGCATTCGAACAACCACTAGGATTTGTCAGAAGCCATGTGTACTTTTTTACGTTGACTTCGTTCTTATAGCAGACAGAGAATAATAAAGGTGATCCTTAGATATTTCTATTATAGTATCTTCATCATAGTTAATTAAATAAGTCTTAGATTAATTTCTTTTAGTGAAGACACAAACTGATAATATTAAACACAATAATCGAATTGCATACAATGGCATCTTCAACTTCTGAAAGTATTGCAAGGGATATGAAATGCGGAGCATCTAACAATGGAATCCTATAAAATAGCCCACAGGTGTGAACATTTTTCGCATATCTTTCACCGTCTTTCTAATTGTGAGGTTCTTATCTCACACCTTCGAAAGGAAGTATCATTGCCCGAAGAGACACTTAATCATATCCTTCTCATCGGCGTATTCATCTGGCTCGAAACTGATACCATCGCAATTGTAACTCCCTGAGAAGCATGGGAGATTGTACGTATTGATATCCGAGTTGGCAAGCAATAGTCACGAATGTCTTCGAGGGAAGTCAGTTCAAGCAGTTCTAATCTCCAGTACACGTTGGCAACTGTAGCGGCTCATTCAGGAAAAGAGGGTCTAAGAAAACAACCGTATCCAGATTATTTATTTTGGAACACAACAACAGTTTATTTGATTACTGTGTTTTTCAATTATATAAGCACTAAGCATATGGTGGTCCCGAGTTCGATGCCCGGTGGAAGCACATAGAGGTTCAGATCCCACTACTATGAAGCACATCTTATAGAAAGTTCGTAACAGAAACCATATTTTATTCAGAATAATATTTCACCAGTAGCTTCTGGTCGATCGTACGGCAGAATTGCATTGTTATCATTAGAGCTTATGACCTAAAATTGTACAAAATATGCACTATAATTTAAAAAAATATGTCCTTTTAACTGGACTGTTTCAAACATCAATATCTAAATGCTGAGATATTTTCACATATGTACTATTTTTAGTTCACTTTATGGGCCCTGAGTTGCAATCCACAATGAATACTTTTTGTAAATTTTCAAATGAAAATGAAAAAGATTTTGTTGCAGTCCAAAAAAAAAACCTCGAGTGAACCTGTTAGTAACAACGAATCCACTTCGAAAATGACTGCATATTTCTTGAAAAAGCGAAAATATGCTTAATATGACCAAAAATCCATGAAAATATGCTCTATCATGCAGAAATGGCTAAATATGCCAAAATATGCCCTTAACAAGAACCCTAATTCATTTAGTTTTCTCATAATATGAATTTCTACATATTTAGGGAACACATCACCCTTACCAAATAAATATTCTAGGTCATGAAAATCGTTGCCCTAGTTAGTATCATAAACAATTATCTTCTGAAATATCAGTAGGTAACCATGGAGCAATCTTGGAAAACATTTTTCTCCTACGTAGCACGTGAAAACACAATGGAAGCAATTACCAATGTGTAAGCTGATATATATTTTTTTATCAAGAGCTTTACGTAATAACATTTAATTTCTTCTTTTTATGCATTCATCGTTTCGCTAATTAGTCATCTTGATTTCATAATAAAAGTACCTCTAATGATGAAACATGCAGGATGGAAAATAAGGTTTCATGTTTCGTAAAGCAAAACTCATTCTTTCGACCATAAACAAGAATTAAGAGAGACGATTATCTCATATTGATCCCATCTAAGATTAATGTAGTTGCTCTATTTTTGCCCTTTTCGTTTAGTTATACACGGGAGCAAATCGTAGACACATCCGTATTCATGACAATTCATGTTTGAAACCTAGCATGCTACGATGGTAGTAACACATACCGAATAAATTAAGACAGAAGCAAAATAAATATTTTAAAGAACTTCCTCGTCAATTCTCTCAAAAACTACGTGCTATATATATATATATATATATATATATATATATATATATATATATATATATATCAAGATTGTGTCCCAGTACATGCCTTCAAGTTACTGTGAGTATATATGTAAATGTAACTTTCGTTTTATGAAATGATTTTTTTATGAAAATAAGACGCAGATTTGAATTATCTTATCAGGTAGTATTGCCTCTGCCGTGGTGGAGCACGATATGTAATCAATTTCCGATCTTACCCAGCGAAGTTTGTGGCGGGTTTGAATCATGGTGTTCTTTGGGAGTGTCCGGCCCTTCAACAATTTCACCTAAACGTCACCTTCATCATCGCGATTAGCCAAAGGTGGATGAGAAGCGACGCTGAAGAACAGAAGTACGAAGTATTTGTTACATTATAGGATACTTTTCTACCAATATTACCTTTTTCTATATTGTAAGCAAATGTAACTATTGTAGTTTGAATGTCGTATTCCTAGTTTGAGTTTGTTTTAAGTCAACTTTTATGCACTTATGCGCTAATTGGGACCGGACTTACAGTTTAAAGTGGGATCCAAACCACTGTGCAATGTGCCTCCAGCCGGAATCAAAGCCCGGATCCCTAGATTACAAGCCGGCAACGATACCACTACGTCATCCAGGGTTTTTACAACTACTAACACTACTGCTACAAGTATTACTACTACAACAACAACAACAGGAACTACTACTATTACTACTACTACTACTACTACTACTACTACTAATAATAATAATAATAATAATAATAATAATAATAATAATAATAAGAGTAGTAGTAATTTTGGGAGTATTTTCGTAAAGGTTTGTTCGTCTTCAAACTTTCTTCTTCCCGTTTATGCGCTTTGTGCAGTTATATCAAGTAACGTGCTTCTAGAGTACTCAATAAAGTAATTAATACTTTCAAAATTGTCCTTGTAAATTTCCAGTCGGTAGACCATTTAGATCTCTTGTTCAGTTCGTCGCTTTTCGTGACGGAAATATCCATCATCTTTAACATTCTGTTTAAATACCATTCTCTCATTCAATACCAAATACAATAACAGCATAATAGGAAGCTGCATGTGCCTCAGAGTTGACTTGGATTGGAATTTCTCACTTCCTCCTGCTGGAACAGCATGTGAAACGTTATCCCCACCCAGGGTATCGAACCCTGACTGACAGACACCTTACCTTCTGAGCTGCCGTGACGCCACCAAACGTGTCAAGCGAATAAGTGTTGTGCGAGTCATTTTGCAAATCCGCAATAAAAATTAAATTTGGAGTCTTGAAATTAAATGAGGTTTTTCGTCCTTTGGAGAACGAATCCGGTCTTTTGTGCAGTGCATCACCAACTTTCTTCAGCCCACGCAAGGCTTCTCCCTTCTCTCTACATTCACTTTTCCAACTTTTTCCTTCATTCCAATTTCCTTTTGGGGGTTTCCTAGTGCGGAGGAACACCGGCAAATCAGTATATTGTCTCACACCCCTGCGCATCCTTTTCCAAACAAAATTAAAATAAAGGGAAAGTAGGGGAGATTGGAGAGAGGGAGGGGGGAATTGGATTAAGCATGCTGAAAGCTATTAATTGCCTATTCAAAAGACAAAGCGGGCAAGAACAAAGGAGTCCAGGATGAAAATAGTGTGTACTGAGAGATCTCTGGGAGTGGCGGGTATTGTCTGATTCTATTGACAATCAGACCTTTTTCTATTGGTAGGAAATGCGAACAGATGCACCGAATCCCTGTCTCACACCCTTTCGTTCTACAATCGATGCTCAAACACCCCCCGGAAAAAAAAGTAGTGGGAGAGAGTTTCCAGGAGTGTATTTTGTGTGAATCAATCGAGTGTTGGGAGGCAATTGATAGCATTGTACCTAAAGGAATTGGTATCGTTCAGAGCAGAAAAATTCTAAAAAGTTGGTGTAACAGTTCACGCAGTCCGTTCATGATTCAATGAATTGGATAATTGCGTAATTTGTCTCCGGGACCCTTTCCCATTCGAATCGTATAAAAACACAAACCTATTTCCGCTAAGCTTCCGGTTATTTTAAGTGACTCCATTGTCCCCCTCCCCTGGCCCCCAATTTTTTTTTTTTTTTTTTATCGAAAGTGATTAGTAGTGGTTGTATATGGAGATCCCTTCCTCGATTACACAGTCAAACAAGGAAGCTATGTTTTTGCCTTTCTCTCGTATCTCATTGGCCATTTGCTTCCGTGGTTTTGGACGGGATTAAAATCACCCATATTATTTGCACCTGAGTGGTGATCGGTGGTCCAGATGAGAAGGATGCTGCGTTTTGTGGAACAGATGTTCATTAAGGGCAATGAAGCGGAAGGCTCTTCTTAGAACACGAACTACTCTAGACAATAAACTTCCCTGCAGCAGATGCAAACACCGTGGACGATTTTATGGTGAACAACTGGCCGAAGTCTTTCCTATAAGCGTAGCAGAGGAGTCTGGGCTAAAATAAATAATGATTAAAAAGCGTTAAATGAAACAAAAACATGGAACTTTATTCACTTCAAAGTGTTTTTATACATCGAATCACTGAAAATATTAATTTAAATTCAAAATGGCTGACGTTTTTCAAAATGACTGACGTTTTTCAAAATGGCGATCACATAATAAAATCGGAGCAAATACCTTATATTTTTAAACAACTATAATCAGAGTTATATATAAGCTGTATGCAGGATTTCCCTTATGACGTAATGGTAACGCTGTCTTGTAATCAAGAAGTCCTGGGTTCGATTCGCTCTGAAAGGACAATGTACCAAAGTTCGGTTATGTTATTTTAAACTGCGGGTTCAGTACATATTAGCCTGTCTGAGCGTAAAGTGTACTTAAACCAAACATTTGTCTCAAATGTACGTTAGCGACAAGAAAGTACTGTTTAACTAGAATTGTTGTCAACATGGGGGGAAAAAGTACTAGACAGTTATAGTCATGATCAAAAGCTATTTTCTTATCAACATCGAGAAACCATCTATATCCATACTAAGGAGAAGTAAGAGAAACATTTTGAAAGTTTACCTTATGCACGGATAGACTAATCAGGACTGGTAGCAGATAAGAAGCAGCGGCTGAACTGGCCAAGTCGCAACAAGATGACTCCGAGAAGTGTGTAGAGGGAGTAACTCCCAGTGTAAACTGGCCGCATCATTTGCTGTGTTCCGAAGAAATGTTCTAAGTATGTATGTATACATAGCCAACTTTCTCCGAACTATAAAAACCTTAACAAAATTTCCCTTACGCTAAAGTATCAACATCTACCCCCCCCCTCAAAAAAAATCCGTACGACCTTACACACATTGTTAAAATTAGATTTCCATTCTTCCCTTTTTTTTGTTTGAGTTCTTATTCTTTGTTCCGGTAAGAGAGTTTCCGAAAATAGTTTTCAAATACCTGTTTCGTTCAAATATGCACGAGGACCATGCAGTTTGTCTGCGTCAGTCGAGACCATTGACGGAAGTGCAGGGTGACCAGACACATGCATTCAAAAAAGAGGACAGAGCATGGCGAAAAGGAGGACAAAGTCATAAAATAGAGGACACCGCAAAAAATGGCTATATATTTGCCATTACTCATGATTTTTTTCAGATCTCTTTCAATAACTTCATCTTACCTTTAAGCAAAGAAAGCAATCTCCTAATCTGTTGTTGCTTTTTTTAACAAATTACGAAGAATATCTATAAGCACAGAATTTTACTCCTTTTCTAATTCTTGGATGTTAGAGTGAAATATCTCTACAAGTGAATGCAAAAGTAACAAGTAAGATTCGCTTAACTTATTTCGAAAAGCCGAATTAAAATTTTAGGTAGTTTACATTGGGTAGAAAAATATGATTTCAATGCCGCGAACATTTCTAGCACTCTTTCAACAGCAGGGGAAAGTGGCAACCACCTTACACTTTACCCCATATTCGTTTCTTCCATCCTTTAAAACTGGATATTTTCTTGCAAGATCATTGTTGAATTTACACTTTCGCTTCGTTATTTCATGAAAGTAAATATTACTTAATAATCAAAATTCTCACTACGAATTTCTGTATTGCGTATGTACAACTCGAAAAGGAACTGGCCGACCTCTGTGTTGGAGTGGTTAGCACACCGCGCCACAACGCCAGAGGCCTCGGTTTCGAATCCCGGCCTGGGCATGTGTGTCCTTCATGAAAATCATCATATCATCGCTCATACTCATCTTCGCGATTAGCCAAAAGCGGCAGAAAAGCGAAGTAAAATAAACCAAATCAATCAACCGAAAAGGAACTGCACAGACTACATGCGTTCCAGCCGTTTCAGCGCTTAATACTAATGACTGGGGTGCTATTTGCCTATTTGCCTATTTTATTCCTTTGCAGTAAACCATAGGCTTTAATTTTTAAACTTTAAAGTTAGTTTCATGGAGTTTCTATCCCGAAAACACATTTTTATAGTGCCTATAAATTCCTATTTTGATGGTTAGTGCCTATTTTGCTTAATCGTGCCAAAAAATTTATATTCTGCAATTTTTGCATACTTCAGCTTTTCCTTGCGTGCATTTGGCTTTCCCTATATTGAAAGATGTAAGGCTTTGTTGATGTTGTACTGACTGAAATCTGGAATTCGCCAGATTTAATTGTCTGAATTGACATTGATTTAAATATTTTTTTGTTACAATGGTGCAAAAAGTTTTTTCATCATTTGTTCAAATTCGCAGTCGTTAGCACAAGCTCTTTTTGTGAGAATTACTTTAATAGACGATTCCCCGCAAATGTGAATTTCGATCAAAAGAGTATTATAGTTTGTTAATCGCTAGCACACTTTTATGTATAAACTGAAGTGCTAATACGGTATAACTGTGCATTGAAAGAAGAAAATTTAAATAAGTTCACATCCATTGCCTATTTTAATGTCTTTTTTAAGTTTAGGGTGCCTTTTAAGTGCCTATTTTCGTGCCTTTTCGTAGTTTATGGTGCTTTTTAAGTGCCTATTTTCATCACTTTGGTGCCTATTTGACTGCCAACTTCAGTGACTTAAAGTTCCTTAAATACACGCCCTACTAATGACTCAGTCGGGAAAGTGATCGTATTGAGCTCCCAGATGCTAGGTGAGCATTGCTCGAATACTTAACGCGCCCCAAATGAAGCATTCTGTATGCAGCACATTTGCTATGGTCAATGCTATACTCTTTCCAAAAAAGGAGGACATTTACTGATTTCTAACAAATCCGCCCGGACGCCGGACAGACACCTAGAAAGGAGGGCATGTCCGGATAAAAGAGGACGTCTGGTCACCCTACGCAAGTGCGCATGCGCTAACTGAACGAGTCCATTGTCAAAGTAGGGATGAGAGCTGCAAGTGGAACATAGATGGGAAGAATATTGCTGCTAACAGACAATTGAAGTTGCAAACGTGGTAACGTCATTGTGGTAGAAAGCGAACCGCGTACAATAATCAACTTGAATCCGCTACGTAGTTTTTTTGGCAATTTCGCATTTTCTCTACCTATTTTCCTTTTTGGGTTGGTTTCGTGCACTCATGCTACTGGTTGAAGTGTCAACGCAGCCTCTTCGTACCCGCCTACAAAAGTTTTCACTGACAGTTCGGAACTCTCGTCGCTCAGAGGATAGGCACGTCTTCCGCAGTCAGGCATCATTTAGTTCGTGCATCACGTCCACGTATAATCTGATTCATCGTATTCAGTGGTGTGAATTGTCGTTGTTTCAGGAAACTACGTCACATATCACGCTCGGCCATTCACCAACCTAGCTTTTTCGGTGCGGGGGGAAAAAACTAGGATCTGCTGGGACTCCTGTTGTCACTTGTATATTATCGAGCCTCCGCAGGCAGCGCTTCGGTCGCATTCGGCTAATGAGCAAACAAAGGGCTCTTTCAGCAGTTCAATCATTGCGGGAGTGCGGCGACATATTTGTTACAAAACGCCGCCACTTGAATGTGACGCCCTAATTAACTAAATTTCCCCAAGTCCGACGCGTTGGCAGCCCCTGGCTTCAATCCCCGAACTAGCTGACGATCAAGGGTAGTTTGGGCTTTCAGTTTTACCCCACTCTCTCTGGGTGTTAGCTCTCAGAAAAGATCATTCTGGAACTGCAGAATAGTCGACTCTGGTGGTGGGTTTGCGCAACTCTTTATGGGTAGGGTTCGAATCCCAGCCTGGATGTTCATTGTGAGTGTCCTTTCATAAATGTCATCATGTATCATTCTTCATCCTCATCTTGGCGATTAGCCAAAAGTGGCAGAAAAGCGACGTAAAATAAACCAAATCAGTCAAATAATCATGTAATTGTACATGTGATCGTCGGATCTACAGCCAGTTGAATCAATGTGCGAATTAGACTTTTTGTGCTCCGACAAGGTGAGAGTGGGATGCGTGATTGGGTGACGCAATGTCAGGCCATCGACTCCCATTGCCGCACTTTTCTGTCTTTTGAGATTGTAACCCGCTACTTCTCTAAGTAGCTTTCCAATTGTCCACAACGATGCTTCGTGAAAACGAGCATTTCCAAGTGTCCTGTATTCCACAATCTGTTTTACCGCCAACTTGTATATTATATATTGTTTTCATGTAATTTATAATGTAATGTGTATTGGTATAGATAATATGTATCATTGTTGTGTGTTAGTGTATAAAAACAGCATTTTTCTGTTCCCTTCAGTAGTTACAACTGTAATAGAAGAATTAAAAACCATTGATTTAAGGACCTTTATTAGCAAAACAGGAACAACAGAGAACAGAACAATTGGGGTCCTTCGTGAATCGAACCCGGGACCACTCGACCCAAAGGCGAGAGTACTATAAAACTAACTAACTCTCTAGCCTTCTTAAACCCGAAGGTTCATGGCTGCAGCAACACAGGCCTTCCATCTGTCCCTATCTTGAGCAAGATCTATATACTCTTTTTCATGCCTAGCGAGAGTACTATACATTTATATATATATATATATATATATATATATATATATATATATATATATATACATAGAAGGAAGACCCCTAAGCGGCAGCCTTACCCACATACTATACTCGACAGACGAACACAAACATCCATGTCTTAACCGAGATTCGAACCCGGGACCTGTGGCGTAGTAGCGCGCTGTGGCAACCACTCCACCATGGAGGTCGACAGCATATGGGTACGCAGACGCTCGGATTCTACATATCAATTATGAATATTTGGATCCCCATTCAAAAATTGCATGTACATTAAAAAAAAAAAAAATCAGCGAGCTCCAAAATATAGGTACCACATTTCCTGCATTGGTATAGTTCTGTTATGTCTCATCATGAAATGTTACACCTAGAGTTACCTGGGTAGAGCGAGATTATTTCCGTAACATCTGTGGCTATTCTGCATTTGAAACTTGGGAGCGAGTCATAACTTCTGAAGGCACCAATCAACGAGCGAGCGGATGACGTCATCTCAACTATCAACCTAAAGCTGACCCTCTTGCCCACGCTCTGCATTGTTGGTAGGCTACCTGGTTGGACTAGTGGAGTTAACTTGAGATGTTCCGAATATAACCTGACTCTACCTCACGTTTCAAAGTTCTGCTGCTAGGAGATGTTACAGCAATAATTCTTTCTCTCTCTCTCTCTCTCTCTCTCTCTCTCTCCCCCGTTGTAATTATTTCTCATTTCTTATTTCTGCTCTGCACGTGACAATATTTCCTTATTCCCCAGACGTTGAAGAATTTATCCTCAACACCCGTGCACATCCTGATCCAACCTACCCCCCCCCCCTCTCCCATACCTTTCCAGGGCAGGGACAAACCTTCGTGTTTGAACTTTCGTCTTCCAATAAGAGGGCCCCGCAACGTCCTGAAGGTCGAGAAGGGAACGGGGAAAGTTTAAGATATACAAGGCTTGTTGGGAAAAGAACGAAATATTGCCTAAATTTGTCTTGAGCACTAATTAAGATTCCGTAACGTCTTGCACGACTGTTGGGGAGTTGTGGGAGGGGGAAACTGGCGGTGTTCTTTTGTTTCTGTGGTGTCAGCTGCTTCTGCTACTCGTTTTCAGTAATCCTTTTTTCTCCTCTTTTTTTGTGAACGTCGTTTCAGACCTTAACAAAAAAGGCAAAAAAACAGTAAATGTTTCATTGTGAATTTCGTGTGATTATAAACATGCTGTGATTTTTTTTTCGCAAAAGTTGGTTGATTGATGTGACTTGAATTATGCGTTGTTTTTTACCCACGAGAAATCTAGGAATCTATGTTTTTAACTGAAATGCTTAATAGCCACGTCATTTCTGACAAGGTTAAGATATATTCGAAAAATTGCGTCTGAATCACTACCTTGAAGCATTGCTCATTGGTAGAAAGAAGAAGAAATATGGCGAAGTTGTAACATCATCGTCTTGTAATCAAGGGGTCCCGGGTTTGATACCCGGTGAAGGCACATAGTGGCTTTGATATCACTTTACACAGTAGGTCTAATCTCGATTAACCAATCTGTGCATAAAGTAGACTTTAAAGAAAACTCGAACAAATTGACATGAAACAGTAAGTTCCCAACTTTATAAAATTGTGTCTATTTTTGTTCTTGTTTAGTTGGTTTTATATTTTATTGACTAATGCTGTAACGGGAATCAGGCCCGTGCCCCCGGGGGGGTGGAAACGGGGGCCATGGCGCCCCCTTCCTCGAGCCATGAAATATTTTAATGCGAATCTATAAAAAAAACTACAAAAATAACATGGACAATTTTTCAGAATTTGCAAAAATTTCAATTTTCTTCTTGCATAAATGAATGTGTTGTTTCGGGAGAGAGGCAGACTCCAGAAGTCTGCGGTGTAGTATATTTAGCGATTTCAGTTTTATAACTATTGATGCAAAATTCACAAACGTCTCAATTTGGTCGGGACCATTGCTATGGCCCATAATATTGCAATACCAAAATTGTACATCCAGTTGCAATACTACCATAGCATTGGTGGTCACATCCAGGGTACGTATTTCCATGGTGGAGGAGGGAGGATCTCCACCTTCCCACCAACGATCTTCTTCTATTAAAATCCCCCACCCCAACAAAATTTTCCGAGGGGCAGAGCTTGTGTTCCAACAACAAAAATAAGCAATTACTTTTAACTTCAAACATACTTTACTAAGAATAATTGTCATTCGATGTATGAACTTTACATCATGTAACTTAGTTTAGCTTCTTGTCAGTAACATCTATCTCGTACATTTGTTTCTACGTGAATAATATTTGATAAAGGTGTAGTTTAATTAAATAGTTTAAAATATTATGTTTGTGTGAAGATTATGTTACAAAAACATATCCTATATTTCAAGAGAAAGTTTATTGCTCTATTTTAGTTGTTTGTAAATATAATATTGAATCTATTTTAAGCTGATTGTAATGTACGCGTACATATGAATAATGAACCATGTTTTTATCATACAATTAAAAAGTATCAAATTATACCGAAGAATTATATGTTCATTTTTGCTCGATAAAGTTGAATACTGTGCGATTTATCGTGATATACAGTGTCGATGATATCTTCACTAGTGGAAGATAAATATCTTTGCGGCTCAATAACAAAATATGAAGGAGGTGATATTACTACACACCAATATTTTGTTTCTGTGAAGGTATTGCGGATGTGTTACATCAGTAAGGCTCTTTTTTATCTACAATTATGTCAGACTTACTACATGCATGAAAAAGTTTTGCAACAATTTCCATTTCTGTGCTCAAGGCGCTACATAGACATAAATGCACTACTAAAACCTACAATAAAAAGTATATTTTAAACACATATTCCACACTTACTCACAACTTATATCTTTCAAACTGTAAAGTGTGCGTCAACATACTCAACGTTATTTTGTGGGATAAGGTTTGTTGAGTACAAGGAATGTGATTGATTGATTTAGTTTATTTTACTTCGCGTTTTGTGCCTCTTGGCTAATTTGCGAAAATGGGGATGAGTGATGAAATGATGAAATTGATGAATGGACATTCCCAAACAACCAAGCCCGAGAGGGATTCCAACCCGGGACCCTTGTGCTAACCACTCGGCCACAGGGTCCGGCTACAAGGAATGTGATAACATCCCCTGCTCCCTCAGCCCTGCCTTACATACATAGATAAAGAACCTTCTCTTCACAAACTTTCAGCAACTTTCTTTCATGTTGGAGAGAACATACTTTGGGAAATATCGTAAAGAATTTTCATTCAATTTTACAAAAATTCTCGCTAATTTATCATCAAAAGGTGCTTCAGCTTCTCAAACGATCATCCTGATTATGAGCGAAGGACAAAGGCTCCGGAAAGTAAACTTGACGTGTAGAGGCACATTAATTACAAAGTTGATGAAGAAAGAAAGAAAAAGTTATCTCGTTAAAGAAACTAAACTCCCCTTACAGAAACAACCCTTCCATCAATGGAGAGGAGTGGAAGTTATTGATAAGTTGTTAAAATTAACAAAGTCAATCTGAAGATACTTTAAAGAGGGACAATGAAGCTATACCCATGTCATGTTTTCTTATTTGTACTGTGCAAAATTTTGGCAACTATGCAGAAAAACTTTTTATATGAATGGCGCGAGAATATTTCTGGAACTGGTGCCGTCTTTCCAAATTCTGCGATTCTAATGTACAAGCATAATCTTATGAAGTTGTAAAGCTACAAGCTCTCCGAAGAGTATGCATACAATTTTGATATCCTATAAAAATAAAACTTATAATTGTATTAAAATGTGGTTATTCTCTATTAGAGGAGTAAACTACTGTTTCGCACGTATTTCAGTTCTCTCAAAAATGCTGGCGAGAAAGAATAATTTCTAAATTTCGGTGAGTTCTATATTATGGATTTCACCTCACATTGCAGCTGTGAGTGGATGTCTAATTCGACCATTCAATTAGATAAATCTCTTTAAAATAGCATTAACAAACTTGTTTCAACTCTCATGTAGCTGTATTTGATGGAAAATGAAAAGGTTTTCTCGTCAGAGTTTGGCATTTCTTGTAGACCAATTCTTCCTTTTGTTCATGTCCTTTATGTATTTATATTAAGTAACATGTTCCTAGAGTACTTAAAATGTAATAGCAATAAGCGTCATGTAAAAGTTTAACTTCCATTCGACACCAGGCCGCGTATATCTTCGCAGTTCGGCTCTTGGTATTTCATGAACTTCTCATTCCTAAGAAGCAACTAAAAAAAAGTTATTTTGGTGTCGGTTGTTAGTGTTAAGATCTCTACGTATATGGTGTTGGAAACCATATTGTGGTTTTTTGCATCAGTCGCATGAAACAACAGGAAATCGCACAATGTGTGAAATGGTTTGTCATATGATATTAAAATATATTGTGACATATCTAAATTTAATTTTGAATTTATCTATCTTAAAACCAATGCAAGGGATATTGGCAACCATGTAAAATAACTCATATTTCTTGCCATTGACGAACGTTAAATTGTTCCTTCACACTGTTTTCTCTTTTTTTAAATGTTAAGATTACATATTTAGTTATTGTGTAATGCATAAACATGACATTAATAACCATTTTGTGACAATTTGTTAAGTGTAACTAAACGAAGCATCTGCTGTTGTATGATTTGCTGCCTACAACCTAACAGTTACTCACAGAATAGCTAGAATTTATAAGCACAAGACTTCCATGGAAATATTAACTAATTTATCGATATGTCCATTCTGGAATAAAACATGAATGCAGTCATGCATGAAATGCAATGTCCGTTAACTAAATTTTTAATTTGCTCTTGTTCTATCATTTTCCCTCTGAATGAACACAAATTTGACCCCCAGTTAATTATGAGATTGGAATATATCGTCTTCACTTGGAGGAAAAATCGGAGCCTTACAATTAAGAGGGCATTCCTAGCAACTGGCAGTGATTCTACAAATATCTCGCAAAACCAATATGCGGTGATCCTTTTCACAACAGCAAGTAATTTGTGTTGCCTAGGTTACCGAGGCATTGCGATTCGTACACTGGATTCCTGAGTGTTCCTAGCAACGAGTTTCATTGTCGAAAATATGCTTAATTTGAGATTTATTTACAGAGGAGATCATCGATTTTGTTAGCAATTTGTGGGGAATAACGTACGTAATTGATAATGGAATGTACAGTGGTTATTACGTCATGTACTTTGGTGGATTTTGAAAAGAGAGGCTGAGTAATAACGTCTAGAGATAATTGGTTGCCAAATATGATCTGGAGTTATGCGACTGTAATTGGCAAATATACGTTTGTAACTACTTCAGACAAATTTGTTCAAGAACATCATCTGAGTTTTAGTTATACAATTATGTTGAGACCTCTGAAATATGTTTACTTGTTCGAATGGGAATGATTGATTGATTGAGTTAGTTTTTTAAGTCCACTTTATGCACAGTAATCGAATGGGAATGTTGAGACAGCACTTGATATCGAAACGGTACGAGATTAGCAATGTCTCGACTTCGTCTCAAGTTATAAATGGCTGTCTCGTTCTCGGTCTCGTCTCGAATTTCGAAATATATAATATAAACAGCATATATATCGCGTCACCATACAAATTTGCACAGCGTATAGATTTAATTAAAGCCAAAAACTTTTCTCAATTTAGTTTTTGTGTTTGAAGCCTCGTTTCTTTTAACTTTTACTTGAAAAAAAAAACTCGTGCGTTTGTTAGTAATATTTATGTATTAACTATGGGTAAACCATCCAAGACCGTAGGAAATTCTACATTCAAATGGTTATTTCCACAGTTACGAAATGGAGCCCGTGCCTTGGCAAATTATTTACAAACTCGGTACGAATGCGCACCTCTGCAGCAGCAATATTTGCAAACGGAACGTCCACAGTCCTCGTATATTTAAAACTAGTGAGGGAACAATCGCTCTGTTATCATTCCTTTACATAATATAAACTCATCCTAAGACAAGGCTTTATGCAACTTCAAAAAAAATGATGATAGAAATTTTGTGGCATGAGACACAATGAAATGTTTCAACTTCAAAAGTATGCAACAAATGAACCAAAATTATCCTTGCACAATAGGCAAAATATACACAGATAAAGAATGTAAAATCTGACTTTCGTTTTTGCGCAATGCACGACGAACAGCCAAGACGTACCACACACGTTTACAAGACACAGTCTTTCGTAGGCACTAAATGCTTGATCCAAAATGTTGTATTTCTTCTTTTGTTAGCGTCTGTCTTTTAAACTACATTTGCCTGTTTACTTAGCCAGTCCCATCTTCATAGAGGGCTAAATGAAGAAAAGCATTATTTGCAAAGGTTTTCTACGTAGGTTTTCTTCTATTTCAGATTGCACGCCTTCACAGGCATCTTTATTTTGTTACATGCCGTCTATCCTTGGGTGGAATCCTTGTGTGTCTCTGCCAAGATACTGAAACTCAGGTAACATTTACAGAAAATTTCATGCATTTCTACGTCACCATTGAATTAGATAGTGATCAGTGGCGCAGAAACAGAGGGGGGAGGTAGAGGAGCACGATATGCCCCCAACATGTTTGGGAGGTGATGCAGTACCGTCAGAAATCTTTATAAACCGAATTGCATTCCATGTAATCCCCTCAAATAAGTTAACATACTGAAGATGTCGGCCAAAGAAGCTTGTTTTTAGTATCTTAACACAAATATTTCTTTTGTCCGCAATATATTGCTTCCCAAAATGAGCAAAACCATCGTAAACCTATTATATACTATATCGTGGTACTTTCCTTAATCTGTGCTTTCAGAAAAAAATTATGAGGAATTAAAAATCATTTGAAATGTGTGCAAAACGACGGAATGAGACCCGTTCCTGCGTCACTGGTAGTGATTAACGACGATATTCTGAACAAAATAAAAGTTTCAAATCCAAAAGTTGCAACATGTCGTGAAAGTACAGAGGAATGTGGAGGTAGAACCCAACATATTCACAGTCGCGGCTATTTGCAGAGGTGATGTGATCAAGAACACGGTCTGGCCGTCACATCGACAATCTTGAAATGGTCTTTCGCTTTCAAAAAAATTATAAAAATCTGATTATGTGCGCTTCTTATGTATAATTGCCTTAAAAAGATTTCATACCCCACATATTCTGAGTCACTACTAATAATAACAATAATTATATTTTTAAGGCTTAGATATAAGAAATTGCTATACATTCACTTCTCTGGCATTTCTAGTATCTTCCTTCCGGGGGCAAAATGATACCAGGTTTTATCTTAAGTAAGCCCGGACACTTCATGCGACAGTAACGTAAAGTAGAATTTTCGCAACGGTAAGTGGCAAGTTTAGAAACAACTGAGGGGAAATACGGTTTCAGGCTCCTCTCACAGGGATGCTGGAATTTAAATGAAAGGAATGCGAAGAGATTCTGTCTCTTCTCTCTCTCTCTCTCTGAGCAGTGTCGTTGTTTTCATCTGTCTCACTCTTGGTGAGATTGCATCCCATCCCAATTTTCTCGTTCTCGCGACCCGTCGGACATGACATGTATTTATCCAGAAGGGTTTCGAAGTTAATGAATTTCATGAATTGCTTAGCAGGCGTGAGACCCTGAAAGTATCTAGTAAATTCTCTTATCGCGTTTTCAGACTGAATTTCTCCCTAGCTCGTTCCCTCTGCGGAAGTTATTTTTGCAACTAAGAGGTCGCTCACCTCATTGTCGCGAGCAACGGTCCTGGTTCAGTGACAGTGAGTGAGTCGGAAATTAGAACAAACTTAGAACTAAGATAATTAATTATTGTATTTCGTACTTTGTGTAATTGCTTTCCGTCCTTATTTGCAGCTGATCAAGAATATAGGACTGCGGCTAACCCTATATTATGTGTGTGTGTGCGTGAATGTAAGCAAAAACACACACACACACGTCACAAACTAGAAAGTGATTATTGTTAAATGATTTCGACTCACAGTGTGACGTCAATAACCCATACTGATTAAGCTATCCATTTGAGGACCTTGTAGGATCTAGTGCGGGGCATATCCAGTTGCTAACAGTCACTAAAACTAATTGCTGAGAGCTCTAAACTGGACCCCGTATAATATGACGGGTGCAAAATAGCCTTAGTGCTGACGCACCCAAAATTTTAATATGAAAATCAAATCAAATCATGTTTCATCTTGCGAACCGCTTAAAACATTCTTCTTTCCTAGTTGATATTTGTACGTGGAGTTTCGGGGCTGAAGAGTCTCAAAGGGCCTGGTTTCGTTCTCGTCTCGAGACTTCTCTGGATACCATCCCTATTTCTCGGAGACACAAACCTGGGACCTCACATTACACCAAATGTTATTGTAACCACAACACCACGGTGGCGAGCTAACGTAGTTTTCAGGTTCTTTATTCAAATTTATGTGAGTACCTTGACGAAAATTCGTGACGTTTCTGTAGCGAAACAAAACATAATCTATCATCAGCCAACATGTGATAGTCAACGCTGTAGCCTCAAGCGTAGTGAATACATTATGTAAAAGATCCAAACAATGAATTCTCACTTGTTTTTACTCCATTCTACTTTCATAAACACAGTAATCTCAAGACACCTACTTGGGCACATTTCTGCTTAGGGAACAGAAACTGGACTCCCAACAGTTGAATTAACTGTCTTGAATTAACACTTTAGATTTGAATTTCTTTCTCTTGACTGATCCACAACGCAGTAGGGGTCAAGAGGGATAATGGCTGAATATACTCTTCACCGGCCACTTTGGTCGAGAAGTCCAGAAGATTCACTGTAATTATCTCAGACAACATATCCACTGCATGTTCCTCTAATGTCAGGAGTGAATTCCTTACAGGTTGGTATGTGCTCCTCCTCCGTAACTATCACAGTCATGGCTGTAAGGAAGGCATCTTAACAACCTCCTTTGGTACCGTCCGTAAGTGATTTAAATTTTTCAACCGTGGGCTGTCAGAGGACGGAGTTCAAAATCATTTTAGACAAGCGTCCCGAAGCTAGTAAC
Organism: Lepisma saccharinum; assembly: GCF_977018435.1. NCBI lineage: Eukaryota > Metazoa > Arthropoda > Insecta > Zygentoma > Lepismatidae > Lepisma > Lepisma saccharinum. Next base: position 93,854,396 of record NC_139231.1, on the reverse strand, counting down.
TGGTCGTTAGTGTTTTGTTTGTTTCTCGTTGTTATAAGGCCGACATTTTTCTTCTTGCTCCTCAAGGCAATGGACAGTAATTAATTTATCGATGCACTGGAAATGCCTGATAGATATTCATGATGTAAACGCTCAGTGGCTAAATGAAGTTAAATTTTTTAACAATGGTGAAGTACTTGTCTTTATAATCCATGCGTAAGCATAGAGTTCTGAGTTTTAGTCATTGTTGAATTTTACAGCGGAAACTTATCATATTTTTTAAAGTTTGTAAACGTGACAGGTATTGATTCATTTCTTTCATTTTCTACATGTCAAACACCAATGTTAGTTTTAAGTTCACTTTATGCCTGTATAGGGTAATCGGTACTGGGCCTACACTTGTAAGTGGGACCCTAATCACTCTGAAATATACGTATAATTTATCTTTACACTCAGTATTTCAGATCTTTACCACCATGTACAAAAAAATATATATATAAGGAGATACTAATATAATACATTATAAATTACATAAAATATGGAAATAAAATAAACACAGTATAAATCAAAGAGAGAAGTTATTTACCTTGAAGAAATACATTAATTATATATGTATTAAAGGACGGGTAAATAATCCCTGGAGTATTTGATTACAAGGAGACACTGTTAGCAATCGAGGAGAAAATACACAACAATAACACTCATTTACACAAATATGTCATAGAAACAAATTTTCTTTCACATGTTTTAATATTGTCGTTTCAATGTTAATGTCCGTGAAAAGAAAGAATAACATAAACAGTGCGGTTATATACACAAGCATACACACACATACAAACAAATTCATAAACATTTACGCTAAAACATAATCCAAACAGCATACATTAACCATAATTCACTTTACAGAAGTATACATATTAAGAATAAGAATAGATATAATAATTAGTTATCCCTGTTATTGGTATTTTGAAAGTTTTTCATATGCACGATATTGGAAATGCCATTGCATCGCTGGGAACTTAATAGTTGAATTCGTGGCGGTATTTTGCTCGAGGGTAACGTTAAACACAAACTTTGACAGAGCGACTGGAGCTTCAATGTTATCATTGAGCAGTTTATGAAAGAAAACAATGTGGTGCACTACTCGTATATTCTGAAGTGATGTTAGGTAAATAGAAAACAACAACACCCAATTTAGTAATTTGTTTAGAAGTTCTGATATCAATTTTGGAACCGACCTCCATGCTGGAGCTATTATCACAGCCCGCTACGACGCCCAGGGTCCTGAGATCAAATCCCGGCTTGGGCATGGGTGTTATTTCATCAATTTCATCATATCATCATTCACTACTTCTTCGCAATTAGCCAAAAGTGAGAGAAAAGCGAAGTATATTAAACCAAGGAGAAAATACACAACAAAAACACGCATTTTCAGGAATATGTCATGGTAGAGTAAGATTATTTTCATAACATCCCTGACTGTTCTGCATTTGCAGCTTGGGAGCGAGTCACAACTTCCGAAGCAGCCAATTAACAAGCGAGCTACTGAAGTCATTCCAACCCGGCACCAATCGCGGAACCTCTTCCTCACGCTCCTCGCTGTCCGTAGGCTCACTAGCTAGACTCGCGCAGTCGGCCAGAGCTGTTCCGAAAATAATCTGACTATAACAAATATTCTCTAAGATGTTGTAATATTGTTTTCAATGTTATTGTCCGTGAAAAGAAAAAAAGAACAAAAACAATACAGTTTCATACACAAACAATAGATCAAATCAATAAAATAAAACCAATCGCGAAATATCTCTCTTGGCTGTTTCTAAAAGTATTCTTTCAATTAACACGGCTACATTTACTTATTTATTTATTTATTTATTGACCACAACAAGCGAATGCCCAATTACAGTGTTCTACATTTTCCGCTTTGAGTTCGTAAATTTACAGTTTGATAAGAAATATTATTGTGCAGAAATGTAAATAAACGTAAAACATGTCAACGCTAAGTTAAATTTGTATACAACAGTTAGCAAAGCGAGTACAATAATACATGTTAATTGAAGAGAGTGGAATAAAATATCTGACTATTATGTACAAAAATAGCCTACATGAGTACAATATTTCAATTATTACAATGCACAACGTATTTATCTTTACACTCAGTATTTCAGATCTTTACCACCATGTACAAAAAAATATATATATAAGGAGATACTAATATAATACATTATAAATTACATAAAATATGGAAATAAAATAAACACAGTATAAATCAAAGAGAGAAGTTATTTACCTTGAAGAAATACATTAATTATATATGTATTAAAGGACGGGTAAATAATTGACACTCTAGAATGTAACATATATGTAATTGAGTATAAACTACGAAAGAAATATATAGGCTATTTACAAAAATTGCGTTCATGTTTACATTGTTGACATGTATTCTTCCATTTCTTGAATAGCTTTTTTGAATGAAAAGAGAACATTTCATTTTAAGTATAGGCTACCTTCATTTCTTGACACTAAGATGTTGATATCAGTTTTTTTCAGTATGCCAGTTACACAATAATACTTGTGAATCACAACTGAGTACCGAATTGATGCACGGGTACTGATAATAAGAATGAGATGAAGATTTAACAGCTCGTGAAAAGAATAATTTGCTTTCGTTTAAAAGAATAACGATTTTATTTCACAATGATACTGATAGTGCTGAAATTAGGAAGGTAGTAAAGACTTCATCCAAATAGTTAACGTGACCCGCTATAGCAATACTTGAGAACGTAAAGGCGAATTGCGTATTTCAAGGTTTTATTTGGACATATCGTTTCGGAATCGCACAGATTACATCTGTAAGGGCGTTACGATTTGGAGCATCAATGTTGTCTCTGGAGGAAGACGAGGGACAATCCTGGAGATGAACGTTGTGTTTATTGCTCGAGAAAGTTCCATCTGTAACAACAGACCGGGGGCAATAAATCCCAAAGAAGCATAATAACTTGGGTAATAATTGTTGCCTTCCTCTGCCGTTCGCTCAGGTTTTGGCGTGGCCAATTTGTACCACCTGTTTCACACCAAGGGATTGGGCCTTCAGGCGGTTGCGTTTGGAGGAGAAGACCTAGCACCCGCTAATACATATTAGAATGCCAAGAAGGGTTTTAGGTACTTGCACAAACTGTTTTTTTTTCTTGAAGTTTCTCTCTTGTTTGGGGAGGGGGAGGGTTGCGAAACTCCGTTCCTCTTGTTTGTCCTTTATTATTCGTCCAAGCACGACCTCGGACTTTTTTGTAAAATTTCATCAGGGAAGGTATTACTGATGTTTTCAAAAGGGAAGTTTTAATAATAACTTTGCACAGGTTTTTTTTCAATCTCAATGCATTTAAGATTACAAAAGGTACTATATACATTTACAACTATAAAGTACTTTATTATAGCAAGCCACAAATTAAAATGGCGTACATAAATCTTTACCATATTTAGAATATCACACGTAGAAACAGGCAGTAGGATTTATTACCTAAATCTATTGTGTAATGTAAGATGTTGATTTTTATTGAGCATATTACGACTGAAATATTGAATGAACCTGCTGAATTACTTACTACAATGTCTAGTAGGACTTGCGATCACATAGCTTTGGTTTCTATACTGATACGGATGTTGAAAATGTAAGCGATATAGGATAAAATTGTATTCTTATCACAGTAATCCATTACAGAACATATTTCTATAATTTGATCTTCTAGATTTTTTTTTACGTTTAATATGTCGCAAAGGTTATTATAATTGTAAGAAATTAAACATTCACTACAATCACAAGTCTTACTTCGTACAATCTAACTTATTTTTCAGTTAATGCATATAATTGATTGATTTCATTGATTGATTTGTTTAATTTTACTTCGCGTTTTGTGCCTCTTGGCTAATTTGCGAAGATGGGGATGAGAGATGAAATGATGAAATTGATGAATGGACATTTACAAACACCCATGCCCGAGCGGGATTCGAACCCGGGACCCCTAGCGTCGCAGCGCGATGTGCTAACCACTCGGCCATGGGGTCCGGCTGTAAATGCATATAACAAATCCTTCTTTGTTCTAACTCGTCTACTTACTGTATTCATCGTGCCACGAAGGCACATAGGGGTTGTGGAGGTAAGGCTCCTCTCATTCTCTATTTCTGCCAATGAGGAAGTGATGTAGTTAGCATCACATTCCTACCACCTTCAAGTCTCCAGGTATCCACTGATTAGTGGCTGAATTAACCCCAGAGCCACTGTGTAGGAAGGTTGTCGGAAAAAAATCCAACCTGATTTAAACGCACCTTGGATTTCCCGTCTATGAATGAAACACCTTACCGAACTGGCAAAAGAGAGCATTCATGTTTTGACCAGGATTCGAATCCGGAACCCCAGGAGTCGTAGCGTAGGGACATAACCAATCCGCTACGCCACAAGTGTTGACAGCTGAACAACAGCTGTTCTCTATAAATGAGAAACTATGATAACATTATCTGAAATAGATAAACATAAACCTCACAGATATTTTCGTATTTGAAGGAAACTAAATTTTCATGTCGCTGATGGATTAACAAATTTCACTTACTGGGGATGATTTTGCATTTATAATACAGGGTGTGCCTAAGAGAAATAGACAGTTTCAAAGTTTTACAGAAACAAGAGTTTTAAGTACAAGGCTGAAATATTTACATGGTTGGAAGAGTATGTACTGAAGTTTACATGGCAAAGTTACAAATGTTCTATGTGTGACACTTTTGTAACACGACAAATATCAATGCGAGAGTCCAGTTCTCCCAAAGCACGAATTTTCCCCTTACACAAACAAGCAGTTTCCTCAAATTTATTGCTTCAATCGTAGATGTACTGTCTTGTGAGTGGTTGTTTGTCATACCGTGTTCTAAAACGACGCTGTACGACAGTAACAGAATTTGTTTTTGCAAATTCAAGCACATAGAAAACTTTTTCTACCTGGATAGCGGCCATATTGCTCGAATGACCTCGTGAGCCCTTAAAGGATCTCACGTGATCTTGACGTCACGAAAGAAAAAGGAAAAGTGGAGGTCATAAACTTGAAGACTTTATAAAACAGTTCTAAATGCTTCCTGATAAAACAAACAGTTTTCAATTTATAAGGCGTTTAATCTATTTGTTTTAAGCTCGTCGTGTATAGTTCCTACACGACACCACATTCATTGAGTACTTATGATAATAATTGAGAGTTGAGTACAACTTTGAAAATTAATAAGGTCGATCGATAAGATTGACAATTACATTACGTCCTTTCCTGTTCTTGCCATAGACTACAAATGATAAAAAACAAGGATGTCATATTGAGTTAGGTCGTCTCAGTATGGACGATTGTGAATGTATCAAAAGGACACAATCTTTGGCGCTTACGGGGGTAATTCTGCTAGAACCTCGACAAAATGACGTCTGAATTACAGAACCGTTCCTCTCGAAGGGCGGTGTTCTCAAATGGGCTCATAATTGCAAACAATTAATCATATTGTTCTCAACCTAAGCAAACAAAAGACAAATTGGCGTTGCAGGCGCAGCGTGGGTTTAATTTAACAGGCACTCCGGCGCCACAATCGCTCAATGGTAGATCTAATATATTCATCTCTTGCTTGCTTTTGCGAATATAGGAGGCGAATTAACTTGTTTATGGATGTTTTGTGCATCGATGACGACATAGAGAGGGATTTATGGGCATGAAGAACCTATTGACATCACTGCAATGTTTATGTAGTCACGCATACGTTTTTCTAATGTCGTCTCGTTACCGCGATACAAGTGTGTTTGTATATGTTTAACTTGTGCGCCTGTGATCCAACGTCTTTTAAAGATGTACTAGCATCGCTTTTAAAATGTAAAATTATACCATGTACCATAAGCGGGGGCTTAGACAGTGAATCTTAAAAAGTCTCCTCCAATCATAGAATATAATGGATATATCGTTTTGCAAATCTATCAATTCCTTATGTTTCACCCACGATTCTGAGACAGAAGTAACATTTGCTTAATGTATTGAATGTTATTTTTACTATATTTGTTCAAATCCATGGAGGTATTCAATTTAGTTAATTTCCTTCTTACTGCAATTAAAAACCAGCAAGACAGAATTAACAATCGCTTTACTTGGTTAATGTTCTTCTTACTGCAATTCTAAAAACCAGCAAGACAGAATTAACAATCCCTTATTTTGGTTAATGTTCTTCTTACTGGAATTCTTCAAACCAGCAAGACAAAATTAACAATCGCTTATTTTGGTTAATGTTCTTATTACTTCATTTCTTCAAACCAGCAAGGCAGAGGTAAGAATCGGTTATTTTGGTTAATGTTCTTCTTACTGCATTTCTTCAAACGATAAAAACAGAACTAATAATTTCTCAATTTGGTTAATGTTTTTCTTCAAACAAGTAAGGCAGAAGTCACAATCACATATCTGTATTTCTGTTCTTATTGCCGCATTTATTCAAGTTCGCAGGGTATAGAAGAAATAATAACTTCAGTTGGTTAATGTTCTTCTCACTGCAGTTCTTCTAACCAACAACGCAGAAGTAAAAATCATTCAGTTTGGTTAATGCTCCTCTTGTGTAACAGCCCTTTGAAGGTCAGGTCATACCAAGGGGATTTTACATTGGGCGATGCACGTTAAGCGCATGGAGTCCAATCGTCGCAATTTTCTGACTTTCGAGACGGGAGCCCGCTACTCTTCGTTTCAAGAAGCTTCCCAGTTGTCCTCCCGATGCTGAGACAGCACCGGGATTTTGGGGTCTTCTGGTATACCAGGAATCGCACCTAGGACGGCTCGCATCAAAGGGGAGATAGCTAACTATTTGGGTACTTGGGAGCCTCAAGCTCGCAAAGAAGAAGTAATATTTGCTCAATTTGCGTTTTGTACTTTTGCTGCAATTGTTTCAAATCAACGAAAGTAAATTGGATTAATTTTCTACTGTATGCAAGTTTTCAAGCCTTCAGGCCAGATGTAATAATCGCTCAATCTAATTAATTTTCTTCTTTCTGCTTTTCTTCAAGAATTTAAGACAGAAAAATTATTTTCTGCCATTCTTCAAACGTACAAGGCAGAAGTAACATTCAATCAATTTGGTTAATGTTCTTCTTGCTACATAAAATAAAATAGTCCCCCATTCGGATCTCCGGGTGGGGACTACTTTGGGAGGTCCCTGGACTAAGGATAAGATCTACATTAGGAATAAGAATATTAAATTAGGCACCTGGAATGTTCTGAGCCTTTACCGGCCTGGGGCATTTCAGTGTACAGTTAATGAGATAGTTAAGTATAAATTAGATGTAGTAGCTGTCCAGGAAGTTAGGTGGCCAGGAGAAGGGAATTGTAAAACTAAAAATTATACTTTTTTCTATGGTGGTACTGAAAATCATAATTTTGGAACAGGCTTTTTCATAAATAATAGAATTATCTCGGCTCTTAAGACAGTAGAATTTATTAATGATAGGATATCATATGCAGTTTTACAGGGTAGGTGGTGTAAAATTATTTTAATAAACATACATGCTCCAACGGAAGATACAGATGATAATACTAAAGATGATTTTTATACAGAGTTAGAACAGGTCTTTGATAAATTTTCTGAGTATGATATGAAAATTCTGTTAGGTGACTGTAATGCACAGATTGGTAAAGAAGAGACATTTAAACCCACGATTGGTAAAGAAAGTCTTCATGAATTAAGTAATGATAATGGTATAAGATTGATTACTTTTGCAACCTCAAAGAATTTAATTGTGAAAAGTACCACTTTTAAACATAAAGATATCCATAAATATACTTGGTCTTCTACAGATGGTATAACTCATAATCAGATAGATCATATTCTCATTGATAAGAGAAGGCATACTAGTATAATTGACGTTCGTACACATAGGGGTGTTGACTGTGCCAGTGACCATTATTTAGTAATTGCTAAATTAAGAGAAATTGGGAGCACATACGTAATGCAATAGAATCAGCAGCTAAAGAAAGTATAGGATACCATAAACCAAGAAAAAGTAAGCCATGGTTTGATAATGAATGTCATGATCTAATAGAAATAAAGAATCAGGCTAGACTTAAGTGGTTAAATAACTCTGATGATACAAATCTAAACAATTATAATAGATTAAAGCGAGAAGTTAACCGCACGTTTAGAAGTAAAAAAAAGAGATTACTTGAAAAACAAAATTAACAAAATTGAAACAAACAGCAAAAACAATAATAATAACAATAAATCAGAGATTTATATAAAGGTGTAAATGAATTTAGAAAGGGGTGGCAACCTAAAGTAAACTTGATAAAAGATAAAGACGGTGATTTTCTAGCTGACCCAAGCGATATTCTAAATAGATGGAAGAACTACTTTAATGACCTTTAAAATGTTCATGTAGGAGATAAATCAGAAGTAAATGAAGTGCACACAGCAGAACCTTTAGTTCCAGAACCTAACTTCACTGAAGTTAAAGATGCTATTAAAAGGCTAAAGAATAACAAAGTACCTGGCATTGATTTAATACCATCCGAGTTAATTAAATATGGTGGAAAATCGTTAATATGTCAAATTCATAAATTAATTTGTTTAATATGGAATAAAGAAGAAATTCCTCAACAGTGGAAAGAATCCATAATCGTTTCTGTGTTTAAGAAAGGTGATAAAATGAACTGCAATAATTACCGTGGAATTTCTCTACTCTCAACAACATACAAAATATATCTAACATTATTTTAACAAGACTAACCCCATATGCTAATGAAAATATAGGCGATTGTCTATGTGGATTTAAACGTAACAGATCAACAACAGATCAAATTTTTCACATCAGACAGACACTTGAAAAAAGTGGGAATATAATCAAAATGTCCATCAGCTATTCATTGATTTCAAAAAAGCATATGATTCGGTCAAAAGAGATACATTATATAATATATTACTAGAGTTTGGAATACCTAAGAAGCTTGTTAGTATGATAAAAGTATGCACCAGTGAAACAGAAAGTAAAATTCGTATGGGTATTAATGTGTCTGACAAGTTTACAATTCATGATGGGTTAAAACAAGGAGATGCATTATCTCCATTGCTCTTTAATTTTGCCTTAGAATATGCTGTTAGGAAGGTAAAAGAAACTAACGAAGGACTAAAATTAAATGGTATGACTCAGTTATTAGTTTATGCAGATGATGTAGACTTATCAGGGGATGATATAAATACAATTAAGAATAATGCTAAAATACTTTTCAAAACTGCTAAAGAGATAGGTTTGGAAGCTAACAAAGAGAAAACTAAATATATGCTTACAGGCCGAAACCAAGTGTTAAATAATAATGAAAATCTAATTATTGATAACAACTCGTTTGAACGAGTTTCCAAATTCAAATACTTAGGAGTAATATTAACAAATGAAAATTATATTAAAGAGGAAATAAAAAGTAGGCTTAATTCAGGAAATGCATGTTACTTCTCTCTTCATAAACTTTTGTCTTCTCGTTTAATATCTAAGAAACTAAAAGTTAAAATATACAAAACAGTAATTTTGCCTGTAGTATTATATGGGTGTGAAACTTGGTCCCTTACATTGAAAGAGGAACACAAATTGAGAGTATTTGAAAATAAGATCCTTAGGAAAATCTTTGGACCTAAAAGGGATGAGGAGACAGATGAGTGGAGAAGGTTACATAATTTAGAACTACATAATTTGTATTCACGTCCAGATATTATTAGAATGATTAAATCAAGAAGACTTAGGTGGGCAGGCCATGTGGCACGAATGGGAGAGGAAAGAGGAGTTCACAGGATTCTTGTTGGGAAACCTGATGGTAAGAGACCTATAGGAAGGCCAAGACGAAGATGGAGGGACAACGTTGAGATGGACCTAAAGGAAATCGGTAGAGATGGAAAAGAGTATATAGATCTTGCTCAAGATAGGGACAGATGGAAGGCCTGTTTTGCTGCAGCCATGAACCTTCAGGTTTAAGAAGGCTAGAGAGTGAGTGAGTGAGTTCTTCTTGCTACAGTTTTACAAATCAACAAGGCAGAAATAACAATCACTCAATTTAGTTAAGGATTTTCTTCCTGCAATTCTTGAAAACAACAAGGCAGAAGTAACAATAACCTTCTTTGGTTTAGGATCTTCTTCCTATAATTCTTCAAAACAACAAGGTACAAGAAACAATCACCCAATTTGGTTAAGGATCTTCTTCCTGCAATTTTTCAAAACAACAAAGCAGAAGTAACAATCAGTCAATTTACTGTATCCACGCTGTGGCTGTTAATACCTAAGCATAATATTATTTCCTGTTCATTCTTCTACAGTTTTACAAATCAACAAGGTAGAAATAACAATCACTCAGCTTGTTAAGGATTATCTTCCTGCAATTCTTGAAAACAGCAAGGCAGAAGTAACAATAACCCAATTTAGTTTAGGATTTTCTTCCTGTAATTCTTCAAAACAACAAGGCAGAAGTAACAATCACTCAATTGGTTAAGGATCTTCTTCTTCCTGCAATTCATCAAAACAACAAGACATAAGTAATAGTCAGCCAATTTACTGTATCCACACTGTGGCTGTTAATACCTACGCATAATAATATTTCCTGTTCATTCTTCTAGTTTCTTCAGTACTGAGGTTTAGAGACTAGCTTCCTCGTTTAAAAAATAAAACATTAATTCGAAACAAACAACACTCTTTACCGAAATCCTTCTTTTGAAAGTCGCTGGAAAATTTTGTGCTTCGTACTTTCACAAAAGTCATGACTTACCCTTGAGAAACAGAAGCGAAGCAAGGGCTGAAAGCCAGCACACGGTACGTAAATACCCACTTAATTCTTAGACTCAGGTTGCAGCTTTCGCGAATCCGGGACCCCCATAATCTGCGTGCAGAGGTTGCCATTTCTCCCTTGGGGAAAGGGATTTTGCAGTAACATAAACTTTCTCCGCACAGTGTGAACGTTCAGATGCATAATAATATTGTAATAATCTTGTTCAAGCCTTCACTGGAACACGACAACAGTACCCTCCCAATAAGATATAATGAAATCAGATAGTCTTGGAATGAAAAGGACAATGAATAATCCGTTTTGTGCTCCTGCGGATTTTCTCTCTCCCCTTCTCTCTCGAAAAGGTTTCTTCCATGGCCGATACGATATGCTAGCGTTGTTATCCGAGATAAACTGCAAGAAGAGAATTTACTAGGGCGCTGTAAGCAACGCTAGGTCTCCCCTGGGGCTCTACTTCCATTGCCCTTAAAGAGAGAGAGAGCAATATTATGAAAGCAGGAAATCTGTTGACTAAGAAAACATGATTTAACAAATATGTTCCCTTGTTAAATTTACTTATTTAAGTATTTAAGTGACTGAATTTTGCAAATCTTTAAGAGGTATCTTTGCAATGCAAACCCGGAAGTATTAGAAGAAGTTTGAATGTTTGCTAAATAAATTTAATATATTCGTGTCAGTGGTTGTGATAACGTCAAGTAATTTTAATATTCAGTACATCAATGGACTTCATGCGTTTGAAGAAACAAAGCACATTAACCAAATTCAGTTGCTGTCCTTGCCCCATTATCTTAAAAATGAAGCAAGTAGTACATTAAACAAATTTATCTATTGCTATCCTATTATCTTAAAGAAATGAAGCAAGTATAACATTAAACAAATTTATCTATTGCTGCCCTATTAGCTTTTAGAAATGAAAGAAGTACAACATGATCCAAATTTATCTATTGCTGCTCTATTATCTTAAGTAAATGAAGCAAGTAGAACATTAACCAAATTTATTTATTGCTACGCTATTATCTTAAAATAATGAAGCAAGTATATAACATTAACCAAATTTATCTATTGCTGCCCTATTAGCTCAAAGAAATTGTTTAAGATTGTAAATAGTATTGCTTTCCGCTCCTCATTTGTTTTTATTTTACTCCCGCTGGGAGCTTCTTGCAAGAACTCGGAATTCTGGGAGCGTGATATTCGAACGCTGCGGAATGGTGCATGTCGGCTCGCGGCAGTGAGAGAACATTTCAGCTAGCCTATCGGATATGGGCCTTTTTTGTATTTCTTCATTGTGCAAACGTATTTAATTATTATATAATACCAAGTGAATTAAAGGACTTGTATCATATGCGAATTTGTTACTATATCCGTTGTTCCAGCCCTATGGTAAGATAGACAATATGGCGTCATACCCAGAGATGCTAGTTTTCTTTCATGTTGATACGTGGAAGGTATCTGCAGACATTTATGGTCCTCCGCATTCCGGATATAGGGACAGTTTGTTTCGTGCAGTTCAGTGATCATCAGTTGTGACAGTGCTAATTGTGACAGTGTTACAGAACGAACAGTGTTTTTGGTTTGCACAGATACATGTTTTCCGCGCTTTCGTAACGAACATCGTTACAACGAATTTTGCAGTGACCTTGAACTCGGTTGCGATTTCACGGTACGGTGAAATCAGCTTTTTCAGGAACTCTTGTTTCGTCGTAGGATGATGCATTCTCTGTTTCTTCACCATCGTCGTGGGAGGAGGGATTGACTTTCTACGCGAGCATCAAAGAAGCAAATCGGTGAGTAAGTCTGGTTCATTTTACATTTCCTTCCTTGTATTTTCCTTACCTTGCAACCATGGCCGACATTCAGCGTCTTATCAAAGAGAGAAATGCATGCAAGCGCAAACTCAAACGTATAGCTTCGTATGTTGATACTTACGATGAAGCATCAAGCAACATTCTAACAATCAAGACTCGCTTGGAGCATTTAAACGAGGTTTGGCTAAAATTAGAGGAAGTTCAAGACAGCATTGAACTACAGTCAGTCGAAGGTGAACATGACGCGGCAAGAGAAGAAATTGAACGTATGTACTTTGATTTGAAAACAAGAATGCAAATTTTGATTGACAAGCATGTCACAAAGCCAGTTTCCCCTGAAACTAAACAATCTGCATCACGAGGAAGTACGCAGGTGAAGCTTCCGGCAATTGCATTACCACATTTTAGCGGTAATTACACGCAGTGGGTGTCTTTCAAGGACACGTTCGTATCGCTGATACACAACAATGTAGATATTTCAAATGTTCAGAAGTTTCAGTATTTGCGCGTATCATTGAAAGGCGAGGCCTTACATCTAATTCAAAATTTGCCAATGACAGAAGCAAATTACGCTATTGCTTGGGAGCAACTCAATGAGCGATACGACAATAAAAGGTTGATAGCAGTGTCACATGTAAATGATATTTTACATATCAATCCAGTTGTAAAGGAGAATTGTCAGGAACTTCGTTCATTTACAAACACTGCAGTTAGCTCTATTTCAGCGCTCAAAATGATAGCTGAAGACACGTCGTTAACTGATATAATTTTAGTTCAGCATCTTGTTTCAAATCTCGACCCTGCAACGAGAAGAGCATTTGAACTAGAAAGTAATGATACTGAATCTAGCACATTAGATCAGCTCTTTAGTTTCCTAGAGCACAGATGCCAGGCTCTTGAAAAGATTAATCCAGTTACGAGTGAAGGTAACAAGGTAGCAACAAAATCATCTACAAATATGCACAAACAGTACAGTGCTAAATGTCAACAATCTTCGAAGCCATATGTTACAACAGATTCTTCATTGTGCATGTTTTGTAAAGCAAACAAACATCGCTTATTTTCGTGTGAAGCCTTTAAGAAAGCTTCTATTTCACAAAAGTATAAATTTTTACGTGAGAATCGCGTATGCTTTAACTGTCTTAGCAGCAACAACCACGTTTCGGCGCAGTGTAAATATGGAGTGTGCAAGCGATGTAAACAGAAGCATAGTACTTTACTTCATGTAGATCAAGGTACATCCAATGTAAACCGGCAGCGAGAAATGTCATCTGGGGGTCACGTGAACACATCGATGGTAAACAATACAAGCGATTCTTCACAGCATTCAGATCAAGCACCTCAGGTTTCTTATTGTTCAATTAAGCAGAAAAGCGCGTCACAGGTGTTACTTGCTACGGCGATTGTTCAAGTATAAGATATAGCGGGCAATTGGGTCAATTGTCGTGCTCTCTTGGACGCGGCGAGTCAGAATAATTTCATTGTTGAAGACGTTGTTCAAAGTAATCGTCTTCGAAAGGTAAAGCATCGAGTTCCCATTCAGGGAATCAACAATTCGTCTGCTGAATCGAGTCATTCAGTAGAGATCCGTCTGAGATCTAATAATAGCAATTTTACGACAAGTATTTCGTGCTCAGTGTTGCCAACCATTACAGGACTAATGCCTTCAGAAAAGGTTGATGCATCTGAATGGAACATTCCAACAGATATTCGTTTAGCAGACCCAAGCTTTTGTTCGCCTGGCAAAATACAGATTCTGCTTGGTGCAGAGGTTTTCTTTACCGTTATGAAGCCTGAAAAGAGAACAAAACCAGGAAATTTCCCCATTCTTCAAGACACAGAGTTTGGATGGATTATTGCAGGGAAGATTCCAGCAACATCTTCTAGCAACAGTATTACTAGGTCATTTTTCACGAGAAAGGAAGATTCTCTCAGCTCGCAACTCCAACAGTTCTGGATCATAGAGGAGATCCATACGAAGCTGCAATCACCAGAAGAAATGGCTTGCGAGCAACATTTTCAGCGAAATGTGACACGAGATGAAAGTGGCCGTTATACGGTCAGGCTACCATTACGTAAGGATCGTTCAGTGTTAGGTGACTCCTCGCACTCTGCATTAACTCGATTTCACCAATTAGAAACGAGGCTTCAACGTCAACCACAATTAAAGGCTGATTATACAGAATTTATGCAAGAATATTACCAGTTGGGACACATGGAACCCATAGGGAATTTAAATGATGTACAAACAAATGACTGTACAAAAGTTTTCATTCCGCATCATTGTGTTTTCAAGGATTCCAGTACAACGAAAATACGTGTTGTTTTTGATGGGAGTTCGCCATCAACAAGCGGTGAATCAATAAATAGCATACAAATGGTTGGACCTACCATACAGGAAGATTTGTTTTCCATTGTTCTAAGATTTCGAACTCACAAGGTGGCATTGGTTTCTGATGTAACAAAGATGTATAGAATGATACACATACATCCTGATGACAGGCCACTGCAATGCATTCTGTGGAGAAACTCTCCTCAGGAACTCATAACAGTATTTCAATTGAATACGGTCTCGTATGGGCTTACATCAAGTGCCTTTTTAGCAACCAGATGTCTGAAGCAGTTAGCCGAAGATGAAGCAGTTAACTTCCCACACGCATGTCAAGTGTTGCAGCGTGATTTCTATGTTGATGATTACGTTGGAGGAAGCAGTAGCGTGCAAGGTGCGTTACAACTTTATCAAGATCTTTCAGAACTTCTGAAAAGAGGAGGATTCATCTTACGAAAGTGGTGCTCCAACAGCACTGAAGTACTCAACGCTATTCCAGAATCACTGAGAGAGACTCAAAATCTAATTCATTTTCATACCGAAGGTGTTAAAACTCTAGGAATTTCATGGAATCCCTCGGCAGACACTTTCATGATTAACATTGGAGCCAAGTCTGTCAACATGATGTCACACAAACCAACCAAACGTCAAGTAGCGAGTGTTATTGCCCAGATTTTTGATCCAATTGGACTACTTTCACCAGTAACTGTAATGTATAAGTATTTTTTACAACAGTTGTGGCTTCACAACATAAACTGGGATGATCCACTTCCAGAAAGCCTGCAAGTTGAATGGGTTCATCTTCATTCTCAGCTACCAGTCATCAGTGAAATGCAAATACCACGTTTCATCCTAACACCTGGCTGTGTCAAGAATATACAAATCCATGGCTTTTCCGATGCATCGGAGAAAAATTATGGCAGTTGCTTGTATGTTCGTTCAGCAAACGAAGAAGGTTACACCGAAGTTCACTTACTGTGCTCAAAATCACGGGTCGCCCCGATCAAGAAAACCACTCTTCCTAGATTGGAACTGTGCGCTTCAGTCTTATTGGCCAAATTACTCAACAAAACTCTCCCAATTTTGAGACTTAACATTGACAATGTTTATTTGTGGACAGATTCACAAATAGTTCTGGCATGGCTCAGATCGCCAGCAAGCAGATGGAAGCCTTTTGTATCCAACAGAGTAGCGCAAATTCAAGAATTTACTCAAACTTATCAATGGAGACATGTTTCGTCCAAGGATAATCCAGCGGATTTAATCTCCCGTGGAGTTAAACCTCAAGATATTCATCATCATTCGCTATGGTTTCATGGTCCAGCTTGGTTGCAAGAAGATGAAACGTGCTGGCCATCATCATCATCTGACACAAGTCTTAAGAACAAAGATGTTCCTGAACAACGAAAGCTTCCTGTAACTACACTGGTGTCTCATCTGCAATCAGAGGCAATAATAAACGATTTTTCTACATTTTTCAAATTGTTAAGGATTGTAGCGCTCTGTAAAAGATTCATTTGCAATTGTAAAAATGCAAGTAACAAACAATCCGATCCACTTACTTCAATTGACATTGAAGACGCTACTCAAACGTGTGTCGTTATGACACAAATTTCGTTCTTTCATCGAGAGATAAATGATCTCACTGCCAAAGGGCAAGTATCCAACAAAAGTATCCTTAAAGACTTACACCCCTTTCTGGATAATCAGGGAATTCTTCGTGTTGGAGGTAGGCTAGAAAATAGCAACTTGGAATTCAGCAGCAAGCATCAAATCATTTTGCATCCAAAAAGTCACTTCGCCCGACTGCTAATTGCATCAGAGCATGAACGATTGATGCACGCAGCACCTCAATTGTTAATCTCATCCATTCGAGAAAGGTACTGGATACCTAGAATACGACAAGTTATTAAGCAAATCATTCATCAGTGTTTAACTTGTTATCGTTTGAAGGCATCCGCAGCACAACAGCTAATGGGACAGCTCCCATCCATCAGAGTTACACCTAGCAAGGCATTTAATCATGTAGGCATAGACTATGCCGGACCTTACGTCATCAAAGTAGGGTCAATCAGGAGTAAAATCACAAAGAAATGCTACATAGCTCTTTTTACGTGCCTAGCCACGAGAGCAATACATCTTGAGCTAGTAACAGACCTTACTTCTGAAGCTTTCATAGCAGCATTGCGACGCTTTACAGCAAGGCGAGGCAAGTGTTCCACCATTATCAGCGATAATGCCACAACATTTCAAGGAGCGAAGAACGAACTTCAGAAACTTCAATTGCTATTTCAATCGCAAGGATTCAGTGAAAACATTCAAAGGTATGCCGCACAAGAAAACTTTCAGTGGAAAAATTCACCTCCACGTAGCCCAACATTCGGTGGTGTCTGGGAAAGCGCCATAAAATCCATGAAGTACCATCTTCGTAGAGTCGCCAAGAATGCTGTACTGACATACGAAGAGCTGTCAACTCTTTTGTGCCAAATCGAAGCTTGCTTAAACTCTCGACCTCTTACATCCTTACCTGACTCTCATGAAGAATTTAATTACCTCACTCCAGGCCACTTTCTTATTGGTGGTCCACTAACTTCCTTTCCTCAACCAGACTTAAGTGATCTCAAGGAAAATAGACTTTCCAGGTGGCAACGAGTTCAACAGTTTCAACAAAGGATTTGGAGAAACTGGTCCCGAGATTATCTTCATGGTATGCAACAGCGTCAGAAGTGGACAACCACGCAGCCCAACCTGCAACCAGGACTACTTGTGATTTGATTTAGATTTATTTTCTTTTTGTGCGAGCCATAGGCTGTACGCACTACATATTTTTGATTTTTCTACAATATTTTGTTACATTTAGTTTCGTTTAAGCTGTCTCTTACTTTGTTCCATATATACACATTCTTCCCCTCCCTCGACAGTTCTTATTTCAGTCTTTCTCCTGACTTCTCTTTTCCTGCACTCTCACCAAAACACGCATACATGTTGCTTTACACACACTTACACTATAAAGATGGCTCGTCTGGAGCATGATCACTCATTTCGCTACCTTCTCTAATAGCTTTCCCCCGCCGTTCTCTTACCTCTCCCAGGTATTTCCCCACTTGCTGCGCCGCTTCCTTTATCTTTATTCTGTCGTCTACCACTTCTATCATCTCCCTGCCTGTTAAGTTTTTCATCCATTTGTCCCTTAGGTCACGTGTAGAAGGGCAGTGCAGTAGGATATGCTCGTCCGTCTCCTCCCCATCGCACAAAGGACATATCGTTTCCCCTGCTTCGTTTCTCTTTCTTAGTTGTTTCCATCCCCCTAATCTGAACCATGCTAGCGCGCCTCTTTCATTTTTTCCCACGAACTGGATATATTTCGCTTTCCCCCATTCTCTTACTCTTAGCTGTTCCCTGATTGAGGTCTTTGTTTGGCAGTCTGCTATTATTTCTTGCCTGTCTATGTCGAGTAACCTGTCCCTGATTTGATTTTCTGTTGAGATGCCCCCCCTTCCTCCCTCTTCCCATACCCAACCCATTCCGCTATTATATAAGAGATTTTTCACTTCCAGGCCCCAGCTGTAAACGTTATGCTCTCTTGTCTGTATTTCCAAACATTGTCCCCTCAGCGTAGTTTGGCCCTCTTGTGATAATCGCATCCAATATTTAACAACCCTCATCCGTGCTTGTACCGTGTCTCTGTTCAGTCCCAATTCCTTAAGAATCCCACAGTTGGCCGTGCCTCTGCTTACGCCCATTACTCTCTTATAAAATTCTGTTTGTATGCCAATTATTGTGTTGTCCCCCCTTAACCCCCACAGTTCTATTCCATAGTTTAATGTACCTAACACTACTGATGAATAGAGGTTTTGAATGACCGGGAAAGGCATTTGAGGTGCCTTATTTATTGTCCTTATGACTTGTCCTATTGCAAATTTTGTTTTAGTTTTTCTTGCCCTTATGTGGTGTGTCCAACTCCCTGTCATGGAGAGCGTTGCCCCCAGGTATGTGAAGTTTTTAACCCGCTCGATTAACTCTCCCCCGTATGTCCATGTCTCTTGTCTGCTAAATATGTAGCCATTTTTGAAAGCAATAATTTTTGTCTTTTTAATGTTTACCTTCATTTTATATTTGATGCACCCCTCATATATGCTATCTATGCCCCTTTGAAGACCCTCTATTGTCTCGGACAAGATGACTATGTCGTCTGCATACATAAGGACTGGTATACTTTGCACTCCTATACATGGGATAGAATCCTGGTCCATGTTAATTTCATGCGCTACCCAATCTATGAACAGTGAAAATAGCACTGGTGAAAGGATGCATCCTTGTTTGAGTCCCCTGAGCGAAGGCTGCAGTGCCGAGACTTGGTTTCCTTCGCATCTTACTCCGAATTCTACCCTCGCATATATTGCTTGCAGTGCTCTGATCATGCGCGCGGACATTCCCTTCTCATACAATTTTCCCCACAAAATTTCCCTATGAACTTTATCAAATGCTTTTTCAAAATCAATGAAACATGCGTATAATTTCCCCCGCTTCTGTTTTATTTTCCTCTGTACGAGAGTTTGTAATATGAATATGTTGTCTAACGTGCTGTACCCTTTCCTGAAGCCCGCTTGTAGTGGTGAGATTTTGTCGAATATTTCTGTCCATTTCTGGATCCTACGGTTTAAGATGTGTGTGTAAATTTTACTCCATATAGGTAATAAAGAAATGCCCCTGAAATTGTTTGCGTCATTTCTGTCTCCTTTCCCTTTATAAATAGGACAGATTATGGAGCTTGCCCAGTCCTTCGGAAAGTACCCCTCTTTAAAAATCTTGTCCATTAATTTGCTTTGTGCTTCCACCATATGAATGTCAGTTTCGTTGGCTTTGAAAAATTCCGCCCCAATGGAGTCAAGTCCTGCCGCTTTCCCCTTTTTCAGTTTCCTTATCGCCATTTTTATCTCGTCGACCCCTATATCTTCGTCGAGAATCGGAACGAAATCCCCTAAAAAGTATATTTCCCGCGTAACTTCTAGGCGTGGTGGCCCCCCTTCCCCCCCGACGACACGACGACATTGTGCTTCCCAAATGTAAGGTTCAATATGTGCCCAGTTGCTCTTTTGTCCCCGTAATTTCCGTAATATGCCCCACAAAGCGGTGTTATTCTTTTCTGCCACGGCCTTTTTTATATCTTCAAAATTTCCCTGTTCCCATTTTTCCTTTTCTTCCGTTAAGATGTTATTATAAGCCTTTCTGCTCGATATATAATTGTTTCTGGTTTCCATGCTATTTACGTATCTATACCCTTTTAACGCGTGATCTAGTTTCTTTTTCATCGCTTACACTTCCCGTTGTACCACCCTGTCTTTGCAGGCCTGTCCCCCTTCCCCCCTCCCTTTACCATATTTCTTCCTGCACGTTCAAAGATATGATATCCCAGCTGGACCGCTTCGTCTATATTGGATTCGTCTAAGGCTGCGCACATGCGTTCACGCATCATTTTTGTTATGTCATCCCCCATAAAACCCACGTATCGTTCCTCCCCCTCCTTTGTCCATATGTATTTACGTATATTTTTCCCCGGCTCTGTCTTGAGTTTCGTATTACTGTTATTGAAAACTGCCTTCCCGTTTATTTTGTACTGGAGGGAGAATTCGAGAGGCATATGATGCGAATGCGTTTGGGCATGTACACGAAAATCCCTGATTTCTTTCAGCAAATCGAGTGAGCCTATGGTATAGTCAATTGTGCTGCTTCCCCCCTCCCCCACGTACGTAAAGTGTCCTGGTTGATCATCGAAAAATTTGCCGTTTAATATCTGCATCCTTTCTGAAAGAAGACAACCTACCCCCATTATCTTGGAAAATGGGCATTTTAGAAGAAGTGTTTCCAGGGAAAGCCAATTTAGTTCGTGTAGCCGTGGTTCGCACCAAGGATGGAGTGTACCGAAGGGCTCTCAGTAAGATTGTACCTCTTCCAGATGGGAAGATCAATTGAACTTTCATGATTTAGTTTGGATGCTGTGCATTCCAACGGGGGGAGAATGTTTAAGATTGTAAATAGTATTGCTTTCCGCTCCTCATTTGTTTTTATTTTACTCCGGCTGGGAGCTTCTTGCAAGAACTCGGAATTCTGGGAGCGTGATATTCGAACGCTGCGGAATGGTGCATGTCGGCTCGCGGCAGTGAGAGAACATTTCAGCTAGCCTATCGGATATGGGCTTTTTTTGTATTTCTTCATTGTGCAAACGTATTTAATTATTATATAATACCAAGTGAATTAAAGGACTTGTATCATATGCGAATTTGTTACTATATCCGTTGTTCCAGCCCTATGGTAAGATAGACAATATGGCGTCATACCCAGAGATGCTAGTTTTCTTTCATGTTGATACGTGGAAGGTATCTGCAGACAGAAATGAAGCAAGTAGAACATTAACCAAATTTATCTATTGCTGGGCTGTTATCTTAAAGAAATGAAGCAAGTATTACATTAACCAAATTTATCTATTACTGTCCTATTATCTTAAATAAATTAAGGAAGTAGAATATTAACCAGATTTATGTATTGCTGCCCTATTATCTTAAAGAAATGAAGCAAATAGAGCATTAACCAAATTCAATTGCTGCCCTATTAGCTTATAGGAATGAACCAAATGTATCGACTATTATTTTAACGTTGCATTTTAATAGACTGTAGTAGGACAAATTTTGTTTTTGTATGTGTCTTCCTAAGTCTTTGTCAGTTAATAGTTGATACTTTCATTTGGCACTACTATTTTAAAATTTTGTGTTCTATATTTTTATTTAATTTCGTCAGTGATCAGTGAAATAGGTAATGATGTGAAATTAGAAATAAAACGGAGGAAATGTGGGTTGGTTTTTAAAAGAAATATGTACTGTATCTAGCATTGACATCAGAAAATGTTTCAAGCCATTTTAAAACAAAAAATCAACTATAAATGCTCTGATATTATACGCTGATAATTCTGTTCGGCTCCTACATAGATAACCAAATGATGTAGTTTCCTCGCCTTTGGGTCGAGCGGTCCGGGTTCGATTCTCAGCGGCAACCCCCCAAGTTTTCGGCGTTGACCCAGCGTCGTGAGTACGATTGAGGAGCTACTTAAGAAAGGAAGTAACGGGCTGTGGTCTCGAAAGCCAGAAAATATCGGCGATGGGACTCGATGCACTGATCACGCGTTACCTAATGAAATAGCCGCTGTGGCAGGCCTTGGCCCTTAGAAAGCTGTTTCACCATAGAATCAAGTTTCGTTTTACACAGTTCTATTTCTTTATGACAATCCAACCGCCGCAACCGAATTGCGCACACTTTAGATCCAGAATTGCGCACAAATCTCACTGACCTGTTTTGCGCACAGATTTTGATCGAACGTTGCCACTTTGATAGCTTTAAAGTCTATGCGCCAAACTGTTTTTTTTCTTTAGACAAGAAGAGAGAGAGAAATTAGAAATAAAATTGTAAATCTCTTAAGGATTAAATAAAAAATATAATTTGACCAGTAAATGTAGCAAGTCAAGATACAATTTCCATACCAATTTACTCAAACTCAAAAGTTAGGGTAGGTTAGGTTAGGGTAATGACTGCACAGCAAACAGACCATTACATTCTAGTCCACCAATAAGGTTCATCCTTTATGCCTATCTAATGCTACCCTTCCAGCAAAAAAACGTGTAAGTCCACACACACACACAAACAAACCCAACAGAAGTGAGAACGGCTTGAGAACATTTTACATCTGACAACATCGACTCATTTTTTGTGCGCAATCCTGTACATTGTGATAGCTTGTCAACGACTTATCAGATACCACTGATAAAACTGGAAAAGTGTGCGCAATACGGCTGTAGCCAATCCAACTATTTGTTGAGGGATTCGCATAGTAGTTTAATTCCACCAATTCTTCCAGGGTTTTAAGTTGGCCATTTCATGGCTTTTATGTATCTCTTGTTGAATCTAATATTGGTTCCTGAGGACAAGTGTAAACTAAAATGATGTAACCACCAAATTCAGATATGAAGTTCAATGTAAATTAGGGTAAACCAGAACTTGGTAGCACGTTCTCTTCCACCGTACCACAAAAATAAAATTATTTTGTGTATTAACGTGCTTTGCATGGGCGGAAAAGAATATTTTGTTGCGACAGTCGTTCCAACCTTTTTTTCCCTTCTCTAACTGCTTGTCTTTCTTTTCCTTTTTTAATTTTTTTCGGGACACTAATAAATGACTGCGGTCTGCCGCGTGAACCGTGAGCAAGTTTAATTACAGCATTATTACTAGGGTTGCACCACGGGGGCAAAGGGGCGGGGCCCTGGAAGGTCACGTGCGTGTGGACGATTTGCCACGGTCCTTTTCACACAAGACGAACAACTGACTGAAGACCCCGCGGAAGGGAGTAATTTTTATATCCCATGGGATGGATAAGCTGTAGCTCGGGTGCTCCTCATTCCGTAAACCAGTAATCAAGACAACAGAAAATCAAGAATTAACATGCCTGTACAAAAACTAAAACATTCACCAAATTGAGAGATAGTTACTTCTGCCGCAAGTATATTAAATGTAAAATTAACCAAAATGAACGATAGTTACAGATGGGGGACAAAATAATACGAACACCTGTGAAATTAGAGAAAATCTTTATTAATATGGGGTTGGACCACCCTGTGACTGAAGTACACTTTGTATGCGACGTGGGATGGACGCATAGAGGTCATGCACAATGTTTAAGGGAATATGGAGCCATTCTTCCTCCACAGCAGTCTCCAATTCCGAAAGTGTGGCTGGAGGCAGACTTCGAGCATGCAGTTTGGACTCCAAATATCCCCACAAATGTTCTATAATGTTCAAGTCAGTAGACTGTGGGGGCCATTCAAGATGTGCTACTACATCGTCATGTTCTTCGAACCATGTTTGGACAGACCCAGCAGTGTGATAGGAGCGTTGTCGTCTTTAAAAAGCGGCTGCTCCCCAGGAAATAAAATCTGGACAAAAAGATGGTGATGATCCCCCAGAATGCTCAGGTAGTGATTGACGTTCATCTTCCCATGCAGAAAAACAAGTGGTTCCACACCTTGCCAAGGTATCGTACCCCATACCATAATGGACCCACCTCCATGCTTCACAGTCGGCAAGAGGCAGTCAGGATGAAACGCATCTCGGGGCGTTCTCCACATATAAACGTGCCTGGTGGTCTGAAATAATGTGAATGTTGATTCATGAAACCAGATGACTTGTTGTCCCTGCTGTGGGGACCAACATCTGTGCGCTCTGCACTATTGTTGTCGCTTGACAGCATTATGTGATGTCACCAATGGCTTAGAAATTGCCACTCTGCCATGAATGTTTGCAGCATGGAGTTCCCTTTTGACAGTTTTGGTTGAAATGGGGTCCTGGAGATGCCTGATCATTCCAGATGTTATCTCTAATAACGATTGCATGTGCTTTCGAACCACCATGCGCTTCAACACCTTCCTATCCCTAACAGCAAGCTTTGTCTTTCGTCCACTGCTGTGCTTTGAAGATGCCATCTTACCTCGTGTTGTGTATGCTGTCATAACGGCTGATACTGTGCTCCTTGCACACCCAACAAGCTTTGAGGTTTCAGTCACCGTGGCTCCAGCTGAACGTTCTCCAACAATCGTGCCTCTTTGGAACTCTGTCAGGTATGACATTGCAGTCTCCCTTGAGAGCGTATGATAGACGAATGCACCACCAATGACTGCTGTTGACAGACTAATACCTTCCCCTTCATGGCCACTAGGTGGCAGACTTGAGTGCCAGGTGGTACTGCTGTACTACTGGTGTGAAATGTGGAATACTTTTTCACAGGTGTTCGTATTATTTTGTCCCCCATCTGTACTTCAGCCTTGTGAAGATTTGAGAAATGCGGCAAGAAGCACTTTACAATACTGAACAATTGTTGCTTCCCCTTTGTTTTCTTGAATATACTTAAAAAAAAATACTAACAAAATTTGGAAATAATTACTTCTTCTGTATGAGAAATACAGCAAAGTAACATTAACCAAAATGAGCGATTGTTACTTCGGTCCTTGAAATGTGGCAGGTAGCACATAAATTGCTTCCCATTTGTTTGCTGAAGAATTACACCAAGTAGAATACAAAAATAGCTTAGCTACAGTTGCATCAGCCCTGTGAACTTAACAGATGTAGCAAATAAAATATTAGTTGATTAGTACGGTTGTTAATTCCGTTCTGCGGTATTTGAATAAATGCAGCTAGTAGGACATAAACAAATTTGTGCTACCGTTACTTCCACACTGTGAGGTTGAAGAAATGTTGTAAATAGAAGATTAACCAAATTGTCCTACTGCTACTTCCACACTAAGGTTGAAGAAATGTTGTAAATAGAACATTAACCAAATTGTTCTACTGTTATTTTCATACTGCGAGGATGAAGAAATGTTGTAAAATGAACATTAACCAAATTGTGGTACTGTTACTTCCACACTGTGAGGTTGAAGAAATGCTGAAAGTAGATCATTAACTAAATTGTGCTACTGTTACTTCCAAACTGTGAGGTTGAAGAAATGCTGAAAGTAGAACATTAACCAAATTGTGCTACTGTTACTTCCACACATTGAGAATAAAAATATGCTGAAAATAGAACATTAACCAAATATATCGAATATTACTTCTGTGATGTGGGGTTCAAGATATGTGACAAGTAGAACGATACGTAAAAAGAACATTAACGAAATTGTGCTACTGTTTCTTCCATGCTGCGAGGATGAACAAATGTTGTAAAAAGAACATTAAACAAATTGTGCTACTGTTACTTCCACACTGTGAGGTTGAAGAAATGCTGAAAGTAGAACATTAACTAAATTGTGCTACTGTTACTTCCAACTGTGAGGTTGAAAAAAAAATGCTGTAAATATAACATTAACCAAATTCTGATACTGTTAGTTCCACACTGTGAAGTTGAAGAAATGTTGTAAATAGAACATTAACCAAATTGTGCTACTGTTACTGGCACACTGTAAGAATGAAGAGATGTTGTAAATAGAGCCGAAACCAAATTTATTGAATATGATTTCTGTCACGTGGGGTTCAAGAAGGGTAGCAAGTACGTAGAACATTTACCAAGTCGTACGGTAGTCACTTCTGTTGCACGCGCTTAAAAAATGCAGTGAATTGTACAGTGTGTATCGTAATTATGAATACAAAATTGGTAATGAGACAGTAGCGAGAAACTTTACACCATTTTATTCTGAAATTCGTTAACGATCTTCTTCCACTTTTTCAATCATCGTAGCTGCACTCTCATTCCTCAGTCGGAAACCTTCTTCAGCGTCCACAAACTTCGCATCTGTCATCCACCCTTTTTCTCGCGACTTCTTGTAACAAGTTCTCACCCCTTTCCATTTTTGGTTAAAGAATCGGGAATAGTAATTTGGAGCTTTTGATATCTTTTAATCTAGCTTTCCACTTCTTCAGCTTAACAAATTACGGAATTTGTGAGCAACAGCTCCAACGGACAGCCTCCAAAGACAAATTACCGCTTGCTTAAGAATGATTGCTTCAGGCTGGCCATTTCTTGTCCCTCGAGTTTTCGACCGCGGGGTGCAATTTTCTTTCGTTCATCAGCACCCAGCCTGCCTAATTATATATTAATGTACTGTATAATTATTTTCCGGCAGGATTGCAGAACTTTTTCTTTTTCTTAACGATGGAATTTTTTTGTTTATAATTTCTGCAATATAGAGCGTAACTTTAGGGACATACTAAGAATTAATTTCTGTTGCGTCCATTACATGAAGAGTGACTCAATAGTTCTAACTGGAGACTAGCATTCTTGATGAAATTGATATTTCCTCTCATATTATCTCTCAGTTCTTCCAGGCAAATACTAGGATGTAACCCTTGAAGAATAATCCCCCCTTCCATATACTCACCCTTTATTAATAATATCAGTTCTATCTTATCAGAAAGCTAAAAAAAAGTAAACAAATGAAATATTAATGAATATTGTCTGCAGAATCTTGCAGAGAATATTGTATCTTATTTTCTTTACATTGCTCTGAGAATCCAATTTTTATCCAGAAGATATCCATCTCATTAGCGGAAAATCATGAATAGTTTCTACAATCTTCAATGGAAACTAACCTTGTACGTTTCCTTCTCCTCTTACCTCTGCAAAGTGTAAATTTCTCAGTCGCATTTTCCTTGTTTTTTTTCTTTTAATAAAAAGCTCTGAGTGGTGCCCTACGCTTCAGTGCCCTAGCCTATTCCTCATGCCATGATCACGATACGTAGGTGCTACAGAAAAAAATATTTGTCTTCGTTCACTCGAAATTGGGAAACACAACCTCGTGTGACTCTGTCATGACACCTGCCCCCTGTGCATGCTCCAGTATTGCCAGCAAGGTTCAAAACCGTCGGCAACACTGCGATATTGTCATTTTATACACATATAAGCTAATCAGTACTACTATAAAGAGGGATCAATTGTGGGTGTTTCGAATGATTATGGGGAATCGAACCCGCGAACTGCGATCACGATGCGTTATCAGAGAGTTCCAGTGCCAGAGGTTGGAACATGCAAGTTGATTTTAACAATGCCTCTTCAACAAAGGGGGCCGGCCCCTCTGTGCACTGCGCGTACAGTAGCTGGAATCTGCACGTCTCATTGACACGTGGACACATGCTAAAAGAACGCTACAGCTTCCCTCCGACAGTGACAATGGGAAGTCACCGCTACATGGAAGCTGCCGACAACCTACGGAGCATGCAGCCTAACTGCTGTAAACCATAGCACTAATTTTCCGGTTCGTCAAATACAAACTCCACTCGGTTCTACGTGATTGTGGGGAGGGACGGGATCGTGACTCTTTAACTTCTGCTTCCATACGCTCAGTCACGCAATCGTGCAGCGTGTGAGTGAGTCATCTCGTGTTTCACCTTCCAAAGGGGTTGAATTCCTACTAAGTGGTTCATCATGGGAGATCTTTGAAAAAAAGGCGCAAGTTATCGTGGAATTCAAGCACGTTGTGAGCTCCCTCGTAGCAAGCGACTGGCACTCTCGTTTTTCGTGCCAGAGGTCCCGGGTTCGATTTCCACATCAAAAATCGGTCTAGTATCCACACGTTCTCGAAAACCAGAGAGCAGTTAATTAGGGAAGGAAGAAAAATAACATTACAACATGCTGTGAATGAATATAGGAGGGAGGTAGGACTCCACACATTCACAATTTCCGCTATTTGTCGGATTGGTGTAATCAGCATCACGCTCCGGCCACCTTTAGCCCCCCCCGGGAGGGGTTGTAGAGGTTGGGTGAGCACCAGAGCCATTCCATGCTGTTACATTGCTTCAACCACCCACACTGGAATTGTTTTAATTTGCTATTATAATATGAAGTAATAATGGGCCTTTATTTTTAACAGTTGATTATTATTATCGAACAGCACGAGGGTTGTAAGGAAAGACCTGCCCCTGGGTAGAAAACAATGACTGAATGAATATTATTATCCTATTTTTTGGGATAATCTTCTAATTGATACACCAGAAGAAGAAAATCTGGCACAACTGTTTTCTTATTGCAACCCTCTTCTTATTTCTTCATATTTCCTACCATTAATAGCCAACCTCTGTGGCGGAGTGGTTATCACAACGGGCTACGGCCCTAGGGCTCCCGTGTTCGATTCCCGGAGTGAGCATTGATATTCTTGTGAATATCCCTTGATCAATTTCATCATATCATTACTCATCTACATCGATTAGCTAAAAGTGGCAGAAAAGCGACGATAAATAATCAAACCATGCCATTATATGCATAGTCATTCCATTTTGTTTTGCTCACCTTGCTATCTCGTCCAAGAACAATCTTTGAAACTTTGAATCTAGTTGGAACTTTGAAAACTCATGAAGTCATTTATTCCTAGTATTAAGTTACATTACACTTACTTTTTGCAAGCCAACTCACTTTTAACTTGGTTATTCTATTACAGTACGAATTGACTGAAATTCACTTTGTTATCGACTACATGCTTTGTTTTTCTAGTTTGCAATAAACAATGTCCAATTCCGGAGGGAGGTTGATTGACAGGTTTGATCCCCCATCTCTTGGCACGCCATTCACTCTCAACTCCACGACATGCTCAATAGATGTCTAACAGTGGCAGCGATTATGGGAGGTGGGGTGCTACTTTTGCTCCCTCACTGTGCCAAACTTTATCCACCAAGAGAAAGTATACTGCCTTTGCCTCCCAGTTTTTGAACCCAATCGCCGCCACTGATTTCTAATAATATACATTGAAAGCAGGTTTCCCCTATCAAACACACAGCACTTGTATTTCAATGTTAAGTACCTCGGTACGACATCTTGTGCTTCAAGTGTGTGTAATTATCATTAACTTTTATGAGATCCTGCCTTTAAGCACACTGGTTATTCCAGCATTCCTTTTTTAACATCCCCAAAAGGTATTCTTACAGGGGAGGGGATGCTTTTTGAGGTCTCATGCTAAGTAGCTTCGAACACAATTTTCACCTCTTGTTGATTACGACTCATTGAAGTCATCCTGCTGGGCACCTGGTCTGAAAGAGCCTTGTACAGCAAATCGTACATTAGACTTGCTTTGTGGCGTCAATGCCTGAAGGTACTCGCCACCCACGTTGGCTGGGGATTGAATTAGATTGTCACAACAATGGAGGATGCAGGAAACGAGACAATTAAACCGCTGGCAGCGAAGAAGAAAATTGGATGTACCAGAAGGAGACTACATTGTTCTTGCGTGTTCGTGTGTGTTCCAATGTGAAACAGCTGGACCAGTAGGGTATTTTGTACCTAGTATATCCCAAATCCAACGTTAATCTGAGATTCCAAATTAAGATCAATGTTCAGGAAAGAGACTTGATTTTATACCAAGTGTTATTGTATGTATTTGAGAGTGAATTAATGACGATGTATTTTAAGATACGTCAATGGTGCCTAGGTAATTCGGTAGTATATGTGAATCAGATACCTCCAGTTCTCACCACAGTGAACCGACCTCCGTGGTAGAGTGATTAGCATAGCTCACTACGACGTCAGGTGTACCGAGTTCGAATCCCGACCTGGGCATGTTCTTTGTGAGTGTCCCTTCTTCAATTTCATCATATCATTTACTTATCCTCATTGCCGTGATTAGCCAAACGTTGTAGGAGAGCGACGCTAAATAACAAAATTTAAATCAATTTCAATCTTACCAGGGTTAGGCAGGGAACTCGTTATGAACGACCAGCCTGTCACTGGACTAGCACACAGTTGCAATGGAAACAGCTTATCAGAAAAGGAGTTTATTGTAGTGCTTTCAGAAAGTGTTTTACTGGCTTTTTAAAGCAAATGTCGCTTGGTATGAACATCTATAACGCGTTTTAATTCTCGGGGAGGCACTCTGGCCGTTCCGTTCAAGTGCGAGCTGAGACGAAGTGTACAGAACTGAACAGAAAGCTCATGGTTTGTGCTGTTCCGAATCGTAGCACGCCACGCCCGCCGACCGTACGTAATGGATTTCCTTCTTTAGACGAGCCTGCTCCATCCCCTTTTCTGCAGCACCTACAACGTGTGTCGTGGATGTCCCCTGAAAGCGTTGCTTACCTTTCGCTCTGCTCCGTTATCTAAATTCTTTTCAGTTAAAATAACCAGTTTTAAAGATTTCGCCACCATCCCCTTAGCCTGAGAACAAGAATATGGTTAGTTTAACCGCGCTAGTCCCTTCATTGAGGTAAATCAGAAGGAAAATAGCAAAAATGTCACGATACTGTCCGACCGTCGAAGACGAAACTGGTTCTCGAATACGAATCTACGCGCGAGAAACATGCACGAAATGCTCTGCAACGTCCCACCTACACACAATTACCACACTCTACACACTTCAATTAGGAGGACGGCAAAAGTCTACCCATAAGTGCTAACTTCTTCCAGTCGTTGAACATAGACTCAAGTATCTCAGGGCTTGCTGGGTAAAACGTGAACAACAGCTTTATATATATATGTGTGTGTTTATTATAAACTTATCATAAGAAAGTCTGTTAGCACACTAGTCTTTAACCTTTATCAATTACGTGCATTTACATTTACCCTACACGTGCATTCACCACTTCTGGACTCAAAGGGGGGCAGGGACCATTCAATTTATTCCTCTCAGTGAGGCGCCAGGGGGAGTATAGGGACCTAATTTTATTTAGGGCGCTGTTTGCGGCCGACGTCACTGGCTCCCCTGTAAGAGAAAGTAGTATGTGCGCGGTACCCCCAACCACAGCTGGGAACTGGCCGTAGCCAGCCGGCACCTCCGACAAGCGGGCGCTGGGTAAAGGATTAAAGGATGCCGCCACACCCCCGGCGTTAGCTAGGAATCGGCAAGCCGACCGGTGTCTCCTGTACAAGGGCGGCAGGTTAGGAAGAAGGTCTAGGTGCTCCTAGACAAGCCAGGCAGGTAGAACCTGGCACCTAGACTGGGTAGTTAGGTTGCTGCTAGGCTCTTCTTCTTCTTTCTTCCTCCTTCCTTCCTTCCTTCTGGGATGGCTGCTAGGCTTCTGGCTGGATGGCCGGTTTTTCCCAGGATGTTTGCCAGTTGACATCCGGGAGCCAACTGAGCTCCGGCTTTTTTTATTTTTTTTTTATTTGACGTCAGAATTTGTGTATCCCAGCATATTGTTTATTTAACATTAACTGGAATCGACAATAATTTACAATACTGTTACAATAATTACTTTTCTTTACATCAATATTTTACAAAAACTAACGCAACTGTCGCGTTAGTACAATTTACAATGTTCCCAGAAAATCCCCAAAATCTACTCACTACTACATATATATGAACATTCACAATCACAATAATTACATTAACTTGATTGTCATTTCATTTATCTGGTTTATATAAACAGTCATGGACGGGGAAGTGAAACCCTCTCTACTCTGGGTTTTATCTTACCTATAGCTTGCACTAATGGGTCACATGGTACCTTACGGTGCCAAAGCATCGACTAACTGGGTAATCACCCGTCGTCGTGTCGACCGGTCCGGCGCTTCCCGGATTGTTTGTAGTCCCTGGAGGAGCTGTATCAGGCCTGGGAGTATGTCGGGCTGCGCCAGTTGACGGAGTAAATCCAACAAGGACGCATGATCTGGTGTCGAAGGAGCTGCTTGGCGAGAAGGCTGTCGAGCTGTGGGAGGGCGTCGGTCTCTCCTACTGGGTGCTGGCTTCTGATTGGTCTGACTGGTTGTAGTTCTGGGACGGTAATCTCTGGCTGGCGTCTTCACCGGTACGTCCTGTCGAATGGGTCGTGGTATGACCTGGCGTTTTGGGTCCGATTGGGCCCGTCGTTCTTTCTTTACGTTTTGAAACAGGGAGCACCCCCTGTAACTGGCGTAGTGAGATAATCCGCAATTTGCGCATCTTGGCAAGATAGCTTGGTCCTTGTTCGGGCAGTCGGAGAATTTATGTGGCCCCGCGCACTTCACGCAGCCAGGCGTAGCAAAACAGTGACGCTGGCCATGCCCGACCCTCTGGTAGGCATGGCATTGAAGAATCTGCTAGAAGTGGTATTTTTCCACTCTAATCGTGTAAGGTCCTAGATGATCAAGCTGGTATATTTGTTGTGACTTCTCAGTTCGAGGCAGTACAACCATTATCAAAGGTAGCGGGCGTCTGGTCGAAGCGGGTCCGTGGGAGCCCTGGACTGCAGTTGGTGTTGTCGTCTGATGTCGAACTAGGGCAGTTAAGCGACTGATACTGTGGATGGTGAATCCATATCGCCCTGTCAGGAAGGTTTGAATATCTTGTAGATTTACATCTATCGGAAGGAATCGGAAGATTACTTTAAGTTTGTCGGCAGCTGACGAGCCGTACGCGTGTCCAATGTTACTTTTCGTGAGGAATTCACGGATAGCTGTGAAGTCCTTTTCATCGCATGCCTGTACTCTACAGCAGTCTCTGCTGTAGATAAAACTAGCGTTAGGAGCAATATGGTCGTGAATGTCGAGTGATATCTTCTGAGTTGTCGTGTTGTAAATGGTTATGCATGGTGGCCTGCGAGTCTTCACTGGGTCACCGGTCGGCTGCGACTCTGGTCTGCTGTCATCGTCTGACTCGCTGGTGGTATCTGCATCCCCCTCTTTTTCTGGTCGGACTCTCTTCTTCCGTCTCCCCTTTTCCATGGCTGGGGTGGTCGGGATCGAGCAGTTTCCGTGCTACCACGGCGAAGGAAAACTTCCGAGGTGCTTCGCCTTCGGCATCTCGGTGAAGGATGTGTCTCCGAGCTCCGGCCTCGCTGCGCTGGGTTTTATACTCGCGGTGGCGCATGGGTGGTGAAAATTTTAACTACAAGTACGCGTTGCTAACTCATTTTTTTACATATTGCAAACTTCGTACTGAGAAATATCAAGGTTTTGACATTGAGAAATCACTAGTGGGAAAATCACTACATGCACGTGACAATATAAACTAAAACTGTGTGCATTCAGACAATACAATTAATAATGAGCCTCGCAGGACTCTGCTATTCTAAACAACACGTTGAACAGTGTAAATGACAATAATTGATAACATTAAAAAGAATATAGCGACCACGCAGGGTCTAATAATGAGTGAAGCTAGTAAACGCAGAGGTGGAACCGTTAACGTTTTCAGAATACATTTAAACTAAAAGCGTACGCCTCGCAGGGACATTCCGCTTAACTATTTCATCCGATTAAAAAGAATATAGCGACCACGCAAGGTCTAATAATAATTAAATGGTGACCAAGCAGGGTCGTTACAGCTCCATGTCCCAGATCAGTATTTCCCTTGTGAACATCCGGTTTGTTTTGATTGGCTCTCACTCGCTTTGTTTTATATTGAAATGACTTTTATAAATCTAGCCTCCCCATCTTAACGTATTTTGCTGGCGACGTTACTATGTGCGAGACTTCAATGTTGTTTCAGCAGCAGACGATTGGTTCCTGCATGCGTTCCACTTGTACGAGCCCCCCTATTTTGCTACTGGACTCGTCCCGTTATCGCATGCGCACTTGCGCCCATGGTCTCGACTAAAATGGACGGACTGTAATGTGTAAAATATATGGGTATGTTGGGTAGACCGTAATAAAAATCAGCGCATGGGACGTTCGCGCTTCAAAATCTCACATGTGGAAACTAACTTTTTCATTTGACTGATATTTATCACAGTCACAACATGACTAGTATATTAATTGGTAAGTAGTCTTGTTTATAACAACCTGAATATGGAGTTACGCTTTTTAAGTTTACCAATTTTGCGTTGTACTTAGTTCACGTAGGATAATTGCTTTGAAAAATGCGCTAAAAACAGTTACTTTGTCATACTGATATACTAATAGCTTGCACTTGGCTCCTAACCAAAGTCTCTACACACGATAATGACATTATAATTATCAACATTAGTCTCTTTCAAGGATCAGCTCGCACTTACCTCTGTTATTTCATATTGCTGTGGTAGGTTCCTTGTCAGCATAGTAAGATTCCATAATAAATTGCCTGCACAACAATGAACTGCCAGTGGCAACACTTCCCCTCAGCAATCCGGGCTTGAACGCAACAATTAATTTGAAGATAATTCTGGTAAGAGATGATAAAATGCCGCAGTCACTTTCATAACGCTTCTGTTGCCTTGATCATTTATCTATTCTTGCCGGCGGAAAGCAAAAAACGTTAAGTCGTAAACATGTCGAGAAGATGTCTTATGTGTAATTTACACGTCTTTCACTTTTACACTTGCCGTGAGTCCAGAAATGTTACCGTGACGATGAATTGAATTATTGCTTTCATGGTTTTTCTTGTGGTATGCCATTGTTGCGGTTTAAGGCAACATTGTTGTAACAAGTTGTTTTCGCCACACCGAATACAACAATGTACATGTTGTTGTCTGGAGTACATCTTGTGCTTCTATGATTTAAGACTATTTATCACAGATACACTGATCGCTTTTGGACCTACAATTTACCGTTGGATTCATCTACTGAAACGTTTGCCAACCATGAATTGAACTCAGGACCCCTGACACGGTTTCTTCATTGAAACGGAATTATTGCAAAACACAATTATGTAGTTCCCTTATAACTAAACCCCACACCACGACATGTCCTAAAGGGCATGCCCCTATGAATTGGTTTCTCGTTGAGTAAAGTATCACAGTTTCAGCTCTCATTGTTGTATGTATGTGCATGTGCGTGTGTGCTGGTGTATGGGGTCACTTTCCCATAAGCACCCCAAATGTGAACCTCATTTCCACATAGTACACTCACCTCACTAACTACTCCAGCAATTAGTTTCTTCATACAACATATTTCCAGAAAATACAATTCAACCTACAAGTGAATCAAAATACGCTGTATAAAACACACCTTATTACTAAATTCGTTGACCCTGGACACCCCGGAAAAATACATTCTTGCAGGGCCAACAAAGCTCTGGCGTCTGAATACAGTCAGCATACATAATCTTCTGTGGGAGCGTGTTGTCCTTATGTTTGCGGAGTGCCTCTTTATAGCCTCGGATTTTAGACTGGGTAAGGAGATCTAAGTCCTCAGAAAGACGTGTTCATTTTAGTTTTTGTTAGGGTCTTGGCCCAATATAACGCGATGGATGGAAATAGCCTAAGTACTGATGCACCCAGAATTTTCACTTTATTCAATCACATGAGGACATTACGATCGACACATTAGACGAGAATGTTCCGCATACTTAAATGACACTCCATGAGAGACAAACGGAGGGTCAAGCATTTGTAGCAGACAATCATAGGTGAGAAAGCTGTGTCCGATACGAAGTCCAGTTAGAATTACTTCTCTGCAGGAACGCCAAACACAAAAGCTTTTTTTTTTTTTTTTTTTACACCACTAAGCTTGATACTGTTCCGCTCCTCTAGGGGGATGTACGAGGTGATCCTTTTTGAAGTCACCCAAATGTCAACCCCTCTTCCACGTAATACACTCTGTACTGTATTTGGAAACTAACGAGGCATTGAAGTCTGAACTCACATTCAGTAAAATCCTCTGTGGTACTTGTGTGCTGTCCATGTATATTTGTGATTGTCCACTCATTCTCATCTCCGCGATTAGCCAAAAGTGGCAGAAAAGCAGAGCAAAATAAATCAATTCAATAAATCAATCAAGCATAAGTGTGTGTGCAAAGGTAAGTCCAAATATTGCAATACAAAATTTAACTTAAGTTGTTAGTAAATGCCAAAAATATATAGTTTATTTATTTAGATATTTATTAATACTATTACACTGCTGAAGAGAGCCTATTCCAGCACTGATAGTAACTAAACAGAAAACATAATGTATCACATGTGTGCAGATTAATCTACACGCAATACATTAATTTACCAACATACTAATTGATATTTGGGTTGCATTTAGTTTCAAGGTTATTAAGAAGTACATCATTTTGGGGGCACGATATTATAGTAATATTTTGAGAGTTTCGTGATTTTATACAAAGATTTTTCCTACATTTGAGAAAAGAGGCGGTATCCTCTTTTGATACCCCTTTGTCCTGAAATCAATTTTTAAAATTATATCTTCCAGGAAACAAAAAGCAGACGTCGAGACGAAATTGCGAACAATTCAGACAGAAATTACTGGACAGTTAAAAATCTCTTACGAGTCATTTACTTGTTAATTATTTCGCTTGTTGCAATACGTTCGTATTAAAACTGCTCAGACATTTAACCAAACATGTCGATAAATATTGCATAAAATCATCACTGTCAAGCATAGCTTAATGGAACAGTTATTATAGTGTTCATTCTGGAATTACGGCCATTAGTTTGCATGTATTGGGATTAATATTGTAAAAAGCAGAACAGAAAGTATCTCGTTTGCACGACAAATTCGATCACATCATATTTTCCCTATGAAAATTTGAAAGTCGATTTTATCCACAGTAATTTCGTGTTCAATGATTTCCCATTGCAATTGAAAAATACCTAAAGACAGCTTATGTGTCACGATAATACAGTATTTATAAGGATTATATTTATTATATATAATTTTATTATTATCAACATTGATGATATACGACGTTGGATCTACATTTACAGTGTAACCGCGATATGATCCCCAGAACATTAGTGTATTTGTTCCAAATATTACCAAACATTCCTTTGTGGAATATTAGACTTGAAGTTCAGTCCATCCAAATATAAATTCCTGCGTGTGCTACTGCTAACGACTTCATTTTCTTCGATGTTTCTCTTGGATTAAATCAAACATTGGTTCAGATCGAACAGTCACATCGTTGACTGAACGCGTTGAGTCCAAGGTTTGAGTCTCGGGTATCTCTTTGTGAGTTCATTTAATCAATTTCATATAATAATAAGCATTCATTCTCAACAACATCGTTGATACGAAAATTTAACAAGAACGTTTAGTTGTTACTTTTTTAAATTTATTTTCAAGATATCTATAATTCTACAAATCTCACGTAAATATTTTCCTCATCACTTTTTATGCTTCTTCAATTGAAGGTATTTCCCTCCACTTCAGTACGCCTTTGGCTGTTAGATTTTTCAACAATGGAATATAAAGATAAACTTTACACTGATTAAACATTATACTGTTATAGGAGCTCGTTTGTAATATATTGTGACAGATATGAAGGATTTATTACACCATATTCCAGATATTTACGGTATTAGATATTATGCTCGTTTAGCTCTAAGCAAATTCCATAACCGGTTTTTCTG
Source organism: Lepisma saccharinum (assembly GCF_977018435.1). Lineage (NCBI taxonomy): Eukaryota > Metazoa > Arthropoda > Insecta > Zygentoma > Lepismatidae > Lepisma > Lepisma saccharinum. The sequence goes on along the minus strand of NC_139231.1, from coordinate 93,816,774 downwards.
TCGCTGTATTGAGTATAAGATGTGCCGTACGAGCTGGTATTGCCAACAAGACTCTCAAATGGCAACTTGATAACTTACACTGCAATGGAGTTTAAAAAATAAGAGTGGTTCAGCGTTTCTGGTGTTTGCCGCTATACGCAAGACAATTATTGTTATTCTTTTATTTTATGATATATTTTCCTGTCGGTCTTTCAATTGTGGTTGTTCCGAACTAATCTCCATTAATCTAAGCTATTGAGAGCCAAAGAATTGGAATCCAAGTACCACATCATGGTCTGGTATCAATTCCATTCTTTCAAAGGCGGGTTCTCAAATAAATTAATTGGATTCGAATGTCCTGGAATTTCTTGTCGGTTCTTTCTCCGGGGCATTCTTAAAATATATCTCATCGGTGAAGTTCGATCAAGATTCGTTACGCAAAGTAAACCGCAGGAGATGAAAATTGAAGTTAATAGAAGCAAAACAATAAGGAATTCATTAAATTAAATTGATACCCTTGCAGCCGTATTAACAAACGGTTTGATCTTGAAGGTTACTACTTGCTTTTTGTTGTTTTTTCATCCAGTTATGAACGCCTACAAATTCAAAAGCTGTGTTCTCATCATGTTTACGTCATTGTAAGAAATTAATCTTTTATAGAAAAAGAAGTGGGGAACACTAGTTGAGAATAAGTGCAATGAAGAGAATGAAAACCAGGCACTCAGAAAACAGAAGAAAATAAAGAAGAGAGAGGCAGAGAAATAAATGGAAATAAACAAGCGAATCTTGTAGAAGGCAGGGAAGAAGAGAAATAAAGAAGAGGCAAAGAGAGAGAGAAGAAAAGAAACCAGAAGAGAAATACGGAACATAGAGATAGAGAAAATAGAAAAATATATAGCGAGAAGCAGAGAAAGGAGGGAGAGAGATCAGAAGCAACTTAGAGAGAGAGAGAGAAGAGGGAGAAAAATAAGAATCGGGTAAGAAAAGAGAGAGAGGGAGAGACATGTAAGCATATTTTGTTAGAAATTTGAACATTTGCAAGAAAATAAAATTCATTACTCCATATACTGTAATTACGACAAATGTTTGTAGGTTAGTGGAGTGACATATTGTTATCCTTGCTCTCTCTAGTGGCGGATTCAAGAATGCCACATGGGAAGGGAATTTTAGTAGAGTGTAGAATCTATGCTATCAAATATTTTTACTCTTGTACACAGCCGTAGTATAAACAGAAAACAATTTGGTTTTGGCAATCTGGAAATTTGCACGTTTGAAGGGTAAGGAATAACTATTAAGTAGTTCTTTATATGAAACCTCATTCTCACTACAAAATGTAACCTTTGAAATATGGTGCAAAATGAAACATACAAGAATTTATTGTTGAGAATCATATATTCACTGTTAATCTTGGAAAATCTGAAAAGAAGGAAAAAGCAAGCATAGAGCTGTTTGAGTTTTGTTTTTGTAAGTCCACTTTATGCACAGAAAGGCTAATCGGGACTGATGGTGCAGTTCATCGTGGACTCCAAACCACTTTGCGCCTCCACCGGTTATTGATCCCTTGATTACAAGGCGACAGTGTTAGCATCACAGAATCGTGGAGACCAATAAGTACAGAGCAATTGATTTGCCAGGTTGAAGGTCGACATCCAAATAAAGTATATATATATATATGGCATATACCCCTTTGGTTAAATTTACTCAATAGCGTATACCTTCTGATTGAATGTGCATACCTTCTACTTTCTTAACACACTTGTTTCTAAATGTTTTATTTTAAGAATACCTTCGCTAAACCTCCTTGCTGCCAAGTATCATGAATATTTTACCATGAATGGCATGTTTTTTTTAGTTTAGAAGTTAAATGATTGAATAATTGATTGATTTGAAAATTATGGAGGTGTCAGATACGGGATCCTGCCCCTTACGATAACTATAATGAAACACTAGTCTGGGGACTAAAATATTCTTACCTGGGTTGAAAGCTACGGCTGTAAAGGGACACTCAGCACATGTAAGGACAAAACGAAGGACAACACACAAACAGCCCTATAGAGCATTATATTGGGCCAAAGCCTCATTAGTTTTATAAATGCAGTCTAGTGTGTACTAAGTGGAAGTGAGGTTGACATTTGGATGTACTACGTGGAAGTGAGGTTGAGATTTGGATGTACTATGTGGAAGCGAGGTCGTCATTTTGCTGTAGTACGTGGAAGTGAGGTTGGCATTTGGATGTACTAAGTGGAAGTGAGGTTGACATTTGGATGTAATACGTAGAAATGAGGTTGACATTTGGGAGTACTGGGTGGAAGTGAGGTTGACATTTGGATGTACTACGTGGAAGTGAGGTTGACATTTGGATGTACTACGGAGAAGTAAGGTTGAAAATTAGATGTACTACGTGGAAGTGAGATTGACATTTTGCTGTACTATGTGGAAGTGAGGTTGACATTGTAATATACTGCGTCAAAGTGAGGTTGACATTTGGATGTACTACGTGAGAGGGAGGTTGACAATTAGATGTACTACGTGGAAGTGAGGTTGACATTTGGGTATATTACGTGGAAGTGAGGTTGACATTTGGATGTACTACGTGGAAGTGAGGTTGACATTTGGTGTACTACGTGGAAGTGAGGTTAACATTTGTATGTAGTACGTGAAAGTGAGGTTGACATTTGGATGTACTAGGTGGAAGTGAGGTTGACATTTTTATGTACTTCGTGGATGTGAGTTTCACATTTGGGTGCAATACGTGCCAGGGTCAGCCTTTACACCCCAGAAGTTAAATGATTTCATTCATATAGTTAATGGAAACATAATGCAAAGTTAATGTAAATGTGTCCCTACCTATAGTTTCATCAAACGTAGAGTATAGCCTGTGAAAATTTCGGGTCTGCAACACTGGCAGAAACGTTGTTTTGAGGCGGCTAGGAGGAGCTATAGTCCTCTCCGGCACTAATCCTTATGATATGGTCTAATTCATGTCAGAACCACATTTGAAACTTTCTGTATAAACGAGTACATTGTGAATAGAGTACCGGAAGTACCCTTGAAGAGTATCGCATTCCACGTGGCGTGCAAGAACCTTGTGATGCGTTCGGCGTTTGTCTTTGACGCTGCGAAAAAGTCATCCATCGGTGAACTGGCGTCTCCCGCTAGCGCAACAGCAGAACTCAATTACGGAGCGGTCGGGCAAAAGGGGATTAGCCAACTACGGAATGAGCGTTGCCATTGGCAACCGACCGCCTCCCTTTCTTCATGGCACTGTATCTCCTCATCCACCCCTCTCTCTCTCTTTTTATCTTTCGCAGGTGACGTGTTAAGTACCTAATCGACTCCCTGATGACGTACACTGCGAAAAACGGTGCTCAGTGCTTCACTACTGTACCCTTATAGATGGGCAATCCTCCTTACGTGTCGTTTGAGATTGGTTGCATATCCTGCAGGATGAAGCCTCATATTAAGCCGTTTCATACCTTATTCGGGAAAATATTAAGTACCAGTATATCTCTCTGTGGATCTTCTATGTTACGTATAACTCTCTGTTCTGCATTCTGTGACATGTACTTTCTTCTTTTCCAAAACTGTTCTCGACATTATTCTCCGCTATTTTTTTTTTCGAATGGCACGTGTGAAAGACGAAAGAAGAGTTTGCAGGATTCATGTTGGGAAACCTGATGGTAAGAGACCTGTAGGAAGACCAAGACTAAGATGATAACGTTATTATAGAGGTACAGGAAATCGGTAAAGGTGGATAAGATTGGATTGAACTTGCCCAGGATAGGGACAGATGGATAGCTTGTGTTGCTGCAGCCATAAACCTTCAGGTTTAAGAAGGATAGAGTTTGTTAGTTAGCTTTCCTTTTCTTTCCCACTTAATTTTATTCTATTTTTTAATTCTCTTGACGAATGATCCTTGCCAAGTGCTATTATTCAGAGTTCCTTCAAGTTCTCTCTTCATTCTCTTTCCTTTCAGGCTTTTTTCTTTTCTCATTTACACCAGATGTTCTCCATGATTTATCCTTCATTCGTTATCTTCTTTATACTTTTCGACGTTAATCCTCAACATATCCATGCACCGTTTTTCTCCCTTTCATACGTGGGTTGTAAATAAAGTAGCAGCGAGTGCTGTGTGGTGTATGTACGATGTTGAAATGAACACCATTTTGTGTACTGCTCTAAAACATGTTTATAAAGGTAGAACAGTGATTGTGGATCAAAATCCAGGTTTGATCATGGCAAAAATGCACAAGAATGTCAGCAAGACTTGTATGAAGCCTGTGACAACAATACCTAGCCGTATCTGATGGTTTCATAATGGGGAAGTGCATTCCTTTAAGAGGTTGATGCGTCCGTGAGAACAACCTCAACATGAGGAAAATTGCATCATGCTGGGTTCCCAATATTATCATGTTCATGTTCAACAATCAGGTAAGGTTAGTTATTATTGCTTCAGGCTTCATGCAAGTTTTGATCACATTCTTGTGCATTTTTGCCATGATCAAACATGGATTTCGATCCACAATCACTGTTCTACCTTTGTAAACATGTTTTAGAGCAGTACACAAAATGGTGTTCATTTCAACATCGTACATACACCACAGCACTCACTGCACCGACCACTTTTGGCACTCCACTAGGGATGGCCAAACGTATCCGGATCCGGATCCAAAAGTTACGGATCTGGTTCCGGATCCGGTTCCGAAAGTTTCGGATCTGGATCCGAAAGTTCCGGAACTGGATCTGGATCCGAAAGCTGCGTATCCGAAAGTTCCGGATCCGGATCCGAGAGTTTCATATCTCAATCCCATTATAATATTACCACACCTTAAAAGGTATTATGATCTTCGATTACAAAGAAATTTTTTATTAGTTAGTCTAGTCCTACAATAATTTTTTTCAATTGTTGTTCCTAAAATACTTTGCTACGCATCGGCTAACACACTCGTGCACAAAAATAATCTTATTTGTTTATCATAAAATGTCAGAGGTGATATTGTAAATGCCATTGAAACGAATATGTATTCATTCGAATGTATTGGAAATGGGAACACACATAAATGTGAGACATTTCATTCCAGTATGAAACCTTTAACACATATAACAAGATAGAAATGTTATACAAAAATGATACAATTTTTCTACAGTTACAGTTTTACAAATTAAAATAAAACATTATATGCAGTGTTATATAATTACAAAGTGTAAGACTAACAAGGGAGGTTATCTAAGTATCCCCCTCCGATTTCCATGAAACTTGGCAGGTGTGTGTATAAACGGGCCCAAAGGAAGAAATACGTGTTTTTTTTTGTTTCGCCTAAAAAACTGTTTTAGGGGGCAACCCCTCTCAAATGTCAAGATGAGGACAAATTTAAGTGGGCATTTGACCCCTATGTCCCCCTCCGATTTCCATGAAACTTGGCAGATTTATAGAGGGACCCAGAGGAAGAAATACGTGTTTTTTTTGTTTCGGCTAAAAATCTGTTCTAGGGGGGCAACCTCCCCTCAAATGTCAAGATGACAAATTGAAGTGGGGATCTGACCCCTGTGTTCCCCTCCAATTTTCATGAAACGTGGGAGGTGTATAGAGGGCCCAAAGGAAGAAATACGTATTTTTTTTTTGTTTCAGCTAAAAACTGTTTTAGGGGGCAAAATCCCCTCAAATGTCAAGATGAGGACAAATTGAAGTAAGGATCTGACCCCTGTGTCCCCCTCCGATTTCCATGAAATTTGGCAGGTGTATAGAGAGGCCATATGTCCCCTGTTTCTTCCTATGTCATATTTACGTGGTTTCGGGGTCAGATCCCCACTTCAATTTCTCCTCATCTTGACATTTGAGGGGGGGGTTGCCCCCTAAAACCGTTTTTTAGCTGAAACACAAAAACACGTACTTCTTCCTTTGGGCGCCTCCATACACTTGCCAAATTTCATGGAAATCGGAGTGGCACACAGGGGTCGGATCCCCGCGTCAATTTGTCCTCATCTTGACCTTTGACGGGGGTGTTGCCCCCTAAAACAGTTTTTTTTTTTTTTTGGTTGAAACACAAAAGCACGTATTTCTTCCTTTGGGCCCCTCTATACACCTGCCAAGTTTCATGGAAATCGGAGGGGGAGACTTAGATCTCCTTCGTCCTTTGTAAGTGTATTAATTAATTACAAATCGCGCACGCGCGCACACACACTATATATATATGTGTGTATGTATGTATATTATACATACAGGGTGATTGGTAATTAGATGTATTCCCTGAAAGGGGTTAAAGTAGAGACAATTTGCAATAAATTTGACCATATGAGACCCCGTCCGAAAATTAGTAGTTTTCGAGATAATAGAATTTCTTTTGTTTTTTCTAAAAATGACAATTTTCCACATAAAAAGATGAATTGAGAAAAAACTGATAATTGTAGGGAACTTATTTAAGCGTTTTCTGATAGCTAACAAACAAGTGGTTCGTTTAAAAAAATTTTTTTTTCCAAATAACAATCACATGTAAGTACCGGGTGGGTCTAAACTTACAAGTGATGATAAAAAAATGCACTCTTAGTTTACTTGGCAACGTATTAATAACAAAAATGGTATGACACGAACCGTACAAATTACTTAAATTACTTCCTTGAGTCATCAGCTATCCAACAAGGTACAAATGTTGCTAACATTTACATTTGTGTACAAGAAATAATACTTCATTCATCTTCATGTGTATGGAATCAATGAACAATACAATTAAAGAACATTACACGTCTTGCTCAAAGTGGGCACTTCCGTTACGAATGCAGGCACACAGGTTTTTACGGGTCATTTGGTCTCTTAACTCGTGATGTGATGGTGGCCTTGACGTGTTGGCCAGCTGTTAAGATCCTCTCCCTGAACTCTTCTTGCGAGTTTACCGGTGCCTTATCATGTGGCTCCAAATGTAAAAGTCGCAAGGCGTCAAATCGATCGGGGGATCGAGCTGGGCAGTCATCATGCTGATAAATCATGTCACGTCTTGTAGCTAGAGGCACATCCTCCAACAACATTGCCATCCCGTTCCGCAAAAAATGTTCATAAGTGATGCCAATTAAGATTTGGGGCAGGAAAAATGGCTCGCTGAAATGATTGTTGATTACGCCCATCCATACTTCTGCCTGGGCGTGCGACAGTGGCTGGATGAAAAGTACCCAAAGAAATGGACTGGCCGAGGCGGACCGATTCCCTGGCCGGCTCGATCCCCCGATTTTTGCCTTGCGACTTTTACATTTGGAGCCACATGACAAGGCACCGGTAAACTCGCAAGAAGAGTTCAGGAAGAGGATCTTAACAGCTGGTCAACACGTCAAGGCCACCATCACATCACGAGTTAAGAGACCAAATGACCCGTAAAAACCTGTGTGCCTGCATTCGTAACGGAGGTGCCCACTTTGAGCAAGACGTGTAATGTTCTTTAATTGTATTGTTCATTGATTCCATACACATGAAGATGAATGAAGTATTATTTCTTGTACACAAATGTAAATGTTAGCAACATTTGTACCTTGTTGGATAGCTGATGACTCAAGGAAGTAATTTAAGTAATTTGTACGGTTCGTGTCATACCATTTTTGGTATTAATACGTTGCCAAGTAAACTAAGTGTGCATTTTTTATCATCACTTGTAAGTTTAGACCCACCCGGTACTTACATGTGATTGTTATTTGGAAAAAAACTTTTTTTTAAACGAACCACTTGTTTGTTAGCTATCAGAAAACGCTTAAATAAGTTCCCTACAATTATCAGTTTTTTCTCAATTCATCTTTTTATGTGGAAAATTGTCATTTTTAGAAAAAACAATAGAAACTCGATTATCTCGAAAACTACTAATTTTCGGACGGGGTATCATGTGGTCAAATTTATTGCAAATTGTCTCTACTTTAACCCCTTTCAGGGAATACATCTAATTACCAGTCACCCTGTATATGTATATTAGCAGGTAACAATATGTTATAAACACATTCTTACTTTCCAAAGAAGCGCATGTGGGATGGCAAAACGGATCAGGATCCGAAAATTCCGGATCCGGATCCGAAAGTACCGGATCCGTATCCAAAAGTTCTGGATCCGGATCCCTAGGATCCGGAAACAACTGGTTCCGGATTTTGGATCCGCCAGGATCCGGATCTGGCCATCCCTACACTCCACACATCGACATGGCTCCAAACTGACATTGCTCACTGCCTGATAGCACATACACGGTGTCATTACCTTTTCCTGACGGTGTTGCCACTACTTTATTTACAACCCCCGTATTTCTCTACCAGGTTTTAATTAATGGATTATTCTAACTTTATTTATAATTTAATTCTTGCAAGTTTTGCCTTATATTCTTCTTCCTGCTGATTGTCTGTATTCCCTGACTAAGAATCATGTCACATCGTCTTATTCAATGTTATGGAGGAAGAATAATAGGCAGCAACAGAGAAAAGGAGAGGGAGGCAGTAAAAAGGATAAAGAGGAAAATAGAGAAGGATAGAAAGATATAGAAACAAAGAAAGGAAAAGAAAGATAAAAATTAGAGGAAGAAGATAGAATGATAGAGAAAGAGAGCAAAGAAGAATAACTGAGACAGAGAACGAGAGAAAGCTAGAGAAATTAGAAACAAATAAAGAGAAAAGAAATAGAGGTACAAATAGAGGAAGAAGAAATAAAGGTATACATAGAAAAAAAGAGAGTACTATTATGAAAGAGAAAGAGAGAGAGAGAGAGAGAGAATAATATAGAGAAAGATAGAGAAACTGTATAGAAAGAATGATAGAGAAACTGGAAACAGGAAATAAACGGAAAGCGAGATAGAAATAGAGGAAGACAAAGAAGAGTCGAGAGACATAGGAAGCAAAGAAGAGAGGTATAGAAGTAGGTGAAGAAAGAGGGAGAGAGAAGAGAGAGAGAGAAAGATAGAAAGAAGTAAAGTGAGGAAGAAGAAGAAAGAGATAAAAGATATAAAGACACATGAGAGTATCCTAACACGGAGGACTACCGAAGCACATCATACCAGAACGAATATCCCTGGCGGCACTATAGCACACAGGGAGACAGGCAATACCGCAGTCTTTCTTGAACAATTTTCTCTCCAACCAGAGGGCGTGCTGTGCAGTTGAAAGAAGGAAGTGACTTGGAATCCAGATAATGCAGATGCACTTCTTCAAAGCAATGGAGTGCTGAATAGTGCACTTAAGATAAGACGCAGACTTTAAGATGGTGGTACAACAATGCAAAGACATTCTCTTTTGTTCGGCGAGACGAGGACAATAGTTGCAACTCCTTTGTAAGGTGGTAGAAGGAAGCGACCCTGCTCCCCATCATGTCGTGTTCTGCTTTGTTGGTTTTTCTCTCAATTAGAAGACGGGAAAGTGTTTGAGACTTTGGTTGTCGGAGATTGTGAGTTCCTCTGCAAGAAAACGGATAATAATTTACCAAGAAACAGCATTAAAATTATTGTCACTCTCTCATCTATTGAAGATTACCAAGCAATTGAAGGGTAGCCAAGTAAACCCAACTTCAAAAGTTAGTGATCATTAAGGTATGAAAACACCACTATAGAATGTCACTGAAAGTAAACTTACATTAATATGTCAATGTTAATAAATTAAATAAATAGATCTCGAGTTAAAGTATGCAAATACCAACCACTGTAGAATATCACTGAATGTAAGCCTACATTAAAACGTCAGTGTTCACAAACTAAAAAGAACTTAAATTAAAGCATGAAAATATCACTGAAAGTAAACCTATCATGACACGTCGGTGTTTACAGACTAAACGAAAATTTAAATGAATTATGAAAATATCACTGAAAATAAACCTATCATGGCAAATCAGCGTTTACAAACTAAAAGAAATTGTATTAAAGTATGAAAATATCACTGAAAGTAAACCTATCATGGCAAGTCAGTGTTTACAAACTAAAAAGTACTTCAAATAAAGTATGAAAAGACCGCTATAGGGTATCATTGAAAGTAAACCTACCCTTAACACGCCAATGCTTATAAAGTAGAAAGAACTTGAATTAAAGTATAGAAATATAACTATAGGATATCACTGAAAATAAACCTACAATGACATGTTGGTGATCATAGACTTAAAAGAACTTGAATTAAGATTTGAAAATATAACTCTAGAATATCACTGAAAGTAAACCTACATTAACCCGCCAGTGTTCATGAACTAAAGAGAACCTGAATTAAACTATGGAAATACCACTGCAAAATATAATTGAAAGTAAAGCGACCATGAAACTCCAACATCATAAACTTGAAACAACTTGAATAAAATTATGAATATACTAACATAGAATATCACTATGTTCAACTTACTGGTCTCAGAATTCCTACTTGTATGTGGCAAAGTGCAAAACTATTTCTCTCTGGCTCAAGGGTTCTTAGCGAACCATAACTTCAGAGGACCCCACGAGCCCACTCATGATTCAGTTCCATGCCCAGCGATGTCCTCCTCAACAATTTTCATTTGAGTTCGTAAGAGGTTACGAAACCTTGTAGCTAATTAGAAGTTTCCATCGACACACAGGAAGTCCTGTCTATGGCCTCGTCCCTTCGCTTTAAGTGCTCACTTCAAAATCATTTTCTGCAGATCCGTTAAAGAAAGAGAAAAAAAAGAAGTGTTTCAGGTGCTTGAAAAATGCGTAAACTTCTGAAAATTCCATAAGATGTGTGCGTATATGTGCGTAGGTCAAAGGGGATCAAAAGTTAATTAAAAGCTGTCGTCAAGATTAAACAGGAAATTAAAATCTGATTTAAGATGTGAATACTCTTATAAAGCTAACAGGGAATGTTTTTGGCTTGAAACAAATTTAATGAGCTTCCATTTTCTTTTAGGTAAATATAAGGAACCGTAAAGGAAGTTGACCTTTGCAGTAAAGAAAATAATTAGCAATTTGTAAAGGTAATGGTAAAGCTAACCCCTGTGCATTAGTTCGTGCCATGAAAGCATTTTGGTAAAATGAAAGTACCGACACGAAGATTCTTGGCTATACTGGAGATGACGTTATCAGTACCACTCCCGGGGCTCCAGGTATAGTTGAAGTCCTGATTCGAACGCCACTTTACTTCAATGAAAGTTCCGAAAGATCAGTTCCCTCTGTTAGGCCCGCTTTAGACGAAAGCATTTCCTTTGCTAGCATAAAGGTTACCTAAATGCTTCCAAAAATCTTATAGCAGATGGTACAAGGGAAGCATTTCATGTAATATTTCGGTAAGCTTTTGCGATTACAATGTATAACATATACAGCATGGAAGACACGTCGAGTTACAACATCTATGCTGAGTGCACTGTGTTTACAATTGAAACAACTAAAATATACTTCCATACGTGAACAGTGAATGTTGTAAAGGATATATTTATGGAACGCCATTGTTTTGTACCTAATATTGTTTTATATGAAACGTTATTCCTCTCGGTTGAATAGCTATCGGATTTTAAAAATGTGAAGTGATACATTGTTTACATCTCGCGCGGCCGCCATTATAGCTGCACTCGTGACCTAGAGGTCGCTTCTGATTGGTTATGCTACGAAAAATGCTACGGAAATAGGATCGATCCAATCCTTGAGAAATGTCATGAAATACGCCCTCGTGGAGCCCTGTATATTCTTCCCTCAAACCTTTCGGCCCGTTTTAGGAACTGAGAACTCTTGTCAAGTCCACGTGGAGTAAATGAGATGTTACAAATTTAGTTTCTTTAGAGATTTCTTATGGTGAGGTTACGGTTGCGTTATCTTGGCTAGGTTGTGGTATTGTGTTGTGCTATTTTTTATACAATGTGGAGGAGACCTGGGTGTATAGCGTCGCAGTGAACGAATGGATGTCTAAACACTGCAGGTGAAAGTAACAACAGCGCTTTTCAGAAAAACAGGTGCTGGTTCGAAACCAGATACTCGTCAGGTCGGCTTCCTCTCGAGCTGTGTCAAAGATATCGAACTGAAGTTCGAATCAGGACTTCAGGGAGAGCCCCAGACTCCTGCGTGTCATTCAGATAATTTGCATATTAAATTAAAGAATCAGTTAAATTTTTTTGCGTTGGCACATTTGGAAATTTTGCACCCTTCAATGTATACGGAAAAAAATCTCCTTATCTGAAATCCGTACCTGAGAATTAAATATCTCACTATAAGTGCACCTAGTACTTCTTTTAGTACACACAATTCACCTCCTTATTGGGGCCCCCTGGGATCTTTCAAGATGCGAAAGAGAGAGTGGTGTGCGGAAAGCAACGGGAAGCTACCGCATATATATTTTCCCTAGAAAAACTGCAATCATGATGAGTCATTCTAAGGCAAGATATTCCGGACGTAAACTAGCCCCCCATTAGGATGTCCGGGAGGGGGATGTCTGGGAAGGACACATTATGACAAAGGACACTGATGGGGAAAAGAGAAGCAAACAGAAGGTAAGATTAAGGATTGGAACGTGGAATGTCAGAACCCTGTTACAGTCTGGAAAGCTAGAAAACTTAAAAACAGAAATGAGAAGAAACAAAGTAGATGTTATGGGTATATAAGAAGTGAGGTGGGAACAAAATGGTGAAATAGTGAGTGATGAGTTCAAGATGTTTTATTTTGGAGGTGATCAACAAGGAAACCGTGGTGTGGGAATAGTGCTAGGACCACGTGTCAGACATAAAGTTATAGCAGTGCGTTATGTGGATGACAGGATTATAATGGTGAAACTTCAAGGAAAGAAGAAAGACTTAGCGTTAATTCAAGTGTATATGCCACATAGTGGGTTGTCAGAAGAAGAAGTGGAGGAAAACTATGAGAAGATAGAAGACTTGTTGGAAAAAGAGAGAAAGGGATCATGCATTATCGTAATGGGTGATTCGAATGCTGTAGTAGGAGAAAGGCAGGATGGAAGTACACTAGGAAGATATGCATTAGGTGAGAGAAATGAGAGAGGGGAAAGCCTGGTAAATTTCTGTAAAAGAAAAACTCCCTAATTGTTGGAAACACACTGTTCGAGCAACATAAGAGAAGGAGATACACCTGGATATGTCCAAGAGATTGCAAAAGATACCAGATACATTACATACTGGTACAAGAAAGATTTTGAATTTTTTTAAAAATGAGAAGACATTGCCAGGAGCTGACATTAATTCAGACCACATCTTGCTAATAGGAGAAATCAATCTTAGATTGAAGAAGATAACACAAAATCAGGTGAGCGAGAAACCCCACTTAGAGAAGCTAAGGGATGAAGAAGAAAAACAAAAATTTGCTGAAAATTTCCAAGGAAACTATACTAAGTTTAAAGCTAGTTGTAACAATAAAGATGATGTGTGGGATGGAATAAAAAGCTGCTTACAGAAGGCAGTGGATGAAAAAATAGGCTACAGGGAAAGGAAAAATGCAAAGAAACCATGGATTACTGAAAGTATGCTGGAAAAAATGGAGGGACGGAGAAAATGGAAGAATGTAAATACAGAAGAGGGAAGAAATAATTACAGGATACTGAATAACCAGCTAAGAAGAGAAACTGACAGGGCAAAAGAACAATGGATGAAACAAAAATGTGAAGAAATTGAAGAACTGGAAAAAAGAGGAAGGTATGACTTGATGTATCGTGAAATGAACTGCTTGGGCTTCCAAAAGAAGAAATGGAAAACAATGTGAATGATAGAAGACGAGGGAGGATGTGAAATCACAGACAAAAAAGGAATATCGAATGTGTGGGGAAACTACGTTGAAGAGCTCTACCAGAAAGAGAATCGCCCAGACAGTCTGAATGTAGAAAATGAAGACGACGTGCCTGACGATGAGAAAGGATATTATATGCTGAATGAAGAATTTTAGCAAGCACTCAAAAAAATGAGGAATGGGAAAGCAACGGGCACTGATTAAATTCCTGTTGAACTTATAAAATGCCTGGGAGATGGAAAAAGAGAAATACTGCACTTATGCAATGAAATCTATGAGAAAGAGGATTGGCCACAAGATTTCACGGAAACTGTTTTGGTACCTCTGCACAAGAAAAGCAATGCCAGAAAATGTTCTGAGTACAGGACAATCAGCTTGATATCTTACTCGGCAAAAATTCTTCTAAGAATTCTGAACAGACGCCTATACTCGAAGGTCAGTGGCGAGTTAGAGGAAGAAAAGTTTGGTTTCAGGAAAGGAAGAGGTACAAGGGATGCAATTGGTTTACAGAGAACCATTGGGGAAAGATATTTAGAGAAAGGAAAGGAGGTGTTTGTAGTATTTGTAGACCTGGAGAAAGCCTTTGATAGAGTGAATTGGGTTAAATTTTCAGAAATTCTGAAGAAATTTAGTGGAGATTGGAAAGAGAGAAGACTTCTAAGCAACTTATACATGAATCAACGAGTTAAAGTGAGAACAGGAGACGAAATGACAGAAGGCTATGAAATTGGAAGAGGAGTACGACAAGGATGCTGCCTATCGCCTACTTTGTTTAATATCTATTTAGAAGATATAGTAAAATATTGTTTCCAGGGCACAGGAGGTGTCAAATTGGGAGGAAGAAGAATAAACTGCATAAGATTTGCTGACGACGTAATCCTCCTAGAAGGGATGGCAGGAACAACTACGCACGTGGGCCGCATCGTTCCAGATCTGATCCAGAAGACCATTCCCGTGACTCTTCACGTAACGCCTCTGAACCCAGTAACTTCAGAGCGACGGCGCCTCCGTTTGAACCGTCTGCTTCACGTTTAACGAACGAGCAACGTCAAAGCGTCGACATAACAAGAGACTTTTGTTGGGCACCATCGAGTGCTAATCCGAGTGGTATGCAGTCGGATTTAGCCAGTCGCCCAACGTGAATTCTTCGTTCCCGATCACGGTTGGGCTAAAATCTTGGACTTCTCTGGGAACCGATGACAGCGTTATAAATAGTGAAGATAATCATCTTTTTGTTGTGCTGACTCTCAATGAAGGAGAACAAAGTTTAGATAGAGCACTACAACAGGCAGTTAGAAAGGAAAATTTACCCAGGGCTCCGTTAATTAAAGCAACTGTAACAGGCGTCGATTTTATTTGTGTTCTGGACACTGGCAGCGAATGTAATCTCATGAGCTACGCCATTTGGAAGAAGATTAAAGAGAAGCTGCCGTCATTGCAGTTACAACCATGTCCAGATGTTAGGCTGACTGATTTCACTGGGAGAAACAAAACTAGACTTGTGGGATGTAGACAAGTATATCTAGAGATTGCTGGAAGAAATTTATTGAAGGACATGTTTGTCTTGTAAGGTCTCGAAGCTGACTTTATTTTGGGCTACCCATTCCTCAGGAAATATGAAGCAGGAATTGGCCTACAGCGCGAGAAGTTATCCCTCACCGTAGACGGAGTTCCGGTAGAGCAGGACCTCGTGAATAATGGATCTTCGAAAGGGACGTATGTAAGAAATGTCCGTGAAGATTCCCATGTCGATCGGTGGACGGCTAGTCCTGACGACATTCTTCAGAAGGTCAATGCGAATGAGATTTTATGCGAATGGGGTAGAAGCCAATTGAAAGAAGTCTTATTGAAGCATAGAGATGTATTTTCCGAGAGACCAGGTACTATTAAAAACTTCCAATGTGAGATTGAACTCACCACCACAGAACCTGTGTATCGATTTCCATATCCCATATCTATAGCAAAAAGGAAACTCCTGGAGGAGGAATTAGAAAAGTGGAGACAATGGGGTGTTATAATGCCTTGTAATTCCCCTTACTTGAACCCTTTAATTGTAGTCGACAAGCCTGACGGTACAGTACGCCCATGCATTGACTTCAGAAATTTGAATAAAATTGTACATGTTCCACGAAACTCAGTTGAGCCCATTTCGGATGCCTTACAAAAATTTAAAGGTGCTCGATATTTTACAAATCTGGATCTGGCTTCTGGATATTTACAGATCCCTGTAAAAACTGACTGCCAACCATGTACTGCCTTCTCCTATAAAGGACGTCAGTGGATGTTTGCTCGAATGCCTTTTGGTATCTCTAGTGCTGTGTCAATTTTCATAGCTGCCATGCATGCTGTATTTGGTCCTGAAACCGAAGAGTATCTAACTCAATATATGGATGACTTGCTGATTTTCGACAAAGAACTCTCCAAGCATCTCGAACATCTGGACGAAGTGTTGCAGCGACTCCAAGAAGTGGGGCTGACTGTAAAGCTGCGAAAGTGTGAATTTGTCAAAAAGGAAATTACCTACTTCGGTCACATTGTTTCTGGAGATGCGATCAAAATCCAACCAGACAAAAATTCAGCCGTTAAGTTATTTCCTAAACCTAAAACTAGAAAGGATGTTCGGAAATTTCTTGGCCTCGCCAACTGGAGGCGGAAGTTCATTGAAAATTTTGCAGCTAAATCTGAACCGCTCACCAAGCTGTTAGGTAAAAATCAACGTTGGATTTGGGGAGACGAGGAAGAACAAAGTTTCCAGATACTGAAGAATGAACTTGTAAGAGATGCTGAATTAGCACAGCCTGATTTTGAACAGGAATTCTGTATCCAATGCGATGCTTCTGGGAAAGAATTGAGTAGTATTCTTTTCCAAATGGATGGTGGAGAGAGAAAGGTCATTCACTATGCAAGCCGAAAACTGAAGGAGAACGAACGCCATTACTCCATCCATGAGTTAGAATGTTTGGCCATAATCTTTGGAGTTGAGAAGTATGCTGTTTATTTGAAAGGTAGGCCCTTCACTATCTACAGTGATCATAAAGGGTTGGTATGGTTACAAGACGCCCGTAACTGGAACAGTCGTTTGACTCGCTGGTCTTTAAAACTCCAACAGTACCAGTATAAAATAGTATACGTCTCTGGTCGCCAAAACGATCTGGCAGATATTTTATCTCGGTATCCTGCTAATGATATACCCCAGATTCATCCTGAAAATAGCCAGCAGACATTCAGAATAAACTACCTGTGGGCCGAAAGAGGAGAAATAGATGACGTCGACAAGTGGAGAGAGGCACAATCTGAAGATGAATTCTGCAAAAATTTACTCCAATTTCTAAATTCTCAGGAACCTAACCTCAGATTGCATCGTTCCTATCGCATTCAAGAAGGAATTTTATTTAAGAGAGGATCAGACAATCAGCCCCTTTCGAAATTGTGTGTTCCGGTGGTAATGAAGCAACCTCTCTTGAAAGTAATTCATGATGAAGCTGGACATTTTGGAGTATCCAAGACATTGAAGCGACTTGCAGTACGATACTTCTGGAAAGGCATGAAGGATGACGTGATACAGTACATCCGAGATTGTGAAATTTGTGCCCAGAGTAAACCAGACAAATTGGGGATACTCAAGGAGACCCTTCATATCAGTCCCAAGCAACCTCATGAGATGCTTTCTCTGGACTTGATTGGGAAGCTTCCTCTGTCTAATGGATACCAGTACATCTTGAGCCTTATTGATGTGGGTACACGTTTTGTCTCCGCATATGCTTTACGGACTGCCAGCACCACAGAAATTATAAACAAGCTTCAGAGAGAATATTTTGCTCACTATCCAAACGTTACGTTTACCCTGAGCGACAGAGGAGCTCAGTTTACCTCTAAGCAGTGGCACGAATTTACCAAAAAGCTTGGTATCCATCACGTTTGCACAACAGCTTACAATCCAAAGGGGAACATGGTAGAACAAGCAAATCAAGAGATAGTCAGATTACTTCGTTTATTTTGTTATCGAGAACATCAGACTTGGTCTCGATACATATCAAAAGTTGTTTGGTTAATTAATTATTCCATTTCTGAGACTACTGGATATTCACCTGCTGAACTATTTTTCAACCATCCCATACCCAGAGAGATCCTAACCCATTTCAATTGGCCCGAACGGGAAGAAGCCCATCCGGATTGGAAGTCCAAATTATTCTTAGCCCAAGTCAGGGAGAAGAAGAAGCTGTCGAAGGATTTAAAACTGAAGAGAAACGCCAAGACAGTGACAGTTGGAGACTTCGTGATGGTTAAAAACCATTCCTTAAGCTCCTCACTAGATAGGACCATTCAAAAGTTATTTGTGTTGTGGATAGGACCTTATCTAGTGGACAAAGTGGAAAATAATATTGTGACATTGCTAATTCCAAGGACTAAAGAATTATATGTTAAGGTTAACTTGGATAACCTAAAACTGGTGCGTTTTTCGGAGGATAAATTTGTACTTTAAAACTAAGTTTCCTCCAGGTAGATAACTTCCTTCCTGAAACTTAGTTTCCGAAAGGAATGGGCAGATGATATGATCCACATTTTTATGTGACGTCACCAGTAGAAGATATGTCACTAATGTATTTATTTTTGTAAAAGAAAGCGTAATTTCTTTGTTATTATATGTAATATTGCACCCTGTTTGTAATATATATCTTTTGTTTAATGTTTATTGTATTTTATGCTCTGTTATGAGTAGTTTAATGTATCTTCATGTTTGCAAGAGTGCACTATACGAATTTGTATTTCTAAAGATGTATAGATGTCAGTTTTGTTGATAGTATCCTTTTGTAGATAGTGAATGATTCATCTGTACTTTAATCTGTGTTCTCGAAAATAGTATAAAAGCGAGGATATCGCGTAAGAATCATCACACTTTTTCGCCACGGATCGACGAAGCTTTTAAACTTAAAAAGAACTCCTCGGTGTTGTGCATACAACTTGGTATGGTAGTTCGGGGCGCAAGCTAGGCCTATGTGATCATAGGTACGCCGATAGCCATGCATTGATGATATGCACAATACTGCAACCATTCTACGTTAAATAATAAAGCTAGCCTAAGGATTAATTTGGAAATAAAAGGCTAAAGAGCAAATATTGGCTCAGTTATCATTGCATATCTCTTGGTGTGGTAGTTCGGGGCGCAAGCTAGGTCTATGTGATCATAGGCTTGCCGATAGGCACGCATTGAGTTTATGCGTTTTAATTGAGTCAATTCATCGACAAAGCGAAATCCTCGCCTTCGTCTCAAGTATAGTTGCATTATAATTGCAATAAATAAAGAATAAAACTTTTCAGTTTATACATACGGCAGTAATGTGGTTTTATTTCGCTGTGCTGTGAATATTGTCTTTGCCTAACACTATCCCTGTACCTGAGAGGAGTCTGTGTACTTCACCGAGTCTCATCGTTCACCGCTGAGTATTATTAAGTTATTATTAAGTTAATATTAATACGAAGCGTGAAGTAATTGTGCATGAGAACGTATCACACTCTGAGATCCTTTATATCCCAGGATAGTGTAAATGTTTCAGTCCACCAATTTTTAAGTTTCCATCTTATTTGTAGAAGGAAACTTTTAAAAAGATTTTTCCATTAATATTTATAGATTATTTTCGTCTGTTGACTACAATATTGCAATGGTAAAATTAATCAGGAATATTAATGACTCCTCGCAAATCTTTCAGCTTAGTAGACTTTATATTTAAAGCTCGAATGATTTCGGAGATATCTCAACATTGTCGCGATTGTTTATTTTCAATATATGACCTCTCCATAGACAGACGGACGGATATATTGGAAATAACTTTTATCACATCAAACTAGTATTTACTAGGTCTTCCACTACAGAAAGTTTTAGATATGTATATATGCTAGTTTTCAAAATATTGACAGATCTTTTTGGATCATTTGTCGTCCCTCACTGCCAGACAGACGACCCGAACGATCTCGTTTGTGTTGCATTGAGGTACTATTGTGTAGATCTATAAGGTCCACCAAATTTTAACTTTATATACATGATAGTTCCTGATGTGCTTGTGGTTGACCCCGGGCGGCACGATCAGTTCATAAGAGTTCTTTTATCGGCTTTGTTGATCCGTAGCAAACGAGCAAGTGAGATAGAATAAGAAAAGTTGGGCGTCTTATGATACATTGCACGGTATATTTGTACCCTATGGCGTAATGGTAATTCTGTTGCCTTGTAATCAAGAGGTTCCGGGTTTGATGACTGGTCGGGACACATAGTGGTGCGGATCCAACTCTAACCCGTCGGACCCGATTACTCTATCTGTGCATAAGGTGCACTTAAAACACACTTAGATGCGGTTTGCACGCAACTTCTGCTGCAGAACCCTCCCCCCTTCTGAAACGGAATTCAAAGTAATCCCGTGAACATCATTGTGTGGCATAAAAGTGCCAGAGGGTGCTGAACCCAGACAGTTGCATGATGACATTCGTGCGCCAACGATATTAACATTGGTACCCTAAAGAATATTATATCGGCATGGAAATTGCAAGCATTCTTATCACCCTGAAGGAATATCACTTCCAAAGCACCTGGCACGTCATATCTACACAGGAAATGAAGGATCATGCATATGTGCATCTCCAATATTGCGAGAAAGGATATAGTGGCGAGATGGAGGCGTCAGCTAATAACACGTTGACGTACAAAAACTAATCGCGAATGGAAACGTGTGCCTTCTCTTTCTGTCGGCAGTAACTTCTAGTTCCTATTGTTTCCACCGTTTCGCGACCGTTGACCCTCTACAACTTTGTTTCGATTTCTCTATTCCGTCTGTTTTCGACCACAATAGGTACAGTCAACGGCAATAAAAATGGGACACCTAGATCCTGAAATACTCGTTTCTCTGTAGGCGTTATGTGTGTTGCCTAACTCTACGCCGATAAGTGGGTTTTAATACCAAATTTCCAATGGCAGCTACTAACACCGCCGTAGAGTTAACCAACACACATAACGCCTACAGAGAAACGAGTATTTCAGGATTTAGGTGTCCCATTTTTATTGCCGGTGACTGTACATTCCAATACCTCCAAGCAGTGCGTAGCAAAGTCCTATGTTCGAATTCTGGGTAAGGCATGGACATTTCATAGCCTTTGTTCTCTGGTGTATGGTATATACCATATATATATGGCCTGCAAGGTTCTGTCGAGTTCGTTTCTTGCCTAGGGACAACTCAGCTGTTAGCAAAGTTGCCTGTCCCCCGACTTTCGCCTACAGGATATTGGTAAGGAATATACAGGGTGTTTCCGTAGCCATGTTACAAACTTTCAGGGATGATGGAAGAGGACAAAAGATAAGAAACCTCTGTCCAGAAACGCCTCATTCAGAAGTTACAAGGGTTCCAAAATCATTCTGACATGAAAGGTATGCAACACATAAACTTGTAAGGGAGCCCCACAAAAGGAAAGAGCATGTGACCTTGAGAAACTAGCAGATACGTTCTTTGTTAATGGACATAAGAGATAAGAAAACTCAATCCGAAAATGCTCCAGTCAAGAGTTATAAATCAAAACTGTTGTTGGAAGGTACATGGTTCTATGCAGTCCCTTCTTCCAGGATGTGAAACTACCACAGTGGCTGTGGCTCTAATTTACCTGTAGGTCCAGTCCCGATTAGCCCATATGAGCATAAAATAGTTTCAACAAAACCAAAGTTTAACCAAAATTTAGGATGGTTATGGAAAAGAAAAGAAAGATCTTTCTTTGTAGCTTTAGTAAGTAAATTATTATCTCCTACCATTACTACAGTTCATGCATAACTAGCCAAGATTAATGCATTTACAGGAGTTGTTCAAAATTACATCCTCTAGTATCGATGCAGGCATGACAGCTTCGCAATAAGCTTTGTTCCATACGCTCTATCATCCCTGGAGTCGTTCGGGCGATGTCACAGGCAGCAAGGATTCTTGCCAGGAGATCTTCTTCATTATCCACAGGCGTCTCGTACGCAACACATTTTACGTAACCCCACAAAGCAAATCAAGTGAGAACAGATCAGGTGAACCTGCTGGCATACCTAACCTTCTCTTCACTATGGTTTTGGTTTGTAACTTCTGAACAAAGCTTTTCCGGACAGGGGTTGCTTATCTCATATTGATGCTTTTTTCTCCTTCAATCATCCCCGAAAGTTTGTAACATGGTCACGGAAACACCCTGTATGTGCGGTCGGGGGAACGGAAAAGTTAGTTTTCGCGGAGCAGATTTGTTATAGACAGTTTTGTGATAGACAATGGAGAAAGACGAATGGAGTTGTGTTGTGAGTGCGTAAAAGCCCTAGGGAGGATAACATAGGCCAATACACCAGGTATATGCAGTGATCGCGACTGAAATCGAACCTAAATAAGAAAATCTGATTCCGACGTACTTGCAGACTTCCTGAACCTGAATTAAAACTGCAGAGGCAAGTTTCAGTCTCGCGTAAGTGAGCATGGAATTTTGATCCAATTTCGGTTCGGGCTGGAATTGGCTTATACATAATTTCAGTTTCGGTACCCCGAACTGGTTTACTGCGAGGCACTATTAACAGTTCACTGAAATGAAATTTTTGAGAGGAAGATTCAGTTCGGGAGTACCGAAACGTTTAGGTTCAGGATATTCGTAGTTTCAGTATTCGTGTAATTAAACACAGCACATTTAGTTCGGGTTTGATCGGTGTGGAATATGATCTGAACCGTTTCAAGAAATCAGTTTTCAGTTTTCCTGCGTGAAGAGGTTGACCTTTTAACTACCTCCCCCACACGATCGCTCTGTTTTGTTTCGTGATCTGTTGCTTGTAGGTTACTGGCGTCAGTGCTATCGGCTAGCAGATTGGTGTTGTGCTGCTTGCAAGAGGGAAGGTGGAAGAAACCACAGTAGAATGTCTGGCAATCGCAAGCAAGATTCTCTGCGTGGCAATGTGTATTACACCACGTCATGATCTCTTATCGCACAGGCAAATTGTCACATTTTCAATCAGATCCAGTGTTGCCAACTGTATTCGAATGATGATATACCAACTCTGGCTAGGGTGTTGATTCTTAAACTTATGCGTGCTGTTCCGTTCTTTCTGTCATAACAAGAAGCATTTTAAAAGATGTGTTGTTCTCTTACATATATGTATCCGAATTGTGCTTGCCTGTGAGCTGTGACATATGAGAATTCAAATATTTGAAAAAAGAAACTAATGGAGAAATATTTTCCAACCATTGTCGGTTAATCTTAATTACAAGCTGCCTAGAATTATTGCAAACAATATACAAGTACATAAACTCCTTATCGTTAGTTCCATGTATCAAAAACGTTGAAAATCATGGAAGGCTTATAGTGGAAATAATTAAACGAAGGAAATCATACCAAGTTTTCATTTAAGCCTCTTCAAGAAGAGAATTGAGAAGTACAGAAAAAATAATTTCAAAATATATATGTAAAACATATCGATTTACAGGTTACTGCTTCAAAAATTTAAATGTTTTTCTTAAAAAATAATTACCATAAGTAAGCAGCACATCGATTTACAGGTTTCTGCTTCAAAAATTTAAATGTTAAATATGGCAACTCGGCATTTCTGAATTTTTAGCTTCGCTTTTCCGTTGCTTTCCTCTCCGTTGTGGAGTGGATATCACAGCGTGCTACGACGTTAGGGGTTCCGGGTTCTAAACCTGGCCAGGGCATGAATATCCTTTGTAAGTGTTCCTTCATCATATCATTACACATCCTCATCGTCGCGATTAGCCAAACGTTGCAGGCAAGCGACGGAAAATAACAACAATCAATTAATCAAATCGTTTCCGCAAATTTCATAAATAGCCATTAAATACTGATTTTACTTCATAACTTTAAAAATATAAAAATATAATCATATATCATTTAAAAATTTTTAAATCGGCTGTATTCAAAGTAGGATATTCCTTTGTCCTCTGTACACATTGAATCACTTTTCCTCTGAGCGCCTAACAGCTTTCTGGCATTCGAAAGGTAAAACCGATTCTGTTCAGTAGTTTGACAAATTTCAGTCGCTCGAACCATTATTCCGGACCAAAACTCGCCTCAAACCGATATGTCAACTGTTTTCTGAAGTGGTGCGAACCAGAATGCTTTTGCATGAGGAGCTTCGAGTTTCAGTTCGTCTGGGCATGAGTAGAAATTGCCAGCTGTAATTCCAGTTCGAGTCCGAATTACCCATCCGATTTCAGTCTGCAGTGCCGAACCAGAACTGATAAAGTGAGGAACGATTCAGTCTGACCCGAACCAGAACACGAACTGAAATACATTTTAGTCGCGATCCTGGGTATGTGTTTCCAGGGGTCATAAAAATAAGTCCAATAAATAAATTAAAGAGTTTTCATTTAGTGTTCCTTTGGCGGTGCTAATTAGGATAGTCAGCATACCAGAATGAAAGACGAACCATATCCAGGAGGAGTAACTAACTGGTGGAGGAAGCGGAAGCTGTCTGAGAGGGATGTCAGGGTATTGAAGAAGATTGTGTCCAAAAAGCTAAAACCACCGCTGCAGTGAATTGGATACACACTTGACTGAACCTGTTTCTACCAAAACCATCCGTCGAGAAGTTCATAGGGCCAATCTCCATGGCAGGTTTGCCATACCAAAATCCTTGGTCACTAGCACCAATTCCAAAAAGCTGGTTGACTGGTGCGAGATGCGCAAATCTTGGACGCTAGACGACCTGAAATGTGTCGTGTTCTGGGATGAGTCCATACTCACTGTTTTTTCGACAACTGGAAGATTTTACGTGTGGAGAAGTCCATCCGAAGCATACCATACCAGAGTGCTTAGTGGCCAGAATAAAACATGAGTGTGGATCCATGATGGTGTGTGTTGCAATATCGTGTCTTTTGGGACCACTGATCGTTCTAGAGAGAGAAATGTCACTGCCAAGAACTATAGAGCTATTCTGGAGGACCATCTGCATCCCATGGTGCAAATATTGTTCCCGGACGATTGTGCAGTGTTCAAGGATGATAACGCAACGATACACACTGCTAAACAGGTCACACAGCATGAACGTGAGGTCGGACATCTGCCGTGGCAATCCAGTCGCCTGTAGTTATCGCCAATGTCCACCACCACCTGTAGTTAATACGGTTCCAACTTGTTAAAAGACATAATGTTACAAAATTCAGCAAGATGCAAAAGTATTACAATGTTTTTGCTGTTGATATAATGAGGAAAAAAAAACATTAATTGGCTTCTGATGTGCTCTTACGTTAATGATAATGCTTACTAGAAATAGAATTTTGAAGAGATAAGTCTACATGTGAAGAAATGATACCAATATTCAATTGATTGCATTTCCAAAGTGTTTCCAAACCAGTATGTACGACAACCTCGGTTTGAGCCAACATCCCACCAAATGCGAGTTCAGCTTAGGTCAAGGCATGGTTCTATGAATTGTGCAAAGCTAGTGGAAGGGTAGGAAAGAGGGAGTTGAAGAAGAATCATCCAGCTAAGGGCCAACAACTTCTTAAAAAGTTTTCAAAAACTTTCTTAGTATTGGCAACTGTTTCGTTTCCCCCCTTCTTTATTGCTTCGCCATCTTAAGTTATTTCTTTCAGTGCAACTCGAAGCACATACTGAGTTTTTTTTTCCTTTCTTGCCTAAGTCGTCTTTCTTCTCTTTTCTTCCACGCACACACTTTCTGCCGCCTTTCCAATCCATATATACGAAGAATATACGAAGTTTGATCGTACCTTGTTACGTTTTACTGAGAATTGAAGGATATTCTGCAGTGTTGCTAACTCGGTCCGGTGAAAAAGTGCACGTATGATTTTTATCCTTTTTCGAGCTTTACTCCTGATCCGTAGATGAAGTACTGCTGTAAGTATTTGTAGGTTTTATGTATTTTCTTTTTCAAAGGTTGGAAACCCCGAAGATACCCTCTTCTACACTCATACTTTCTGGGGTATGCGTTTTACATACTGGTACCTGAAAATTAACCCAGAGCGTCAATTCCGCGAATTATCGGATTCCCCCGTTTTTCTCTTCTCTTTATTTTTTCTTCCATGGTTATTTTTATACATAAGGTTGTGGTGGCAATTAATTAGCAATTATTGTCATGACAGATTTCCAAAATTGTTTGGTTTTCCTGAACAAATATGGTTATTCTGAAAATTTTAGCAGGTTTACCCCAACAATTCTTATTATTTGTACATATTTATCATATATTAATTAGAAATGAAACCCCGATAAAGGTGAAACAATAACATAAATCCGACAACTCCAAATTTTCCGGCGATATATACTAAAAAAAGTTGGTTTACCGGAGTTTGCTTTTGTTAATGTGTCAATACGTTAATGAATTAATTTTATGAGTTTTGGTTATATGTTATTCTGATTGGTTTTTGTTTGTAGGTGTTTTAAGTGAGGATGAAAGTAGTTTAGTTATAAGTTACATGTTAGGAGTGTGAAACTAGACTCGAATCGTATCATCAAGTTTTAAATCTTGGCCACTAGATGTCACTCAGCTCTCCCGGCATTATTCGCTGGATTGACTGAATACGTGACATACTATGCAGTTGAAATGGGATTTAACAATATTCAACAAATCTTAATTCGTTCGAAATTCACTGTGCAAAGATACAACAATGTCCTGGAAAGCCATGTCAATATGTCAGAGCTGGGTTCACTAGGATGAATTACTTACAGGTGGGATAATGCCGAGTGAAAATTAAAGCTACACGTAAAAAATGTGAAAGGATTTGAGAATAGTATAAAGTTGATTACTTTCCGTAATATTGGTACGGACATACATTATGCAAGTTTAGTAGATGCAGTTATTAATTGTTACTTTGACCTAATTAATTTAGAATAATCATATATATTGCGTGATGTGGATGTTTGTGAGTTGGCAACACTTCGTAAGATATATCTTACTGATCTTCTCTCGCCTTGTAGTAAAGGAGTGCCAGGTTCGTTACCTTTGCAGGTACATAGTGGTTTGGTTCCCACTTTAAATTGTAGGTCCAGTCCCGATTAGTCAACATGTGCATTAAGTCGAATTAAAAGATTGAGCTTCAATGTTAACTTTATGTTTTTGTTAAAAAAAAATTGTAAGAATATCAAGAAATATATTTCTATTTGTAAATAATGGGATTTAGGATTGACTTTAAAAAAAAATAAGTTTGTTTCATGTATATTACGGTGTGTTGGAATCTCCATTTAAATCGCAGATCCATTATCTAGTAGTTTATTTATGCATACAATATATTCAGAACAAACTTTACCAGAAAAGCGTGTTATCAGATTTTTCTTATCTTCAACAGCAATGTTAGGGAAGTAATCTTTAAAAGTCAAGGTTTTAACACTTAGCTTCAGGTGGCCTGTTTCGTTCAGTGGTCACCTCACGAGCTCACCACCGAAGATTCAGGGTTCGATTCTTGACCTGGGCATGGGTGTTACTTTAAAGTGTACTTCATCAATTTCACCTCATTATCAATCATCCTCGTTGTCGCGACTAGCCAAAAGTGGCATAAAAGTGACCCAAAATAACAAAGTACAAACACAAAACTAGCGCTCGAAACCTAAGATTGGAAATAATGTAAAAAATTAGTGGTACTTTTACCAGAAAATCCCTGCGTTGCTGTTGAGGCGGGATATAATGAAGCTGTCAACATAACCATGAAACTTGGGTCTTAAAGTGTGTGGCTGGAAACACTTCGTTGCAGCTTTCGCGGAGAGAAATCCGCGGCGTCTTCCCCATGGGTGAACCGGCGACATGTGTCGGGCAGGGCCTCTCCGCCTTCGTGAACTTGTAATCGTTTGTGTGAAATCTTCTCGGCTTTCGCTCTGGGCCAGGAGGAAGCAGGCAGCAGCTCGGAAGGAGAGAATCCCGCGCAGAGCAAACAACAGGGTCTTCTGCTAGATATTGCAGGGAGCTCATGCAAGAGGAATTGCAATTTTGTCCACGCTGGAGAAGGGGAAAATGTAATTTCCAAGTGCACTTCTTCTGTCCAGCTGGAAAGAATCCATGTCAGTGTGAATTCGAAGATAATTTTGTTTATGTACAGGCACGAGCAGATGCGTATTGTGGTACAGTCAGGCAACCCGCAACACGCAGCGATTTGACGTATTGCATAGGCTGTAAGGATATCCGCTGTAAGGGTAAGGATAATGGCAGAGCGCTCTTTTATAAGCAATGCTCTTTCCATGTTTTTTTCTCAAGAGCTCGGTACCAACCATATTAATTCATAGATATGATCTATATGTCTTTTTCTACTATAATCAATCTAACGGTAGCATGTAAAAGTAACTCTTAATTTCATTACTAGCTTCTTGAAAAGTAACAGAGTTACTCTTAGTCACATCAAAAGTTACTAGTTATGATTACTGAAAAAGAATAACTCTAACTTGTTCTCTCGGTGTGTTTTAAGTTCGCTTTATGCACAGATAGGCTAATAGTGTCTATATGCACCGTTATAGTAGCATCCGAACCACTGTACAATTTGCCTCAACGGGGGTCGAATCCGGGTCCCCTTGATTGAAGAAGACTGAATAAAGGCGTTGCATCATTCCGATACCTAGATTAGCTTCGACAAGCCAGACTATTAGATACATGGAAGGTCACAAAATATCAAATATATTGTATTAACACAATTTGAAGATCCAGAAATGCCACTACTTGTGGCCGCGACCGTACCTGTACTCGCTCATGCACACACAAACACACACACACACAGTGATTCAGGAGAGAGAGAGAGAGAGAGAGAGAGAGAGGTTCGGTCAGTAGGATGTCCGACTGCCACGCAGGAGACTCGTGTTCGATTCATTCGACAGAATAAACAATTCCATCCTTCTCCGGAAACTACTTAGTGTTGGAATCTCTGGTATCTTGCACAAATTACTAGCAAGCTATCTTTGTGATCGCACACAAGCAGTTGTACTAAACGGGTTCGCCTCGGCCGAGAGAAGAGTTTCGTCGAGAGTCCCCCAGGGATCCAATTTAGGTCCGTATCTTTTCCTTCTGTTCGTCAACGATATTTTGAGCCACCTGCAAAAAGTCAATATTCTAATGTACGCAGACGATATGAAACTGTACTATCCAATCAGCTCATTGAATGACTGTCATACGCTGCAGGAAGGCCGCAAACTGGTGTAAGCAGACGGGAATTATCATAAATATGAATAAGTGCAACGTTATGACATTCACCAACAAGAAAACAACCATTACACACCAGTATAAAATTGGCAGCTCGACGGTGAGGCGTACGATAGTTGTCGTTGACCTCGGTGTTCACTTCACATCTGACCTGGCGTTCAACACCCATTATCAAGCCTTTTTGAGAAGGTGTATAAAGCTAGTTGGTTTCATTAGAAGAAATTTTCTGTTTAATTTTTTTGTGCCTACGGTTGTAAAAATATACGTCGCACTCGTTCGTCCAGTACTGGAATACAGCAGTCCCGTATGGAATCCACAGTACAAAACATGGCAAGAGGAAGTGGAGAGCGTCCAAAGGCAGTTTGTGAAATGGCTGTGCTTGAAGGTGAACATTGAATATCACAAAAAGAACTATACATCTCTATGAATTGGGTTAAACTCTTAGAAATTCTGAAGAAAATTCGGGTAGATTGGAAAGAGAGGAGACTTCTAAGCAACTTATATATGAATCAACGAGTTAAAGTGAGAACAGGAGACGAAATGACAGAAGGCTGTGAAATTGGAAGAAGAGTACGACAAGGATGCTGCCTATCGCCTACTTTGTTTAATATCTATTTAGAAGATATAGTGAAAAATTGTTTCCAGGGAACAGGAGGTGTCACATTGGGAGGAAGAAGAATAAACTGCATAAGATTTGCTGATGACATGGCATGATTCGCTGAGGATGAAATAACCATAAATAGTATGTTAGAAGAGTTAAACAGCAGCTGTGAGCAGTATGGGATGAAGATTAATGTAAAAAAAAAAAAAAAAGGTAAAGTGTTCCCCTGTGCATAGCACCACGCCATGAAGGCGTATAGGGGGTGTGGGGGTAACGCCCCACTCTTTCTTGATCCGGTCGTGAGTGGGTGTGATGTGATCAGCATCACGCCCCTGACCGCCTTTACCCCCCAGGATTTCCCCCAGGTACCCATGTTATTCGACGCTGGGTAGGCGCCGGGGCCGCTTCCACCGTTAGAAAAGTTCCCGGATTTGAACCGGCCGGGGATCGAACC
This sequence comes from Lepisma saccharinum, assembly GCF_977018435.1. Classification (NCBI taxonomy): domain Eukaryota; kingdom Metazoa; phylum Arthropoda; class Insecta; order Zygentoma; family Lepismatidae; genus Lepisma; species Lepisma saccharinum. Next base: position 93,786,943 of record NC_139231.1, on the reverse strand, counting down.
CGGGACCTTGAGCATGGTAATCAGACGCGTTACCGACTGAGCCACCGCGGCCACTGAAGATTAATGTAAAGAAGACAAAGGCAATGGTTATAGGACGGAAACCAAGGAATATTAATGTCAGAGCAAACAGTGAAAGAATCCAGCAAGTGTATGGCTTCAAGTACCTCGGATGCTCTATAAGCAGTGACATGAGCTGCAAACAAGAAGTGAAAATGAGAATCGCAATAGCAAAAGAAGCTTCCAATAGAAGAAAAAATGTTTTTTGTGGACCCATGGACATAGGTCTAAGGAAGAGATTAGTGAAATGTTTTGTGTGGAGTGTAGCACTATATGGTGCAGAAACCTGGACTTTGAGAAGAAATGAAGAGAAACGACTCGAAGCTTTTGAAATGTGGACATGGCGAAAAATGGAGCGTGTAAAATGGACGGACAAGGTAAGAAACGAAGCCGTACTGAAAAGAGTTGGTGAAAAAAGATCTATACTGGAGACCATCAAGATGAGGAAAATAAACTGTCTAAGAAGGAACTGCCTGCTAAGGGATGCCTTGGAGGGAATGGATGAAGGAGGAAAAGTCCGTGGAAGAAAGAGATATCAGCTTATGGATGATACGTATTATATAAATTAACTGGGTCGTATGCTATTACGAAGCGTAAGGCGGAGAATAGGGAAAGCTGGAGATTGCAGTGAAAAACCTGCCAATTAGGCAGAAAACAATGAATGAATGAATGAATGCACATCTATCTCTATGCAAGCTTTTCGGTCTGGAAACTTTGTTCAACAGAAGAGTCGCCAGTGATGTCATTTTTTTTACAGAAACTGATTAATCAAGGCTGTGAGTGTTCTGTACTGTTAGAAAGTATAAACTTTAATGTAGGCCGACACAGTGCAAGAAACCGAAAATTATTCTACACGGAGAGGTCAAGGGTCAGCACGCATAGGTTTTCACCTGCAGTGCGCATGCAGGACACGGTGAATGAACTATTAAAAACTGTAGACTTTGATACGTTCACAGACTCACGTAGTGTGCTGAAAAAAAAGATAATCACAACAATAAGTTCATAAATTGATGTAAATATTGTGTACATAGACGTTCATACTTTCATGTATTTTTTCCCTCTCTTCTATCTTTTTATTTATTCACAGTGTATTATGTTCGACATAATTGGGAAATGTATCCTGTGCTGAACAAATAAATAATAATAATAATAATAATAATTCCCCTGTGTGTCGATTTTTCCAGAAATACCCCTGCGCGAACCGGTTCTATGGCTCACCCACCATCTAAAAAATTGGCCGGGGGGGGGGCTACAAATTGAGGCGGTAAAGCTGGCCGGAAAGTGGTGCTGATCACACCATATCCACAAATGCCCGAGATTGTGAATGTGTGGGGTCCTTACCTCACGTCACGCAGACTCACACATATAAATATATATATAACATAGGAACGCCGTTTCTCGGCATCGTCAAGGCCACATTGGTCGAATGGGTTTGACAATGAAGGCTGCCAGAACTGATTTAGAGGAAACTTCCTTTTTAGTTCTTTCCTGACATTTTCTATCTTCTCCGGTCTAAAAGAAGGGGGAGGGGAGGGAAAGAGAGGCAAGCGAATTTTTCCCCCTTACTCAAAAACGTTCAAGCCACTACTTTCCGAAGCTACACAATAGGTCTCAATACAAACCCCTATTTCCTTCAGCAGCTCCATTCTCTGAGAAGAGAAGAAAGAGTATTCTAAAAAAAAAGGAAGATCTCGAATTCTCTTACATAAGACCTCCTGCTGAGTTATCGTCCCGTCAATAGATGTCGCTAGTAGTTGACCTTATCTTTCATTCGTACTCTTGACAGACCCCATCTTTCCCTTTAAAACACTTCTTCCCTTCTACCGTTACCGCCTAGTTCGTTGAAATTAAATTTAACCTCCCTTTGAAGTCCCACACCTCTGGTTCCAACCCGCATATTTCCCTCTTTCCGCCATCTGATGTTCCAATATTGAAAGGGGAGGGGGGATCGTGATACGGATCCCCTTCCCCCCATTCTCCACTTTTTCCCTCATTCGTTCTGCCAATCACTTGTTTCGGAGTTGTCGACCTATTTTTCGCCCGTCTGGGGTGTTAGGTTGAAATGGAGTTCTCGGATTACAAGGTTTTGAATTCTCGGTGAGATTTGCTTCTTTTAGACTTGAAAATATTTGCTGTATTTATTAGATGGTTTGGTTGTTTCACGTTTCGTACGTCTACGTCTAGTTCACTCCCAGTTATGAGGATTAAATTGCAATTTGTGCTAGTATGATTACAACTGGGGAAATTGAAACGCCAATTTCTATCTTCTACTACTACGACAAGGGAAGTTAAACGCCAATTTCTATCTTCTACGACTACGACAATGAAAGTAAAACGCCAATTTCTATCTTCTACGACTACGACAAGGAAACTTAAACGCCAATTTCTATATTCTACGACTACGACAAGGAAACTTAAACGCCAATTTCTTTCTTCTACGACTACGACAAGGAAAGTTAAACGCCAATTTCTATATTCTACGACTACGACAAGGAAACTTAAACGCCAATTTCTTTCTTCTACGACTACAACAAGGAAAGTTAAACGCCAATTTCTATATTCTACGACTACGACAATGAAAGTTTAACGCCAATTTCTTTCTTCTACGACTACGACAAGGAAAGTTTAACGCCGATTTCTATCTTCTACGACTATGAAAATGAAAGTTAAACGCCAATTTCTATATTCTACGACTACGACAAGGAAAGTTAAACGCAAATTTCCATCTTCTACGACTACGACAAGGAAAGTTAAACGCCAATTTCTTTCTTCAAAAACTACGACAAGGAAAGTTAAACGCCAATTTATATCTTGTACGACTACGACAATGAAAGTTCAAACCCCAATTTCTATCTTCTACGACTACAACAAGGAAAGTTGAAATGCCAATGTGAATCTTCTATGACCAGGACAAGATAAAACACCAATACGACTACGACAAAAAAGTTGAAACGCCAATTTCTATATTTTACGACTACGATAAGTAAAGTTGAAACGCCAATTTGTGTATTCTAAGCTACAATTACGACAATGAAAGTTGAAAGGCCAATTTGTATCTTCTATGACTAACACAATGAAAGTTCAAGCGTCAGTTTTGTATCTTCTACGACAACAAGAAAAGTTAAAACGCAAATTTCTATTAAGTCTTGAAGCTTTCCTGGCGATGATGAGAATCTTTTCAGCAAATTTGTAAGTTCCACGACTTCGACAAGAAAAGTTAAAACGTCAATTTGTGTCTTCTACGACTACGATAAGAGAGAAAAGAAGAAGAAAATTGTGCAGAAAAATAAGAAAATATTAGAAATGAATAAAACTGAAAATGGATCGAACAATGATGAGGAATGATAATGGGATGGAATCGATGAATTGACACTCATTAGTGGACAGTCATGTCCAGTGCGCGGCTCGAACTCGGAACCTTTAATGATGTGATCGTGAGTCAGCCATTCAGAGATAGAAGAGAGAAAAGAAATTGAAAGACAAGAGAAGGAAAATAAAGGTAGTGGAACGAAAGTTTGGGGAGAAAAAGAAAATTAAACATTTAAGCTAAAAAAAATCCCCCTTTAAAAATTATTATTGTGAGAAAAAACATTAAATACCGTAAGTTAAATCTTGCGTTTAGTTTAGTTACAGAAAAAAGAAATAAGTTATAAATAAATTCCTTAGTTTTTCAATAGCATCCTGCACTGTTTATGGTGCAGTTTTCCTATTCTCTTCTTCCATTGCTTTCTCCACTCCTTCTAGCATTGGTTCGTGCCATGTTGAATCTCAAAATGTTATGTTTTATCTCCAATCACAAAGTGAAAGTAGTAATGATGATTCTGGAAGTATGAATCTTAGTACCCCTTACAATTTTGTTGTTTGTACGTTGTGTATTGTTTTGAACAAATTAATGTTAATTTCTTCAGTAGCCTTCCCCACAAGTTTTGGCTATCACTGAAGAGTCATCATGTAGGCTATCCCCGAATATAAAAAAGAAAGAAAAACAACAAAAAATCACAAATTGCAGCCACAAGAAAAAAAATGCTCAGTTTGCTTTAATGGTGCCGCTAGCCTTTCTGATATGGATAATTGGAAATTTAAACTAACTAACTAACTAACTCTCTAGCCTTCTTAAACCCAAAGGTTCATGGCTGCAGCAACACAGGCCTTCCATCTGTCCTATCTTGAGCAAGATCTATATACTCTTTTCCACCTCTACCGATTTCCTTTAGGTCCATCTCAACGTTGTCCCTCCATCTTCATCTTGGCCTTCCTATAGGTCTCTTACCATCAGGTTTCCCAACAAGAATCCTGTAAACTACTCTTTCTTCTCCCATTCGTACCACATGGCCTGCGTACCTAATTTTCTTGATTTAATCATTCTAATAATATCTGGACATGAATACAAATTATGTAGTTCTAAATTATGTAACCTTCTCCACTCATCTGTCTCCTCATCCCTTTTAGGTCCAAAGATTTTCCTAAGGATCTTATTTTCATATACTCTCAATTTGTGTTCCTCTTTCAATGTAAGGGACCAAGTTTCACACCCATATAATACTACAGGCAAAATTACTGTTTTGTATATTTTAACTTTTAGTTTCTTAGATATTAAACGAGAAGACAAACGTTTATGAAGAGAGAAGTAAATTTCCTGAATTAAGCCTACTTTTTATTTCCTCTTTAATATAATTTTCATTTGTTAATATTACTCCTAAGTATTTGAATTTGGAAACTGGTTCAAACGAGTTGTTATCAATAATTAGATCTTCATTATTATTTAACACTTGGTTTCGTCCTGTAAGCATATATTTAGTTTTCTCTTTGTTAACTTCCAAATCTCTTTAGCAGTTGTGAAAAATATTTTAGCATTATTTTTAACTGTATTTACATCATCCCCCAGTAAGTCTACATCATCTGCATATGCTAACAACTGAGTCACACCATTTAATTTTAGTCCTTCCTTAGTCTCTTTTACCTTCCTAACAGCATATTCCAAGGTAAAATTAAAGAGCAATAGAGATAATGCATCTCCTTGTTTTAACCCATCATGAATTGTAAATTTGTCAGACACATTAATACCCACACGAATTTTACTTTCTGTTTCACTGGTGCATATTTTTACCATACTAACAAGCTTCTTAGGTATTCCAAACTCTACTAATATATTATATAATTTATCCCTTTTGACCTAATCATATGCTTTTTTGAAATCAATGAATAGCTGATGGACATTTTGATTATATTCCCACTTTTTTTTTGAAGTGTCTGTCTGATGTGAAAAATTTGATCTGTTGTTGATCTGTTACGTTTAAATCCACATTGATAATCACCTATAATTTCATTAACACTATTTTGTATGTTGTTGAGAGTAGAGAAATTCCACGGTAATTATTGCAGTTAATTTTATCACCTTTTTTAAACACAGGAAGAATTATGGATTCTTTCCACTGTTGAGGGATTTGTTCTTTATTCCATATTAAACAAATTAATTTATGAATTTGACATATTAATGCATTTCCACCATATTTAATTAACTCAGCTGGTATTAAATAAATGCCAGGTGCTTTGTTATTCTCTAGCCTTTTAATAGCATCTTTAACTTCAGTCAAATTAGATTCTGGAACTAAAGGTTCTGCTGTGTGTACTTCATTTACTTCTGATTTATCTCCTACATGAACATTTAAAAGGTCATTAAAGTAGTTCTTCCACCTATTTAGAATATCCCTTGAGTCAGCTAGAAAATCACCGTCTTTATCTTTTATCAAGTTTACTTTAGGTTGCCACCCCTTTCTAAACTCATTTACACCTTTATATAAATCTCTGATATTTTTATTTTTGCTGTTTGTTTCAATTTCGTTAATTTTGCTGTTCAAGTAATCTCTTTTTTACTTCTAAACATGCGGTTAACTTCTCGCTTTATTCTATTATAATTGTTTAGATTTATATCATCAGAGTTATTTAACAACCTAAGTCTAGCCTGATTTCTTATTTCTATTAGATTATGACATTCATTATCAAACCATGGCTTACTTTTTTTTTACTTTCTTTAGCTGCTGATTCTATTGCATTACGTATGTGCTCCCAATTCTTATTTACGTCTGTTTCATTTATGTTTTCATCATCATTTAAATCCTGCAAAACATCAAATCTATTTGACAGTTTAATTTGGTAATCTTTCTTAATTCTTTCATCAGTAAACTTTCCTGTATCAAATTTTATAACTTTTAGATTTTGTTGCTTATGATTTATCACTGCGAGTCTTTCTCTTAATTTAGCAATTACTAAATAATGGTCACTTGCACAGTCAGCACCTCTATGTGTACGAACGTCAATTGAACGGCATTGGGAGTGTCACTATTCACCTTAGCAACCCAGAAAACTATGGATTCCACACTAATATCGGTCGTTTTCGATTATTTTTATGTCACCCGCTTCCCATACCCACCCCTAAGGGTGCCAGGGGTGTCTTACCCCACAGTATTTCTTTCGAGATTGCAACTGATACGTGTACCAAGTTTGGTTGAAATCGCTCCAGGCGTTCGAGAGTTATGCCGGATCAAACACACACACATAAACATCCAATTTTTATATATTAGATAGATTTACCTATTGCGTTTTGACAGGGTTGGGAAGCTCATGTCCCACTGTGGCCTACACCTGGTGCCTGCCCTGCTTATCTAGTGTTTTTTTAAAATATCAAATTACAGACCAGGACGACAAAAATGACATTTTCTGATTTTCTGACCACTTCTCATGCATTCTTACCAAATTACCTCGTAGAGATCTTAATATTGATTGATTTGGTTTATTTTACTTCGTCTTTACTCCATTTGGAGTAATCGCGAAGATGAAGATTGATGAAATTGATGAAGAGACACAAATAACATTCATGCCCAGAATGTGATTCGAACCCGTGACCCTTGGTGTAGCTCGCTGTGCTAACCACTCCGCCACGGAGGTCGGCGTAAGAGATCTAGATCTTAAATACGAAGATCACTTATTGAATCGCATCACAGCTCCTAGTAAACAGAAACATAAGCCGTGACGTATTCATAATGACAAAAGCATCCAACAAAATCCATAAACCTTTCGTTCAGTAATGGAAGAAAAGTTAGACCAAAAAAAAAAAAATGGAAAGAAAACTGGAGAAGCTTCGGCAAAATTTGCTATCCCTAAAGACTCAGTAATCTAATTTTAGCGGTTGTGAGGAACTGTAACTCAATAGAAGGTTTCGAGCGACTGGGTAATGCACTGTAGGAGACCTCTCTCTCTTTAGCCCCCCTCCCCCCAAAGCGCCTACGCTCTTTTACGTTGTTCACTGGGCATGCTCCGTGAAGAACTCCATAGATTTCTTCCTTTTTACCCATTTTCGTATTTTCTTATCTCGGCGAGCAAATATATGACGCTCTGCAAACACATTCGTAAAATGTGTGTGCAAGGCTTCAGAACTAATGTCTCGACTTGAATGTCTCTCCTCCCTTCCGCTTTCCTTTTTCCACGGTGTTTATCTGAAAGGATTTTTTTTCTCCTGAAGATCCCTGGCAGGAAAAGGGCCCCTGTGAAGAGAGCAGGCAGAATGAAAATTAGAGAGAAGGTGGAGACGAGGATCGAAATAAAGGGACGAGAATGGAATCAAAGGTTTTTGAAAAACTGTCAAAAATTGTTCGAATGGAGAGAGATTTCGGTTTCTGAAGTACAAGATGAAATTTGAAAGTATGTGTTCAATGTCTGTGTGAATCAGGAAATATCGGAATTTTTCCATTTGAAATTAGTTTGCGAGAGGATTTGGTCTACATGCTTGCATCGAGTTTGTAGAATTATGTAACTGCAACGTCTATATTTGTTCAATCTGGTGCTGTGTTGGAAATACAGTGTACTCCTAATAAGGCGAGTGTAGTTTTTGGACAACGATAAAGCCTTACAAAGACTGAAAGCAAATTACTAAACCTAAATGAAGACAATTAGCTTTGGTAAGAACAAGCCAGATTAAGTAAGGGCAAACCAGTTTAAAATAGGGCAACTAAGTAAATGTGAACTTAAATGAGAAAATGCCAGCTAAATTAAAATCAATACAGTTGAAATGAAGACAAGTAAGCTTAGATAAGAACTAGTAAGCTAAAATTAAAACATTCCAGCTTAAATGAGAATAGGCTAGCACAAAACCACCCAGCCAGCTTAAATAAGGAAACGTAAGTTGAAATGAGGGCAAGTAAGCTTACATGAGGACAAATAAGCTTAAATTATAACAAGTCTGCTTAAATGTAGGCCAGTTAGACTAGATGATGCTTGAAGACGCCTTAAGTGAAGACCAACCTCTTTCAACGAAGATAAACCAACCTAAGCGTAAATATCATGGGTCTTAATAACTTCATACTGCATAAAAAATCCAAAGCTTTTGTAACCAAAACAATAAAGTATGAAGTATGGAAACTGAAGGGTCAAACTGTAGTGGAGGTCAAATGCTCAACAAAGGGAACTGTACTACCAAACAGAGAGAGAGAAGTATGAAGATAAGAGACTGGTGAAGAAAAATTGTAAGTATAAAAATAAGGATTGAAGCAAGCACACACACACACACACACACACACACCACACGTAAAGGGAAAAATAAACGAAGATTAGAAGCTTCAGATCGAGGTAGAAGCCAGATATATGTATTCATCATTATTTTCATCCAATATAATGTTATTAATGCATTGACAATGACTCAATATATTCCATCACAAGACAATTGTTGGCACATCTATGAATTGTTTAATCAACGTAAACACGCCTAATATGATACATATTCAATAGTATTTAGATCCAAGAGCTTGTATATGAAAGTTATTGGAATTCAAAAGGCAACATTCTCAACTGCTAAGCTGCTGAGGATACTATAGCCAGTCTTTATTATAAAAGCGAGCCACCATTGCAGACACACGTTGAGCAACATCAAGAACAAATCCAGTGCTCCAACTAATGTCTCCCTACTCTTGAAAGCCCTTTGGTTGTAAGATAAATCACGGGATGTTCTAAATGAAAAGAGTGAAGGGTCTGGTTCGTCTTGGATGGAAGCATTCATTCTGGATGACGGTATGTTATGAAAGCTCGCACTGTTACACAAGAAAAAAAAAATAAAGTGACACCATTGTGTCTCTCTCAACCTACTGAGCGCCATAAGCGAAAAGGGTGGCAGGCGTTTTGTAGACAGTGCAGGAAGACATTGCAAGAGCGCAGAGGAGGATAAAGGCTTTTTTTTATAACCGTGGCTTGAATCAAGCATATGGCTGATCCCCCAGGGTGAACAGGTATTGAGGGAAATGTGAGCATATGCGAGGTAACCACAAATTATCCACCGTCTTTTCACTTGCTGTCAACAGCCACTGTGGTCAATTGAACGGGATAACAAGGATCTACATTCAGTGACAGTAAAGCATTGTGCAATACTATCCAGTTTTGATGCCCATTAAAATCCTTACATTTGAAACACCTTTCATATCAATTTATATCCTCTTGAGAACTGCATTCATTTTGAAAGTCCCTGGTTGCTCTCTGAAGGATAGACGTCGCCACTATGTGGTCCATGCAGGGTTAATAGAGGTAAATATGACAAAACACAACTTGTAAATATTATATATTATAATTCTGTATGAAAATACGCTGTTGCCACAAAATTACCATATTGTTAAATGTTATTTTTAACGGCACTCTGCTTGTTTTCGTGGAAACAACTTCTTGTGCTGGTTTGTTCAAGTCTAGTTTTCAAGCACGATCGCTTTCAACGCTCCACAACGTGCCACTTCATTCATATCTCTTGTCACTGAACTTCTTAAATAATTTTAAATCAATTTTATTTTGGAATACAACCTCTCAACTGATGAAGTGTCAATTATAGCATTTAAGCAATGCATACGTCAGGAGTGTAACTAGCGAGTACTTACTTTTCCATCAAGATGATACCCGGTGGAGGCATATAGTGGTTCAGATCCAACTTTAAAAAAAAATGTACGTCCAGTCCCGATTAGCCTTTCTGTGAATAAATGTGGACTTAAAACAACAATTCAATCAATTCAATCAAACCATCAAGGTGAATTCTGCGTCTATAGTTTCTCGTTTATGAAAAATTATTGGCTCTGATACTAAGGGAAAATATTTTAAAAAGTAGCAATAGACCTGAGTCGTGACCTCTGCGCCCCCGAACCACGGGAACTGCTGGGGTATAATTTACCCCCTGCTTGCTACTCACTCAAATAGAATCATTTTAGTAGATCAAGAAAGATGCACAATCAGAGGGAAAAGAGAGAGAGAGAGAAATAAAGATAGATGATAAACAAATGGAGAATGAAAAAGGAAAGAAAAGAGATTTAGAGAAAGAGAAGAACAAACTCAAAGCCAGATAGAGAAACTAAGAGAGAAATTAAAAAATAAATACTTGGGCCCAGAGGAAGAAAGAATCAGTAGAGAAACAGTAAAAACGAGAGTGACATAGAACCGAGGTTAAAAGAAACAGAAAGGAAATGAAAGAGAAATAGGGAAATGGACAGAGATAGAAGGAAAGAATGATAGAATAAATAATATGAGACAGAGATTGTGAGACATTGAGAGGATGGAAGGCTCTTTGAAGTCATAAAAGCCCATGCAGAAGCCACCTGAATATTAATCCTTTCTTTAGGGCCCACTTGAACGAAGATCTCTTGCCACACTACTAATTTGAAGGCTAAATGGGAAGAAAAGGAAAGCGCTGAGGTAGTATTAAAGCGCCAAGCTTATTTACATGCACTAATAATACGTAGATTCGAATTAATCGACGAGAAGGGTAGATAATTTAATTTATAAGCATGCAATTCATCATGAATGAAGTCAATTAATTTTGTTAGAGTTTATAGAAAGAAACAGAAATTCCAGAAGCATTGGTGTGTCATTACTACTCCCTCTGTCCCATAATTATTGTCCGTAACACTTTTGTTTGTTGTCACAAAATACTTGTCCGATATTCAAACTGTGACATTTGTGTATACAGAAAAAGAAAATGAAACACGGGAATGAGTCATACAACGTTATTACTCAAGGATCAGTACAAATTGGCCGATCAAGTTTCCAAAAGAACATACATAAAAAGTTACCATTTTGGCATACCGGTCTATAATTATGGGACAGAGGGAGTATTATATTTATATGTATGAATAAGTTATAACTAGGGAAAGGATTTTAAGGTGCAAAATTAATGTTGGGAAAGGTAAGAGATGGTTCTGAAAATGTTTGCATAATGTGCAAGAAGAGGTGCTGATAAAACGCCTTTATTCAAAGCTCTCTTTTTCTGCTCTTTCTGTATACAATGCGGACAGCATACAGAACTTTGCTTTTGCCGATAAGGTTTTGTTGAAGTTCATATTTTCTCTCAAGGGTTTTGGTACCATTATCTTGGGAACTATTGAGTCTGCAATAATCATATAATACAATTTTATAGCTCTGGTTCTGCTCTACAAAATGAGACTATAGGATTTTATGTAGTTGCTCAAGAAGAGTGAAAACCATTTATTTTTCTGTACAATCGTTTAACAAAACATGAAAGAAAAGAATGGAAAAAGGTGCTGATAAAAGGTGTAACCAAGTGTGTTCATTTTATTTGATTTCATGTCCTAAAATACATACTCAAATGATCGGCATGAAAACAGCTATATTTTTCGAAAGGTGCAACACCTTAAAATCCGTTTCCTACTTATAACAGCGTGCTACCACAAAATTAACGCTTTTCCATTTTTACTGCATGTACGTAATCTCAAAACAAAAAAAAATGCTTACATGCCTGCAAGCTAATATTTTCAATGACCATTGGGAGAAGGCAAGAGTGTGCAAAATCTAAAACTTGGATTTATGTTTCTCATTGGAGCACAGATTCGGAGTAAAAAAAGAAACAATCACATGTCAATCATTTATACGGCCACCCGTAATGAGATACATGTTAACCACCCAGAAGCGATGCGTAATTCCAGATAATTGGCTGGGCAATTAACCTACATCCTTCAGCTGGGATAATTTCTATACAAGAGAAGCTCATGAAATGTTGGTGGTCTAAGGCTTGGAGCCATTAAGAAATGATTGAAGAGAACTTGTCACAATTCTATTGATCTTTTTAGGTATTTGCTTAAATACCTACAGTAGAGCGTATTTGAAATATTACCACATTTGGATTTTCGTTCAAGCTTCAATTAATATTTGAAGGCACCTGCAAAAAGCATGAAACCTTCTGGCCATGACATTTATTTTGGAAATTGTAACTTAACTGAAAGTTCACAATGACTATTTTTAGTATTAATTATTCGTACAAGTGAAGCACAATGACTTTCTTCATATTGGCACAGAAATAGAATTGGTAATAAAATATTTCAGCTCTTAACATCAGAGTAAAAGAAAAAAAATTCTACACACACGTGTATATGAAAAAGTAGTTACTGTTTCTACATCAATATATATCCTGTTTTACCCCTCTTGAACATTATGGTGTGTTGGGAGAACAAAACAGATTTTTAGTGCGTGATCTTAATAATAGTTTTGTGATTAATGGTGTCGCCCGGCAATCCACAGTTCTTGTATTCGAATCCCGGGCAGTGTTTCCGATTAAAGTGTAGGACCATTCCCAATTAACCTTAAACCATAAACTTGGAAAATTCGCAATATTTGTGTCACATAATATGGACACACATATATTCAGCGTTTTTTTTAAATAACATGCATAAAAAAGAGTAAAGCAAATCTATCTATACAATTTTTCCTGCTAATGTGCAAGGATCTGCTATCTTCTTATTGCATGTCTTTACACAGAACTCCATGCTGGGATTACTAAAAAAATTGAACATTCCACAATTTTTTTTATTGTACTTTCCTACTTCAGCCCTTTGGTCTCTGTTTCACATGGTATCGATGTTTGCATAATGTCCTTTGTTTCGAATCCTTGCATCGGTACAGTACACACTCATCAATATTGGTACACACTCAATATGGGTTGTAACATGCATGGACCATTCGTTACAAGAGCACATGTGTCGCCAAAACATGTCAAACATGTACGGTGTTGCTGTTCCATTAAATTTCTGGGTTAATAACAAAATCATAACCTCGTGCACAACATTGGATTGCTCATAAGCCTGTATTGAAAGTAGGCCAGTCACTTCTCCTTGTGTCACCATTCCATAGAACAAAAAACTTCTATCCAATTCTCGGCATTGTAATTTCTGAAATTTATACTTTCTGTTCCTGCAGATATTTCTTTCTTATGATGGAGGTACAGTCACCAGCCATAAAAATGGTACACCTAGATCCTGAAAAGCTCGCTTCAATGCGAGGCGTTGTGTGTGTTGCCTAGCTCTACTGCGATGGTAGAAGTTGTCGTTCAAAATTTTCTATTAAAATCCACTTATCGCCGTAGAGTTAGACGACACACATAACACCAAGTATTTCAGGATCTAGGTGTCATATTTCTATTGCTGGTGACTGTACATTGCACAGTGGCTCAGATATCAGTTTAAACTGAATGTCCAGTATCGATTGGCTTATCTGAGCAAAAATTGGGCTTATACAAACTTTGAATTTAAATTTTGAAATAATGTTTACAAGTTTTCTCTGCTGAATGTATTACCATTCTTCGTATCTTGTACATAGATTCTGCTGTTATAATTTTTAGAGACGCGGTATACGAGTTTCACTGCCATGCGGAAGAGCTGGGTTCTTTTCCCGAGGTGAGTGGTCTCAGGTGGGAATTTTTCCGGCAATAACCCTGTATGAAGAGGGTTCATCTAGCCTCTAATAAAAAATACTTGGAGACATTCCTGAGGGGTACATGATGCCAGAGCGTGGTGCTGATAGCATCATCTCCGCATATAGATGAGATTGTGAATCCTCAACACTCGCCTATACATATGCAATGCACAAGGGTAGCTTTACCTTGACATGTTATTATTTATTGATTCATCTCTCTCGTTCTTGCCTTATTCGTATTTTTACTTCATTAGTGTCTCTTTGAAAGAGACGGCATCAATTTCCTTTATAAAAAATGTAATATTACTGAAGACAAACAATATTTTTTTCTGGACGTCATTATTTACATGTCTGGGCGAATGCGGAACATCAATTTGAAAAATGTCCCTCCGTGCAGATGAATTGGGCTACCATAGGTTCAATATTGGCCACGCCAAGGCAAGAAAGCGTCAATTAATGTTACGGTGCTTGAAAATAGAGCTCCTGGTGTATATTTAGGCGACAATCATGTTAGTAATGGCTTTCTGCGTAATAGGCTATGTCGGGTGAATCAGCAGCGTTGCGAATGATCTCTTCGCTCAAACCCATCAATATAACAAGGCGTCCCCACCACTTCTGAAATCATGAAAATGTTCGTGAAAATGCATATTTCAGAAAGGAATTTGTCAGCTTCTTAATACTGAAGCTGGTCCTTTTCTTAACCACATACGAAATCCTACTAACAACAGTGTAGTCAAGACTTAGCCGTGTTGCGAACTGCAAATTCATTGAAATATCATTTGTTACAGATACAATGATGAATATGCATCATGATGAATGTGAATATACTGTACTCATGATCCAATTACCAAAGAGTATTGGTTCGGGGAGCTGCCACGTCATGAGTGTTCCATTATATTAGTTCTTGCATCCGTATGTCATCTAATCATCATTGATCCAAATCGATGCGGTTTCTCTGAGTGGAGGCGAAACGTTCACCATTAACCACACAATTACAATTAGAAATGCAGATATTTAGTGCTGCGGAAGTGCTAACCGTTGGTCTAGATGCCAGTTAAATGTTTAATGAGTTACAATATGGCATGAAATTTAGGGGAGTTGAGAAAGTAAATACAAGGTACAAAGTGAAAATAATATCTGGCGTAAAGTTTGGGGTTCAGAGGTAAAAAGAAAAAAGAAAAGAAGTTGCCTTTTTTACATATTCCCTATTTCAAAATGCATTTTTTCCAATTTTTTGACCTCATATATCAATGGGAGACACTATTATACAATCCTAGGCTACTTCCAATGCAAGATAGTTTTTCGTCAATAGGGGGTAAATTTTGAAAATCAGAAAAATTACAAAATTTCACATTTTTTAAAAAATTTCACTTAAGTTTCACACATCGCTCCTAACTTTCATTCATTGTTGTTATTGCCATGAAGTATCATTCTGGCTCTTTCAGATAGAAATGACTGCAAGTCTTGATCTATTTGTATTCCTTCGTGACATACCTTTTAAGAGAAGAATGTTTTCATGTTATTTCCAAAATGCGCACTTGTCCTCTATTCTATACAGACCTGTGACATTGTTATCTCATACTACAGGAAAAAAATATTTCGGTTTTGAATATATGTATGTTCGCCCAATCACATAGATATTTCTCAATGAAATCTGTGATAGTCATGTTACACATTTGCACATCACCTGTTTCCATAGTAGAGTAGGTGGCCGGGTTCAACGCCCGAAAATGAGGCTCGGTGAGGCTCGCCTTAATGGATTTCTCTCGTAAGGCATGAGCCTCATTTTCTCACAGTGTTGCCAACTCCTCACTCAAAAAAAATCACCAAGGTTTTTTTTGGGTCTAACCTAACCTCAAGCAAGGAACTGGCAATACTGCTTGAGGTCTGCCTTGCAGCGTTGCCAACATCTTACTTGAAAAAATCACCAAGGTTTTTTTATTTTGGTCTAACCTAACCTAAAGCAAGGAGCTGGCAACACTGCTTGAGGCTTGCCTTGCAGTATTGCCAACATCTTACTCGAAAAGTCACCAAGGTTTTTATTTTGGTCTAACCTAACCTAAAGCAAGGAGCTGGCAATACTGCTTGAGGCTTTACAGTGCATAAAGCAATTTGCCTACTGGTTTGCCATAGCCTTTTACAAAAAAAAAAAGAGAGGAAAGAGGGGGAAGAGTTAAACAACCGACAGTGTTGCTAATATTTACCTACAGCTTTTCTTACTTGGCAAGGGCTTAGCTAATTTATATACTGGCGTAACATACATACACTGGGCAATAGAGCCGGCAACAAATATATACTGCCGTAAAAGAGAAAGAGGGATGGATGGCAACACAGTATGTGTGTGCGTGTGTGTATAATATGTAGCATTATTAACTAGAGTGTGTTGGCAACCCACCTCCAACTAAAAAAGATAGAGAGATACCAAATATTGATGTAAGATGAAGAGAGAGACTAAGCTGGCAACAGTGGTGAGCGAATATGCATTATTTCCAAGTCCCCGGCGCCAATGTATCTAACCTAACCTAACCTAACCTAACCTAACCTAACCTAACCGACAACAAACACACACTGCCGTAAAAGAGAGAGAGATGAATGGATGGCAACACAGTATGTGTGTGCGTGTATAATATGTAGCATTATTAACTAGAGTGTGTTGGCAACCCACCTCCAACTAAAAAAAAGATAGAGAGATACCAATATTGCTGTAAAATAAAGAGAGAGACTAAGCTGACAATAGTGGTGAGCGAATATGTATTATTTCCAAGTTCTGGGCGCCAATGTATCTAACCTAACCTAACCTAACCTAACCTAACCTACAACAAACACACACTGCCGTAAAAGAGAGAGAGATGGATGGATGGCAACACAGTATGTGTGTGCGTGTGTGTGTATAATATGTAGCATTATTAACTAGAGTGTGTTGGCAACCCACCTCCAACTAAAAAAATAGAGATACCAATATTGCTGTAAGATGAAGAGAGAGACTAAGCTGACAATAGTGGTGAGCGAATATGCCTTATTTCCAAGTCCCCGGCGCCAATGTATCTAACCTAACCTAACCTAACCTAACCTAACCTAACCTAACCTAACCTAACCGACAACAAACACACACTGCCGTAAAAGAGAGAGAGATGGATGGATGGTAACACAGTATGTGTGTGCGTGTATAATATGTAGCATTATTAACTAGAGTGTGTTGGCAACCCACCTGCAACTAAAAAAATAGAGATGCCAATATTGCTGTAAGATAAAGAGAGAGACTAAGCTGACAATAGTGGTGAGCGAATATGTCTTATTTCCAAGTCCCCGGCGCCAATGTATCTAACCTAACCTAACCTAACCTAACCTAACCTAACCTAACCGACAACAAACACACACCGCCGTAAAAGAGAGAGAGATGGATGGATGGCAACACAGTATGTGTGTGCGTGTGCGTGTATAATATGTAGCATTATTAACTAGAGTGTGTTGGCAACCCACCTGCAACTAAAAAAGATAGAGATACCAATATTGCTGTAAGATAAAGAGAGAGACTAAGCTGACAATAGTGGTGTGCGATGTCCTCCCTCTTCTGTGCAATATGACATTATGATGTTACTGTAGTTTTTGACGAGGATTACGAGTTAACTAAAAAACCTACAACTAGAGAGAGTTGCCAGCATGCACACACTGATGTAAGAGAGATAGATGACTGGGGGCAGTATTTCCGGCTATTTACAATAGCGAGTGTACTTCTTGTTTTTTCAAAAGCTAACAATAATGATGGAATTTCATGCTGACGCATTTATTTTGTTCAAAAATTCGTGTTCAGCACAGATAATGCTATATAATTTTCACATCAGCTCAGCCATCTGTTGAGAAATAATGACGTCAGGTAACAGCATTAGTGGGGGTGACGTGATGAATTTACGAAAGTAGGAAAATGACATTGCTAAAATTGAAGTATAGAACTATTTTCTAGAGCGGATTTCTACTAGTTCGCGTTGTTAACCTACATATTACTCCTCAACTAATAAAACTAGAAGCTCGAAAGCATCAAGTCCTATTTTTATTGTGAGCTGTACGGAGAATATTGTGATTGTGATTGAAATTAACTAGCGTGAGTAATTTTGTTTTTTTTTAGCTTGCATGAGTTGGTTTTGATTTATAAATATGGTATTGCTTTTGTTGAGTTGATTTTTGAAACGAGCAAAACAGATATAAGAGATTGTGGAAGGAAGGTAACTTCTTGAAAAACCAGACAGCTCTTATGTATTGTGGAAAAAAATATACTCACAAAACATGCAAAAAGAGAAAGAATATAGAAGATTTTTCATGTTTCTCTTTATGCTTTTATATATTTGAAGCATGCATCTTGGTAGCTGGAATATTTTTTTTTTCCTCCGTGTACCGTTGTTGATAGGTAGGAAATATGTGTGCGGGGGCATATTTCAAAAAATAAATGTGTTAAATTGTTAGAGGAATGCAAAAAAAAATGGAGGTGAGTTGCGTGTTTTTGATATCTAGTGGAAGTACTGATTGATTGATTGAGTTGGTGTTTTTTAAGTTTATTTTATGTACGTAAGGTTAATCGAGACTAGACCTACAGTTTCAAGAACCACTTATGCCTCCACCGGGTATCGAACTCTTGATTACAAGACAACAACGTTATCGCTGCACCATCGCAGAAGCTGGTGGAAGTACTGATTGATTTGATGTTTTAAGTTTATTTTATGCACAGTAAGGCTAATCGGGACTAGGCCTACAGTTTCAAGAACCACTTGTGCGGGTATCGAACTCTTGATTACGAGGCTATTGCTGTGCCATCGCAGAGGCTAGTTGTGTAATTTTTATGATGTATGTTTGCATGTAAAAAATAAGTATACCTGAAAGTTTTAGAATTTCAAAATAGCTATATATATATTTGCTATTATATCAGCCAAAACAAAAGAATATATATAAACAAGAACATTTTTTATAGTTTTACACCTCTACTAGAATGGTAGAAAAAATATACTAATGGGCAATAAAATCTGAAGAAGATTCGTGTCTAGCAAAAATAAGCTAAATAGAATTACACATGCATACAATATTTATTGTGTTTTTTCTATCTACAATCATATTTTTCTTATATATTTTTTTTATTTTTTATAGGGTTGATTAAAACATATATTTGAGGAAGACAACACTCTACCACCAACAGATCACATATAAATAAACATACCCAAAAAAAATGCGCTCCATGAAAAGTTGCCCTGTGTGCAAAAAAACTATATCGAGCAAAAATTTTGCAAGACATTGTCGCACCTGCGTGCCAGGCAAGCATTTGGCTGCCACCGAACTGTGTTCCGGATGTAATAAACATATTACAATTGCGTATGTCAAAAAGCATAAGCTTACTTGCCTAAGCAAAAATACATCTGGGGCCCAGCCTTCGACCTCCACCAAGAGGAAGGCAGAAGCAGCCTCCATCAATGCACCACCCGCCAAATGCGTCAAGCCTGCGATAAAAGCAAACCAGTCTGCTTTCCAGCATTTGTTAGAGGATTTTCCTCTTACTTCGGAGGGCTCATGCGATGTGCGTAGCTTTTTGGAGAACGTGCAAGCCCAAATTATTTCCATCCTCGGCGATGCGCTTGCAACGCACTCCACTAAATTCTACGCATCGCTACGTTGCTGGTACAAAAAGCCGTCTGGTGAAATTTACAGCTTCTGCCACAACACCAAGGCGAAGACGCTGCATCTGGCGGATGTCGACAACCTCGAGGTCATCTACAACAAGTTTGTCGAGGAGCTGCTGGCAAAGCAAGAAGAACATGAAGCTATGGGCTCGGGGGGTTCGCTGTGTGGCGAGCGTCACGAACTGCGCGTCAAACTTTGCAAGTTTGTGCCTCTCTCCGCCTCCAGCTACGTCCCCTTACCAGAAGCAATTGCGGAAAAGAAGGCCGTCCTGAACATTCAAAACAGTGACGCCAAGTGCTTCATATGGTGTGTGCTTGCAGCGTTGCACCCTGTTCACTGGAAAAACCATCCACACCGAGTTAACCACTACCTACCCTACGAGCCAGAGCTGGAAGATGCCATTGCTGGGATTGACTACCCGGTGGAGGTCTCGGATATTCGCAAGTTCGAGGCCCGTACACACAACCCTCGGTTGGCCATCAACGTTTACGGTCTCACCGACAAAAATGTGGTGTACCCCATCCGGGTGAGCGACGTAAACGACGATGGTGCGCAGAAAATTCACCTTCTGCTCATCAAAGATGAAACTCGCCATCACTACACCCTCATTCGCTCCTTCTCTCGGCTTGTTTCGAGCCAGCTGAGCAAAGACAAAACCCACATAGAAGTTTGTCCCAGGTGCTTGTCTAAATTTCGTAATCGAGAACGGGGGGATTACCAACGCATCAGAGGTCGCAACATCGCTGCCGAGAAGCTCGCTAACCACAAGCTCTACTGCAAAGCCAACGAACCGGGGGTGGCAGTCTTGCGCAAACCTGGCACCGTGGAGCGTTTCCACATGCACGGTGCCATGGTGGAGCACCCTGCTATCATCATCGCGGATTTCGAGGCCTTCCTCAAACCCCTGTCCACTTGCGATCCCGATCCTGAAGTTTCTTCCACCACCCCTTACCAACTCCACGAGGCATCCAGTTTTGCATATGTTGTGGTGCGACGAGATAAACACATCGCCCCCGAGCCCTACGTGTACCGTGGTCCCGACGCTGCCAAACACTTCCTCGAGAGGATGGTTGTGGAAGCCAACGAGATAGGGAAGGTATTGTTGACCCCCAAGTCTATGCTCTCACTGCCCCCCGATGATCAACGTAGACACGACGAGGCCATCGCTTGCCCTGTCTGCGTTGAGGAGTACACCGCCAAAAACTGTAAAGTCCGACACCACGATCACTTTAACGGTAGGTATGTTGGTCCTTGGTGCAACGACTGTAACCGCTTGGCCCGGGACCCGCGCTTCATCCCTGTGTTTTTTCACAATGGCTCGGGGTACGATTTTCACCACCTGATCAAACATCTTGGATACGACAATGCAAGAATCAATGTCCTGGCACAAAATGAGGAGCGTTATATTAGCGTCAGCAAGTGGGTGCCGATCCCCAACTCAAAAAGCAAGAGCATCGAGCTTCGCTTCCTCGACTCCCTGAGGTTCCTCCCAGCCAGCCTCGATGCTCTTGCAGGGAAGCTGAGCAACAAACAAATGCTTATTACCTCTGCAAATTTTCCAAACTTGGACGCCGGTCTCTTCAGGCGTAAGGGGGTCTACCCCTACGAATACATCACAGACCCTACCAAGTTTGCGGAAACGTCGCTACCTCCCCAGGCGAAGTTCTACAGTCAGCTACGAGGCTCGAACATCACCGACGAAGAATATCACCACGCCCAGTCCATGTGGCACGAGCTGGGTTGTCGAACTCTCGGAGACTACCACGACGCCTACCTCAAACTTGATGTGACGCTCCTCGCCGACGTGTTCCAGACGTTCCGGGCGACCGCAATGAAGATCTACCACCTGGATCCCGCCTACTTCTATAGTCTCCCCGGACTGGCGTGGTCAGCCATGCTTCTGGTGACGAAAATCGAGCTGGAGCTTCTTTCGGACGTGGACATGATGCTGTTTGTGGAACGTGCCGTGCGGGGTGGAATGGTCCAGGTGTCGCAACGGCACGCGCGCGCCAACAACCATCACATGGCCACCGGTTACGACCCCTCACAACCGTCCAGCTACATCATGCACACGGACGTGAATAACTTGTATGGGCACTCCATGATGCAGCCACTCCCCTTTAGAGGGTTCGAGTGGGTTGACCCTTCCAACTTCAACATTAAAGGTTTCGACGATTCGGAACATGGGTTCTTCGCCGAGGTGGACCTTGAGTTCTCCGAGAAGCTGCAGGATATGTTCTGCGATCTTCCCCCTGCACCCGAGTTCAAGTGTCCACCCGATTCCAACCAGAAGAAGCTCGTCATGGATTTCGAACCCAAGAAGAATTACGTCCTTCACTACCGGAATCTCCGGTGGTTGATGCAGCGAGGGGTCACAGTCCACGTAGTTCACCGCATCCTCAAGTTCGAGCATTCTCCATGGTTGCGTCCATATATCGAGCTCAACACCGAACACCGCACCGCAGCCACGTCCGAGCTTGATAAGGATTTCTTCAAGCTTATGAATAATGCAGTGTTTGGCAAAACCATGGAGAATGTACGGAATCGCGTGGACATAAAATTGGTGACGAGGAAAGAGCGATGTCGTCAGCTTGTTGCGAGTCCATTGTTCAAGTCTCGAACAATCTATAACGAGCAGCTGGCTTTGATTCACATGAGGCAAGGTGTGGTGAAACTCACCAAGCCTATCTACGTCGGAGCCGCGGTTCTGGATCTGAGCAAGCTCCACATGTTCGAGACGTACTACGACATATTACGCTCACACTACGGCCACAACATCTCGCTTCTCTACACGGACACGGACAGCTTGGTGTACCACGTTCGCACAGCCGACGCATACGGGGATATAGCCACAGTTCCATCTTTGGTTAACCTCTTCGACACCTCGGGCTATCCCCAGCCGAACCAGTACGATATCCTGCCCCGCAACAAGAAGGTGCCTGGCAAACTCAAAGACGAGAAGGACGGAGACGTGATTCTCGAGTTTGCAGGTCTTCGCGCCAAGGCCTATACCATCAAAGCCGAGGGCAGCGTTACCAAGAAGGCCAAGGGTGTCGGCAGACAGGTGGTTCGGGAGCATCTCACATTCGAGGACTTCGTGGATTGCCTCAAAACCAGGTCGTCGGTTCTAAGAGCAGAACAGCGCATCCAGAGCGTCGACCATGTGTTGACCACCAACAAAGTGAGGAAGATTGCTCTGGATCCCAACGACGACAAGAGGTGCGTCCTCGAGTGTGGAATCCACACACTGCCGTGGGGGCACTATCGCTTAGCAGAAAGCAAAACCTGCAACATATGCCCATCTTCAACAGAAGATTCATAAAACAAAACAAAAAAAAAACAAAAAAAAAACAAAAAAAACAAAACATTTTGTTAGTCATTACAAAAAAAAACAACACTGACTGTTATTACAAAAAAACTTTGACCGTATTTTAAATAACCAGCATACCTATGAATCTTTTTGGTTTCCGAAAACAAACCAACATGGAGACTGTACACCGCGCGACGACAGATCATGAATTTCTACCTTCCATGTTAACTAAACTCAACGGTCTACTGATTGTTCACCTTAACAGCATTTGGACGAAATTGGATGACGATGTGGGCAAGATGTTTTACGTCTTCAACAACAATTTACATTTTTACAAAATTCCGATCGATGGAAAACTTCAAATCACCGTGAATCCGGAAAACGTAGGCGAAATCAAAATATCTACCGGCAAGAACATTTTTCGAATCAAGCACGACAAGATGCTTTCTAACATTACGTACGATGTTTCTGCAGGAGATTGTTTATACGTTGAACTCCTAGGAGATTACGACAAACTTATTCCTCTCTTCGTAGAATTACGAATCGTCTATCCTATTATAAATAACCGCTAACCAAAATGCCTAACGATATTTTCGGCCACACCAAACGTGTAGACCACGCAGAAGAGATTCTCATGTTGGACGTCAGAATTAAAAAGTTGAGGAGCGATTTGATCGCTTTGCAGGAGACCTTAAACAAAAGTTTAGAGTCGGAGATTGCTACGCTCCAAACGCAATGTCTGGACCCCATTCTGAAAATCGATTCCGAACTGAAAACGCTCATAAAAAATTATGTCGACGTACCTTCTTACGACAACGTTCAAAATATACAGTTGAGCGTGGATAAGCTTCAAAATGATTTGGCCAAATTACAACAATTTCAATCGAAAAATGAAGATTTGGAAAAATTGAAACTCGAAATCGAAGAACGAACTTCCGCAATCGAAAAAAATTTCTCTGAACTTCAAACCGTCGTGAAGGATATTGATGTAGAACGCTTGCATGTTGTTGTTTCCAAATTACAAGAAGAATTCGCCAGCACGTTGGAAGAAATTAAATCCAAGTTACAGACTTTGGAAGATACCATGACGAACCTACCATCGTCAGACGAGCTGCAGGTCATCGGCAAAAGCGTCGCGAACATAAAAATTCAATTGGAGGCTTATCAAGATTTCGAACACATTCAAACCACCATCGCTACGCTTCAGGCGTCTCTGGAGTTGATCAACGAAGAAATTAAAAATATTCACGCTGAAGCAAGTGCGTTGACGAGCATACAAGACACGTTGAGCACGGTTCAGCAGAAGATCGAATATTTAGAAAATTTGAACGTCGAATCGAACCTTGCTCATTTTCATCACGTACTGGACAACATACAGGGTGACTTGGAATCGTTACGGACGAGCGTACCTTCGAGCGAAGATTTGGAAAAATTGAAAACGGCGGTGACGGCGCTATCCGATTCGAGCGACATCAAAAGTTCGTTGAGCGATCTCGAGAGTAGGGTTGCCAATCTCCCCACCTCCAAAGAATTGCACGCTTTGAAAAGGAGCATATCACGTATGCTGAAACGACTGGAAACGGAAACGGCGAACGTGGAACAGATTCGAGACGAACTTGCTTCGCTGGTGTCGACGCTGCCCACTTCGCAGAGCGTCGCCGACCTTCACACGCAGTTTACCGAGATGCGAAGCATCGTGAACGATCTTACCGAGAAAAGTTCGAAATTGAATCAAGTCGAGAACCTTCAGAGTATCGTCGTCAACATCAGAGATCAAGTTGGAGTGCTGGAATCCGCGCAGGAATCGACGCTGACCTCTTTCGGTGCCAAGTTGCAAGAACTCAACGAAAACTTCAAGCAGTTGAACGTGGAAGTGAAAATCAAGCCGTCATTTTCTACAGTAACGGATACCATCGTCGAATATTTGTTGCCCGTACAAAATACACTGGGACAGCTTCACAGCAACCTCGTTAGCGTCGATACTAAATTTGCTAAACTGCATTCTCTGCAAGCCATCGAAATCAACAGCGTACCCAATCAACAGAGAATCTCCACGTTTGTCGAAGGTAACAAACTGTACATGTTACATCCTTATCATCCGTACTACAAGTTTCTCCTCGATGGTACAATTCAGATAAACGAATTTTCGTACTGGTCTCACGGCAGAAAAGCTAGCGTTCCCACCATGACCTTGATATCGAATCGTGGTGTTCAGAAAGCAGGAAATATTCCTCTGGCACGTTGGAACGAAACGCGCAACATATATGAAATACACGAAGACGAAGATCTCACCGTTTTTGACGTGAGTGCCGGCGATAAGCTGATCATTCAAAACACGAGCGAAGTGCCACCCTCTTTGAATCCCATCACGCTGGTGCTTCTCTTCAAACGTAATCTCTAAAAAAATGTCTAGGCAAGCCATCGTCGAAGAATTGCATAAACCTGCACGCCGCAACTACAAACGTTTAGCTGTGGTAACCAAGGGAATCGATGACCTCTGGCAAAGTGACCTCGTGGAGATGAGTAGCGGCAATCTAAAAAATGTGCATAAATTGAACAAGGGCAACAAGTACCTCCTCACCGTCATAGACACGTTTTCGAAATTCGCATGGGCTCTACCTTTGAAAGCCAAAACAGGAACGTGCGTCACGGAAGCATTCAAGACAATTTTTCGCGAAAGCGACAGACGGCCTCGGTTTTTGCAAACGGACAAGGGGAAGGAATTTTACAATGCCGTATTCCAAAAGTTTATTCGGAAACACTACATTCGACATTATTCAACCTTCAGTCACATCAAAGCCAGCATCGTGGAAAGATTTAATCGAACCTTGAAAACACACATGTGGAAACAATTCACGCTTCGAGGAAATTACAAATGGGTCGACATACTGCCGGAACTCGTCGACACCTATAATAATACAGTACACAGAACGATAGGCATGAAGCCAGCTGACGTTACGAAATCTGACGAGCAGCGTTTAATTTCTACAGTTTACTGTCCAAAGTACACTCCCACGACTACCAAGAAATCAAAATTCAAAATTGGAGACCAGGTGAGGATCAGCAAATTCAAACGCACCTTCGAGAAGGGGTTCACAAAAAATTGGAGCACGGAACTTTTTACGGTGGTTCGAGTTTTACCCGGAAACCGACACACGTATATAATAAAAGATAGTAGCGGCGAGATTTTGAAAGGAAGATTTTACGAAGAGGAACTCTCTAAAACAAAACACCCCGACACGTACCTCATCGAGAAAATATTGCGTAGGAAAGGCGACAAACTGTTTGTCAAATGGCTGGGACTTCCGGAAAAAAGTTGGATCGACGCGAACGAAGTGATCTTGTAAGTACATGGAACGTGGTGAAACGTCTACCGGATTCGGAAAGTAAAACGAGAAAAAAGAACGGCGAGTTGCTTCCCGACAGCATCCGCTGTCTGATCGTAGGTCCTTCGGGGTGCGGGAAAACAACACTGCTCGTGGACAATTTTCTCCTCGCACCGAATTGGTTAGATTGGAAGAACAGGCACCTCTACGTATTTTCGAAAAGTCTCGAACAAGCGAAATACAAGCAACTGATGAAACTGTACGATGGTCTGGACATTGCAACGTTCGCTTCGGAAATAAAGCCACTCGACGATTGTCGTGAAAATTCAGTCGTTGTGTTCGACGATGTCAT
The DNA here is from genome assembly GCF_977018435.1 of Lepisma saccharinum. Classification (NCBI taxonomy): domain Eukaryota; kingdom Metazoa; phylum Arthropoda; class Insecta; order Zygentoma; family Lepismatidae; genus Lepisma; species Lepisma saccharinum. Next base: position 93,760,515 of record NC_139231.1, on the reverse strand, counting down.
CCTGGAAAATCAAAATGAAATTCGCAATTTTTTCACGCAAGGTCGTCACAAAGGAATAGATTGCTTCTTCCTAGCTCAAACGTTTTCCAAAATTCCAAAACAGTTAGTACGCGACAATGCTAATTTCATATGTTTGTTTCGTCAAGATCACACCAACCTCAAGCACGCGTACGATGACTACGTAGGCGGAGACATGAACTACAATCAATTTTCGGAACGCTGCTGCTCCCACTGTTGGAACAGTGACGATTTCGGATTCGCGACGATCGACATGACGAGGAAACCCAACGACGGAAAATACAGAAACAAAATCAACGACTTTCTAAACGTTGCAACGTTGTGAGAAACGACGTGTATAAATAACGCTATGACGAAACGAAAAATCGAAGACGAAAATCTCAAGCTTCGCGATTACCTCGCGAAACGCTTCAAAGGTTGGAAATCCGAGAATCGCGGATTCTACGAAGAGAAGAAACGTCAAGATCAACCTGTGATCGACGCCATCAGCGATCTAGGTAAAGAAATTAAAGGCGTCACGGAACAAAATAAAAATTTGATCAACGAACTCGTACCACTTGCAGCTAAAAGTTACACCGTACCCACGCCCATTTCGAGCATTCCTTCGACGCCGTTCGAACTAAGAGACGTACCGCCACGACGTCGAGCCATAGGTAGCACGTCGTCGTCTTTGGATAAGATCGAGTTGGGACCTTTGGCACGAGACTACCTGAGCACGGGGAAATTCGACAAGGATGAAGTGTTCGGATTGTATCCGAGCATGGAGATCAACGAAGGCGGCGGTGTGGTTTGGAAGATTGGAAAATCGAAGGTGAGCTTCGAAGGCAACGACATTAAAGTTAATTTAGGCGAGAAGGATAGTTGGAACAGGTACCCGGGTACGGTGGGACTGTGGGAACTCGTTGCCAAAAAGCAGCCGAAAGATTACACCGACGAAGATTACCAGAGTTACAAGGAAATTTTGATCATGACGGATGCCTTATACCAAAACAACGACGCTACGCAGAATAGGGTCAAATCCAGCAGCGGCGAGAAGTACAGAAATCTCATCAAGCCGATATGGAACCAGGTGAAAACAGGCAGCGGCGTCAAACTCTACAACACCCTGCCCAAAGAATTCGTTTGGGTGGACGACGTGCGCAAGCTCATAGACAGGTTGTTGGTTATTGCAGGAGAGGAGACTGCAGGCAATCGTAATTTCTACAACGAGAAGGTAGGAATTGTGGACATGATCAGCACAAAACTTTCCAACTTCATCGTGAACGACGACAAGGGCATAGGTTACCTCATTAAAATTATCAACACGCTGCCTCCGAGATTCTGGAACGTGGCCGAAGGAAAGGGACTTGTGAACGACATCATCAACAAGTTACCTTTCGAGATGCATTTACCCGGCTACCAGTACTGCGGACCAGGTACCAAACTCGAGAAAAGATTGAAGAGAGGAGACAGGGGTGTGAATCCGTTGGACGCCGCATGCAAAGATCACGACATCGCTTACAACACCACTCGCACCGAACTGGATGCACGTCACGAAGCAGACAGAAAGTTAGAGCACGCAGCTTTCGAAAGATTCGTCAGCAGAGACGCTTCGCTGGGAGAAAGAGTTGCAGCACTGGGCACCACCATCGCCATGAACACAAAACAAAAACTTGGGTGGGGTATATAAATAACATACAGTAAAAAAAAACACATCATGTCTGGTATAACCGTCTTGCCACACGAACTGTTGTGTAAAATTTTTAAACACGCAGTAAACAGAGATGTTAATAAACTTTTAATCATAGCGAGATCAACGCCGGAATTTCGCATCCCTTGTGAAATGGCTGTTAAGGATTATCTTCGGGAGATCAGTGGCATGAAGTGCGGTGATCTCGACACTCTTCTTTCGGCTGCAGGGGAAAAATTAAACGAGAGGATGGACGAACTGCACGAGGCGAGGCAGGGAAGAAGACGATACACGGATGATTGGCGTAGATCTAAACAAGAGACGGAAGATATTATCACGCACATCATCGTGTTTTCCGAAGCACGAACTTTTTTCCTCTGTCGAAAACTTGATATATAAATAACACACACACTGAAAATTTCTCTTCAATATGACGACTGAAAAAATGAGTGACTTTCAAGCATTAAAACAAATGCTAAATTTGTCAGTAGAGTATGTAAAAATTCAGGAATTAGAAGTGGACAAACCTTACACGATAACTTCCGGTTCAATTGTTTCTACCCAGTATGGTCCCAAGGCGCGTTTGTTGCTCAACGCACAATACAGTCTATTTTTACCAGATCGATACGCTAACATGTTATCCGACGAGAAGCTAGCTATTTTAATCGAGAACAAAACTCAAATCGTGTACAAGGGTACAAAGGAACTTCTTGGTAAGAAAACAAAGCACGTAATAGAATTTGTGTAACGGCTCTGCGCGGAGTATATCCTTGAAAAAAAAAAATTACACGGAACAAAAAAAATCTCAGAACATTTATATATAAATAACATACCGAAAAAAATTACACAAAACAAAAAAAAATCTCAAAACATATATATAAATAACATACCGTGAAGATAACATATAGAGCATCAACATGAAGCCCAAAGGTGTCGTGTACCAGATACCATACTCCAATCTGAAAAATCTAGGTACCCTCGATGGTTTACTCACCAAAAAACAACGCGAGAAGAAACGTTCTTGCTTGATGAAAGGACACGGAATGAAATTACTTCTCAGCACACCTCAATTGAGACGCTTGCAGCGTTCGCGGAAACAGCAAAAAATCGGAGGTTTCATATTCAGCATCCCAGCCATCCTGGCAGCATTGGGGGCTGTTGGAAGTTTGGCCGGCGGAAGTGCCGCCATCGCGAAAACCGTCATCGACTCGAAGAAGAACAAAGCCGAGTTGGAAGAACAGAAACGTCACAACCTGGCCATGGAGAAGAAGGGGAAAGGTATAACCAAAAAACAAAAAAGCAACCTCGATGCTTTGAAAAAATATAAAAAAAAGAAGAAGCCCTGTCCAACTTCGATATTGAATCTCTAATCGAACTGTTGGGAATAAAAAACTTCAGGGGTGTTTTCATGTCCGATTCTCTACCCTCTGCTGTGAAGAAAAAGGAGTATGGCGTGGTCAACCTGGACAGTTACAAAAATCCTGGTACACATTGGATATGCTACCTTAAAATTGACGATAACATTGCATTTGTTTTCGATTCGTTCGGTGGCACACCGCCTGCCAGGTTGGTGAAGTATCTCAGTGTTGCCAACCTCTACTACAATGACAAACGCATCCAGGGTTTCACTGATGTTAACTGCGGCCACCTATGCCTTTCTGTTCTCGCATACATGTCTAAAATAAATAACCCGTCGGTGGAACATTTTCAGAAAGCATTGTGGAACCTGAAACACGATGGGCGTGTTCCATCTCACGAGCGAATCTTCGATCCTGAAACTCACGCTGCACGACGACATCGTCTATCCTAAATCCGTAGCTCTACGTGCATTCTACAGCATGTACCTCATACCTAACGTCACGCAGCACAATAATAAAATTAGTGTCGGAAACGAACACATCGTCGTCACGCCAGGCCAATACAATCTTTCCACTTTGCAAGCTCAGTTACCCAAAGGCACGTACCTTTCTCAAAATTCGGTCACGCACAGAGTGGAAATCGTGTCGGCAACGGAGACCGTGGACCTGGGCACCATGGGAGAACTTTTAGGTTTCGAGAACGACACCAAACTCGAAGCTGGCATCAAACATACGGCAACCAACATTCCTAAATTTCTAGCCATAGAAACTCTAAACGTTCACTGCAACGTGGCGGAAGGCATGATCACGAAATCCTCGGACGGATTGTTAGGAAGTCACAAGCAGACAGGAATCATAGCCACATTCAAACCCAGTTCCGAATTCATGGAACCGATCATCTACACACCCTCTTCGCCGATCTATTTTCCAGTATGCCGCAACCGCATAGACGACATAGAGTTGGTGGTGACAAACGAGAAAGGAGACGTGGTGGATTTCGCAGGTGCAACGACCACTGCCATCGTGGAGATCAACGTATAATAAATAACACGCATAGTAAAAATGGAGCAAATCGAAAGTTACGAATTGCAATCTTTCCCTCCCAACCGTCGCACGTTCGCCAATCTCAACGAAGCGAACAGGGAGATCGAATACGACGTGGACGTAGGCGACGGGTTTGTTCATCCTCACAGAGCGGACCTCTACCTTCAATTCGACGTGGTGAAGAAGGAAAGCGGAGACGCGTTTCCCGCAACAGCAAATTTGATACTCGTGGACAACTTCGTGCCTCATCTGTTCTCGCAGGTGGAGGTGAGGAAACACAACACCGTCATAGACAGAATAGATTATCCAGGCATCACGTCGACGGCAGTGGGAACATTGAAATTATCCAAAACTGACGCAGCATACTACCAGGCGGGAGGATTCGAAGCGGGGACGAAAATATCGACGAGAAGTCACACGGTGCTCTTTCCCATGCGTCTGCTGCCGGGATTCTTCTCGGACTACAAAGAGATCATGTGGAAGGGGGGATTGCGCGTCACGTTTCGAAGAGCGGCCAACGACAACAACGCACTGATGCGATACACCAACTTGAACGCTGACGGCACGCCGATAGCCAACACATTACCCGAAGCGGCCAAGTGCGTCATACGGAGCATGGAATTGAGAATGCCGATCGTGGAATACGAGACGAACTACGCCCTCAAGTACAAAGCAGAGATCTTGAAGAATCCACAGGTGCCGATTCACTTTCACGGTTACCAGTGCGTGCAGAAGATGGCATCGGGAAGTCACATGGAATTCGACGTGACGACGCAGTTCAACAACATACAGTTCGACATGCCAGATTTCGTCGTAGTGCTCTTTCAAACCGGGCGCGATAACAACCAGGAAAAAGATTCCAGCAAGTTCGACGACTGCAAGATCAAAAACATTTATCTGAAGAATGGACGCAACGAAGTGTTCCCGCGCGAGAATTACAACCTCGACATGACCAAAGACGATTACCTAAAACTTTACGAAGCTTACACTTCTTTCAAACGTGTGACCGAGGGAAGCATGGACATGTACTACACGCCCAGCGAATTCAAAACCCGCAGGCCGATGTTCGTCATCAACACATCTAAGAGAAAGCAGGTGGTGGTCAACGATCGAACCAACATCAAGGTCGTCTGCGAGTTCCACGAAGCCTTGCCCGAGGACACCGTGTGCAGCGTCAGCCTGATTGCAGAGAAGTCCTTCGTCCACGACGTGAAGAACGAGAGGGTCACAGAGCAGTTTTAACAAGTTTTTTTAACATTTTTTCTTGCACAATAAGAAATTTTTGTACTAGCACAATCAGTTTCAATGGCACAATACGAAAATTTCACTAGTTCAGATCAGTTACAATATCTTTTTTGCACTATAGCACGAGAGACAATCAGAAAATTTGCACAAAAAAATTTGTTGTTGTTTTTTTTACACAAGAAAATTAACAATAAAATTCTTTTTTATCGTTTCAGATGCTGTCGAAACATCAAAAACACATACACACACACTAGAAAAAAGCATGCAACTTTATTTGTAACACATACACATACATTCTCCATCTTCATCAAAAAAATATTATAATAAACATAATTATTTTTATCTATATCTCACAATAAAACTCTATATCCAAAAATATTACAACATCAAAATAACACTAGAGTCGTTAGTACACGTTGCATGCATTACGGAGGTCCTCTGTAGGGTTTCATGGAAGTTTGGGGAAAAAAAAAAACACGTGAAACCCTACAGAGGTGCGGTTATTTAGAGCCGCAGCCGTTAGAACCTTTTTTGGTTGGGCACCACGCACCCTGGCGGGGTTAGGGGCCAGGCATCTTAAAGAACAAGAATTATTTATTTGTTTGTTTGCGTTACAATACGAAAATAATAAGAAGCGCGCGCGCATATGCATGTGCAGCACATCGTTCTCGCGAAGAGGTTTGCAAAAATCGCGATATACATTGGCACCCAGAACTTGGAAATAATGCATATTCGCTCACCACTGTTGCCAGCTTAGTCTCTCTCTTCATCTTACATCAATATTTGGTATCTCTCTATCTTTTTTAGTTGGAGGTGGGTTGCCAACACACTCTAGTTAATAATGCTACATATTATACACACACGCACACACATACTGTGTTGCCATCCATCCCTCTTTCTCTTTTACGGCAGTATATATTTGTTGCCGGCTCTATTGCCCAGTGTATGTATGTTACGCCAGTATATAAATTAGCTAAGCCCTTGCCAAGTAAGAAAAGCTGTAGGTAAATATTAGCAACACTGTCGGTTGTTTAACTCTTCCCCCTCTTTCCTCTCTTTTTTTTTTTTGTAAAAGGCTATGGCAAACTAGTAGGCAAATTGCTTTATGCACTGTAAAGCCTCAAGCAGTATTGCCAGCTCCTTGCTTTAGGTTAGGTTAGACCAAAATAAAAACCTTGGTGACTTTTCGAGTAAGATGTTGGCAATACTGCAAGGCAAGCCTCAAGCAGTGTTGCCAGCTCCTTGCTTTAGGTTAGGTTAGACCAAAATAAAAAAACCTTGGTGATTTTTTCAAGTAAGATGTTGGCAACGCTGCAAGGCAGACCTCAAGCAGTATTGCCAGTTCCTTGCTTGAGGTTAGGTTAGACCCAAAAAAAACCTTGGTGATTTTTTTGAGTGAGGAGTTGGCAACACTGTGAGAAAATGAGGCTCATGCCTTACGAGAGAAATCCATTAAGGCGAGCCTCACCGAGCCTCATTTTCGGGCGTTGAACCCGGCCACCTACTCTACTTTCCATCTACAGCAAAAGCAGTGCCTGCAATAAATCAAAGAAATTATAAATTGGTATCAGTGAGTATGAATATAAATTTAATAGTTACAGACAAAATCTAGTTAAGAATACACAAGACTCATAATAATTGGTTGAAGGTCGTAATTGTGTTTAGTCGATATTGTTATTTCATTTCATTTGTATGCATGATTTTTAATAATATTCATACCATTCAATTTGATAATACAGTATTTCTATATTTTATGACAATGTGTTGATATAATAGTCCTCCTACGTGGCCGTGCGGTCTAAGTCGCTATGCTTGGATTTCGATTGCGGGATGTCATGTGTTCAGTCTCTGGGTTTTCGGCCTGTGTATAGGACCGGTGGCAATCCACCATCGCACAGTGTGGTATTTTAGTAATCTAGCTGGACAAAATTATTTAGCCTTCAATATGTAAGTTATATATGCTATAAAGTGTTGTAGGTGAAATACTAAAGCACTGCCAAGGGTTGAGACATATATTTCAAGAAAATATCTCATACTAATAATAAAATATATGACGATGATTGGCGTTAATTACATCCACTGTTTCCTTGGCAAATTATTATTATTATTATTATTATTATTATGTTGGTACAATATGGTATGGTATGGTATAAGATACATTTTTACTTTATGCAGTTGTGTAACATCTTGTGCAATGTTATGTGCAATACATGCAATAAAGCAATATCAATCAATTGGCCAAAATTTATCAGCCTGTTTGGAAATTATGAATTGAGATGTTTAACCTTTTGATTACCAAGCCCATTTTGCCATGTAAGTCCTCCGGGACCGGGCCAATTTTAAGCAAAATGCAGAGTTTCATTTAGATGACTGTAGATCGGAGGCTAATTGCCCTAGACAGGCGAATGAAGTACCATTATACGCAGAATGAACCATAGATTCGGACTACATACAATTTATGTACATTGAGTGTATATATGGATGCGAGGGGAGGGGAGGAACCAGAAAATTTCAAAATCTCAGAAAAATTGCCCCTCCCTTCTGGACAACAAATTACAGTACATTGTCAAAATACACATGAAAATGATCGCAGGCATGTCTGGAACAAGAAAATAATTGCACTATTATGATATGAACAATACAACACGACTTGTACCCCCAAAACGATATGTCTGTATGCCATTCAGCAAAATGCGCAGTTACCTTGAAACGACTGTAGGTCCGAAGCTAATTGCCCTAGACGGACGAATCAAGTAACGTTATACGCGGAATAAACCATAAAGTCGGACTATATAAAATTTATGTACATTGAGTGTATATATGGATGCGGGGGGAGGGGAGGAACCGGAAAATTTCAAAATTTCTGAAGAGAAATGCCCCTTGCCCCTCCGACCCTGGACCATAAAGTACAGGACATTATCAAAAATCAAAATACTGGAAATGATCGCAGGCATATTTGGAACAAGAAAATAATTGCATTATTATCATACGAGCAATAGAACACGACTTGTACCCCCCAAAAGACATGTCTATGCTCCAATGACTCAGTTTCAAAGGAATCCGCCATTTTCCCGCCTTTTTATGAAAGAACAAGACGTGCAAGAGTCTTTACGGTTCAGTATATGTGTTAACAACAATATAAAAGAAGAAAGTCGCAATTCCAGCGAAAAATAGCGACATTATGACGTAAAAACTACGAACATGACACGGTATATTTAAAAGATAGGTGGTTCCCCGGGGGTTACAGGAAGGTATATTTTTAAAGATAGGTGGTAAACAAGAGGTTAACCCCATGACGCAATCGCCTCTAGATGGACAAAACAATTATAATTAAAACATGTAGCGTCTACTGAAAGCAACTTCTGAATGGCTTCCATTGGCCTACCTTGTGCCTAGTGAGCACTCTGTCATTTGTGGGGAGTTTGCAATCTGCCCTTTCAACTACCCGGTTGACTCTTCAACAATCGGCACGGACTAACCCAGACTCTTGATTTTTCTACCCTCTCTCTCTCTCTCTCTCTCTCTTCCCCCTCGAAATTCACCCCCTCAGGCCAGACTGTCTGGAGGACCATTAATTAACAGCTGCTCTCCAATTCCACCCCTACCCCATCAGCAACCACAGTTACGAATGATCTCTCCCCGTGACCTAACTGATCACACAGGGTTGCCTAGTGACCACGTGCGAAATGTCATTCACTGAAATAAGCTATTTCGTATTTCATTCAACAGGTACGTAAAGATTGGATTAAGTATCTGTGCATATTTCGCGCACTTAGTATTTGCAAAACCAACGAACACAAATCCGATGTACGGTGACCTAGCAACACTTCCGGGTTTCGAGTCCTGAACCAGGTACAGTGTGTCCCTTTATCAATTTTGTGCAAGTATCGTTCCATTCTCATCGTCTCATTAGCCAAAAGTTGAAGAAAAACGTTGGAAGTATACAAATATCTATGTTGCATGCTGTATTATTTCGAGATCGAGGTTAATATATATTTATTTACTTATCACCTGTAACAGATCTTTTGCTTCAATTACAATAGGCGTACATAGGATAATGGAAATACATACAATACAGTACAACAACACAATCGATTAAAAGATGAAAGAACGAAAAAATGGAAGGAAAGAAAGAGAAAAAACTACCTTGATAATTGTACAAAGTATACGAGTACGACATTGTTTAGTGCAAATTGAGTATGCTTAATTCAAATAAAATCGTAGCATAAATGTACATATATACATACACACATATATACATATCACAATCTCCAATATATTTATTTTAGGCATTTAATTACTTTGAATTCTCTTAGGGAATGAGTCAGTCATTTTTATTTTCAGTTGTTGATGGTGTATTACTATCGTCTGTGGAAAGAAAATGTTGTCAAGGATAAGCGAATAGAACACTGAGGAACATACTTAAAGTACGACAGTTACCTAGGATTAAAATAACGAAGGTAGTCATTATTGCATCTTATTACAAATGAAGAACGTGTGTCCGTGAAACGTACATTTCAATTCGTTGCAGCCGTACACAAAATAATTACAAACATTGCAAGTACTTACATAAAAAAAATTACGAGTTTCAAAATAAGCAGGAATAATGAACGAAACAAACAAATGATAATGCTTGCTGACTAGATATTTTAGGTCTGACGTAGAAATTTAGTCGTTACGTATCATTCTACGAATGACGGTATCGAACCTGCCAATCCCGATTGATTAATGGGTGATGTAGTTTAATTATCATTCATCCTCAGATGGTGAGAGCACTTGTCATGAGGACAAGTCTGATGCTAAGCAGCAAGAGGTAATCCTGAAACAAAATGCACTAACTAAACAAACTGAAATGGCAAATAGTCACTCTTTGGTTTTTAGAACTTTTGAACCTGAATCGTACACGGTAGGTTAGGATAATTACCTGTCTAGACTCAGAAGATCGATGACCAAATGCAAAGATCGAAGTGTAAAATAATACTGACTCTCTCCAGGCTTCTCCTTCCTTCTCAACCTAATTCAGGCTCACTACTCTCCTTCCAAGATTCCCAAAAGAACTCCTGACTGTCTCAAGTCAATTCCAAAAGTGTCTCTCTACCAAGCCTGCCTTCTCCTCTAATCCTCTGCCGGTAGAGACTTCCCCACGCCGATTCGTCAAGTATTTCTTCCTATTCTGTAAGCAGATTGCTACCTGTTTACCTGCTTGCTTCTTGTCACTCCAATGTTTCAGGAAGTCTGTACACACTTGACTCTGCATAATTAAAATACCTCAGAGGAGCAGACAGCTGGTGAAAACAAGTGAATGACCCTCGGTCACATTGAAGCTTCTAGGAAAAGTATAATTCCATAATTCGTTACGGTTACACGTCAGTCATTATAGTAAAAACATTTCCTAGAAAAAGTTTTGTTAAATACTCAAACTGCCCGTGAAAAAATGACGAGTAGATATAACAATTAACATACATGATATTAACATATACGATATGTTTTTTGCTGGTTTATTTGGGTGTGAGGGGGGTGCGTCTCACACCAACCCTGTAACACTATCACTTTCAAAGGTATGTGTATATGTATTAATTACTTAATTTTGCCAGCGCATGGTTCAAGAACTGAAAGAAAATTTTCAAGAAAGTCTATCACACCTTCGAACACCACAACAAAAGTCCATATCAGCCCATATATTTAAAAGAAAAGTGAAACAGTTATGAATAATATTCGTCCACTTCAAACTAGACATCCAAAGTTCAAACGTACACTAGGAATAGATAAGAAACACTACGAAGAATTTGTACAATAGTTTTCGCAACAGACAATAGTCAATGAAAAGTGTTTACTCTTACACCAAAAAAATAGCACGTGGATACGATATGGACTAAGAAATTGCCAGCCCTCGTGGCAGATTGGTTAGCACATCGCGCTACGACGCCAGGGGTCTCGGGTTCGAATCCTGGCCTGGGCATGGATGTTTGTGAGTGTCCATTCATTCATTTCATCATATCATCACTCATCCTCATCTTCGCAAATAAGCCAAAAGTGGCACAAGAAGCGAAGTAAAATAAAGCAATTCAATTAATCATGGAGCAAGAAATTAATATAATTTTATAGGGATAGAGATGTTATTACAGTCATCAAAGAAGAACACTACAGCGTTATGAGTATATGACAGGAATATAAAATGGGGTATAACGAAAGTAGAAGAGGAGATTCTGGAGGAAAGATGGAGGAAGTGGGGAAAGCAAATAATTCAGAACAAGTTATTGATAATTGCAATTATCAAGCGAAGAAGATTACAGTAGTATGATAATGCGTTGAGAAGAAACTAGAAGGTAATGGACAGTATAGGGCATGATAATGCGGAGAGAAAAATAACATGAGGCTAAATTCGTTGATAGAAGATACGAGCAAGGACTGATGAAAGAAATGGAAGAAAGGGGGACAACGAAAGAGGGTAATTAACGAGATAAAGAAGCCACTTCGGTTTGAGACGTGTGGGAAATCAACCACTAAGACTCCGATGGGTGGGACATTTATTTAGAATGGGTCAAGAAAGAAGCTGATGTTGCCAGGGAAGAAGAAACCAGAGGAATAAGTGGAGCTACATCAAGGTGGATGGACTGTGTGGAAAGAGGCCTGAAGTTAATCTGGAATGGATTTGGAAATTGAAGACCAGGAAAGGGGAGGAGGGGGGTGTCTATGAAGAAGGACTGAAGAGGAGATCAAGGAGATCTTCTCTCTCTTTCTCTCTCCACCCTCTTTCATCTCCTTTCGATCTTATTTCTGCTTCTCTTCGTCCATCTATCTACTTCTATTTCTCTATTTCTCTCTCCATCTCTGTATCTTCCCTCTACTTCTACTTCCCTTCCTCTGTACGTCTCTTTGACTTTCTCACTTCTTTCTCACTATCCTTCTATTTTAGTCCACCATGGACTATAGAAGCAGTGAAAATAGAAGTTACAAAACATTGTTGTTCGCGATTGGACAAAAATACAGAGCCAGACAATCAGGAAAGTAGAGAAAATTCATGGGCAGGGCAACCCTGGCAAAAATCAACCCTCCAGCATACCCCCATTCTAGTCTCTCCCCCTAGGGAGACGTGGCCACCCCATCAGGTTAAAGGGGATTGATCTTTTTCCACGGTTCCTCTCCGACCGTGTCATTAGCGATGGATGCTCTGTCTCTAATTACATGACGAACATAAGGGTGATGGACCGGAGTGCAGCGGCCCTAGAGACCCCAAGTGTGTCTAATGATATGTCTGAGGGTCAGAATGGGGGGAAGCGAAGAATCTCCTCTTTTTTATACGCTGAGTATTTTCTTTGCCATGTATATGTTGCAATTTGCATCTAAGCTTCTTGAATTTTCCTCTCAATTAACTCGGATCAAAGTTCCGACATGTTCTCTGTAATTTGAGCCAAAATCCGTTTTTGAAGATCATGTTTCGTGTTAGGAAAATGCTACTGAGGGTCTGAAAAACATGTTTGATTGGCCATTGAAATATATTGTAGGTTCTTGAGTAGCTTTTGGTACTAGATATTACTGCTTTGATCCCCTGTCAGGACCAAGACTTGAATAGTGTTAAAGATCTTGACTGTTTGTATTATTTTTAATAATTATGAAAGTTTTCTTATAACTTTCTAGTTTATAATATGTGACGTACTCTTACGCTACTAGAAAACTATTCTTGCTTCTTCTCCAATGAACAAGAGACCTCAGTCAGGCTACACTGCGCCTTCCCGAGTAGTGAAAATAACTTAAAGATGTAATTAAACCTTAACTATAAGTTTATCCCTCGTATATGAGTTTACAAGCTGAAGCAATATGCAAGTTCATATATTTTTCTTTAATTTAGTAATAACACTTCAATCACAATAAAGTAAAACACAAGTACAATTGAAATTAATATTCTACAATTAACACGAAACAGGAAACACAAATGTTTCCTTCCGAAATCGCTCACGTACATTCAAGTATCGCCAAACACGCGGAAACTATTCTTTAGTCTCCGTTTCGGATCACTATGTTGTTGACAACTCCTTTATTTGATAATCGATGTTGTTAGACAGGTAGATAGAGGTTAGTCCATCTACTTGGCGTATTGAGTTAGAATTGCGTCATCGATAGGAGAGTATGGTGCGTTTTGAAGAACGAAATCCAACTTGTTTAAATAAAGGAATTTCTTTCTAAATAAAGTTGCCTGTGAGGTAATTAATGTTTCTCGATGTAATAAACATTGAAATAAACTAACATATCAAGACTATAAAACTTTAAACTACTGTGTAATGTTCAAGGGCGTTGCAACCAGTTACCTTTCAAGGTGTAGATAGAAATGTGTGCCTTACGAAGGCAGGGGTCATAGGTTTAAATCGTTAGTAAGGCATGGATCTGTGTTTCTGTAAGCATATATTTTATTAATTCCTTCTCATCACGATTACCTAGAGATAAATAAATCAGGTATAACCAGAATGGAAATATGGAAAGTTTTTGAGAGCCTGTAGAAGTTATTAATACTAATTTTGTTGGTGGCGCCTTCATGTTCACAGAATAAGATAAAAACTTTGTGGATACGTATATGTGAGAAACGGAGGGGGTCGGTTGGGTTGGTGTTTTTGGAAATAAGGTAATGTGGGAGAGGATTGGTATAAGAAATTTGCTTAGTGTAAAGGTGGCATTGGCCCGACCCTGTGGCCGAGTGGTTAACACATCGCGCTGCGACGTCAAGGGTCCCGGGTTCGAATCCCTGTCGGGCTTGGTTATTTGTGAATGTCCATTCATCAATTTCATCATTTCATCACTCATCCGCATCTTCGCAAATTAGCCAAGAGGCACAAAACGCGAAGTAAAATAAACTAAATCAATCAATCAATCAATAAAGGTGGTATTATCGTAAAGTTTGAGAGCCACTGGTGTATGATATTACGGCGTGATGATCCTATGCATCTCATATTATCTTCTGGCTGATGAGACGTACAGTGCTATACATGAATTTTCCACCTGGAAAGGCGAAGGAGAATGAGGTCGATTTTATTAGGATGCATGGCAAATTTAGTGCCGAAACGACCATAAATTAAACCTTTGTGGATATCTAAAGTAGTACTATGAAAAATTAGAGAGGATGTTTGAGATGTGTGGATATATCACAGGAGATTTGCATGGTTGGAAACTCATTCGAGAATACAGGAACCAAGGAACCTAGAGATTATTTTGAAATTGACTGAAAACTTGGTGACCTAGCTGCAGCGAAAAAGCTAAAATCAAAACTTTAGAATGTCCACAGAAGAGATTTTCCGTAGCAACCAATAGCGGTAGATCTCTTAGAGGGAGCTCAATCCTCTAGTAATTGAAACTAGATTAGCATCACCGGCTCCTACTTACCAGAAGCGAGGAACCGAAGGGTTTGCATCTGACCCAAGAAGTCCTAAACAAACATTACGTCAAGAATAGAACCATCCTATCGCCATTCTCTTTGAGGATACAGTAGCCAAACTCCTCTTCCTTTCTCTTATCTGATCTTCTGCAGGAACGCCCGAGATGGGTTCACGGGAGGTGAACATATATGCGTACCTCTGGAAGACTCGTGACTATAATACGAGCTTTCCTGCCAGCATGGTGTATTAATGCCTGTCTTTAGCTAGTGCTAAGCTGTAATGTCTGTATTTAGCCATTAAGACATTAATATCTTAATATTCAGGCTCCAAGGGCACTTTCGTTCCTCGGCTACATTTGCAGAACTGGTCATTGGATGAGATGGCCGTGTTACGCGTGAAAGGTATGGTAGGGATGGGCATGTTGGGGATGCTGCGAGATGAGAAGTTGGATAAGAGGAGCCAGGGTGTGGCCTAGCTTCTAAAGTACACGGCACATCCATGTGTCCTCCTGGCGGGATTGCATATAATTGACTCTGCAGAGGAAAGTCTCAATTTTCGTGGGTTGGATTCCTCGTGGTTTTGTTGGTACTTAATTGTGTCAGGAGTCATAAAAGCTGTTTTCCAAGGGCTGCTCAATTAGAATCTCTCTCTCTCTCATCCTTTCCCTTGCACACGCTTTCGTTCTTCTCTCTGTCTGTCTCTTCTCCTATCTTTGTATCTTTCTCTGGCGTCTTTCTCTCTCTCTCTCTCTCTCTCTGAATATGTGCTTTGGTATTCATATTTTTGACTCTCCTTCCGGCTCTCTTCCTATGTCTATTTCTTTTCTCTCTTTCTCTCGTCCTTGTCTTCATTCTCCTCAACTTCTCTATCTCTCTCTCTCTCCGCCCTCTTTCTTCTCCTCTCGATCTTATTTCTACTTCTCCTCGAGCTTCTCCCTTCTTTTATTCTCTCTCCATCTCTGTCTTTCGTACTTCTACTTTCCTTCTCTGTACTTATCTTTGACTTTCTCTTTCTGACGTCTTCTTTATCACTATCCTTCTATGTTTTCTGTCTGTCTGTCTGTCTGTCCGTCCGTCTCTCTTTACTACCCTATCTCCACACTCTTTCATTTTCTCTACTTACTTTCTTCTGTCTGTTTCTACGCCTATATATGTGCCTCTCTCTCTCCTTCTCCCTCTGTCTGTCTTATGTCGTTGAGTTGTTGTTGTTGTTGAGTTGGTGTCTTAAGTCCATTTTATGGACAGGAAGGCTAATCGGAACTAGACCTACAGTTTAAAGTGGGATCCGAACCACTATGTGCCTCCAGTGTGTCTTATACATCCTCCACTTCTTCTGTATGTGTTTATCTTTGACCCTCTCTCTAATTCTTTCATTCTGTGTGTATCAGTCTCTCTCTCATTCTCTTGAATCCCTCGATAGCGTAGTAGTAACGCCATCGCCTTGTCGGTCCCTGGCTCGATACCCCGTGGGACACATAGTGGTTCAGATTCCACATTAAACTTTAGGTCCAGTCCCGATTAGCCTTACTGTATACAAAGTGGACTTAAAACATTAACTCAAACCAAACCAAACCGATTAGCCTATCCTCGCATAAAGTGGGATCTGAACAAAAACTTACAAAAACTCTGTTTCTCCTCTCTCTCTCTCTTATCTCTCTTTCACTACTCTTTAATTTATTCTCGCCTTCTCTCCCTCTCAACTATTTCCATCTCAATTTAGGTCTCTTTGCATATCTCCGTCTATGTCCAACTAACATGAAGAAGATATTACGGGCGCACCTACCGCATGCATCTTGAATAAAATATGGTCGTCGGGTTAGTCTTAACGAATTACCCCCCTCAGAACTAGAAGTTAATCTAAATTCATCATGTGAATGTCTTAATCCTGCTTCCCGCGCATGGCGGCGGCGGGATGAAAGGCTACCGAACCTGTTTTTTGGCCTGCCGCCACCTTGCTGTGAAAATTGTGTCAATTTGTTACATACACAAAACATGTTTCGTGACCACTGGTAGTTCCACTCTTTTCCTCTCCTCTGTCAAATTCGCTCGTACCAGCAAGACGCCTTCTAGATTTAAGCACTACGCAAATTATTATTTTTTTTGCTTTGTAGGAGATGCCATTACTGTATTCAAATGTAAGGACGGCATGCATGAACCAAACAAGTATTTTACAAGGATACCGCCCTGTTTGCTTTGTAGAGATTGCGTACATTCATAATGTTGTGAGATTATGGTCGTAAAACTGTACCACAGAATGGAATCGACTATTCGTTGTTGCATTTCTTTACTGAAATATTTTCTTGTCTATTTTACTGGCATTTGCAACACTATTATTGCTGTATATTCCAACTCTGGTTTTGTGTCAAGAAATAAACTATATACTTACAATATTCTACATGATCGCTACTTGTTTCAACTTAAGCAGGGGCATTTGAATTTGGCGGCTTTTTGTGCATTTCAGATCCAGTCAATGTTCCCGTAGCGGGGATATACAGGGTGGCTCAATAAGTCACTTAACACCCCCAGTACAACGCCACTGCGGCATGGAACGTGAAAATGGCGATGACCAATAGTTGCCTGGCCAAGGGGGAACCACATTGACGTCACCCGCATGGTCGGCAGCCATCTTGATGTCCGCCATCTTGATCTCAACTTCAGAAATTTAAATGGGAAGGGGGTCGTGCGACATATCAGAATAGGCTAGAATTTCACCAGGAAAACAACTGTGACATTTGTTTTCACCTAACTTTAATTGTTGCAGAGTTAAGAATACCACAAAGTTATGGCTCAATAAGTCACTTAACACACCCCGTACAAGGGCACTGCGGCATGGAACGTGAAAATGGCGATGACCAATCGTTGCCTGGCCAAGGGGGAACCACACTGACGTCACCCGCATGATCGGCAACCATCTTGATGCCCGCCATCTTGAATTCAACTTCAGAAATTTAAATGGGAAGGGGGTCGTGCGACATATCAAAATGGGCTAGAATTTCACCAGGAAAACAACTGTGACATTTGTTTTCACCTAACCTTAAATTTAAGAGCGATTTCCGCATGGGAGAGTGACACGTCCTTTCCTTTTTGCTTAAATGTTTATTGTTCAAATAATCGTTAGTATGTGATTATGTGGTATTTATTGTTAGACCAATCACTGAAAATGTCCGGATATTGACTTACCGGTATGTACATATCTTGTAGTATTGGTTGGCATGGGAATTACGATTGTGTTTTGTCTTTACATAAAAGTTTAAAAGAGTGATGATGTGAATTGATCGTGTCAAGAAGAGCATATTTCCTTTTTCACTGATCTGAACGAAAATGCCACTAACACGTGAGGAACGGATTGCCATCATATTGATGTCAGGGGAGAGAAGTACGCGTGACATTGCCGCAGACTTCAATAACCGCAATCCTGCAAGACAACCGGTGTCACATGTGGCCGTCAGCCAGTTGCTGGCAAAGTTCCAAGATACTGGATCTGTGGATGACAAGCCGCGACATGGACGTCCGAAAACAGCCACGGATGAGGGTACTGCTGTAGCGGTGTTGGCATCATTTGCAAAGTCCCCAACCCGTAGCACACGGAGACTGGCGCTGGAAAGCGGTGTCAGCAGGGGTTCAATTCAAAGGATTGTACCGGACCACCACTGGCATCCGTATAAGATACAGCTGCAGCAGCACCTTAGTGAGGACGATCCAGACAGGCGTTTGCAGTTTTGTGAGTGGGCTATAGCACAACTGCAACGTGACCCTGCCGTCGGTAGCAAGATTATGTTCAGTGATGAGGCTAATTTTTATGTGTCGGGGAGGTGAATAAGCAAAATCTGCGGTACTGGTCACCCGAAAATCCACATTGGACAGATCCCAGCAAGGTGACGGGAGGCGGGAAGCTAATGGTGTGGTGTGGTACTTGGGGTTCCCGACTTGTTGGTCCATTTTTCATTGAGAGCAACTTAAATGCAGAGGGCTACTTGCTTCTGCTACGGGAGCAGATCTTACCATCCTTACTGTCCGAGGATGGGAGCTATCCTGAATGGTTCCAGCAAGATGGTGCTCCACCGCACTATGGGATGATAGTCCGTCAGTACCTGGATCAACAATTCCCTCACCACTGGATTGGTCGCCGAGGGACTGTGGAATGGCTTGCACGCTCACCTGACCTGACACCATTGGACTTTTACCTCTGGGGACACCTGAAAGCCATGGTGTATGCTACGAAAATCAGGGATCTGGCCCACTTGCGCACACGCATTGTGGATGCCTGTACTGCAATAACTCCTGATTTTCTTCAGAATGTGGTAAGATCATGGGAGAGACGATTACACGTGTGTGTTGCGCAAGAGGGACGTCATATTGAGCATGTGTTATAACTTTGTGGTATTGTTAACGCTGCAACAATTAAAGTTAGGTGAAAACAAATGTCACAGTTGTTTTCCTGGTGAAATTCTAGCCCATTTTGATATGTCGCACAACCCCCTTCCCATTTAAATTTCTGAAGTTGAATTCAAGATGGCGGGCATCAAGATGGCTGCTGACCATGCGGGTGACGTCAGTGTGGTTCCCCCTTGGCCAGGCAACGATTGGTCATCGCCATTTTCACGTTCCATGCCGCAGTGGCCTTGTACTGGGGGTGTTAAGTGACTTATTGAGCCATAACTTTGTGATATTGTTAACTCTGCAACAATTAAAGTTGGGTAAAAACAAATGTCACAGTTGTTTTCCTGGTGAAATTCTAGCCCATTTTGATATGTCGCACGACCCCCTTCCCATTTAAATTTCTGAAGTTGAATTCAAGATGGCTGCCGACCATGCGGGTGACGTCAATGTGGTTCCCCCTTGGCCTGATAACGATTGGTCATCGCCATTTTCACGTCCCATGCCGCAGTGGCCTTGTACTGGGGGTGTTAAGTGACTTATTGAGCCACCCTGTATTTTATTTAAATGGATATACAGTAGTACATACATAGATACATTTCGTGTTGTACAGTTTTGTACAGTTTGCTTGAATGTCTGTGTGTTCATTCAACTTTCTCTCATTTACAAGACATGTAATGTTATAATGTTATCCAAAGCCATGTGCCCTCTTGTACAGGGGCGGACTGGGGGTTCGCTGAACTGGGGCCTAAGATTCAACATACGATTTACTTTAAATTATGTGTGCAGTAGTTTCAATTCAAATTTAGGTTTAAGTTACACACACACTCTCTCTCTCTCTCTCTCTTTCTTTCTCTCTCTCTCTATCTCTCTTTTTCTCTTTCTCTCTCTCTCTTTCTCTCTCCCCCCCTTGACAATGTAGCGAGACAGTTTATTTTAATTTATGTGTGCAGTAGTTTCAATTCAAATTTAGGTTTAAGTTACTCTCTCTCTCTCTCTCTCTCTCTCTCTCTCTCTCTCTCTCTATATATATATATATATATATATATATATATATATATATATATATGTATCTTTCTATCTCTTTCAAAAACAACTGCGCATCGGAATCCGCATAGTGTACACAACAATACCCGAGAACAATTCGCGTTACCCGATCTGAAGTTGGAATAAACTTTCCTGCCCGAACCTAGCTCGGGCAACCCACTTAACGTTACACATTGCAACCCCGAACACAGCTCGGATAACCCGCTTCTAACTCAATTTATAAAATCGAAACACCCACTTAAGGGGTTCAGATGAACATTGACACATTGTAATTGCCCTTGAACATTACACTTCAGTTTCGCGTTATTGACATGTTATCATTTCAACATATGTTAAAGGTAACTTTATGTATATGGAAAATCCATTAATTAAACTAGGTGGACTTCAGTGTTCAAAATGCGTCATAACCTTTTACCAGCGACGTCACACGTGTCGGTGTGGTTATCACAGCGCGCTACGACGCCAGGGCTCCCGGATTCGAATCCCAGCCTGGGCGTGGGTGTTTCTTGTGAGTATCCCTTCATAAATTTCATCAAATCATCGTTCATCCTCATTTTCGCGATTACCCAAAAGTGGTAGAAAAGCGAAGTAAAATAAATCAATAAATGACACAATTCTAACTCGCTGGGATAAGTGGATGGACCAACCTGTATATACCTGCCTAAAGATGTTTGATTATTTATAATAATCAGTTGTCAACATCATGGCAATCTTCAGATTGACGAATCTATAGGTTTCATCTGCCAGAAAGTGTATAAATACCGATGCGCTTTTATTTTATCTCCTTCGACCTTCTTCAAGACAAAACTTGTTGACGTAGAGGTACGTCACAATACCCTGTCCAAATGGACGGATGAACTGTTGACTCGATCCAAGCTGTGTCCGAGAGATGCGCGCGCACTGTCCAAATGTACTTGATTCAAGTATAATTGTGTCGTATCAGCCAGGCTTACGGTTCTAAACTCTCAGCGATTTTAAGAAATAATCTGGCTATATATTGGACATTACAAATTTAATGTAGAGGGAGCAGTTTAGGAGGGGTATGGGGGGCAACGTGCTCAGATTCCAATATTCTGAACCCGTCAACTACTATAAACATATAGTGTTTAGAAATTTTGTCAGCTGCTAGACACCTGGGACAACAATCGTGGTAGTCTTTTCGAGTGAAATAGTTTTACTAGTTTTAAGATGGTGGATAAGAAAATGTTTTCCTTATGTTGAGGGTATAAGAAATACTGTAAACTGAGAGGCATTGAGCTGGTAACTTTGTAATAGAGATATGCGTATCTGCTAGTACTGATTCCGATTTGAATTTTAGTTATATTGGCCAAGGCTTCGGACAGTGGTTTGCCCACGGAGGGTTGGTGGGGTTATAACCCGCCCCCCCCTTTGGGTCCAGAATTTATAAAAGAATAAACGTCAAGGGCAGGAATGTATGGCAAAATGGGGGTTACTACTAAAAAGAAGTATACGAAATGCCTCCTCTTCCGTTTGAAAATCCTGGGCACGGCACTGGCTTCGGATATAATTGATTTTTCATGTATTACAGCTAGACTTAGGGAAGACGTTTAGGGTATTGATACGCGGAAGAACAGGGAATTATTTATTTTGTTTTAGAATAAGAGGATTATTTTCTTTTTTGTGTGCAAGAAGCAATAAAAAGTACAAGTGGAAGCTCGAAGCTAAGGTTGAAAGCCTCCGCGAGTGAAGAAACGCCATTTCTTGTTGAGTGCGAAAATATGGATGGTAATTTTATTTTCTCAGTTGCTCTCCATTCCGCCCCCTCCCCTTCTTTAAACATTTTGGGGGTGTTTTCGCCGCGCCCACCCCGTACGTGAGGTAAGGAATAGAAGGGGTGGTTGTATGTCGCCGGAAACAGTTGAACAATGGGGTCGTAATTGGTGCTGAAGTTGAGAAAATCGAGTTTGAAAACTTGTAAGTGGATTAACTTGTTGTTCGGAAGGAGAGGCTCTCCCTCCTTGTTCGTCGTGCCGCCTCGTTTTCTGTATGGAGAACAGTTCTCCAGTAGGCATCCTTTCTCCGGGAAACAACACACACCAGCATCTTTTACTGGTCCAGAATCCGCAGGGGCTAATGATGCCTCGGGAACCATGGAGAAGAAAATCGAATGATGAATGCGGCTAAGAGGCCTCATCTGGTGAATAAAGAGGAGAAGGGGCCAAGTTGTATTAGCCCCTGATGCAGTTAGCAGCCCTGGCTGGTTAAGTCTTTGGAAACTCTGCATCTTCGCGGGTTTTCTCGAAATTCTGAAGGAAATTTGACACCGAAGAAAGTGCAAGGGTAAAGAGAATTTATTGAGGAAGGGCCTTCACCATCTCTTTGACAAGTTACTTCTTGATGTCATTTGCAGGTTTTCTTTGAAATGGAATAGAATTAATCAGGAAGTTCCTTATTTGGGAAGAAGCGATAATCAAGTATTGTCACTTCAGAAAGAAATTAATGATACAATAATTCAGAAATAGAGAAAGACAAGTATGCAGATTAATCAACACTGTTGGAAGCTAAAGTAAAACTTGCTATATGCTACGGTTAAACTATAACAGTTTGCCTGCTAATTTACAAAATGGGATGCAACCATTTTCATTTACATTTGAATAATTTGTCATGCATAAAGTTAAGTAATGTAGTCACCGGCAATAAAAATGGAACACCTAGATCCTAAAATACTCCCTTCCCTGCAAGGAGTTATGTGTGTTGCCTAACTCTACGGCGGTGGTAGAAGTTTGCCATTGCAAATTTGCTACTTAAGTCCACTTATCGCCGTTGAGTTAGTCAAAGCACATAACGCCTTACAGGAAACCGAGCATTTTAGGATGTAGGTGTCCCATTTTCATTGCCGCTTACTGTGCACTTACAGAATTAA
Source organism: Lepisma saccharinum (assembly GCF_977018435.1). Taxonomy (NCBI): domain Eukaryota; kingdom Metazoa; phylum Arthropoda; class Insecta; order Zygentoma; family Lepismatidae; genus Lepisma; species Lepisma saccharinum. Next base: position 93,737,509 of record NC_139231.1, on the reverse strand, counting down.
ATCATTATTAATGATTTAATTGTACAATTGTAAATATTCCAAGCTGTTACCGGTGTCATGCTTATTTAACATTCTAGCCACAGGACATAGAAGTAACGACATAACTGCACCTGTGCTCACGAAAAAGACGGTTGCATTCCGTTTTTGAATATTGGTTTGCGATAAATATAGTGTTATTCTTGTCAATTTTGAGCAACAAAGTGAGAATCGTTTCATTGCAAAATATGTTCCTCGGATATAGCGATGTGTTTCCAGGGTTGAAGAAACTGAAATGTATCCATATCTTTCAAAATTTCCTGTCGAAAGTTATTTTTAAACTAAACGATAACCAATCTACCTGTTCATTCATAATTCTATCTGAAAACTCAGATTTCCATTAATACATTCATTCTGTGGAATCGCGTTTTGCCTATAATGTATCGTATACAACACACAAGTCATAGGTACACTGTAGCCAATCTCCAGGAATTACACACCTAGCAGAACCGTTCTCCTGAGATTAAAGGCACAGTTGGTAATATTCAGCAACATATGTAGCAAATCTTTGGCCTTTACGAACCCTCCACATCGAGGAACATGAGACCCAGTATAGCCAATCTCCATAGATTGCGTTCCATGTGGACCCAATTAATCTGCAGGATATACAGAGCAGACCTAGTTGGAGAAGATTTGGTAGCTGGTAGGGCTATTCTGCGATTGCATATGCATGGAGGGGATGGAACACTTCATTACTTGTACCTTTTAGAAATAATTTTTCTTGTTACATACACACTTTGGCATTATTTTGCCCTCTTTCGGGAAGCACCGTGAGATGTTCGAGCTACATGGTGGAGAACAGCGCTGGATGATTGAAAGATCCTCACATGGTGCATGTACGACCTTCACAGTGACGATAGCATTACTTGCTGACATTATCTAAGTACTGGTAGTCGAAAATCAAAAGTTGGCGAAATCAAGATATTTTTATCCCATCCCATGTCTCATTTTTGGAACATCCATCCGTCAGCCATTTCTCTTCCTTTTTTGTCTTCCTCTCCGACTTTCGCCAACGCCGCTTTCCTATCCTTTTATTCCACGCGGAAGGATTTCATCGAATTACCTCCTCTTCTAGTAGGATGACTAGACCAAGGCAGAAACAATGTGCTGTCAGTTCATATCCAGAAACTGCATGACGGCGCATGCGCGATCTCTGCGAGAAGAGATTTCCTCACGGTTGTCTGGTTCCATGCTTCAGCCTCTCCTCCCATGCAAATGAAACCATTAAGGACGTCTACAGATGTCTGAATCCGTGACAACTGTCATCGCTTTCGGTACGAGCAGCGAAGAAAACGGAGCTAAATGTCAGATATTCCTTCAGGTGCTATTGTACAAGTTTCCACGTGCTAGGGATGCGGCAAAAGGCGGACTGGTGCCCTCCTTAAACGAGAAATATCGCATCGTATCATTGTCTGCTTGCTGCGAGAGTTACTCATATTTTTAAAGCGCGAGATTGAAATCAGGGTATGAGTTGATAACTTATGGTGCCATGACATAGTGATGTACCAATTTTGATTCTACCTCGAGTTTCATATCGGTATAGTGATAACCCTCGCGTCTTGTAATAATGGGGTCTCAGATTCCATTCTCTGAAGAGGCTACTATCGGATTAAAAATTATAAATATTCGAGTTCGGACTCCAATTAATAATTAACCGGTAGACCTACATAAAAAAAGAGTTACATTAAGATTTAGGTTATTCAATTCTGCGTTAATCTATGCTAACCACATTTATTTTCGAGTAGGCCTTATATTTTTCATCGTGGCGAGAACAAAAAAGGGGCCCGATTTTTTTAGTTTTGCAAACGATCGCTCTCTTTGAAATTCTGTAAATCAAAAACGGGTTGTCGATCGTTGTGAAATTTTAGTACAGTGGAGGCATTCGTTTTCAAGTTTTCAAAAATTGTCAAAAACCCGTTTTCTTCAATTTTGCGAAACAACTTTTTCCTAGTATTGGGTAGCCCTCTAAATGCAATATTGGTCTTTTCTTTAAGCTCTTTGCATATGTTTTTAAAATGCATTGTCATTGTCAATTCACATTGCGAAGCCGATTTTGTACAGATTTTTATTCAGAGGAGTAAACCTTTACGCGGAACGTGGCAAATGGGCACACAGCGATCTCCGATAAACCGTGAAAACGACGGGCTCGGGCTGCGAGTGAATAATTTTTAATTGGAGTCCAAGCTCGAGTATCTATAATTTTTAATCCGACAGTAGATATTTTCATTCAGACGGACTTATTTTTCAGAACTTGTAAAAAGTTAAATTTCTTTTAGGTCCACTTTATGCTCCGTTATGCTAATCGGAACTACAGTTTAAAGTTCGATTCTAAGTACTGTGCATGTGCCTCCACCAGGGATCTAACCCTACATAATTTGGCTAAAAGGTGATCTGCTCAAGAGGCCATAGTGGACCAGGGCCTGCCAAGATAGTTTTTCATTTGGTGACACATGGCCAGCACATTGAGTCCCATTTCCAACATTTACGGGATAACCTTAGCCAACTACTTCATCTTTTCAAGTATCTCTCCAGTAGTCCTCACGATGCTCGGTCAACACCTAATTCTTTTGGCTCCAACCTAGTATACAACCCGGAACCATTTGCCCAATAGCCTATGAAGTCATTATCATTTAGTGTGAATCCGGGATAACGTCACCAGTTCAATACTCAGCTTGAATAATCCCAAAAATAACATGAGAACATAATTATAATAAAAATACATCTTCTATCTCCTCGAATAGTGTTCGCGTGCAAAGAAAACAGATCTGATGGAATTACTCCTAACGAATGAACCGCCCTATCCAATTGAATCATTCAAAGTAAACGAATCAGCACGTAACCTATAAAATTCAAACGTGAGACATTTCCCACAGCCGTGGGTGAAAGCTTTGGTCAACAGCCGCAAAGGACAAAGGAGCCCGAGGGGACAAACACGGGTTTTATTGGATTTTTTCCCCTTCCTGCCCAATTATAAAAAAGCAGAACGGAATTCCTTTAACTTCTGGTCTGGAAGAAAGAAAAAAACAAGGAAAATTAAGAGGCATTCAACATCACGGCGTATATGTTGTTTTTGCTCGTTACCCTGCTCAGAAGTATGAACTTAGTCACCATATTTCATTCCAGAAATGGTAAGAAAAACTATAAATAGACTGGACTAATATTTAAAGGTTCCTACAAGCAAGTTATTCAGAGAACATCAGAGAACTGGTAGAAGTTATTTAGAATTTCGGCTACCGTAGATGTAGTTGATTTGATATTAATGAAGTTGACTGAATGTTTTTTACATATACGTATATACATAAACAAGATCTGTCTGAATTGAAAGGTATGACAAGAATATCAAGACTAATCCTATAAATAATGCAACAGGCTGAGTCTGTGATTAGTTCCAAACCTTTTACATGAAAATTATCTTCGCTGGCCCATTCCTTCACATTTATTTTGTTACTAATAATCTATATTGTTTCCGGAATATCTGTTGGAAACACCAATCGCCAAAATGCATCCCTATTGTTTTCAAAATCTCTGACATGAATGGTATCCACCAAAGATATTGAAATTCTGATGGAATTTACTGTTATAGAATAACAAAATCATTTTTATATTTTAACTAATTTTAAACAGTTCTGCTGAATATATGAACCTTTAAATATCCATAGAAATATTTGATAAATCTTGACATACATGTCACTAAAAATCATTATAATTGTTTCATTATGGTAACGAAGCCAAAGATTTTGGAAGTGTTCTGAAATTTCTGCTGTAAACTTGTAGGCTGTTTGTAATGTAGACACTGTCCCCGTTAGCTTATACGAGCATAAAGTGGACTTTAACAAACAACAACAACGGTAAACACCGGTATTATTTAACATAGTTTTTCTCTATACGTGACAGAGTGGTTAGCACAGTGCGGTATGACACCAGGAGTCATTTCATCAATTTCATTACGCATCCTCATTTTCGCGGTTAGCCAAAAGTGACAGAAATCCAAGTAAAATAAACGAAATCAATGAATCAGTCTAAACGACAACGAAGAGAAATAGGATGTTTTTACCTCTGCAAACAAACCGTCCAAAATTCCTATATTGTGCATTGCAGGAAGCCAGTTTTACATTATATCTTCAGTTCATTTTCTTCTGAAAGTGGCAATGCTTGGGAGTTGATATCCAGATTTTCTCTGCCGTTCTAGGTCATCCTTATATGGAGACACACTTGCACCCCCTTTAAGCATTTGATTTATGAAGAGTGGCTTTTCAAAATTAGATATGGCTCCAGCCGTCTCTTATTTCCGTTCCTGGTTTCGTAGACCACTTCAGTTCGTAAACTTCGAAACGTACAGAGGCGGAAATTGGAGTTCCTCTACCTTGTTCTGGCTCTTCAAAATCATTCACCTGAGAACGGACATCCCGGGGCGGGTGCAGTGGAGTTCCTCCTTTTCACGAGGCATTGATTTCGCGTTGCAGACTGCAACACAACACCGCACAAGCTTCGAACTGCGGTTACTTTTCCAACCGACTCGGCAAAAGCTTCCGACCTGGCTGTAATTAAGGTTGGCCTTTATCAGGAAATGCTCCAGGAATGGATGCTGTGAGATCTCTGCCGAACGTGCGGGGTGGAAACTCTAGCAGAAGTTCTATCCCGGGTTACCAGCCATAAGCAAGGTACCATATGGAAATGGCTTGCAGTACGGAAAGTTAGGCTCGTAAAAAAAAAAGGCATAAGCGAATTGAAGTCTGCAACGTATTTTCTCTCGTGTTTATTCCTGGCGCTTCTAAAAGCAAGGTTCGCTGCATGAAGACCTGCCAGAAACTGTGCATCAAGCCACACGCATTACCTTCAGTAATCATATTACCTACGGACCTAGTTACCTTTGCGAGGACTGGAAACTGTTGTTAACGTTCCCACACACTTCATTTCCTATTGCAATATGGCCATCCATGGCCAAAGATGGCTCGATTCCGAAATAACGTAATAATTACGTGTTTGTGTCATATGCATTTTATTGTACCTCAATCCATTGTCACAATTCACTGGTCGATTGTGAAAGAACACAGGAGCCCTGTTTCGAATAATAAGGCATTGATGTTCTTATGCTACTATTCTTTCATCCATCTCAAGAGTTCATCTTGAGTTCTTATTGTTACTATTACCCTAGAGTTTAGTTGTAGAAAAAAATAGTTTTAAAACACACCAAAATACATAATTTAATTGATGTTCAGTCAGGAAAGATCATCATAATTTTATTATCGTTCCTCCCTTGCTTTATTGATCTCATTTGAATTCACCTTTTCTGTGTTGCATAGCACTTTCCATTTGTGTTTGCTTTAATCCTATTTATTTATTTCCTCCTGTAACTTATCTATTCATTCATCTCTTATAATAGCAAGAGAATTAACAAAGTCATTACGTGTATACGCTGTGGTTACCATAAGGACGGTGGCTTGTGAGGAGCTACCATGGAAGATATAAGTTTCAGATCATTGCTTATTGAGCGGGATCCAAACCACTATGTGCCTCCACCTGGTACCGAACACGGGCTCCCTTGAATACAAGGTGACGACAATACTATTACGCCATAGGTGAAGCCAATGGTAAGATCATTATGATATGTTTGTGACATCTCGTATGAATGTTAATATTTGTAAATTTCTGTTATAATGTCGGGAGATATGCCTGGAGAGCTTTGTTCCATAGAAAGATAAATTTTTATCTATCAATGTGCATATTAAATTCTTGACTTCATTCCACTGTTTTTTTACTTTATCAATACTTACAGTTTTTATATTTTTAATGTATCGTCACATTCAATTATTATGGAGGGGTGTAAGGAGTGATCCTTCCACATAGTACACCCAATTGTCAACCTCACTTGCACGTAGCACACCCTGGACTGCATTTTGCAGACTAACTCTGGTGTCTGAACCTATGGCCAGTATAGCCTAATCCTCGTAGGACTGTCTGTGTGTTGCCCTGTGTTTTGTCCTTGTTTGTGGTGAGTGCCCCTTTACAGCCTCTCTTTTAACCCAAGTAAGAATATTTTAGTCTCCGATATTATAGTTATCTTATTGGTTATAATTAGTGCTCGGAAGTTGAGGAAAAATCCTTTTTTTTTTCCTAGTGTCTAAAGACGAGGCCCAACATAATATATGTTCATTTTGGGCCATTGTAGGCCAGAAAAGGGTGGGTTTTATTTGTCCTTTTTTGCCTTTTTCGGCGTTTTTTAGCTTATTGGTCCTTCTTTAGCTTATTTTTAGGTCTTAACGGCTTTTTCTTGCAACTTCACCTTCTTCCGACTAGATTTTTACTGACCATTCCCAATTCGAATCATCATCAGTTCATCACCTCTTAACATTCTTTCTGTAGTAAATAAATAAATATATTTGAACCATCCCTGAAACGAGAGCACAACATTTGTGGACGACTGAAGCAGGTACGGTACAAGGTCCTTTAACCGTAACTTGTCTGGAAGGTGTAAGTGGCAACTTTATCTTGTTTTGAAGCTTTCAGCACGGTGTATACGACCAGACTGCACGCGCCTGAGAAGATCTCAGAGTCAGATAAGGAGGTGCCTCTCATATTCAGTAAATATGTAATTAGAACTGAAGTTATTAATTAATTTGGATCACATTTATACGTCCTTTTTTTTTGTTTTAGGTCCTTTTTTGATATTTTTAGGTCTTTTTTGGCAATTTATAGGTCTTCAACTTCCGAGTCCTAATTAGAATTAAGGTAATGGGCTGGACCCCTATAATGTGACGGGTGCAAAATACCCCAAGTGCTGACGCACCCAAAATTCCATCAGTCAATCAATCAATTGTTATGGATTATATTTACATATAATTATTAGTTCTTCTCTTCCTCTTTCTCTTTATCTATGTCCACTCCCACTTATCCTCCTCTCCATCTCACTCTGTCTGATACTTGCGTTTCTCACGTTCGTGTGCGTCTATTATAATCTCGCATGTACTGTTTCTTTGCTTATATTTTTACTCTTTTCCTTTCAATTCTATCTCTCGGGTCAGTCCATCACATTCGTTTATTTTCACTTTCCCTTCATCGCCATTGCATCATTTCCAACCATGTTGAATAACTCCTTATGTACAGGGTTCTTTTAGTGACTAGTTGTGTTTAGCTTAAATACCCTCTATTTTCCTGTCAATATTTCTGAAGCATCCATATTCGTTGACTGAGAAGTCTGCTTGAACTTGCAGTCTACCTCCACATTTTATATGTCCTCTACTCCTTCAACGAGTCGCTTGTGGTTGTTCAGAAGACAGAAGAGGGTGTAGTTCACACAGACAGCTCGAGTCTCCTCGACGCTCCGCTGCAACCAGAACATTTTATGGACACCGTGAGCATTAGAGCAAGATGTCAGGACTAACAGAATTGTAATTGACTGTGATGAATGCAAGAGAGGTGCTGATTTAAGTGGGTTCCTTACTTTTGGCGAGGTGTTGCCCCGTTCTGAGAGATGCGAGAGGAGAAAGGGTAGGTGTCAGGTCAGGAGTAAGCGATGCTTTTACTTGCCGTGATTTCGCTTGTTGAAGAAGAGTGGAAAGTACATGGGTGAGGTAAAGCGCTTTGGAAGGAAGACGTAGAGACATATTTGAATAGCAGTGTGGAGGTAAATCCGGAAAATATAAGTGTTGCAAACTTTGAATTCGAAATATACCCTGGAAGGTGGAAGAAAATAAAGAACGAAGACTACTAAAGGATTAACTAGGCTGTTAGTATATGCAGATGACATTCACATGCTCAGATACAGTTACGAATAAAACTAAACTACTTTCAATTAGCACATAAAAAAGGTATTTTTAACCATTTAGAAACTATGTAGTAAAATTTGGGTGGGCGGAGCGAAATTTTCACGGTTATTTCGTTTCGCGGTTCATTCATTGGCGTATAATTTTGAAATTATTCGTCCACTGATATTCCATTTGCATTTCTTTCTAGTTCCTTTCGCGCTTAATCCGTTGTGTGATTCTTGCTGTCTCTTATTCCGGTGTTGTAGATCGCTTTCGCCGAAAATCTTGTTCGAAATTTGTTCTGCACTTAATCTGGCACCGAAATTTGGTTCCGCGCTAAAATATCTTCGCCAATATTTATTTCGGGCTCAATCCTGTACAAGACTTCGGTTTCGCTCTTAATGCAGTTCACAGTATTCCTTTCGCTCTTATTCCCATTCTAGGTTATTCCTTCCGCACTTATTCCTACAGAAGATTTTGTTTTCGTTCTTAATCCCGTAAGCGAATATTCCTTTCGCACTTATTCTTGTAGTAGAGATTTTGTTTTCGCGCTTATTTCTGCACAATATTTTGCTTTTGCTCTTAATACCGTTCCGGATTATTCCTTTCGCACTTACTTCAATATTCAATTTTAGTTTCCCGCTCAATCTCGTTTGTGATTATTCCTTTCGCGCTTATTCCTGCATTACATTTTCATTTCGCGCTCAACAACATTCGCGATTATTCATTTCGCGCCCAATTCCGTACTGGTTTTTCCTTACGTTTCGCTGTTTTCGAGCTTATTTATTCCTTCACGCTTAATTCTCTATTGTCCTTCGTGGTTGTTCTTCTTGGTGCTTAGTCCATTTCGCAGTTATTCCAACACCCCTAAAATACAAGTGCACCGGCAACATTGCTTGAAGTTGAGACTGGAGACAAAACGGTTTGAAGGTCCTGGAGTGGGTCGTTACTTCCAGATGACAGGAGGCGTAATGTAATCCTCTGAGGGGTCTTCTGGATGTAGTACCTGAGCACCGAGCGCTACTTACCAGTGATGACTTTGTGTTAGACAAGTGAGGACGCAGGGAACTAACTTCGTCGCCGAGTCTCGACGAACGTAAATCGTAATCAGGTTGGGAGAATCGAGACAGCCTGGGAGACTTTGTAAAGGCTTCTGTATCGAAAGCACTCACGGAAGACTGGCAGCTTCTAGAAAAATGTAAAGTTAAATATTTGCTTATTTGTTAAAATTCACTGAAAAATTATATTACTTTCCTCTTGAGTGAATTTGGAGAAACACCATAAAATGTGTGCTTGGAAAAAGGACTGAAAAGCATGGTCGGATCTTTACCTACAGATTAAAGCACATTCCGAATCACTGAAATAGTCCACACCAGTATCTGGTGTTCGTACTTTCGGCATTTATACTCGGTCCCTGTATCTCTGGAGCAAACCAACGAAAACAAGTAGTGACGAGATACGTGAGAGGGAATGATATTGCGTGGAGGGGAGGGAGGAAGCGACTGCAGTTACCAACCTTCACAACAGTGTGTACTGCTTCGTTCTGCCCACTCGATTTCCTCCCTTCTCTGCCGCTATGCGTGGCCTTGCTCCAGAGAGAACCGGAACAATCGTACTTCTTTTATTTTATTTCGCTTTTCTGCTACTTTTGGCTGATAGCGAAGATGGAATGAGTGGTGATAAGTTGAAATGGATGTAGGGGCAATCATAAACACACATGAACAAAAGTGACGTAGCAAGGCATGGCCGAAGCGAGAATTGGGCTATTTAAACTCGTCTCATTTTAGTGGGCACAGCCTGAGAGCTCTACCCTCACTGCCTGTGTCTGAGGATTAATATTTCCTTACATGTTTAAAACCTGAGGCTGGGATGGGGCGCTCAGTGCAAATAAGGACAAAGCATCCCCACAGAGGATTATATTGGCCGTAGGTGCTGGCGCCAGAACCTCGTTGGCCTAATAGAATCGGTTACCGGTGTGTACTACGTGGATGTAAGATCGGCTTTTGGGTGTCTTAATATAATATTTATATCCTGACATTGACTCGAATCCAAACCTTCGGCCGACAACGTAGCTTGTACTTATCGAGGAAGAGAGTGAGTGATAGCGGGGCATGGAGGTCTTCATATGCATCCTACTTTGCAAATTTTATGTTTACTGTCACAAGAAATGCACGTGAATGAAAATACAGTAAGTTTAAATATTTTATAATATAAGGTAATGTTGCAGAGTTGTCAGCTTGAATAGGTGGAAAAAATCCCGGTTCTCCCCCGCCGGGGATCAATCCCGGGTCTCTCGCATGGTAGTCAGACGCCCTAACGACTGAGCTACCGTGGCTCGAACCATGGATTTATTATTCTATTTGACTCTGAGCCAAATCATCATCCATCCTCTTCGTCGCGATTAACCCAACAATTAGAAAATTGACTTGAGAGAAACCAACATCGGAAATAAGTATCGAACCCAGTCAGTACTTCTTTAATGAATTTCCTAATATATATATATATATATATATATATATATACATACACACACCAAAACAGGATTCCATCCATTCTGTGACACCTCCGTTCCAGATGCAAGGAGCGTATCGAATTTTGCAAAGTATAAGAACCACAAGAGCGCCTGAAGGGGAGGAAGGAATGCGAAGAATACGAGAAAAAAGAGAAGAAGAGGAAGAAGAAAGACGAAAACTCCCAAGTTCCGATTGGTTCTTAAGGTGTGTATTCCCGAAGGGACTCCCAGCCTCCTGTGAGGCATGGGAGGGACTCCCCGTCTCGCGTACGCCTGGAATTGACAGTTTCGCAGTTGTAAGGGAAAAATATGTGAAGCGCCCGCAACGAGATTAAGGGGTTTTTGACGCCGTCTTGGGGAATCCCTTAGGCTGGGCCACATAGAAAACTTCAGCGGCTTCAGAAACCGCCGCCGGTGTCTTGTGTCAAAAGGGGTGAGCGATGAGCGCGGAAACGTTGGAGCCCGATATGGCGTAGGTGCGTTACGCAATTTTTCCCCTCCCTTAAGTTCTTAAAATGTATTCCTTCGCGTTATATATTTATGGCAAATAGAGTAACGAAAGAGGTAGTCCACGCTTTTTGTTTCAGAAGACAAAATCTTGGAAAAATAGGGAGGTTTGCACATAAATATTGATAACACGCCTCTACAGTAGAGATTAGAGTGCTGCAATGAGCAATTAGTTCTCACGGCCAACGCTAGATGGCATACAGAATTGATAGCTCTTCCGCTCGAGCGAAATACACTCGAACTCTTGATGGTAGTGGGCCCTCAAATATGGATCGTGAAGTGAACGACGAAGTGAAATTGAAAATTAAGTGAATATAGTCATCATCTCCATGTTAAAATGCAGTTTTGTATATATTACTGAGATGTGTGAAAATGAAATAGATTATTATTGGCTGAAACTACCTAAGATGACATTTTATGTTTCTTCGATTATTGTCACATTAAAATGATGATCGATTAAATGCTATAACTGCATTTTATTATTTCGCAGAATATGATTATCCTTTTCGGTAAGTGAACAATGATGTACACGTACTTCTTTCACTATGATACGATATTTGTAATTGCTTAGGCAGGTGTCTCAGAATGTGCATCCATTTTACGTTTCGGTCTGTAGATATTGCACGCCAGGGGCCCGGGTTCGAATCCTGGCTTGGGCATGGATGTTTGTTAGGGTCCATTCATCAATTTCATCATATCATCAATCATCCCCATCTTCGCAAATTTGCCCAAAGTGGCACAAAAGCGAAGTCAAATAAAGCAAATCAAATGAAATGTAGATATTGCATACTTTCATATGTGCTGTATTTGAGTTTTACATAATAATATACGGAATTATGATTTAGAATTATAGTTGCATATAGTGGTTTCCTTCCATGTATGAGTTTTAGGTTTACTCTGAAATACGGGACGTTGCCAATCATTCCATTACGAGTGCGTAATACGCTCGAGCGTGGGAGACTCGATCGAGTTTTAGCTAGCGAAAGTGGTCCGATACAGCACTCTAATAGAGATATTGGTAATTTTCTAACTGACATCAATTATGAATCGAGCTTTGTACAAACTGGACAGGTTTATTCTCGTCCTCAGAGACACTTCTGCTGCCGCTAGAGCGTGAAGCTAAACTAAAATGAACATCTCTGACATGTACTGTCACTCTTTTCTTATATCCTTGTCTCCCTCTTCTACATGTTTTTCCGTTTATCTTTACTTTTTGTTTCTCTCTCTTTTTCTTATCATATTTTTACGTTACTTGATTTTTTTATTTTTTATTTCTTTCTCTTCCTCTCTCTCTCTCTCTCTCTCGATCTCCCTCTGCTTATCTATTTCGGATTTCGTGTTACTGTAGTTCTTTCGCTTCTCTATTTTTCTCTTTATCGGTTTCTCTTTAGTATTTCTGCCTTTGAATCTTTGTCTCTCTTTCCTCAACCTCTTCCTCTGGTAATCTATCTCCTTTTGTCTTTCTCCTCTATCTTTCTGTCAATTTCCCTTTAATTGTTCTTGTCATTCTTTCTTTGTGTCTCTTCCTTCTCCATCTCCCCCTCACCACCCCTCTCTCTTTCTCTCTGCCTTTATTTCTCTCTCTCTCTATCTTCCTCTGCTTATCTTTATCTATTTGTCTTTCATCTTTAGCTTCTCTATCATTCTATCACCATCTCTTTTATTTATTTCTGCTTCAAATTCTTAATACGCCTTCCTCCTCTTCTCGCCCTCTCTCCCCTCCTCTGATTATGTATTTCTTTCTTTGTCCTTCTTCACGTTATCACTTTCTATTTAATTTATTTTTGCTCCTCCTTCTTTGTACCTCTTCCTGGTCTTTTCTCTCTCTCTCTCTCTCTCTCTCTCTCTCTCTCTCTCTCTCTCTCTCTCTCTCTCTCTCTGCTTTTCAATCTCATTTGTCGTTCATTTTTGACCTCCACGATGGCGAAGTGGTAGCGTCGTTGCCTTATTATCAAGGGGTCCCGGGTTCGATACCCGGTGGAGGCACATAGTGGTTCGGATTCCACTTTAAAACTGTAGGTCCAGTCCCAATTAGCCTTACTGTGCATAAAGTGGACTTAAAACAGCAAATTAATCAATTCTTTCATGTTTAGCGCTCTATTTTTCTATCACCTTCCCTTTATTTCCCTTCTCATTCGTTATGCCTGTCCTTCCTCCTCTTCTCTATATCTCTCTGGTTATCTATGTATTTCATTATCTTTCTGTTTCCATATTTTTCAATCTCTTATTTTCTTACTTACATTTGCTTCTCATTCTTTTTTTTGACCCTCTTTCTAACACCATTTATTGGTGGGCTAGAGCCTGCCGTTGCTCACCTAGTGGCGATCCCATTTTTACAGAGAAGAGAGATTAAAATACGATGAAACTATAATGTACAGTCACCGGCAATACAAATAGGACACTTAGATCCTGAAATGCTCGCTTACCTGTAAGGCGTTATTCGTTTTGCCTATGTTCACGACGATAAGTGGATTTCAATAGCTATTTCTCAATGATAACTTCTAACAGTGCCGCAGATTTAGGCCACACACATTACACCTTACAGGGAAGCGAGTATTTCAGGATCTTGGTGTCCCATTTTTTTGCCGGTGACTGTACAAAAAGATTGCATAGAGACTATACATTAGAACTGTTGCAATTAATAGCGTACTACCAGAAGGAGACAAACAATTAATGTCCTTTCTACAACGTAGTTCTTGCGAGCTGGAAACGTTCCACGCTCCATGACATCACAATGCATCTTCCATCCTTTTCTATTAGGCGAAATTCCGCGAGTATTTATGGACAAGTTGAAAACCGCCAAAAAATGTTTATGGAACTGGAACTGCTGGAATTGATGCAAGGAACTTGTGGCGCTGTGAAATATTCTTCAGAAAGTGGTAGCAAGTGTGGAACCCAACTTGATCTATGACCTCATAAAGCATTCCAGCTGTACCACGTTCCCTGTTCCAATGATTTACACGGATACGGACCCCATCTATAACGGGGATGCACCAATAGCATCGAAACATTCGTAGACGACAACTTGGTAGTTTCCACCATTCGTGGAGTCTAGTCTCGTTGTCTGCGATAGACATTGAAATTGTATCATTCAAGAGTTCGCACCTCTGATTAAGAACTGCCTGATATTACTAATCCGATTCTTTTAGTGAAATTTTAGATTAAAATCTTCGAAGTTATTCATTTTGAAGACATTATTAATGATCGTCTGTTCTACTGCAGCACATCTTTTGAGCTAATTTCTCTTCGAAACTCATCACCACTCTGTCTTTAGCTTCAACTCGTTCTTCCTTGGAAGGATATAATAATGTTAATTTTTCATTCTTAATTCCGAATATGAAAAGATCTAATGAAAATAGAGACACTAGATGTCTCTAGTGTCATTCTAGTAAAAAAAGTTGAATTTTGTACTTTATTGCTCTTATAGCAAAGGAAAAGATATTACCTTTACTCAAGAATATCGAACGTCTTTAAGTTCTATTAAATTATTCCCATGGGTTCATTGTTGGTGTGCACATTCATTACATATTTCCATTTCTTTCAAAACACGATATATGCAAATAAATATAAACTTGAACGAGTTCACATAGTTGTAAAAATTATTAATTTCTGTTACTGGGGAAAACTAAATATATGCTTACAGGCCGAAACCAAGTGTTAGGTAATAATCAAAATCTAATTATTGATAACAGTTTCAGTTGATAACCAGTTTCCAAATTCAAATACTTAGGAGTTATATTAACAAATGGAAATTATATTAAAGAGGAAATAAAATGTAGGCTTAATTCAGGAAATGCATTTTACTTCTCTCATCGTAAACTTTTGTCTTCTCGTTTAATATCTAAGAAACTAAAAGTTAAAATATACAAAACAATAATTTTGCCTGTAGTATTATATGGGTGTGAAACTTGGTCCCTTACATTGAAAGAGGATAATAAATTGAGAGTATTTGAAAATAAGATCCTTAGGAAAATATTTGGGCCTAAAAGGGATGAGGAGACAGGTGAGTGGAGAAGGTTACATAATTTAGAACTACATAATTTATATTCATTTCCAGATATTATTAGAATTATTAAATGAAGAAGACTTAGGTGGGCAAGCAATGTGGCACGAATGGGAGAGAAAAGAAAAGTTTATAGGATTCTTGTTGGGAAACCTGATGGTAAGAGACCAGTAGGAAGACCAAGACGAAGATGGAGGGATAATGTTGAGATGGACCTAAAGGAAATCGGTAGGAATGGAAAAGAGTATATAGATCTTGCTCAAGATAGGGACAGATGGAAGGCCTGTGTTGCTGCACCCATGAACGCTCGGGTTTAAGAAGGCTCGAGAGTTAGTTAGTTGACCAGTCCTGCAATTGTTTCGATTATATTTTCTCTCTTTGAAAAGAATCAGGGAAAACGTACAAAGTTATCCTAAATGATTAATTAAGGATCACCGGGGTTAAAACCCGTTTTAGGCCTATTACTGAACTTCTCTACTAAGTTTCTGCTAGACTACCTGCTGCGTTGAGGATGATTGATTGGTGATGCTGAATTAAGACTCGAACTCAGGAATTCTATACTAACCGCTAAAATCGAAAACATCACAAAAAAGGTTAGGCAAGCGAAACCATGTTTTATATGGTTCAAGATCTGGTGGCCTCTGGTTGCATTCTTGACTACCTTGAAAGCCTTACCCGCGCATAAATAGCCACCACGAAAATTTTCACACACACCTCGAAGGATAAATACATATAGATTTAAAAATGAATAGAGAGAATGACAGACAGAAATTGATAGAATGAAAAGAGAATGGACGAGAGGATGCTAGTAAGACAAAGAGAAGAAGTACGAAAGAAACAGAGACGGGAAGGAAGAAATGAAGAATGTGAAAACTGAGGGAGAACAGAAAGAGTTAAACAAAATGAGGATGGAAGGAAAATGGATATGAAAAGAGGAAATAAAATGAGAAAGAAGTTATAAGAGGGACTAAGGACCAGAGACAGATTCAGAGAAAGAACAGAAGAAATGGATCAAAAGAGAAATATAAATAAAGGAGAAAGCCTTGGATAGAGAAACAGAGAGTAATTAAGAAAGGGAAAATGCAAATGAAGTTAGAGAGAAACAGAGAATGATAGAAACGAAGAAAGGATGGAGATTCAAAGGAAATTAGAAAGAAAGGAAGAAGAGATAGAAAATGAGAGGATTAAAGAAAGAAGGAATGAAAGAAAAAGAGAGAAAACAAAAGAGAATAAGAAATAGAGGGAGAAAGGATGAAAAGATACATAAACAGTGAAGGGACGAATGAAAGAAATAGATAAATAGATGAAGATAAAAAAAAGAGAGAGAGATTTTTAGAAACCAAGTGCCTTGAAAATAGTTCGTCTGACATTAAGCTCACCCGAATGAAAGTCTACTGTATAATACACTGCATGCACTTAACCCCAGAAAACAGTACTGATCCAAAGTTTGAACCCCCGAGAAAAACCAAACATACAATTCACGCTATCATCACAGCAATCCTCCCTCGCCCAATACGATCAGAATGAAAGCATCAAGTAAAATGCCATTTGACGGGCAGCATTATACATTTACCATGTAACCCTATCCGCGTAAGGGCAGAGGAGGAAGACCAGTTCGTGCTAATCGGAAAGGTACATGAGGAACGAGCAAGCTGCACGCAACGGAACCCCAGTTCCGTGGTGCATGATTACACAGTCATTAGTATGCGAGATAGGAGGCAGAGTGTGTGTTGACCATGCGTCATATCGGGAGCAGGAACAGAAACCACGTTCTGGTCACTTGAAGATGTAATTAACGCAAGGCTTTTAGAGGGGGAGAAAGAATCAGATCTCAAAGAGCTGCAACGAATGATTTACAAGTATAAAAAAAGGGCGGAGAAAGAAACAAAGAAGGTAGCTACTGGTATTGCCGAGGCAGTTAAACATCGTGTCACGCCAACAGCATTAGACTCTCGTGCTTCTTATACTGAAAAGGTGATAAAAACGTTACAGATAGGGAAGTGGCGATTGTATTGAAGGAAGAATGAAAATAGAACAGAATAAACAATAGCTTTCTCTCTAACAACAATACATGTTGCTACGACGCCAGGGGTTCCAGGTTCGAATCCTGACCTGGGCGTGGATATTTGAGAGTGTCCATTCATCAATTTCATCGTATCATCACTCATCCCCATCTTCGCAAATTAGCCAAAAGTGGCACAAAAAGCGAAGTAAAATAAAGCAAATCAATCAATCGCTCAATCTAACAACAATATACTAACGGAGCTTTGGCGACCTCCATTGTGTCAAAACAAAGAAATCAAAATTCGCTATACTTTTTCCAAAACATTAACTTCAAACCTTAATATGTCGAGCGGACCTCCCTGGTGACGTAGTGGTAACGTCGTCACCTTGTAATGAAGGGGTCCCTGATTCACGACCCAGTGGTGGCCCTCTGTGGTTCAAACAGCACTTGAAACTGTAGGTCCAGTCCCGATTAGCCTTTCTGTGCATAAAGTGGACTTAAAAGAAGAACTCAACTCAACAAGCGACCTCCATTGCGGAGTTGCCAACACAGCTCGTTACAACGCCATGGGTTCCGAGTTCGAATCCAGGCCTGGGAATGGGTGTTGTATGTGAGTGTCCCTTTCATCATATCGTCACTAATTCTCAACTTCGCGATTAACCAAAACTGTCAGAAAAGCGAAATAAAATAAACCATATCAATGAAAACTAATGGAGATTTGAGACAAAAGGAACAGAGTGATAAGTGACAAACCACTTAATTGTCACTCCTGAATTAACCTTCGTAAATAAATGTAACCTTTCGTACCGGAATGACAGGACAATATGCACGTGTAGTTTATAGTTTACATGTTACCCTGACTAGGCCATTTATTCCATATCGTGAATCGTGTCGCCTCGGTCTATTGGTGGCCTGTGCTCAGTAAATGCTACAAATTGGAGGGGGAAGTGTCTATTCCAGTGCTTGCTGTTTGTGATCGTGTTGCTTGTCACTTCGGTCTGAGAGCTCCCTAGCGATTAAGGTAGATCAATCATAAAATATTATCTCTTTCACTTAACCAACAATGTAATAACGGTGAATACGAAAAAGAATGTAATAGAGAGGACCTGTCGACAATAGGTTCGCTTTTATCCTCTAAGAAAATAATAAGATAACAAAAGGAGACAACAAAATTAACAATTAAGATACGAAAGAATATGATAACATGGAGTGTATATCAAGAATATCTTACGAGTTCTTTATTCACTGTACATTACAGTAACGATTAATAATGAAAATACAATTCATTTTTGTTTATCAACGAAACATTAACAATAAGGTAAAAGAAGAATGTAAAAGTAAAGGAAATCAAGGAAATGTTTCTCTTTTTTCTAACCGTAATATATTAACGATTAAGAATGGAGATAATACAGGTTCAGGCAATTGTCCGGCACTACCCATTTAATTTGAAAAATACTTGACAGAGGGCTATTAAATTTCGGATATGGGTAATTGGGGTGGGGCACACCAGATGGGGCTAGTATGTATCATGAAAGCCGCCATCTTGGAATTACATCCAGATTTTCAAATGATACATGATACACACTAGCCCCATCTGGTGTGCCCCCACCCCAATGACCCATATCCGAAATATAATCGCCCTCCGTCAAGTCTTTTTCAAATTAAATGGGTAGTGCCGGACAATTGCCTCACCCTGTGTAATAATGAAGACTGTATGTCCTTGTCTCTATCAACAATATAGTACATTAACGATTACAGAATACAGTTATTGATCGATTCACGATCCTACTTCCGAAACTACGGAGCATGGTTGTTACATAGTGTTCAACCTTTCGTCTGTTCCATCCAATCTTCGGTTACCTTCATCTTAGCGCTTCGCCTAAAGAGCGAAGTTAATTTACCAGACTACTTACCTACTTTATCCTCAACATTACAGCCGAAATAGGGCCCTAACTTGGGGCCTAACTTCAGGGGCGAGGGGTTGAATCGAGCTTGTGGCTTACCTTGAGGGTGAGGGCAAAATCGAAAAGTTTTCCGTCCCATGAAAATAGCACCCAGGATTATTTACTAAAGAACTCTTGCATTTGCGAAATTACAAATATTATTCTTTGAGTGAGTGAATTATGTTATTTATTTTACTTAGCGTTTCTGCCACTCTTGGCTAATTGCGAAGATGAGAATGAATGGTTGTAAAAGCCCCACAGAGGATTATACCACAGATACTGGCTGTGAGTCCTCACTAGTGTGCAAAATGTAGCAAGGTTGACATTTGGGTGTCTTCTGAATAAGTCACCCCTTACATTTTTCAAAATTTATTAAATCTGAAATTGTGTGTGCGTGAGGGGGCGTGGAGGCAAGTAACCCCCTTGCCTCCTCCATGGTGTGCCTATGGGGTTCATCAGCCAATGGATGCTATCCCAATTATCTCTATTCGTCGTCCTCATCTTCTAACTTCCAATCTGCGATGTGCGTCTACGCGTAAACAACGATACTCTACATTCTACACGTAGACTATTTTATACACGTAGATTACGTAATCTATGTAAAGAACATGGCGAAAGGTGATAACTTAGCAAAGGGCGCCGTGGAATTAAAATAAAATTATACTGCGTATCAGTTGCTGATGTGTGAAGAGAACTTTTCACACGCTTTCTTCCAATTTCTCACCTAGGAAGAAACCTACGATAGGAAATATTCTAGTGTTTTATGGGGAAAAGACCACTCTTGCCTCACGACTGCCATCTGTTGTTGTTTTTTGCATACTATTTATCTTCTTCCATAGTTGATGAGAGAAGAGAAGAGAAATTTTGTTGTAAATAGGATTCTTTTCATTTCGTTAGGAACCAATACAGTTGAAAATGTCACTTTCCTTTCATGAAAGCCTTGAAAATTCATTTAATGCAATTTAGATTGTCTACGTAGTCCATGTAAACTACAACCCAATGTAATCTACGCGTAGATTACGTGTAGACAACGCATGTAGACGTAAACTTATAGTCTACGGCACATCACTGCTTCCAATCTTCTCAGGCCGTCCTTCACGATGCAAATCCTCCTCTTCTTGTTATTTTTACCTCTGTGGACTTCTCCCTGTTTCCCCGTGTGTTCACTCTGTACTCTGACACTCATTCTTTACCTATAAGGTGATTATATCAGACACTCTATCTGGTTCCGGGTAGAACAGTAAAGATAAAGAGAATTAAGAATAAAAAAAATAGGAAGAATGTTCTTTCAACAACAGGTTCTGCCTCATGTCATAAACCTACCACACATATATTATAGAAGCAATATTTCCCCAAACCGATATATACCTGCACGCCACTCTTAATTAAAAGTCAGAGATAAGTCATGGGGCCGATAAGAGTAAAAGGCGCTTTCCTAGATACGTGTATCATAAGTGATGACCTTCCGTGAGATTGTGAATTCATACAGGTATATGGCATGCGTGTGTGTGTTTTTTTAGTTCGTATGGAATGCCAAGGTACTAGTCTCGTGCGTGAGTTCTTATGCGCTTAAGCAAAGGCAAGAACAGATGATAAGGAACCCGAAAAAGCCATCTTTTTTTTCTGATAATGTTCGCTTGCCTTTTTCCGCCTTTGTAAACACTTTTGGTAAAGTCCACCTGTCGTAAATGAGAATACTCGCGTGCTACTGTGGGTTTCCATGTTTCAAATAGGAGTACAAATGCCTTAGTTTCTTACAGCAACGAGTAGAGATACTAACTAGCCTGTATAGTCACGTTCCCCATTTGTGTCGGAAATATGAGTCTTAGAGAGAAAACAAGGGTTTCTTTTAAAGTCGCACGGTAAAAATATTGTGCAGCCAACAGCAAACATACCGTATTTCACAGTGTGCAAATTAACAAGGGGGATACCGGGAATTTCCCCTTACGAAAGGAATTATTCCCGGCAAAATAAAATTATTTTTATCTCTACCAGGGATGTTCTTATCCTCTTAAACGATTGATTGATTTGCTTTATTTTTCTTCCCTTTTTGTGCCACTTTTGGCTTATTTGCGAAGATGGAGATGAGTGATGACATGATGAAATTGATGAATAGACACTCATAAACCCCCATGGCCATGCCGGGATTCGGAGCCGGGACCCCTGGCGTCGTAGCGCGATGTGCTAACCACTCTTCTCTTCAAAGACATTGGAATTGAAAGCAGCATAGAGTACACCATTTCTTAGCTATGTATCAAACACAACCAAAAAGTCATTAGTGTACATTAATGGTCCAGTGAACAAAGATTTCCCTGCCGAAAAGTATGCAGCCTTGTGGAGGGCACCATTCTGCAACTGAACAACTCACCGAGCCAAGATACAGCAGGCTGTTTTCCACTTACCTTTCTTTGACAAAGTACATAAATTAAAGTCTTCACAAGAAACTTGTAGGCAGGTTAAGTTTGAACTTAGCAATAAATATTTGGTCAAGTTTTCCGTGTAACAAGTTCAAAAGCTATTTTTGTGTATAAGATTGGGTTGTCTTAGAATGTGAATATATAGTGTTTCTAAATTACGTTTAAATTCTATCACATGATTTAATAGCATAGGTTAGAACCAATGTTCTATGGTACATAGAACCGCGAGGCAATCGTTTAGTTTAGTGACTGGTAAGACATACAAATTCGCATATGCCCCCCGGAAAAGAAAATAAACCTACCTCCATTCCCCAAAGGAAAAAGCTTAATTCGAACAGTGTATTACACCGCGTCGCACACTGCTTTTTCGATCCAAAAATTGGTTTATAACCTTCCATCGCCTAATTGTTGCATCGACGAGTCAGATAGGAAAAACATTATAGCGGCAAAAATCTTCTTTTAGTTATCTTACAAAGAATAAGTAGCTTGCTTGCACTTGTGAAGGCCAGCAAACACTCCGTGTGGTGCGAACTATTCACCTGCACACAGTAACTCAAGGCCAACGAGCAGCAGTGGAGGAGCCGCGTGTTTTTTTTTTTTTATTATGGGGGAAGACGCCCTCGTTTTCACTTAACTACCTCCCGTTTCTTCTGTAATGATTACAATGCCACACTGCACTGTTACTCACGATTCATATGACGAGAGGTTTGACGAAAGAAAGAGAATAGAGTGAAAGAAAAAGGAAGGAAAGAGAGATAAAATAGAAAAGTGTGAGGGAAAGGAACGAAGGAGAAAAGAGTGAAAGAAAACGAGAGAAAGATAAAAGAGTGAAGGAAAGAGAGAGTAAAGTGTGAGGGAAAGGAAAGAAGGAAACAGGAGTGAGGGAAAACGAAAGAAAGAGAAAGGAATGAAGGAAAAGACAGGAAAGAGTGAGAGATAAAGAAAGAAGGAGAAAAGAGTTAAAAAAAGCGAAAGAAAGAGAGAAGAGTGAAGAAAAAGAGAGTAAAGAGTGAAGTGAAAGATAGGAAAGAGTGATGGAAATGAGAAAGCAGTAGAAAATAGTGAAGGAAAGCGAAAGAAAGATAAAAGAGTGACAGGTAAAGAGAGAAAAGTCTGAGGGAAAAAGAAAGAAGGAGAAACGAGTGAAGGAGAACAAAAGAAAGAGAGAAGGTTGACGTAAAGAGAGAGGAAAGAGTGATGAAAAGGGAAAGAAAGAGAAAAGAGTGAAGGAAAGCGAAAGATAGAGGAAAAAGTTAAGGAAAAGAGAGAAAAGTCTGAGAGAAAGAAAAAGGAGAAGAACATGGTGAAGGAAAGCGAATAAAAAGGATTGTGTGAAGGAAAAAGATGAAAGAATGAGAGGAAGAGAAGGAAGGAGAAAAGAACGAAGCCTCCCTGCTAAGCTCATTCCCTCCGCTCTGCAGTCCACACGTGCATACAAAAGGACTCTAACAAATCACGGCAGGTTGACCAACGGAAAAAAAAACATTTTGTTGCTTATTGCTACATTTCTCATTACTTGAAGTACCGTAACCACGTTCTTTATATTCTTCAGACTATCTGATGCAACGGAAGGATAAAACCTCCACCAACCCTCTTTTGGTTACGCAACAACCAGATCAAGTGATCTCCTGGATGGTTGCTAAATCCTTCCCCTTTGCATGCAAGCTCTGCACGGACTCCAGATTAACCCTGGAATAGTACCTAAACAAATCTATGTTTAATGGTACCTATACGTGCCATAGACGTACACATAAAAAAAAAGTTACTATACCCTCTATAAATGATTTAATTTTTTTCCATACTCTTCTCGCTGCATTTTAGATACTTTTTATTGTTAATGAATATAATTAAAATAACATTTTTCCGTAAACTCATACATTTTAAACATTTATAAACTAGGTTGCATAGAAAGAGTCATAATATATATGCAAATACGAGTAGGTAACTCGAACAGCAAGAAAATAATAAACAAATAAAGATTATACTTAGGTATAAGACAATCCCTTTAACTAGGAAATGGATGTAAAAGTATTAATGAAGAATACATGAACTAAAATTTACTCTCTATCACTAACAAACAGTCATTTAGACTAGCCACAATAACTAGAAAAAACTTCATGAATAAAAATGTTCACTCCTCCTTCCACATCCAGAACAGTAAATAGTTACAAACAAATCAGTCTTTAAATTATCATTTTTTACAAATGTGGCAAACGATGAAAGAATGCTCGCCACAGATAGGCTTTTTGCAGTTACAGCAGATCATTTTACTCATCCTTCTCTTTTTATACGAGCAGTAAGTACAGTACTGCCTCTTTCCAGATTTCGCTGCAGGTTGAACCACAACAGGTGGATCCACAACGGCAAGGCAATTTTGTATGCTGCTTCTTAGAGTGTGAGGCATATGTGGCTGTTTCATTCGTTCCTTCATCCATGGAAACGTTAGTTGATTTGCCAATTTGATGAGGAACTGAAATCTCGACAAAGGCTTTGCGTCGTCATCTTTTTTCTTTTTCTTGTAAAAGTTGAGCACATATATTATGTAAGAGTTGTAGCATGCAATATTGGCATTGGCATGTTGTAGCTGAAGGCCGAGATGATTGTGCTGCTGATTGAATGATGGCCTCCTCGATATCTTCTTCTTCTGACGAAGGTTCATAGTTTGGGTCCAAGTCGGTATCGTCAGGATCCTCAGGAAAGGCATCTTGATCCACTTCAATTTCGTCTTCAACCTCGCTGCAATCGGATTCATCTAACTGAAGTTGCAGTTCTTGTAAAATCTCATCTTCAGTAGTGAATGTTTTGTTTGTGTTTGTGCCAGACATCTGGAACAATAAGGTAGGTACCTATGTAATCATAAACTCATCAACGGTACCAACACACCTGGCAAACGTAGTAACACTACCTCATGAATGGTAATAACACGTCTGGCAAACGTAGAAACACTACCTCGTGAATGGCACTAATACGTCTGGCAAACGTAGGAACACTACCACATGAATGGTACCAATACGCCTGACAGGCGTAGGAAAATTTACGTTAAATGGTATCAATACGTCTCACAGTCGTACTAGGCTTTGGAAAAAACAAAACACTGATCTTGACGTGAACTGCTCGGCAATCTGAGGAACACTGACTTGCCAAGAGAGTTTCCGTTGAAGCATACCTGGGAAGCGGGAGTAAGGTTCCCCCCCGAAACAAGATGGCCGCTGTTCTTCCACTGAACTACGTCTCTTAGACGCATAGGTACCATTCCAGGGTTAAAGGTAAGTTAAATCTTCGTAATTCTGTTCTCTTCATGATCATTATTTCAACTTCTACCTTCGAAATATACCTGTTCCTCATTTTCTTCTATGTCACCAAGATATCTGTACCTCTGTCATCTATTTTCTTTTCTATTTTCCATCTTGTCTCCCATTGACAGCGTTGTCATCTATTTTCTTTTCTTTTTCCATCTTGTCTCCTATTGACAGCGTTGTTGATTTCATAGTTTTCATTTACAGTTCCACGTTTATATTTATTTCTGTATTTATTATTCTGACACATTGGCTACTGGGTTATATATTCTTCTATCCCTAGAATCTCTGAAGCAAGACCGCGCATAACGGCAGATAAGGGAAGAAAGCGAGTTGGCAGAGAGAAGCGGTACACGCTTCTTCAAACGGCTGGTAGCCGCAGTCACTTTTCCCCTTCCACGCAATTCCGTCCCGTCTCACGCGTTTATTGGTCGAGCTCTCTCGAGTCAGGCAGAGACATATTTTCGTTCGCTTGCTCCAGAGATTCCCGGGGCAGAGTATAGGCTTTAAATTTTATCTTGCTGTATACACAGCGGTTATATGGGTAGTAAGCAAGGGTTTCCCAGATATATAAACCACTCATAATCGAGGAAAAATATGCATTTTTTTGCCACCTGAGGAACTAGTTGCAACAGAAATGTAGTAAAAAACAGTGAGGAATCCGATTTTCAAGAGTCTACCTCTCTCTGATTTGTAGTTTCGCCGCCATCTTGAAAAATGGCGCTCAAAATTGACTTTGAAAAGTAAAAAAATAATATCTCGATAACGGTGCATTGTACACAAAAAGTGAAGATAACCAAAATGAAAGAGTAGAAAATTTTCTATGTTATGGTTTTTGTTCGATATAGCTATCATAAATCTTAATTGAATTACAAAGTTTAAAACATTTTCTTTAATTTTTGGAATTAGAGGAAAAGTTGGTTTCCGACACATATAACGGCGAATATGTAAGAAACTATGCAATTTACGCCCTAAAGTCTCTGAACCAAAATCATAGCTCATAATTTCCTCTAGAGAATGGTTTTTGTTTAGTACCTTTAGAGTTAGGGGTTGAGGAGATATGTAGTATAATTCAGAGTCATGTGTTTCCCTATATCAGTTTACGAGTTAAACAAATGATTTCGCGTAAGTGTGCAGTCTCATTTTAATTTTGCAAGCTAAGAACAAGGTTACGACACACACAAAGACAGAGAGAGAGAGAGAGAGAGAGAGACAGAGAGAAAGAGAGAGCTGACTTCCGAAAGGTATCTTAACCGTTAGAAGTTATAGTAAATTTTCGAATATTCTGCTGTTAAAATTTAACAGTTTGCACAGTTTTTTAATTTAAATTTGAATATTTTATGATTTGTAGCTCTCCTGGCGACGTGATTCGAAAAAGTGTTCTCGAGTTACCAGCCATGTTATATCGATGTTAGCGTTCAATGTTTCGAGCACACGAAACATTCAATATTTTGTCATGCATAAATACATAAATAATAAACCGTGGTTCAACAACCCGTGAAGCCCAGGGCTCACCTACCAACTGTTGGCCTCACTCCCACTTTTAGAGGTGGGAGATCATCCAACCAACTACGGGATGACGTGTAGTCAGAACGACGAACCCTCAGTAGTTGTTGTAGG
Source organism: Lepisma saccharinum (assembly GCF_977018435.1). Taxonomy (NCBI): domain Eukaryota; kingdom Metazoa; phylum Arthropoda; class Insecta; order Zygentoma; family Lepismatidae; genus Lepisma; species Lepisma saccharinum. The sequence continues at coordinate 93,711,425 of NC_139231.1, read as the reverse complement.
TTTCCATGACAGGGTTACGTTACTCACTCGTATTTTTTTGGTGCATAACAATAAAAAATGGTTATAGCCTAAATAGAAGGATCAGCTGGAAAAAAGATAGGTAAATCAGTTTCATGTGAGTGTAGTGGTAGTGGTGTCATTTTCTGCATGTGGATGCTGTGCTGGACTTCACAACATGATTTATTTCGTTTTATACATTTTGGCACTTCTATTCGTCAATGCATATGTTTCTTGTACATTTTCATTTACATGTTTAGTAAAGTTTTGCAATTAAAATGTAATTTTATGGAGTTCGGCGAAAGTTGACTTACCTGGTCCTCGAATTACAGTTGTGTTCACCATAAATATATATATATTTTTTAAACTGAGCCATTAAAATTACATTACTTACGTTAACTTAATGACCGTTAATACTTCAAATACGGTTATGGTCATATTTACGTTTCGCAGCGTAAATTTGACGGTCTTACACAGTTATTTATTTACAGTGTAGAGAGAGATACGGTGTAGCCCCAGGTTCACATTTGCATCAAAAGTACACGTTCCATTTAATGATACACGGAAGCAAAATTCTCCAAAATCTTCGCCCACCTAGTTAATAAATAAATCCATAGGTTCCCGAGTAAGGAACGCCACCATCTCTTGCGCACTGAGGCTTCGGGCTGAGGAAATGTTCTCAACTTTTAATGATGCAACAAGGGCACAGGGGAAGGAGGGAGCGATGTCGTTAGATAAAGAGCAAGAAAGCAAGACACTTAATTGCTTCCATGTAGGGGTATTCTTAGCAAAACTTGCGTAGTGGATTTTCTCCTCTTCCTCTTGCACTCCGGTGACCATGGTGATTCCGGTAAATCAATCCAGGAAGTCAGAGGAACAAGAAGTTGTCGCTGGAAGAGGAAGGTCCGTGGAGACCAGCTAGTTGAACTGTAACTAGTCCTTGAGATCGCCTTAATTAAAATCCCTTGGAATCCTTTGGGGGAAACCATCCAGTTGGACCTTCAGAAACAAAATCTTCTTCTTTACAAGCCACTTATCTGTTGCTCGGAAACTGGCTGGAGAAAGTAAACTGAACAACGGAAATTGAAGCTTTCCAAACATAATTGGCTGATCTTTCGGGTTTGATTGTTTCTACATTTGTCACTAAACTTGGAAGCCATTTTGTTAAAACTTGTTGCGTTACACTAAAATACTTCCCAGTGAATAATCACTGAAACTGTAAGAAAGTAATTTCTTCATTACTTATGACTTCCTGTTCTACTCTAACACACAAAGTACTGTTCCAGTGGCTAAGATGCCTTTTGGCAACCTTTTTTCGTCAATGGCACTTCCAAAAATAAGCAATTCTTACGCCCGCTTTACACGGAAGCATTTATTTAACATTTTTGCTAGTATAAATGCTATGTAAATGATTCCAAAGATCTTAGAGCAGATAGTACATACATGTATTATATTCAACATGAAAGGCACACCGAGTTACACCATCTATGGTTAGTGCACGGTGTTTGCAATTGAAACAACTAAAATATTATTTCATATAGTATGTACTGTATGCTCTATAAAGTATGTATTTAAGCAGCGCCATTGATTTGTACACAACACATTTTTTGTAGGAAACGTTATTCCTCTCTGTTGAATAGTTATCGGCCTTTAAAAATGTGAAGTGATACGTTGTTTACATCTCACTACATCTCACTTGGCCGCCATTACATCTGCACTCGTGACCTAGAGCTTGCTTCTGATTAGTTATGCTAAGAAAAGTGCTATGAAATAGAACCGATTCTATCCTTGAGAAATGCCATGATATACTCTATGTGATCAGAAGTATCCGGACACCCACCTGAAAATAAAGTACAAGTTTGGGCAACCCTCCATCGGGAACACTGGCAGTCAATACAGTGTTGGCCCACCCTTAGCCTTGATGACATCGTTCACTCTCACAGGCATACTTTCAATCAGGTGCCGGAAGGTTTCCTGAGGAATGGCAGCCGATTCCTCGCAGAACGCCAAGATGAGAAGAGGTATTGATGTGGATCGGTGTGGTCTAGTACGAAGTCGGCATTGCAAAACATGCCAGAGATGTTCTTTGGGTAGTGAAAAAAATTCGAGGAAAAATGCTTGAATCTAAAGCGACCCTTACTGAGGAACGCATTGAATCCATTTTTGTTCTTCAAATAATGGTACGGCGCCTGTATGGAGTGTTGTGTGAAAGCGGCCTGATGGTCCACGAGACGACGCTAGATGGCAGTGTTATTAATGCGAGTGCGTCTTTCCTTGTAGTTATAAAAGTAATGCAGATTGTTTTGTGCATATATGACTTCAAATTTGCTTTATTGAAAGATGGTGAATGAACTTCTGATTACAATTAAGTTTATCGGGTTACTGGCAATGCGAGTGCTTCTTTCCTTGTTGTTTTAAAAGCAATGCAGTTTGTTTTGTACATATACGACTTCAAATTTGCTTTATTGAAAGATGGTGAATGAGTTGCTGATTACAATTAAGTTTATGTAGTGACTGGCAATCGCACAACAATGTTGTTGGCCTCCGTGGTGGACTGGCCAGCGTCACAGGCTGCGAAGCCAGAAGCACCAGGTTTGAATCCTGGTCAATTCATGTATGTATCATTATGTTTGTCCCATCATCTCCATCGTCGTGTTCAACACGAAAGGGAGAAAAAGAAGTAAAATAATAGAAATTTATGTAGAAGGATAGCAAAACAGAGTTGCAGTTGAACAAAATACAGAGGGGAAAAGAGGGAAGGCTTAAAAATGTATCTTCTCACATATAGATACTTTCAAAATGATCTAATAAACCGACACTCATAAGAAGCAGAACGCAGACGCCAACCAAATATAATGCTATCCATTACTATTTAAAATGAAAATGTGGTATGGGATTCCTTTTTCAATTTTTAGATCGTCTATGGAATATACACTGTCTGTTAAAAGTTGAATTTGGAATATGGGTTCCCAGCGCAGAGGTACAGTAATTAGAAACGCACACTCGTCGCACCTTCCACCTTGTTCCTACGAAAAAACTAGTTCTTTCTTTTCGCCACAAACTGCACTGTGTGTTTTTCAGCAATTAAAGCAGAAGAAATAGCAATAACATCCGCGTCTCTAACTTCTTTGCGTCATTACCCCTTTGAGAAGAAAGATTACATAAACTTAAAATTTGAAGTAACTCTAATTTTGGGATACTTTCAGCTGTTTTAAGATATATATATACTGGGTGAGTCTTTTAAAAGACGCCCAGTGGAAAATGTGCTCCTTGCTTGTAGGCAACCCTGCTACACCGAAGAGAAGAGCGGGGCAGAGAACAGTCCAGGATATGTCATGTCATGTCATGTTGTCGAATATGCTTGGCACCGATATCCTGGACTGTTCTCCAACCCGCTCTTCTCTTCGGTGTACCAGGGTTGCCTACATGCAAGGAGCGCATTTTCCACTGGGCCTCTTTCAAAAGACTCACCCAGTATATATATATATACACTATCTGGCCATTCGTCACCGGACACCTGGAACGTGTACTTTAATCCGGTTTCAGGCGTCCGTCAGTATCGTGTGGGGCCACCTTTCGCAGCAAGTACAGCCGCAACCCTCTGAGGAAGACTGTCCACCAAATTGCGATAGGTTTCGACGGGAATCCTGCTCCATTCCTCTTGCAAAGCGGCGAACAACTCTTTAGTGTTTTTTGGGCGGTGTGGCCTGGCTCTCAACCGGCGCTCCAACTCGTCCCAAAGATGCTCAATCGGGTTGAGATCAGGACTTTGGGCGGGCCAATCAAGTTTTTGCACACCCATATCGTCGAACCACGTGTTGATCACACCTGCCGTATGACATGGGACATTGTCGTGCTGAAACAGATAAGGACCACTGCCGAATTGTGCCCACAATGTCGGTAGCGCAGAATTGTCCAGGATCGTTAGGTATGCATCTGCATTCATGTTTCCACGCACTAACACAAGAGGACCAAGACCATACCAGGAGAAGCACGACCACACCATGATGCCACCTCCGCCAAATTTCACCGTGGGTACGAGACACTCTGGTAGCAATCTTTCTCCGCGCATACGCCACACCCACACGCGTCCATCGGACCGCCACAGCTGGTAGCGAGATTCATCACTCCATAGGACGGATTTCCATTGCTCAAGGGTAGTGTTGCCCACGAGACGAGACTTTGGCCTGTCTCGTCTCGTGGAGTCTCGTGGAAATGCTGTCTCGTCTCGAAAATATTCGTTTGTCTTATGACACATGGTCAATCTCGTCTCGTCTCGAATTTTTAAAAGCCTGTCCCGTCTCGTCCCGTGGGCAACACTACTCAAGGGTCCAATTGCGGCGTTCGTTGCACCACTTGACACGCCGGCTCGCATTGCGGGATGTGATAAACGGCTTGTGAACAGCTGCACGACCATGGAAACCATGTGCACTGATTTCCCGGCGGACAGTACGATCACTTGCTACACTACTGGTAGCCGCACGAAACTCTTGTGCCACCGTCTAGAGCGAGGCCATCCGATTTGACTTCACCACACGTTTCAAGCTTCGACGGTCCCGATCTGTTAATATTTTCGGTTTAGGTGGTCTGGGTGGGCATTTGACAACCCCCTCCTGCTTCCACTTCCCGATAACATCACTCACAGTCGATCGGGGTATCGCAAATTTGTTGGCAATCTCACGTGTTGAATGCCCAAACCTGTGGGCTCCGATAATCATTCCTCGTTTCGCCTCGCCAAGTTCGCGTCGTCTGTCCATAGTGGCTGCTCTACCTACTGTGTGCGGCTATTCTCCACCTGCCACGCCTTTTATAGCTCGTGGTCACGTGCCCAGGCGCTTCCACACGCCTTTGGTGGGGTGTCCGCTGACGAATGGCCAGATAGTGTATATATATTGGAGAATATAGGGTGTTCCGTAAGTCTGGTCCCATAAGGGTTTTCAACAGGATGACGCCCCTCCGCATTACGTGCGTACAGTGCGACATTACGTTAACACACAGTTTCTCGCATATTGGATTGTACTCCGTGGGTGAATGAAATGGTCTCCAAGGAACCCGGATCTCTCTCCGCTTAATTTCGTTCTGTGAGGCCTCCTAAAAGCCGTGGTGCACAAGGTAAAAAAATAGCGCATTTTTCATCTTAAAGAACGCACTCTGCGGGCGTGTCAGCAAATTTCTGCTTCTGTGATCCACAAAGTGTTGCGGTAGTGGAGATGTCGTCATGAACTGTGTAATTCTGTATGTTTTTCTCCTATGGGCCCAGACTTACGGGACACCTTGTACTTTCTGTAGTGCTGTCAAATCTAGATTCGAACATTCGTCTCACTACTAGGATGAGCTACGGAAGCAACCAGCTCCTAAACAGGTAATGAGATATTAGTAATTAAGTGAACTTTTACCTCAAATTCACAATTCATGAGTGGTAATAGAGGTTTGACCCACCTTATTCACTTTATGCGGCGAAGTAGCTCAGTGCATCCCCTCCCCCCATCCTCAAGAAGTGCTATGATGGAGCATTGACGTCAGGAAAGAAGTTACCGAGATTCCGAAGTGCCAGGAAACTGTTTTAAATTTTTAAACGTGGCCGGGAAGAAGACGTTGGCGGTTGCGGATAAGGGAGAGCGAAGCTAGATTTTGGTTTGTGGCTAGACTCGCACTACCGCTCGAGATGGTATCTGCACCAAGATATTTCTGCTGGAGGCTACAAACATGGGTGACTGCTTGCATACGAATGCATCTGACTTCTCGTCAACTTCTGTCACATAAACTACAGTCTCTTGCCGACGGGGTGGGGGAGTCTTATCTCAAAGAAAAACTGTTTGGCAAGGAACCTTACTTCTGAAAACTTCCTTTCTTTTTCTTTTTATCGTTCTTTTTTTTTGTTCCAAGATCACACAGACATTTTTGGTAAACTGCGACGGGTCTGAACCCAACATATTTCAATGTCGTTTGATATTCTTGGATGTGTTTTGACAATTCGGGATCCATTCCTTTGGTATCTTAGGATGCCGCAGGAATTTCAAAGAAAACAGAAATATTTTTTGTAGAAAGTACTTTATTCGCCTATCAATTTCGGTGACTCATTGTCATAATTCACAGAAGACTGTTGATTGACATTCCAATATATTTGTTTTATAACAGTCCAAGTGTAACAAAGTCAATGACGAATTTTGCCCATAAGTGTGTTAATTGATTTCACAAGATGGCACTTGCGTATGTGTCGATATTTTTTAACGAATGCAAGAAACAAATTTACAACGAGAATTCAACCGTTCCTGTGCTATGAATTTGAAACAGAAGCAAATTTTGGGTATATTTCGTTAACAAAGTTTCGGATTTAAACATTTGGGGTTGAAAATCGCAATTAGAATAATGATACCGCCATCTTTACATTTGAAATAAGAATAGTTATTTATATCTACAGGGTGTGGTCAAAAGTCTGGACCGGGCTAAATATCTCATAAACCGGGTTTGTGTGTGATCGGATGTCAGTTGGTATCAATGTTAGTGGGAGGGGGAAACGTTATGACGTGGTTATGGTGGTCGTCCGCCATCTTGGTGGCGGCCATCTTGGATTCAACTTTCTTATTTCAAATGGCAACATGGTCGTGTGACATATCAAAAACATTAGCTTTTCAAGAGGAATCGAATGGCGAAGTTAGTTTTTCAGTAACATCAACGGTGTTGAAGTTATTCTTGAATTTAGGGTATAATGTGTTAGATTTTGTATGTCATTTGTATGATATGTGAAGCGTTGTATGACACAAAAACTGACTGTGTTTCATTTTTTTCACAGGTAGGACCATAATATGTTAAGTCGTGAGGAGAGAATTGAAATCATCCTTTCCGCTGGAGGACGCAGTTCAGCAGTAATAGCATCCTAATCGCGAACCCGTGACGGACAGTCCTGTGCGAAAACTAATCCGCAAATTTCGTGCAACGGGAAATGTGGACGATTTACCTCGATCAGGACGACCACGAACTGCGACTCATCCAGACACATCAGCAGCCGTATTGGGAGTATTGGTGAAGAGTCCGACAAAGAGTGTGAGACGTCTATCACGTGAACATAATGTTAGTGTCAAAAGTGTTCAAAGAATCCTGAAAAGGGAAAATTGGCACCCTTACAAATTACATCTGAAACAGAAATTGTCAGAGGATGACCCTGATAGACGAATTGAGTTTTGTGAGTGGGCGTTGGCCCAGATTGCACGTGACCCATTGTTCAGTCATAACATTGTTTTCAGTGATGAGGCAAATTTCTACGTCACAGGCGAAGTGAACAAGCAAAATGTTCGGTACTGGGCAGACACAAATCCCAATTGGATAGATGCAACCAAAATGCAAGGTGGTGGTAAGGTTATGGTGTGGTGTGGTATATGGGGTGAGAAACTTATTGGACCTATCTTCATCGATGGAAACCTGGATGCTGCAAAGTATGAAGGTATGCTGGAAAGCACTGTTATGCCACTTTTGTTAAATGAAGAAGGGACATTTCCTCCATATTGGCAACAGGATGGCGCACCTCCACATAATGGTCGTGATGTTGTAAGGTGGCTCAATGAACAGTTTCCCGGTAGCTGGATAGGTCGACGTGATTGGCCTGCACGGTCTCCCGACTTGACACCTTTAGATTTCTATCTTTGGGGGCACCTTAAAGCTATTGTGTATCAATGCAAAATTACCAACGTTGCCCACCTAAAAATGAGAATAATTGAGGCCTGTGAACAAATACCACCTGCTGTGCTTCGGTACACGAAAATTGGGTTGCACGTTTACGTATGTGCATACAACAGAACGGCGGACATGTGGAACATGTCCTGTGACTGGTAATATCCTAATGTGGTGCTTCTCTCTTATGATTACAGAGTTTCTTGCACTTATTGGTGTTTTTTTGACCTTCTCTATATCTTGTCCTTCAATTCGTAACCGCCCCCAGAACCACATTGCACATAACCAAAATCTAACACATTATACCATAAATTCGCGAATAACTTCAACACCGTTAATGTTACTGAAAAACTAACTTCGCCATTCGATTCCTCTTGTAAGGCTAATGTTTTTTGATATGTCACACGACCATGTTGCCATTTGAAATAAGAAAGTTGAATCCAAGATGGCCGCCACCAATATGGCGGACGACCACCATAACCACGTCATAACGTTTCCCCCTCCCACTAACATTGATACCAACTGACATCCGATCACACACAAACCCGGTTTATGAGATATTTAGCCCGGTCCAGACTTTTGACCACACCCTGTAGAATGTCCGTCTAACTTTCGAAGTTTATAACCTGATGTAATTATATATGATATATACCAGATGATTTAACTATATACTTCATTATATATTTTTTTTGTTCATACTTTGCAGCACTTTGCAAGGTTATCAAATCACTATAACCAAAAAATTGGGCTATCTCTTCTAAAATGTAGGACATAGTCATTTGCAGTAACGTAAATAATATATAATAATATAATACTAGGAAATGTTAGCAAATAATGTAAAAAATTACAAAAAATTACAAACTTCGGTAACATTTCTATGTGGTGGAGGCACATAGTGGTTCGGATTCCACTTTAAACTGTAGGTCCAGTGCCGATTAGCCTTACTGTGCATAAAGTGGACTTAAAACACTAAATGAAACAACCAACCAACCAACAGTACTATGTGTGTTTTCAAAAAAATTCTCTTTCGAAATATCTTCTCCTTAAAATTCCTTTTCTTGGCAAGATATAGTTATAAAACTCCGATTTCTTTCAGTGGATATTTTTGGAACTGAGCTAAACCAATACGTCAGATTACTTCAAGCAATTACAGATTATATGCTTCATCATTTCTACAGCAGCGTAAAAAATTATAGAAGGAGGTTAAAAAAATATGTGTGATTCTTTTAGTTCTCCAACATTAGACTTATTTTCATAAAAATAAATTCCTTGAACTTTAAATTATAGGACATTAATATTTTTTTTTCAAATTCCTCCCGAACACTGGACGTAAGACTGAAGTATAAATCATATTCTGGAATACGAGGACATCTAGTAGCCTTACTCTTACTACTAATATAGATGAGAATTCAAACTGCACAAATGGAAAACAATAAACACCTGAATCAGTCTATTGCAATGAAAAATAATCTCCAATGGGCACTATCGCATTGACAGCAAACACGTTGTTAATAGATTCAGATGGATTAGTAACAAAGTTATATACAGATGTGCAAATAATTATTTAATTAAACAGCTGATTAAAATGCTAGTAATGCCAATAAATTTGAGAAATCAATATCTCAACCTAATTCTAATGTGCTAGTCGCAATGAGTTTGATTTTTCCGGTTTTGAGTCCATTTGATGCACAGGAAGGGTAATCGGGACTGGTCCTACATTTTAAAGTGGCTACAGTTTAAAGTGGGATCCGAACTACTTGTACCTCCACCTGGTATCGAACTAATTACATTGCGACGTTACCACTACGCCATCGGAGAGCTAGCAATGGTCACAACTTTTATTGTGTAGTTATTGATATATATTTGTGTATTTTCCCATAGGAATATGATTTTCCAAAAGATAATACACAAATATTGAGGGGACCGAGTCTGAGCGCCGCACCGCATTTCAAACATCCATGTCAAGGTGCAGAACACGAATATACGTGCCGTTGTTCAAACTGTCTCGTGCGGGCCATCTCCACATATTGGCCATTTTTGACATTTTCAAAACTCTATGTAGGCTACATTTTTTTTTTTTTTAATATTATGGTAAACTTCTCATGCGGTATCTTGTGTATTGTAATACTTGCAAGCCATTTGTTTGTAAATTGTGAGGTGCTCGTGTTTTTATCAAAAAAACAACAAAAGTATAACCACCTCAGTCAATTAAACTATTCAGCTTACCAATAACATTTATTGGATTCAGTATGGTGAATTACTACACAAATAAGTTTCTAGATAAGTTCCTTAGTAGACCGAGGCTTGGGGATAAACCCCTTCAACTCCCCCGGATTTAGGCCTGGATATTCAGCAAGTACTTTTTTTCTCTTTACGTGTTTGTCATGTTCTGGACTTGCGGATACCATGTTTCAGCAATTTCCTCAGGTTTACAGCTGTTCTGAATTTTAGCAAATCCCATCTGAACATAGAATTCCCGCTATGCCAACAGATCGGCTACTTGGTGGATCAAGCCCAATATTCTCTAAGCTTCTACAACCGTCAGCCGTTCTTGGAACCGACAAGAACTTGGGGAGGTTGTCGGAATGTACTTTTCTTACAACTTCGTGCCTGGAGCGAGTTATATTCTTTTCACGACCTCCTATTTATGTTGCCGCGGAAATGACAGGTCTGTTTCCCTTCAGAATAAAGGGAGGGGAAATTTACACTGAAATACCACTGGATCATTGAGCTAGGGAGGGGGAGGGGAGGAGGGAGAGCGGATGCAGACCTCTAAACCCATGATCGTCAAAATCAACAATAATAGACCGGCGTGTGAATGACGGCAATCCGTCCATCATCGGACGCCACTTGTATAGCGAGAGTGAGTCCAGCTGACCCCCCTGAATGTGAATGAAGTCGTTCTGAAAAGCAGAATCGACAGTGCGAGTGCTTTTTTTTTCTATGCCATCCCCAGTGCAACCCTCAATTCGCCCCCACGGCAGAACAAAGGACCTTGTTCCTTCCAGTAGCCCTGGCTTCTCTGTGGCAACACCCTTGTTTTTGCTGGAGCTGCCAGATTTGACATATGATTGTTGTCCTCTCTGAATTTGTTCCGCTTGGCGTAATGTCTTTCACATTTTGTCTCTCTCCCGCTTGGGGGAGCTGCAATCACTAAGCGAAATGAATGGAAGTCCGGCCTTGGCGAAATCTAGTTTCTTGCGGTTTGCAATTGGCCATTTTCTTCTTCTTGGTCTGAGGGTGGGCTTTCTAGTTTGCCTTTTCTGTCTCTTGCTGCCTAGTATGGCCAGAGGTGGTCATTTACGCACAACCTTCTTCACCCTCAGTGGTCATTTTGGCAAAACCTCCTTCATCCTGAGTGGCGTGCCCATGATTTGTTTCTTGTAATCAGCCCTCATTTTGCCATTTTTGCCTCCCTCTAACTTTTTATTTTTTTATTGTTTTGCATTTTTTTTAGAAATAATTGGCCAAAGGTGGGCTATTATCTCCCCAACCCTCTCTGGACACGCCACTTTTCATCCTGATTCTGATTCTCATTATCACGAATTGATTTCGCCCTCACATGGCCTCACTATGAGGGTGAGATCTGCCCCCATCATTGTTGATCTTTGATGGTAACCATGTCTGCATATAGCTGTCTAATCCCCTAATATCCTTGGTCATATCGTAAATAAAGCGTTGGCACCAGTCTCTTCAGATCTCTGAAGAGAATCTCTCTCCTATTCATCACATGTGTCCACTACATACGTCACTTCGTATCTTCCACGTTACGTAAGAGACAGGATTTTCCATTCACTGCTTCTCAGTTTCTGCACAAGTATAAGCGACTACAGCGCATCTTACTGCGTACTTGACGTCACAAGGAAAACTCCACCACACAAGTCCTATCGTTCTTATGCGCATGTGCGCAAGCCTACAGAGTGTATTCCCTCGCGCATCCTTCTGTTCATTATGTGAGACGACTCTTTTCAATGCAAAATTAAACAACAAAATAACACAGAATCGCTTACCGTGACACACCTGTCACTCTAATTAAACCATTACCTGAAATATAAAGCGGTCAGGATTAGTGCCTACAGTCGGAGTTACTAAGAATAAACCTAGGATTTGTTTTCAAGCACCTGAAATGACGTGAAATAGTACGACGGTGATTCAGAATATACACATATATTAAAACACAGATAAATAAACAGTACATCATGCCCTCTTTCACTCTATCGTTCATTCATACACACATTCCATGGCATATTGGGACAATATTACAATTACAAATGTTAAATTAATTAATACTTTGTCCATACTCATATGATTTCTTGGCTGCATTGCCTTTTACAATTTACTGTTTAGGGTTTTAAGTTTAATGCGATTAATTGTTCTTTGTGCGAACCCTTTTATCGTTTCTGGAGGTACAAATATATTTCATTTAACTATTGTTTGGCTTTTAACATATACTTTGTTCTATAACGTTGATTTTGTCCGCCGGAATAAGGATGTCTAGTTATGCCATAGCACTGATTTAAGTTATGCAATGATTTACGCAGATACGCGGTAGATTGGTGTCATCTCTCACACACACACATGGTTGGATCTTACCTTCGCTGCATTCCCTTTGACCTGGGTAGGGTGATAGTGGTCCTACAGTTTTCGAAGGTGTCCACACTCCGTTGTTGTACTTCGCGATTATCCCGGTCGGCGAAAGTGGATCACTCGGCAGTTCCATATGACATCATCGGATACTGGCTCCACACGTTCACTTCGTTGGCACGTCGATGACGGTACTCGTACACTGTCGACTCCATACGAAAATTAGCGCAGTTGTAGGTCAGTCCTTCGCTGTCACTCGTACGTAGAGATACATGCCTTAGGCGTTGAGACGTACATACGTAATGAGCCATTCGCGGTTTCACATGGACACACATGATTATTAAATGTTATTAACTTTGGTATTGACTGTTATGCACTTCGGTATTAACTTTGTTAACAATTTTTATTAACTTCTACTAACTTAGGGCGTTGTTCCGGAAGATTGACACAGGTGGACGTGTCTGGTGTTATTCTCACATAACCACACGTATGTACACGGATGCGTTGACGGCGAGGGGAAACGACCCCCTGGGTCTACTTTGCTCTACTCCATGGCTTTAAACAATCACTCGTGTTAAAAAGACAAGTCTAGACCACGGGTCTGATCGCGATTCGGAGCTAGGTCGCGCGTAGCTCACACTCCGGTGTCGATTCTTGCCAAAACTGTGTTCCCCAAACATCTCTTTTATTCTAGATTTGAACGTGGTGACGCTCTAGCCTCTGTGTTTAGGTGCCTATTTATTGTTTTTGGTGTGCTAATTGGTTTGTGCTAATCCGTTCCTTGACCTCTGCTAGCAGCCCCTCGTGCAGAGATTAGGCTAACTCCTCCGCTATTGTGTCTCGCACGTCCAGCGAGGCCTCTCTCAACGGGGATGCCCTATTGCATTGTATCCCGCGTTGGATCTTTAATAATTTATTACTCCCCTAGTTCTGTTCTGATTATGCTGAAATTCCGGAATCTGTACTTTCATGATGTGGTCTTCCGCTGGTTAAAATTTCATCCAATTCGGTCCAGTAGTTTAGAAGTTCCTCTTTTCCTGTTATTCTCCATATGAATGCATGTAAAATCAGGATTCGGGTAAAAAACGGTGGTTGAGCAAGCACGCTTTGGCTAAAGCATTTGCTAGACATCTTTATTCGCGACGGATTGTAATATTACCTATTGAAATTAATTCTTAATAACGGGCATTTAGATTAATTACTTTTTACTCAAGATTTGACCGTTATAATTATGTAGAAACACCGTAAGGTAGCTAAAATAACCTCATCTTCAAATCATCCAGTTTAATGAAGCTTCCAAACACCACAATCAAGGAGCTATATTGCTCCAACAACAAATGTCAAAGTTAGCTCTCCTTTAGGAGAGGCGACGAGAGAAAAACTGATAAGAGGGTATGAGACAAGGGCTCTGTAAGGGCCCTTCTACAGCTTGTTAGAGACTTGTTTACGATTGTTCAGATGTATCCTTGGTTCGTGCCCTTCAAGAGGATCACTGTGTCTTTAGCAGCGACAAAAAAGAATCCCTGAGTTTCAAGAAACAACTAGAAACCCTTTCTTCTCATATTTCTTTCTTCGCTAACCTACAGTGACTATCGACCGACTAATCTCTCTGAGTTGGCTTTGAGGTTAACGGGAATCAAGAGACACGAATAATATACTTCCAATGGTAATATGTACACAGTATGTTCATAATATCCCTGATACACATTCTTAATGAGGCTCTTCTATGATACGTCAGACCGTTTTGCATTTCTGGAAATGGGCCATAGCTTATTGTTGAGTTGAACTATAAGAATTGGACGTAAGAGTTGAGATCTGTCGATGCCAGGTCTGGCAGTTAAACGGGATGGAGTCTCTTGGACACCTGGTGGGGCGCTGTGTTATCATGAAGAGAACCATTCTTCGCTGCAACACGTGTCGGATTCTGTAGAATATGAGTCACTCATCATTGTGTCAGTTACAGCTTTTATCTTTTCCTCGTATCATTTTGCCATGTCGAACGTTAATCTTTAACAAGAAGAACCGGGACAATGTTCTCGTCTACTCCTGTATAGGGATTCCACTTAGTACACCATGGACTGCATGTTGGAGACTACCGAGGTTTTGGCGTCCGGACCCACACACAGTGGTGCTCGTGTTGTGTTGTCCCTATTATATTTGTGATTCTCCCTTCATCCATTTCACCTTATCGCCATTTATTCTCAACTTTGCGATTAGGCAAAAGCAAAATAAACCAAACCAATCAATCAACCCGACCACTCATGGAGTTTTCTTGTTGCCTCAAACCTCGTGGCACGAAAGAAGGCTAAGTTTCATCCACCCGCAAAAGTGGCCTTTTACTTTGCAGGCACCCTGCACTTCTTTGCGCTATACGGTACCCTTAACTTAATATCCCTCTATATTTCCAGGCCTTTTTGACTCGGGTCCTTTGAGTAAGCGTTAATCTTCGACCACGACGTCCTCTTCGAGGCCCCCTAATCCATCCAAGGAAGTAATCCAAAATGAAATTGTTGTATGGAGGAGCCTTTTCACTTGCGGTCAATAACCCCCATTCTTCTTGTGAAAGAAGACCTCCCTCGGAAGCCCGTCTGCTAATCCTGGAACGGAGGATCGGAAAGAGCCAATATTCCAGGTACAAATGACGTCCGATAGATCATCCCCCAAGTGGGGTGAGGGGACTGATGCAATAGGGTAAGAGATTCAGAGCGAGGATCTTGGAGCCACGAAGAATAAGTTTCCCGCTTATAAGCATCCAATTGATTTCCTATACATTATTAATCATAGCCGCAACTACTTACCTCCTCTATTTCTTTTCGGGGGGACTCTGTGGCCGAAGACATAGTCCCTTTGTCCTTCTACAATGGCATTGTTATTTCTTTAAGTCTCATAAATCAGATCCTCAATAGATGGCAGCACTCTTCTATCTTTACAATTTCTGCATCGGATGCACTATATTTCCTACTCAGTACTGTTCGTTCACAAAAATTGCTTGAATTTCTCTCTTGTTTGTATGTCCACAAAGGTTAGCACAGTACTAAAATCGATATGTCCTTATTTCATCAAATAGAGTGAGAATACCAATATATATGTAGTTATATATTCCATGTTTGGATAGTGTTTGTAAATTCGTGGACGTTACAAAAAATTGTACTGTTTCCTCAACATCTTCATGTAAGGTCCTCAATGTCGTAAGCCGTAACATAGTAGGCGTACCGGAAGATGTGCCTGGTTTGGTTAATATCAAAATATTTCTATTAGATAGAGTATTCATTTCAAAGATAGCACCAACCCCAGCTATAAATGTTGAAACAAATGGTGATACAAAAGAAACTGAATAATTAGAAGTTGTAATGCAATGTAGACACATTATTATAATAACCATTTTGGGATAATCTTGATATTCATAATAGGATAATATTTTTTTCGTGATATACCAGATTATCTAATTCCGATGCTAGAAATACCTTTTTTTTAAAATATTTTTGCAAAAGGCTTCAAAATGGACTGGCTTGGTTAGGACTGAGGAATGGACACAAATGAAGCTCAAATAGAGATAAGACTAAACAAAAGTTCACATTCTCTTTAAGGGTGAAAAATGCGCGTTGGGAAACAAGCAAATCCCCGGAATGAGAA
This sequence comes from Lepisma saccharinum, assembly GCF_977018435.1. Classification (NCBI taxonomy): domain Eukaryota; kingdom Metazoa; phylum Arthropoda; class Insecta; order Zygentoma; family Lepismatidae; genus Lepisma; species Lepisma saccharinum. Next base: position 93,695,543 of record NC_139231.1, on the reverse strand, counting down.
GCTGAAGAATTGTGATTACGAGAAAAGAAATAATTATGGGTGAATCCAACTCAATTTTTATTGCGTTGCTTCTGAAAAGAGGGTTAAGAAAATGGGACATGTGGAGAGATACACAAAGTGAATGAAAGTGAATTTGCTGTAACTCTCAACAGAAACCAATATTCTAATAGAAATTAGTACTGAAAGTGTGTGAAAAGTGGGGAGAGCAGAGTGGGTATCCGATCTAGATAACAGAGATAAAAGTGGCGATGGGACTCGATGCGGTGACCACACGTTAACCAACGGAAAACCTTTTGCTGTTAAGATATGGGGTTTAGTATTAAGAAATGCAGAGTCTATATTTTGGTCTATTTGCAACCACGGGAAAATACAGGAAGATTCTCTTGCTAGGAAACCGCATGAATTTCTCAATGCGTTCTTGATTTTTGTATGATCCACTCCGAAAATGTTCTTGGACGCAGCCCACGTCTATCGAAGCAGAACCGTCACCGAAATGGACTGTATCCGTGACCTTGAGACGCGACTCAGTGCAGAGTGGTCGCGTGTGCCACAAACATGTACCGAGTGAATAACTAACTAACTAACTCTCTAGTATTATTAAACCCGAATGTTTATGGCTGCAGCAACACAAGTCAAGATCAATCCAATCCATTGTTACCGATTTCCTTTGGGTCCATCTCAACGTCATCCCTTCATCTTCGTCTTGGCCTTCCTACAGCTCTCTTACCATCAGGTTTCCTAACAAGAATCCTGTAAACTCTTCTTTCCTGTCTCATCCTGCCTGCCCATCTGAGTCTTGATTTAAGAATTAATAACACTCCTAAATCGTGCATGTAAATGTCAATGGCGCCAATGCACGATTCTGAAAGCATGCGCCTCTTCAACCTCGGCAACGAGAGAATTTCAATACGCTCAGCAGTGGCAGTAGCTTCTTAACGGAAAGCGAGTCTGTTGTAACGACACGGTTTCGCGTTAATTTTGAGAAGCCTGCACGTCATCATCCTTGAGGCTCCTTATACTCCCAGCTCGGCTATTACGGACCATCCACCCTGTATCCGCCCCTGCAAGGTGGCATTAGCGAGAGAAGCAGAAAAAGAAAGCCTAATGCCCCAGAGCATGCTTGCTGACAGTAACTTCGGATAATCTCGTTACCACCTCAACTCGCAACGGAGTTTTCGGATAACGAAATCGCTCCTTGTAGCTCCCATGCGAGCCATATTACCCTTCGAGACCCGTGTTACCCTTCCATTGGTATTGATTAGCCTATCGCTTTGCTTTTCCGGAAAGTGAAACAGTGAAGAGAAGAAAGCTTCCTACGTGGAATGAATGGTGCAGCTCTCTCGTGGCGAGCTTTTCAAAACTGGACTCACGACTGTTCATAGTCGCTCGGTCCCTGTATGCAATAACGGGCTCTGGAGGGAGTTAGTGTTGGTCATGTACCTATCCCCAAAACTTTTAAACCAGCTCAATTGAAGCAAAAGGTTAGGGATGTGAAAGAGGTGACAAAATATGACTGGCCGAACAATTGCTAAATATAAAAAGACTCGCGTACTTTCGACGTGGCCTTTGGCCACGTCTTGTACGCTCGAATGTATGACCTTCGGCCACGTTGTGGGCGCAATCATGTTATAGATGGGGTTCTCCATAGATCTTAATGACTTTGAGAATGTCTGCATGTTGTATTGGATGATGGGGAACATATGTTTAAGTTTGAAAAGTTTAGAAAGTAACTTTATGTGTGTATGGGCTCTAATAAGGTATAAATATTCAAACTATTACTGTCTATTTTCTTAATAATGAACTGAGTAAGTAATAACTGTTTCAAGATAAGTAGTTGGATGTTTTGCTTAAACGAATTGAAAAGCGACTAAATTGAAAATGCAATATTTACGTATTTTGTTATTTTCACATTTTTTAACGTAATTGGATAATAACTGTTTTCTGTCATTCCCCTCAAATTACTACCTTGCCTCTGTAATAAATTCTGATGCTCGTATTTTGAAATTCGAAAAGTCTAGCATAATCCCCTTACAGTAGTTTCCGGGGTGAAAATAAACTTTCTTTAAGTTCCCTAGCAACGTCCGTTTCCATGGACAACAATAGGCACGGCAAGCTCTAAGAAATTGCATGTCATTATACCCCCTAAACATTTAGTTAAAACAAGCACGATGTAGATATTTTCGCATTGAGTATAACAATATATACGTAATTGTATCTGGACTGAAACTCCGTATTATGTAGATGTCGCCCTTGTTTGAGGCACCTTTTCAAAACCAGGAGTTCATTCATCTGTGTGTAATCTGTGAGAAATATAATGTATCTCGACAATTAAGAATTGAAGGAAACAATGCGTGCAAAAGAAATGCCCGTGGCAACGGTTGCTAAGGAAGTGAGAAAAGGGCATTTTCACCCTTAAGGAAGGGCCGATTGAGCGATTTTTTTAATTTTCTCGGCCTTTTGGGACGATTTCATGGGGGGTCGTAATCGGGCATTTTTCGCCTCCGGGGCTTCCTTCATGGAGAACATTTATGTCAGTGAGTCAGTGGGATTGGGGCTATATATATATTGGATATAACCATGCAGACATATTCCCTTCTTAGGAAGTCTCCATGCCCGTAAAGAGAATTAAAATTTTTGGTTAGAAAATAAGTATTGCCAAAACAGGAAATTAGTTAATGGAAAAAACTTTGAGAAGCCACATGTTCTCGTTATCAACTCTCAATAGCACCAAAGCACTTAGCAGAAGATGGGGTTCAACGAGTTATACTAAATGTAACCTCCCAAGAACATAGTAATAATAATAAATACAAATTTATTAATAAAGTACACTTATTAATATACAGTCCCTACCAAAAGTTTAAGACCACCTTGTCATGTGTTTTTCAGACAAACAGAAAAAGTACATATGCGAGTGCTTTACATTAAATAAACACTTTAATACAAAATTTGAATTATTATGTAATGTTATTGAAAGGTACGTCAAGATCAAGAAAGTGTAAGGGCATATTAATGCACTTATAACTAATAGATGCAATTAAAGGTACAATTTGTAAAATCATTAGATCTGAACTTTGAAAATATACTTGGAAACAAACATTTCTCCTGAAATTAGGCGAATGAGGTGTGAAATTTTAATAGTCAATAGGTCCACCTTTAAGTTTCAAGCGCATTTGCACACGTTTTCTCATGCTGGGGACCAATTTCTGGCATTCTTGGGACGTAATCTCATTCCATACTTCGGATATCTGTTTACGAGGTTCCTGGACATTCCTTGGCTGGCGTCTGGCTACACGAAGACCAATGGTATTCCATAGGTTTTCTATAGGATTCAGGTCCGGTCTTCGTGCTGGCCAAGACAACAATGGGATTTCCCTCGCTTGAATCCAAGCCATTATTGCTGCTGTCGTGTGGCAAATCTCGCGAAATCCTGTCCTCGCGTACAGACGTTACCCTGGAGCGGCCGCAGCGTGGTTTAGTAACCACAAAGCGACGACGCTACCACTGCGCCATCGGGGAGCTTGCGATTTGAACAGCCTGTTTATTATCATGCGTAACGAAAACAGGTTTGGACTTGAACAATGCTGTTAATTGAGATATGTCTTTCTACGCCATCTATTGACACACATTTCAACTAATGATTGATAAAATTTGTTCACTCCAGCGCAGTCGCTGAGGAAGATATTGTTATCTGAAGACCTATCAGTTTTCGCTGTATTTTTTTTTATTTTGCGAATTTTAGAAAGAAAAATATTAAACACGAGAACATTTTCTTGGATTTTTTTCCGTTGCGCCAAAACCTTCGTTGATATTCCACAATACTGGAAAAAATTCAGTACTGGCATAACAACGTCGGTTACGCGTAGGTATACACATTCATCTGTACTTCAAAATGCTGGATTTTTCAGTTAAGAAATTTGAATTTCCACTTTTGTATCTCAAGAACTACAAGACGTATACCAATATTTTTTTGGTAATATGTGCCTCACACACTATATTACTTCCATACAATTTCACTCCATATTTGTACCAAAAACTTTCGGTCAGGTTTCATTTATATGAAAAAAATTGGTGGTTTTAAACTTTTGGTAGGGGCTGTATTATTATTATTTCTAGTATTTAATTTTGAGTCGAGGACCTGTGCCCCTTCAATAATTTCTGCCGACGCCCATGCTCACTACCCTTTTTCATAATAATAATAATAGTAGTGGTGGTGGTGGTAGTAGTAGTAGTAGTAGTAGTAGTAGTTTAGCCCGTAGCGCAACAGCCCTTGAGGGCCAAGGCCTACATACCCACTGTCGGCCTCACTTCCACATACCTCAGCAGAGGTGGGCTTTCCTCCAATTGGTTACGGGGTGACATGTGAGCAGCACGACGAACCGGAAATCGTTGTTGTAGGTTTTTCATGACCGGATTACGCTACTCAGTACCATTCCTACCGAAGATGTAAGCGTTAATTCAAAATGTAGTAGATGAACACCACAATGATTCCGTTAAGGCTTGTCATTGAAGTTCATTAGAACGCCAAGACGACAAGATAATGAACCAACTAAAGAGCCTAACTGAATGAGAATGAAGAGACGTAACAAAGAGAAATTAGGGCGCGAAATACGACCTGTCGACGACCCTTTTGAACTCCGCCGAAACGCAATTTTAGGCAAACGCGACACCGATTCTGGGGAGGTGGGACGGGAAGGCAGAACTTCTCGAATTCTCCTAATTCAAGACCCCATTCGGTAACCCAATAAGGATCGCGATATCCCCCCTCCCCCGAAAAAAATAAAAGAACATGGTGTTTAGTAGGAATGATTAGTAGTAAACGTCTTGTAATTTGCCTCCATTCGAAAATCCTTTTCCTCGCCTGCTCTGTATACTGTTTTTAATTTCGCATCTCCCCCGAACGGCTAATAAGAACGAAATGAAAGCGACTCCCCTCCTCTCTTCACCCCCCATACTTACCGCACGACTCGCTACCGAACGAAAGCCATTTACTGCATTGTTCAATGGAAAGAGGTGAAAGGAAGGGGATGAGAAAAGGTTTTGGGGGTTGCCTTCGTTAAATTCTGCTTAGTCGCATGAGCAGGAACGGGACATGCAATCCTCCCCCGTTTTCATGATTGCAGGAAGGATGGGATTTCGTCGTCGGGAGTTCGGAACCTATTATCTCCGAGGCAAGCGTTCGTTGGATTATATCAGGCTGTTTTTAAATCAAGAGACACAATTTCTAAATTACACGATTGCAGTAAGGAAAGAGTCTGTAAATGGCATGCAATCAGCATAGCTCATCTCCTTTGAAATCTTGAGAAGCGAGAATATGGTACATTTTTAAACTGTTCCTCCTCTCAAGAAAGAATATTTGATTATTTTTGCGTAGTTTCTCAGTCTTCCCGTATGTATGGTAGCTTTGTATCTTATTGCTTAGCTTCTCAGTCTTCCCTATTATGCGTACCTTTATTTCTTATTTCTTAGCTTCTCAGTCTTCCCGTATGGACTGGCTAGCTGTTGTATTGTACGTCCCGTATTTCTTAGCTTTTCATCGCAGTTTTGTTTCTTATTTCTTTGTTTCTCAGTCTTCCCGTATGCTCCGTAGCTTTGATTTTTATTGCGTAGTTTCTCAGTCTTCCCGTATGCATCGTAGCTTTCATTTTTATTGCTTAGTTTCTCAGTCTTCCCGTATGCATCGTAGCTTTGATTTTTATTGCGTAGTTTCTCAGTCTTCCCGTATGCATCGTAGCTTTCATTTTTATTGCGTAGTTTCTCAGTCTTCCCGTATGCATCGTAGCTTTCATTTTTATTGCGTAGTTTCTCAGTCTTCCCGTATGCATCGTAGCTTTCATTTTTATTGCGTAGTTTCTCAGTCTTCCCGTATGCATCAAAGCTTTGTGTTTTAGTGCTTAGCTTCTCAATCTCCCCCTATTGATCGTAGGTTTGTCTCACATTGCTTAGCTTCTCAGTTTTCTAAAGTATAAGATGAACTACTGCATTGCCACTTCGTCCAGATGTTAGCCTCCCCGATGACGTAGTGATAACGTCGTCGCCTTGTAATCAAGGGATCCCGATGTATTCAAGGATTTACTGATTGACTACCTTTTTTATTTGTTTGCGAGCATTCAAGAACATACTATCATCTCTATTCGCTTGCAGGGCCACTAACATACAAAGATATTTTCTCAAAAGGGATGTGGGGCCGCTAAGTTATACGGGGAGCAGGATACCCAATAAAATATTTCGAGATTACTATTTCTAACCTTAATTTTTAAGGAAGGTTACATTTACTGCTCTGCTTTGTCTCAAGTTCTTTGCTGCTTTAATTTAAAATATGATTTTCTCATAATTTCGGGGGTCTGTAGCTCTATCTCCTGTTTCAGTCCCTGACAAGCATTGCGGTACGTATTTCTACATTCAGTTCTCATGTATTCTCGAGGTGATTCCCGTCTTCAGGGACTGATTACTATCTTTAATCTGTACAATATGAACATACAGACAGACAGGGGTGTTTAAAATTCCTCCAGAAATTAACTGTCTGGAAAATGTAACTTCACCATACGTCGCATTTAGAAGAAAATCTTGTTCATAATTCGAATAATTTCGTTGCGATATAATGCTGGTTTGTCCCTTTCAAAATCGAAACAACAGAAGGTTGAATATTGCCCTCTACAGAGACTTCTTGTTTAAGAATTGGAATATAAGTATGTTTCTGAGAAAAATATAACTTCTATCTTTCAGATTTCAGTTTTTCTTAATGAATCTCGCTTCCTTGTTACAGTAGCGATATATAGTGCAAATTTGTTTTAATTTCGTTGGTCTGCTCTTTCTATTTAGGAATTCTTGAAAATGAAGAAAGAAAAATGGCCAGGTCTTTCGATTAGACCTTTGAACCGTACACGAGAAACTGCCACGCCCTTTGAAATAATTGGTTAGTTAGTCCTGATGCTTCCTTGCTATCAAACCTTCCTCATTTCACTATAACCTGGTTCCTTGCAACTGTTTTGCGAAATTTCCTCCACTGGGAACTCCCAGTGGGACTGTTTGCAGTGCTAATCCCCTCCCTCAAAAGAAGCTATAATTGCGAAGGGGGGTTGCTGCAGAAAGAAATAAACTAACCGCCCCGTAGGCTTGTTGGGGGAGAATAAAGCAAATTTACCTTACTTTGCATGCCTACCCCTTCCTGGTTCTTCCTAGTCTCCTAAGCCAAGTTAAACATACATTCTTAGAAGTTATGCACCACAGAAATGATGGGTAATTTAGAGGTTGGTGTTGGTGCTCGGCGGAGGTGGAAGGTTGGGGTGGGGTGAGGGTGTATGGAAGAATGGAATCTGTTAGGGATTTTGGCCAATTAGATGCCTTGAACGCAGAGGATGAAACGGAAGGGGAAGGATTTTCGATCGGAAGCTCTTAATAAAAGGAGATCTGTATGGGATTAGTCTGATGAAGTTGGGAAGAAAATTGGAAGAGGGTGGCGAGGGCCCCGGAGGCGGGTGGTTTTTGAGAAATGCTTTTGAAGAAGCCGACTTGAGAGCCCGACAGCTCTTCGTCTAACGTGATACTCTCCGATCCTAAATATTGATCGTCTCAGTCAAGCTTTTTTGATTTTGGAACCATCCTCAACTTTAAAACCCACTTTGTGGATCTCTCTTCCCTGATTGGTTCTCGCTGTTGGCTTATAGTAGATGACAGAGGCTGGTTGAGATGAGACGAGACTTAGTATGAGTCTCGTTCTCGGTCTTGTTTTTCTATGTCACTTTTCTACCATTTTTGCTTAATCGCGACGATGAGGATGAGTGGCCATTTTATGAAAATTGATGAATGGACTAACACAATGGTTCGATTTCGACCTGGGGATCTTTGGTGGCGAGATCGAAAAGCGATCACTTATTGGGCCACAGGAACGACTTGCCTCGAGTATTAACAGCCTGTCTCATTCTCGGTATCGTCTCGAGTCTCGGAATACACAGTATAAGCAACAATATTGCGTGTATCTACACAAACATCTGCAAAGTTTCTCAACCTATGGAGCGCAGTATTGGGTAGCGAAGTCAGGCTCGAAATTTTATTTAATGTATTCTTTACAACCTATTGTATTTAAATTACTAAGACACAGTGACGGCGATTAAGGGGGGCGAGGAGGGCACTTGCCCCCCACTTTTCGCCACTTTTGTCCCCACACTATTCTAAACCTTAATTACAAAGGGAAATATACTGTCTTTGGCCCCTCAGTTTTGACACATTGCCCCCCGATTTTGGAACCCAATCGCCACCACTGCTAAGACATATTGTTTCAACAATTTTAATTCAACCCGTGCTGTACGTATTCTAGTGTAAACACCACATTTCTGTTATTCGCGCTCTGCCATTACTTTTTACCGTCATCTCTCATTTTCAGTATACCGGGTGGTCCAAAAGTCCCGGAACGATCACATATCGTGAGAAATACACATCGAATCGGAAAACGAAAAAATATGTGTTTCATAAGTGAAACAAAGCTATTCAATGATATCACACTTGATTCCCCACCCCCGCCCCCTGGGAGTGGGGCGGGGGGCAGCTGTGAAATTTTAAATGGAAACCCCAATTTTGTATTATAGAATCGGAAAGAGGACTTCATTCAGAGTCCAACGAGCTATCAACCATCCTCCTAGCTCAATTAGGAACGGAGATATGGCGATTTTAAATTTAAAACTTTAAATAAAGAAAGAAGAAAAAACGTGAAAATTTCTTTAAACCCCAAAAAAATACAAAGGGATGCTCTGCCCCTAATTGAGCTAGAGTGATAGCGATTGCAGATTCGGAATCTGCACGTCAAGACCTTTCAATAGAGTATATGGAAAGGGGGAGGGGGGGTCTGCGAAAATTTAAAATCGCCATATCTCCGTTCCTAATTGAGCTAGGAGGATGGTTGATAGCTCGTTGGACTCTGAATGAAGTCCTCTTTCCGATTCTATAATACAAAATTGGGGTTTCCATTTAAAATTTCACAGCTGCCCCCCGCCCCACTCCCAGGGGGCGGGGGTGGGGAATCAAGTGTGATATCATTGAATAGCTTTGTTTCACTTATGAAACACATATTTTTTCGTTTTCCGATTCGATGTGTATTTCTCACGATATGTGACGGTTTCGGGACTTTTGGACCACCCGGTATGTGTTTAGTTAGATGTTAGACTAGAGTAAATTAGTCTTTTAAATTACATATTTACTTTTCTAGAATGAAGTGTGTGTAACTTGTTTAAGGAAGCGTAAAAGAAGAGCTTCTTAAAGTACTCGATGGTAGCAAAAATATTATTATAAACTCGGTGAACATCCCTACAAGTACTTTTGCCGGCGCCCATGCTTATGGATCCCATGAAGTGTAATATCCTTCAAGGTGGGTCCCAGAAAGGTTGAGAATCACTACCATAAGGTAAACAACGTTTTTTGTTAACGCCTTCTTTCTGACGCTACGAATCCTCGAAAGAAAACAGCATTTATTATGTATGCAACTACACACACTGCACAGGCGCACGGTTGCTACTATGAACTGTGACCATCTGGCATATCTGCATACGTTTACAAGTATCATACACTATAGCTCACAAAATTCCCTAGCAAGACCGAGTGTCTCGTACATCAAGTCTCGTGACGTCTCTATTTTACAGACTTCTGTCTCATCTCGACAAGTCTTGAAGGGTCTGGCCTCATTCTCGTCTCTATTTTTAAAAAGCCGTCTCGTAATTGAAGTCATTTCAATACGAAAGTGTGGAAGAATGTACTCTTCCTGAAGAAAATTACTGCATAGGTAAATGAGTTGCATGACTATTGCCTTAAAGTGACCTTACTTTCCGAACACTTCTTAGTTCCTTAGATGATATTTCAGTATTTCCTAATGAACTCGAGGCAATCGTTTTTAGGCTAGAATCGAAACCTTTGCCCTATTTCTTCTTGTGGATGCGGCTCTTGCGAAGCTGTACAAAAGGTCAGAGTTTATCAGAGCGTTATGCAAGGCGAAAAGTTTTTCACAGAGCTTTCATGGGAGGATTGTGAAATAGAAGTTTGGAGATACGAGTCTAGAGATTTGAACTACATGCGTATCATGTCTGATATTATTATCGATTTGCAAATGCAAGGTTTGCAGTTGTCAAACGCAACCGTGGAAATAGACGCGTTCTATCATAGTTTCAGGTTGTCTAAGTATGGTTTAATCCTGGTATTACATCAATTTCCCCATTCATTCACAGGTGGCGTGAACAGAGACTTGTAGAAGTTGTTCGATTAATAGATTACATTAGCGCGTTATGTTCGTTAAGTGTCATTTAAAAGCAAGATCAAGTTAAATACTTGTATAAAAACCGCTGAAACGTTCTCTTTTCATAAAACACTGTCCCATGTCTCTGTCTATCGCCAAGTTTTTACATCATTACAATGGTTCTGTTGCAATGTGGATTGTTCCATTCCAATTTGTGAATGGTAATTGCTTTTAGAATGATAATTAATGGATGTTCCCTTACGGAAATTTAATACTGATATCCATTTGACGAAACCCCATGCACCAGTTACGACACCCTGTACAGCATGTACTCAGAAAATTAACCTCAAGATTGGAACTGCGCATAATTTGTTTTTTTTTTTAAATGTGTAAAGTAAATGTTTGCTTTGAATTTTGTGTCCCTGATATGTTATTAATTACAAATAAAAGTTAACTTTTTCCTTAAATCCAATTAGCACAACACTATTTTCCTGTAATTAATGTTGTTTGGTAAAATATGTTTTGCTGCTTTAGTTGTTAGTTCTTCGTAATGGTGAACGGAACATTGAATTTTGTGAGCCACTTTAGTACAATCCCGTCTGCATTAGCCGATATCATTGAGGGAAGTACGCATGCGCCAACTGGCGAGTCTACTAGTGAAATGGGGGAGACGGCTAGAAGTGTCGCGCAGCAAGTTCCGCCAAAATCATTCTTAATGCATTTCGAAAGAATTTTTTAGGAGTTGTAGCAATCATTACAAAAACACAAACACGAAACAAGCGAGATATAATAAACAACCCAATCCATACACGCGAAGAACTGATACGAAACCTATATCAAAGTTTCGCGCATGTTCATACCCATCTCCCCTTTCGCATTTGGACTCGTCTATTTGAACTAGACTCGTCTTCCTGGTTAAACCGTCATCATCACCATCATCATCCTTTGTCGTTTTCTGCCTCTGACTGGATCAGCATAGAAGTCAAGCATCTCCATTTTCTTCTGGTCTTCCATCATTCCTCTCCTTGTACAGTGTTCCAATCTTGTCCTCTTCTCTTATCACTCTCCACTATACTATCTGCTCTTTCCCCCCTACATCTTATTCTTCCTTTTGGTCTTATTCCAACTCCTTGTGCATTGTATGATCTTACTGGCAGTCTTTCTGCACCACCGTCTTCATGTGTCCGAAACATCTCATCTGTACTTGATCTATTGTGTCATGAAGCTTCACCACCTCCATTGTCTGTCCGATATCCTAATTCCTTATTCCATTCCTTCTAGTCTCCCCCAATATACACCTTAAGAATTTCATGTCCACTGCCTTCATCTTCCTTTTGTCTCTCTCCGTCATTGCCCAAGCCTCTGCTCCGTACATAATTGTTAGTACATAGTATGTGTTACATATATTGTAACGTGCAAGTTCTCGCACGTTCATGACTTGGTAACCTTGGATTTGGGTGCGGCTTTCAGAACAGGAAGCACTCAAGGCGCTGTGGATCGATCTTATCTTGCCTGTCTTCAGTTTTACTCCTTCCCCTGGTCGGTGCAAGTGAACTAGGAAAACCACCAAACAGGATATTATTGTGGCTTGTGCTATATGGAGCTGGCGATTCTGGGAATGAACTTTGAAGACAACAGGATGTCATAAGTGCATCTGCTCTAGGAAGGGTGCACCAGATGAGTACCAAAGTACCCATTACTTCCTTCAACGGTGCAAAGGCACCTGCACATCCTTAATTCCTAGAAAGGACTAACTAAGTACACAAGCCTCTCAGTGCAAGTGTCCCTAAGGGAGAAGTAAGGGTGAGACAAAGGAAATACACAAATATAAAAAGGGCAGGATATAGAATTCGTGAGGGGCAGTTGATTCTCATAGTCCAGAGAGTCGAGAGTGCAGTCCTGATAATCCAGTCAGCCAGGGGGGTGGTAGTCGACCATCAGATCTGAATTACGGCCGGAGGCGCTGTCCAGTCTCCGACCCAAGATGGCTATCCACCCAGCCAAGTCCAGGCTGTCTTCAGGCACTTAGAAGATGGACAAGGATCTTCACTTCAAGTTTACTAAGTATCGCTAATCTACCCTTCTTTCATTTCAGCTCCCTTCCCCTAACACATAGGTTGGGATATTCTTCATATATCAGACACACCTGCTACCTATAATAAACCTTGTTATTGTTAATCATTACTTATGCGCCTGATTATGTCTACACCTTACAGCTTCTCCTATTTAGGATTAAGACTCTACCTAGATAATAATGCATTCTCTTTCAGCTCTACGCCCAGACGCCTGAGTTACATAACTCCTAACGGTAGTGCTTGGGGGCACAGGCCCGACAACCGTTACAATATAGTATATTTCCTTCTTGCATTTCAAACTCTGTCGTCTTTAATACGCAAAAGCTACATACAAAGATACAAATTTCGTGCTTAAGGCTCGACTGGGCCCTTGCCAACCGTAAGGGCAATTTTTTACAAATTTTCCTCTTCATTCGAAAAACCGCTCTGATATTCCAAAATATGAAAAATTACATCGCTTAGTAGAATTCATTCTAGAGCATTGACGTGAGTTTTCGTGTAGTTTGCTTTCACTGTTATCTAGATATTATCAATATTTTAATAGACTTACGTATTCGCGAAACTATTGAGAATATGTAGATAACAGCGAAAGCAAACTACGCGAAAATTCACGTCAATGCTCTAGAAGGAATTCTAAGCGCATGTAGTTTTTCATATTTTGGAATATCAGAGCGGTTTTTTGAATGAAGAGGAAAATTTGAATGAAATCGCTCTTACAGCTGCCTAAGGTCCAGTGGAGCCTTAATATGAAAGGCGAACCTAATCACTCAAAACTGCCAACGCTAGTACATTCGTTCACCCCTTTCTCTCAACGCTCACTTCCTGTGGAGCCCCACTTGCTCTGCACGCTTGGCTGAAGCCAACCATTGCCGAATATGGCCCATTCTGACCCCTCGCACCGAACTCCTTTCCTCCCCTGACCCTCAGGAATACTTGACGGCGACATTCCCCGTTGGTACGCATATGTTTGTGTCCTTCCGCTGCGCCGATCAAGGAAATATCGCTTATGCAAACAGCTGACGCGTGGTTCCCAGCCACACCTGCTCTCCCTCCCCCTTCATATTTCATGGCTGGCAGGGGATGAAGGGGGTTAACGCTGTAAACAGTTTCAAGGGTTATCGATGAATATGGTTGTCCCGCTGTGTATCGGTAAATTCCTGGCTCGATCTAGGTCCTTGTGTCTTTGATACCAAGAGGGATAGATGCACCAGTTTTGCGTTTTTTTATGGGAGTTTGTGTGGCTTACGAAACAATATTCATTTCCACAAGTTTAGGGTACTTATCAGCAAAAGTCTCGACCGTGTCAACTACTAGTATCTCAGAAACTACAAGACATAGAAAAACAAAGTTTTGTGCACTAATAGATGTACCAAATTATAACTCAGGGCAACAATAATTATTGATTATAAACAATTCGATCAGATTTCCATGAGAAATAACAATAGGTTAAAACTGACCTACCGATATCTCGAAAACTGACAAATGTGAAGTACCAGAAAAGTCTGCAGATGGAGTCCTAGTAAATGTTACTTTAACGCGACATAAATCATTCTGTTTGGTCAAACCGTTGAACAATTGACACATATTTAATGCTGCGACATCTTTGAAAATATATAACTATGAAATTTTTTGAGTAGAAAGAACTGTGAGTTTTCTATACACAAACTAAGTTACATATCTACACAGAAACTAAGTTACAACATTTATTTAGTAACTGAATCACATATACACTGATTGAATTTTGAATTACATATCTACACAGTGACCAGATTACATATCTATACAGTAACTGAGTTATTCATATCTATACAGTAACTGAGTTATACATATCTATACATTCACTGAATAACAGTGAATTACAAATAGGTACTGTCACTCAAAAATGTAATTGTTACTTATAACTGCGTTATAAGTAACTCGTTACTTCCAACGACTGATTTAAACTATAGTACACTGCGTTGTGGTTGAAATAAAATGAATTGTTAACGTTTAAAACAAATTCTCCAACCCTTTTAAACGTTCATCCGAACTACCGACACAATAGAGGAAATTATTGTTTTTTTTTGTTGTTATTTAGAGTCGTTTTTCTGCCACTAATCGTGAAGATGAGAATGAGGGATGATATTATAAACACCCATGCCCAGACCGGGATTTCAACCCGTTTTTTTACCAATAAAATAAAGGAAATTAAGAAAAAGCAAACGTAAAGGTTGAGTTTTTTAAAAGTTTTTGTTTATAAGACCAGTTTATGCACGGAATGACTGGACGTACAGTTTAAAATAAGATCTGAACTACGATGGGTCTTGAAAGGGTATCACACGTTCATAAGGCCATTGGGGATGCCCACGTAAAGGTATAAATATAAAACATTGTAGTCATGAGAGAAAAATGTAGGAAGCAATGCCTCCGCAAAGCCCCTTTGAGGCTGCAGCACTTGTGAATGTGAAGTGTTCGTTTTTCACCTTCAAGCAAGTTGTGAGTAAAAATAAGACATTAACCTTGATCCTTAACGTCAATTTTGTTATTCAAATCTCATAATCAGTTTCCTCCCAAGACACACAGACAAACACACAAAAAACAAAATATTGTCTCCTTGATCATGTAACATGGCCGCTTGAACTCTTGCGGCTATGTAAAAAGACTGACGGAGCCAGCAGACGCTGAAAAAAAAGGTCTTATCTCGGAATCGATATGAGAACCCATCTTTCTGTGAAAAGCGAGACGCTGGTCTACACTTAGTGGGCAATAAAGCACGATATCTGTGTTGCCTTTCGGCCATGATAGCTACAGCAGCGCCTCGGTGGGAGAAAGGGTAAACCAACCCGGCCTTCTTGTTTTGCTTGCGTATATCTGGAAGCTGATCTGGTTTTCTATGCAAATTGGTGTAACACCACTGAAGCTATTTTCCCTGGCCAAGCGCCTTCCAGCCCTACAAGGTCCTCTCGTAGCGCGAGAGAGAAGTTGGGTTACGTAATGTTCTTCCATATACTGCGCAAGACACTGCAAAATCCCCAAACATTGCTTTGTTATGTTATACTGTATTCAAATAAAGCCCTTGGCTTAACTTATCATGAAAAGGGAAAATTTGTATACATCGTAGGTGCTGTTACACTTATTAATTTTCCTTACTCATTTCAAAATTTATGCACTGCTGATTACTTTTTAGAAAAAATAATCAAAATTAAGTGCAACATGTAACGGGTGGCCAGATATACATTGATGCTATTTAATATCGGATTGCGAGAATTTTGACATGGGCAATTTTGTATAAAACATTCTTTACGATTTTTCATGAGGTTCTTATGAAAACAGTGCGTATATAACTACAGCAAATGAACTCAATTTAGAAAAAAATCTTATTGTAAATAATAATTTTAATGACCTATGACAAGAAAAAGTTAAAGTTCTACCATCTAGCATTAATCGCTTTAAAATAATGTTGTGTTCACAAAGGATGTTTACAATTTCACACTTTAATAACAAGATTTGTAATTTCCATAAGGGAAGCATACCGGGGTTCATATTATGCACCAGCTCGAAATATTTTCTGGTTGCGTGCACAACATATAAGCGGTATTCCAACTCCGGACATGTTTGTCATAGGATGTCTCCGTCAGCAGTGATAAATTGCATTTGTTATTCTGGTCTTTATGTGACCAAGATGAACAGAAGTTTTGGTACAATTTATCCTTGACATACATCCCTCCCCACAAAAGCCGTGAAGTCGTCGGCTTGTAATCAAGGGGACCCTCGTTCGATAACCGGTGGAGGCACAGAGTGGTTCGGATCCCACTTTAAACCATAGGTCCAGACTTGATTAGCTTGTATGCGCATAAAGTGGACTTAAAACAATAAATCAAATTCAGTCCTAGGGGTGTTATATCAGGGAACCTAGGAGCCCAGGCAATTGAACCACCTCTACCAATCCAACATGTTGGAAAGTTGTGTTCGGGACATCTCTCACAATCCTGGCCAAATGTAGTGGTGCAACGTCTTGCTGGAACATCTGAGACAATAACTTTTTGATTTGATGCATCATATGAACAGCTGTATGCTTTTCTTTCATATCTCACTACCACTTCATGGACATGCACAATGAATTTATGGACAGCCTGTTCATCTGCTCCAAACAGCCGTGAAATAAAGAAGAAGCAAACTTCACAATACTTCTTTTACAAGTTATCCAGAGTTGAAAGGTCTCGTGATAATTCTAATCAATACAAAAAAGAGACAGAGGACAGTAAACAACTTTATTGGCGATAAAATGACGGGTTAATTTGTAGATGACCTAGGTTATCTTAACGACATGTCAAGTTTTGAATGTATAACTAAATTTCAGCGGAAGATGTAGAGACTGCTTCTGAAAGCTTTCAATGATATTATTGTGACGTCCAGTTGTTATTTCTATCTAATGTGGATACCTCATCGCTTGTATGGCTTGTAACTTGAAAACTGGGGCGGTTTTAATTTCTGATTTTCTCAACTGTTATGTGACTAACGAACTGGAGTGATATTTTGATCACATCAGCTACTTTTAAAACCAGGGCTGGATCTGCAAGCTAAATATGTAGCTTGTACTAAAATCCACACTATAACCAACACGGTTATTAGTATTACCTAAATATGCATATATCCTTAGGGGTATTCTGCGCGTGCCATAACATGGGCCCTCGTGCGTCGAAGGCCCTCACGCATCCAAATATATTGTTATTGAATCCTTTATTCAATCATTCTTTGTGTAAGTCTCATCACATTCGAATTAGAAGGAAGAAAATATAATAAAAATATACCTACATTCAGTAACACAGCTCCATCTGTAGTCAGCTACCTATTACATATTAAAAAAGGAAACCGAATTCAAATTGGTACAGCAAGACATGTCATCAGCCAAAAAGCAAAGTTATTGCTGTTAAAGTATATGAAAAGAAAATTTCCTCTCTAACACAGTTGAATTTCTTGTTATTGGCAACTACGTATCATCTGGCAAGTATGTGCCGTGACACCTGTCAAAATTCGCCGACAAATTTTTCTATCATCACGATTAACCTAAATATATATAAGAGTGATATTCAGTAACGAATATGCACAAATTTGTTAACGTATTGACTTTATTGCAAGACCTACCATCGCTTGCAAGCACCAATCGATAGTTCGCAGTATTTTAACAATTCTTGTCCGCAACGTCAGCAAGCAGAAATCGAATTTGCTACGCATGGCCGCATATTGGCTAAACAAGCCATTTCCGTTAAATAAACTATGAGAGCAAATGAATTTAGCAGTAATTAATTGAAGAAATCACAGTACGTGTTCATGATTGAGGGTTTTAGACTGTTCAGAGATGTGTACGTGTGTGTGTTGTCCTGGCTATGAAATTTTTATTCCCTTTTGGCCATTAATTAAGGCAGAAATAAATATAACATGTATTTTTTCATTCGGTTGTATGGTCAGTACCTGGATGCATGTTGCC
Source organism: Lepisma saccharinum (assembly GCF_977018435.1). NCBI lineage: Eukaryota > Metazoa > Arthropoda > Insecta > Zygentoma > Lepismatidae > Lepisma > Lepisma saccharinum. Next base: position 93,677,785 of record NC_139231.1, on the reverse strand, counting down.
TACGTCTGCTGACAAAATTCTGGACTGTTAGTGTTGCCAACCGGCATCAGATCCCACTAAAATGTCACTCTTCCACTTCTCTCCTAATGTTGCGTAATCTCAAACCACCGATCAACATGGCAACAATCACAAAAGAATTGCAAAGTTATGATCCTTCGTTAATTTATTATCCTTTTTTCTTCCAAGAAAATGACATTCTTGAAAAATATGAACTTCACTCGAGCTATTCATTAATTTATAGAATATGTTATACGTATAAGGCGAACTAAAACCTGTACCAGCTAACTGTACACTAGGGTGGAGTGAAAATGGGCTAAAAAAATTAGCTAGATATGTCAAAAGGTGCCAATAGATCAATAGAACACTGTGTAAAAATTTCAAGACTTTTGAACAATATTTTGATCGCCCTTCGCAACCTTTGATTTTGCTATACTAAGCAACATTACAACGATATAACGATATAGTCAGTCAATAGTGACTATTAGTCAGTTTAGTCACCTTAAAACTCAGTTAATGCAATCAAATGCCACAAACAGTTACAAGGTGAAGTGAGAGAAGTCACGTTTCGACTAAAATGTCCGCATTAGCTGTCGAGAAGCGATGCATGCACGGATGAAGCCATCTCGCGATTTCTGTCCACAAATAGCTTTCGCCGCCTCAGTCATCATCTTCACGTGTCTTTCCACAGCCTGTGTGTTGTTGGCGAATTTTGAGAAGGTGAAAGTTGGAGTCACCTCCGTCGTGATGAGATCCCTGAGCTCAGTGTCCGTCATTGCCTTGATTACGGGAGGCTCCGAGATAGGGCAGATGGCCCAGTCGATCACGTCGAAGTATTCCACAGTATCGAAGTTGAGTTTTGTGGGAACCTTAAACCTCAGTATTTGTCCACTGGGGTCTGCTGCAGCTCTGGCCTTCATCACTCGTGTCCGGGCCAATTCACGTATGTGTGGTCGATGGTCCGTCATCATAGCCAGGAGCAGATTCTCCGGGTGAGCGAAGTATGCATTGCGATGAATGACGGGGTCAACCATCTTATTGCACTTAGGGCTAAGGTATCGTCACTTGACGAGCATCTGGTGAAGGTGCCTAGCTCCATCTTTGCATGATCAGTGGGCTTTTACGGCGAACCACGTTGGAGCATATACGCGAATGATGAACGTCACCAGCTTTTTCAGATTCTCTGACGGTTCCATGTCGCTTACATATAATCGGAGGATTCGATTGACTGTCGTTATCCATCGTGAGTGATTCAGGCAACCTGGGTTTCACATTGCCAGATTGACGCTACATTCACCTTTGCCGATGCTATTGCACGTTTCCAGTAGATAGCGCTGATCTGTGCTCAACTCCTTCGGGTCAACATTGGACAGTTGCTCGATCAGCTGCACTGGTGCAAATGAGGAGACAGGCTGTTCGCTACACGTCACTAGCTGCTTTCCGATATCTCCACAGAATCCGTGCGGGCCTGTAGTCATGCCATCGAATGCCTGGAATAGATGGCGCAGGGGCAGCTCATTGGCATGGAGCAGACATACCAGCCACTGCAGAGGACGCTCGAAGGTTTCTTCCAGTCGGCGGATAACGCCCGCTGTGTGTCTTGTGTTCACATTTGTGCCGTCACACCCTACAACTTTAATGTTCTCTGTCTGCGCATTCCTCTCTTTGAAACTAGCGACTATTGACTCAGCTATGTCTTTGCTGGAGCCTGATGGCGGAGTCGTGTGGCTGAAGTACGAAGAACCCGGCTCTGTGATGATGCTTATGTGTTCTTCCGTGAGGGTTTTTCTGTGTTACTTGTTGTCGTCGCCGAGAACTTGTGTCAAAGTTTGATCCTTGTGGCCATCAAAGAATACTCCCTCTATGCCAGTGTGAGTGTGGTCAAACTGGTCATCATTCTGCTGGAGTTCCTTACGAGTTTTTCTGCGTTCTCGGCGGATCTTGCTTCGATCGATTACTTTAGATCGGTCGATTGGCGACAGGAGACCAAGATCATGCAGAACTGATGTTGCTAATACAGCAGCCGATCCATCCGAGACTCGGATCCGATCGCAAGCTTTAGCAAGTGAAGGTAGAGAGATTGTCATTTTCTTACATTGGCGATTCTGCTTTGGCTTAGTCTTGACTGATTCTGTATCTGGAATGTACTCATCGCCAGTGGACATTTACTCTCAACGGTCCTCTGCTTCTTCATTCGTTCGAGATTGGCTTCCTCTCTTTCAGCTTTCTTCTTCAATTTTGACGTCTACTCTTGATCTATACTGCTGATTATCATTTTTTTTGGTCCTCTCTGGTCTTCAAGGAAATTGCGTTCCTTTGCGGGAACTTTGAATTCTTTCGCGCATTTGCAGTTGGAAACCACGTCGAAGCACTTGCATTTGCTGAGAAACAGACTGTTACCTCTGTCGCGAAAGTCCGAGAGTCTCCGTTGGTAGTTGGGTTGATCCTTTTTCCCTTTGTAGACCTTTAGGATTATGTTCTATTTGTCATGGAACGATCTGAGTTTTTCAATCGCTTGTGCGTGAGTTACTGTTGGAAGTGAGGCCCTTTCCCAGATCTCTTCGACTTCATAGCACAGTTTGTGAGATATGTCCAAAAATGATGGGTATTTTCCATTGTTCGTCTTCAGGTCTGGTCGCAGTTGAATATATTTCTTCAGGAGATCGGTGTAGGTCGGCAGAGTATTGGTCGGTAAATTTCATGGAGCGCCAAATATATCTTGTAACTGCCATCTCTCTGAAAATGGAAGTTCTGGGGATGGGGATATCCTGAGGATAACATGATGTCCCCAGGATATCCCAAGGACATCCTGGGGATAACGTGTGTTATATAGGTAAGCTATAGGGCAAATGGCACATTTTCCATATTATCACCAGGATGTCCTTGGGATATCCTGGGGACATCATGTTATCCTCAGGATATCCCCATACAATGTATAGCTTGCTTGATTTGGTGTTTTAAGTCCACTTTATGCACAGTAAGGCTAATTGGGACTGGACCTACAGTTTAAAGTGGGATCCAAACCACTATGTGCCTCCACCAGGAATCGAACCCGGGACCCCTTGATTACAAGGCGACAATGTTACCACTGCGTCATCGAGAGGCCCTCATACAATGTATAGGTAAGCTTAAGATGCCTAAAACCTTTTTAATAAGTAGCTCGCTTAGATTCGCTACTTAATAAGCCATGCTGAAATCAAACTGAATCAGGCTACAAAGTCATAAAAAGGGTTAAAATGCCAATTATTTCAATAAGGTGAAGGGCGATCAAAGAGTTGACAGAAAATAATATGATTTTGCAGGATTCTTACTATGGACAAATGGCACATTTTCCCTAGTCTAGCTTATAAAAATGAAAATAAAAGTTTTTTCACTCCACCCTACTGTAGACCAGGCGAACGAGAACAAGTCTGCGCAAGTAGTGACGCGAGATGGCTTCACCAATGAACAGTGAGCGAAACGGGATTGCGTAATGAACAACTGGAGTTAACCGCTTTCCCTACTCTGCTCTGTCAGCGTTGCAATCTTTTGATACCGATAATACCGTACGCACATGGCAAACGGACCGTATTTTTATCTCCAGGTCCGTAGGCTTGGTTTAAGAATTTCTTAGGGAAAGGTCTAGACCGTACGACCGTACATGCCATGAAATGTCTGTACATGTACGGTAAAGACCATATGGTTGGCAACGTTGCGCTTTCACCACTCGATTTCCCTCCTCCTCCTCTGCCGCTATGCGCGGCCCTGCTCTACAGTTAGCTGGTACAGGGTATAGTGAAGAAAAATTTTCTAAGATATCTCAAAAGACGAGGCTTCATGGTGCAGAAAACTTGCTGTAAATATTTATCCCATTTTTCATGTTAGAAGCGATCCAAGTTGTGGTTGCGAAACTTTTGAAACACTCTGTACCATGCGATGTTTCTTTGCTTTTATCTGCTTAAAAAGCATCGTCACAAACAAATGAAAGTTGATGATAACATATGGCTGATATTCAATTCGAACACACCAAAACGTAACAAGAGAGTAACATATGTTTGCTACATTTTGGCCTTTTCTTCCAAACACACAAGAAAGTACGTAGTAATATTCTCGAAATTATCCTATGGATCAATATCTCGTTTTCATACGTTCAGATATTTATCATTGTCATGTTTTTACTACGACGACAAGCAGCAGATGATTTCCACAAACCTACTTTCTTGTTTCCTTTCCGCTTGCAACTATCACCCCCATTTTGCGATTAGACTCATCCAGTTAGCGCACTTGAATATCCATTGATGAAAATCAGACGTTAAGATGTTCGCATTAGAATGTCTTTTTTACCTGTGTTTCGTTGTATCGTTAATTAATACGACTGATTTACTATTCATGCATTTTCTTCTATTTTTCTTCTCCTTGTTAATTTATTGATAAAGATCTGGAAAAAGTTCTATCAAACAGAAAGCTGAATAATATTTCATTCACAATGCAATATATAACATTATTTTTCTGCATTTCAGCCAACGAGAACTTATCTAACTATCAGGATGGACTAATTGTATTTCAAGAATTAAAAGTAAATAAATTTTGCTTGGAAGAAAGTCTGTAAAATACGTTCTGTATTTTTGAGGGTTGGGTAATATGATATTATAGTTATTAAATTTTTAAAAAAACAGATACATTTTAGTACATAGCCAATATCTGATGCATTTAGAGGCTTGAGACTACTGCTTTAATTAACATGTTTACTTTCCTGTGAGTGAAAAATGAGGGAACAAGGAAGGATAGAAGGGGAGAAAGAGGATAGAAGGAACAAAGGAGGGTAGAAGGGGAAAAGAAGGATAGGAGGAACAAAAAGGATAAGAATGACAAAGAAGGCTGGAAGGAACAAGAAAGAATATACTAACAAAGAAGGATAAGAGGAACAAAGAAGAGAAGTGACAAACAAGGATGGAAGGAAGAATTGAAATGAGAAAGAAATATATTAGGAAGAAAGATGGATGTAAGAAGCACTGATGAATAGACGATCGGGACTAACCAAGACGGACTGAACTTTCTTATACCAAGTTTAACCTGTGCATTCGCGTTGTTCTGTGTTTAGATACACTGCAACAACTCTGTAAAACGAAATTACACCAAGGATCTGAAAATTCAAGTTCTGAAGGCATTGTTGGCAGGTACAAATCACCCATTGTTGTCCTTCCATCATAAACGTCTCGTTTCCTTATTGGTAACCTTGATTCTATTCGATCGTTTGTCCCTCGTGTATAGCCTCCAGTCTTCGCCAACCATCGAGCTGATATTGGAACAATTTTTTTGTTGAATTATGTAATTATGAGCTCAAGGTCTGGCTTTGCGCTCTAGTAAACTCAGCACCTTGCGGCACAATTGGTTTTGTTTTTTCCAGCCTTTCGAAACATCCATCATCCATTTGTTGATCCAAATCTCCGTTCTTGGCCACCAAGAGATTTTTTCAGGGTCTGATGAAGTGCTGGATTGATTTGTAGGTATGGAGGAAGGCATCTTAATTATAGGGTGGGAAATTTTCGCGGAAAAAGGCCGTAAACGTAAAATTGGTCATAAACACGCATTTTTACGGTGCTGGAACAGTAGCCTTTTTTCTCCCTCTGTATCGGCGTATGTTTGCCGACATTATAATTCCGTAACTGACCTGGATGGAGATTGCAGCCCGGGATCCCACAAAGTAGCAATAAAGCCCATAATACCCACTGGCCGACAACTTCATTTTCTCTCAACAATGCGGCTTCAGGTTGCAAAAAGCCGTGGCTCTCGGTGAAGGGAAAAATATCTTGAGAAGGCAATGAATATGCATGCGTAAGATCATGGACACCCAATACCATATGCGTGACTATGTTGGTATTTTCACGCTTGAAGTGACTGTGATCGGTATTTTTTTTTTGTTGTTGTTTGGAAATTTATGTCTTCTTTGAGACACGAAAATGCAATCTTAGTAACATAATTTCTCGCCTTATTCAGTGGTGCTGGAAACAGAGGCGTCGCCAGCGGGTGAACGAAAGTAGGCTTCAACCCCCCAAGAAATAGCTCGCAAGAAAAATTTTCAGAGCAAGTATAATACAAAGCGCCTACAAAAAGAGATAGAAAGTATTCTGTGTGAGAGAAAGTGAATAAGAGATATATTGTAAATAAAGTAATAAACAGAAAGAAAAGCAATGAAATAAAGATAGGTAGAAATGAATATAAAAAAGAGGAACACAGAAAAATAAAGCTGAAATAGAAAGAGAGACACAGAGGAGGAAAGAATGAAAGATGCATAAGAAAGATAAGGAAGACTGAGAAGTTAAGATAGAAATATATATAGAAGAATAGGAATAGAGAAAGGAAGAATAGTTAGAATACAAGAAAACGGGGTGCATTGCAATTGTCAATTTAACAATCTTGTAATTCCACACTACATGTATGAGGAACAAAGAAGGGTTGAGGAACAAAGAAACATCGAAAGAACAAATATGGATGTAAGTAACAAAGGAGAATAGAAGGAAATAAGCTGTATATGAGAAAAAAGGAAGAATGAAAGGTAACCAAGAAGGATGTGAGGAACATATAGGGCTAAGCATTGAAGAAACAAATAGTGGTAGAAGGAACAAAAAAGAATGAAGATCAGAAAAAGAAAGGTGGGAGCAAAAGGCGTTAACGAATAATCATATCTGTGAAGGTTCCACGAGGATCGGTACGTACAAGGATTAATTTTGGATGCGATAATGTATTGTGCCTCTTAGAAATCAGTAGTGTCCTCTTGAAAAACCTGCGTGGACTGTAATATATATATATTGGCTTGATGTTTCAATAGCAGCATCGGTACCATGAATAAGCTGTTCTCATATTGTTCTCTAGGAGCGATCCAAAGATTTCTCAAGAATTCAGTGAATCACAGTGGGTCTTTAAGCGAAATACAATTTTGAAATGATAGTTATTGCGGGATGCCAGATACTGGGTATGAAACAGGGAAAATATTGAAGTCATACAATCAACAACGAGATTGATTCGCGAATAAGATCTAATTTCGCACGAAAATTCTAATTCTTTTTTCAAGGAGAAGGGGCTTGCGATAACAGCAATTGGAAGCAAGTGACTCGGAAACACATGAAAACCAAATGCATTACTCCATTACATGAACCCAAAGGATAGATCCAGCGAAGCGAATGCCGAATGGTAACGCAGCCGGAACAGAGGAAAGAGAGAGGGAGAGAGGGGGGGGGGAGGAAAAAATAAAGAAAGAATTCAAACGGCGGGTAAAAGACAGGGAAGTGAACTCGGTCTGAGTCAACATTCCAATTTCGGAAAGGCTTGGTGGGTAAATTTTATGTGGAGGCTTGTGAAAGCGTTGAAAATAAGGAAATGGGAAGAAGGGAAGGAGAAGAAGGGAATCCTATCTCTCTTCGATATTCAAATTCCATATCAGCTCCTTCTTGCACGGCGCTGCAAAGAAGAATAGAGACATTGGAGATGGTTAAAGAAGGTTTCTAGATATCTAGAAGAGCTCTGGGTGAAGGGGGTTTTGTGTGTTGGAAAAGAAAGGATTTAAAAATCATTGGACCTATTTGCTACATTTTAATATCCGCTACTCCAGGGTGGAGGGAATTTTCCCTGAGTCTTCTTCGATTGTTGGAGGGATGGATTGGAGGTTGAGGGATTTTAAGGGCGATGGGAACTGGAAATAAGAGACCGGCTTGCCGGAGTTCTCTTTATTCCAACAGAAGCTGCATCTAACCTCACCCCTCTTCTATTTTTTTCTTTTTATGCAAGGAATAACTGATTCAATCGATCTATCACTTGGTTCCCAGATAGCTCCATCCTCTGGCTTTGGAAAACAACATTTTTCCCGCGCTGCGGACGCAAACGAAGCGAACAGAGCCCTCTGATCGGTGAACGACGAACTACTTGAATGCTCCTTAATGATAAATGAGGTATGAAGCGGAAGCTGCTCCTGTACCGTCTTGGCTGGAAAATCCAGGCACATTCGTACATGCAAAAATACCATTAGCACAAAGTGGAGACAGACGCTGGGGAATTTTGTTGAGATGATATGTATTATTAATAACTTATGTAACTTATGCGTGTGTGCGAAGAATTTAAATGCAAGCCACCTTGGTTGCGGAACGCGTTGAGTGTTCGACTCACGCTATTGTCCACTGAAAGTTCTCGGTTCACGTTCTAGCCTGAGCACGGGTGTTCCTTTGTTCGTCCCCTTTTCAGAAATCATCATTCAAAATCATCGTCATGATTAGCCAAAACGGGTAGAAAAGCTACGGAAAATAAGAAAAAATGCAATTACAAACTGAAATCTGAATACCTGTATCTCTTCTCGCACCTTACACACACACACATACACATGTATGTATGTATATAAATATAAATATATATATATAAAATATTTGGCTGCACATAGTGGTTCGGATCCCACTTTAAACTGTAGGTCCAGTCCCAATTAGCCTTACTGTGCATAAAGTGGACTTAAAGAACCAACTCACTCAGTCGATCAATATATATAATATTAAACTCGGTGGCACAACAAACCTTTGAATACCAAAGTCTGGCAAACTGTTTTTATTTTAGGTGAACCGTAGACAGCGCTGCTGTTATAAAATAACTCTTTTTCGAAACCGAAGACCGCAACGTCTTTTCTTTAATGTTATATGTAGTTCCCCAGTTGTCTGCGCGATGAGAGCTTCCATCGGAGATCGTTCGCATCAAATGCGAGCATATTAACCATTCAGCTACTCAGAGCTTGAGTGCTCAGGTATAATGCAACTACTCAACCGCTCCAAGCAAATGTTTTTAAACATATCCAACGAGGTAACGGCAATTACACCTTTAGACTATTATTTCGTTCTTCGTAGCATTTAACCTGCCAAAACTTCAAGTAAATCCACTAATGTTCAAAGATACATCCACCCTCATCTCATCCACATAGTACAATTATGCCAAGCTAATCACAGGATAATATTCCTTGTTGTACGTTGCTTTCAGATTTTCTAGACTGTATGCTCAGGATAGGGACAGATGGAAGGTCTGTGTTGCTGCAGCCGTAAACCTTAGGGTTTAAAAAGGCTAGAGAGTTAGTTAATGAGAAGATTGTATTTCATATTGTATGTCGCTTTCTGAAGACTATATTTGTTATTATAAGTCGCCTTTCTGTCTCTTTAGGCTACTCGCAACGATGAGGAGTTGATTAAAGGAACACTCAGGTAAGGACACGAACCTGGAACCTTCTCTTCCAAGATTTTGAGTCAGTCAACACGGTCGTCACGGAATTGACCGACTAGCCTTTAAAAAAAGGAAGAAAAGCGACGTAAAATAGAAAAAATACAATACCAGTGCCCACTTCAACAGCGCCAGCGAATAACGATTGCAACTTCGACGGACTGCTTCCTCCCTTAACACACTCCACCTAATCTGAGCTCACCCCATTACCACAACATGAAGTATGCGATATCTGCTAAAGCCACCCATCCGTCCACAAACGTATCGCGGTCCCAAGCATGTCTGTCCCGCTTATCAACCGGTCAATGTCCACCCCGGCTCTTGGATTGAGCTTGTCAAGTGAGAATGTGATCAATCAGCATAACTAGCGCTCAGGTACTACATAGGTGACATCCGTGCGCTGACGCCAATCAACAGGTATTTCCCGTCCTCTTCGACGTGCAGCTTATTGAGATTTCGCAACACTACGGATGGTATTGCTCCATTACAGAATCCAGGTGTTGCAGTATCTATATCAACAGCTACATATTCCCTACTTCTCCTAACAACACATATGAGCATCTGATTTTATTTTTTGCTCCATATAAACCATATACATTGGCTCAGTGTTCAGTAGAGCTTGGACAAAAAACATAATTACAAAATTTCTATAATTTACAATTTATGTTTTCACAAACGCTATAATATTCCGGATATAATAATAATAAATTTCCCAATTTGCTTTTGAACCTTGTCATGGTATCTGTTTTATATCATTTGAGAAGATATTGAATATTTTAATTGCCATCTGTTTGGGTCCTTCTTGAACTAATGTTAGTCTGGTGAAGTATGGCATACTATGTACATGATTATACTAAAAAAAATATATATATTTACTCTCAGGTGGCGTAGTGGTAACGCCGTCACCATGTAATCATGAGATCCTGGGTTCGATATCAGGTTACATAATGGTTCGAATTCTGTCCCAGTTAGCTTATGTGTGCATACAGTGGAATTAAAACTCAAATGCCAATTATATATTTACATTGTTGAAATCAACCGTATTGCTTTATTTTACTTCGTCTTCCTGCTAATCGCATAGCCGGCCCCCGTGGCGGAGTGGTTAGCACGTCGCGCTACGACGCCAGGGATCCTGGGTTTGAATCTCAGTCTGGGCATGTATGTTTGTGAGTGTCCATTCATTTATTCCATCATATCATCACTCATTCCCATCTTCGCAAATTAGTCAAAAGTGGCATAACATAAGTCCTGGAGACGATTATCCTGGCGCCAGAGCCTCCGTGGTATGCATAATGCAGTCCATGGTGTACTACGAGGGAGAGAAGTTGACTCTTGGGTGTCTTATAAAGGGCCAACTCTCTCACACCCCATTTTTACAGTGTGTAAGTAAATTTGAGATTCATCAATTTTTTTGCGATCTAGCACCTTACTATTTGTATCAATTTAATATAATCTATTATCTGATATTTTCTTCTTTCCCGGATCATTCCCCAGTTAACAACTCTTTCCTTTAGTATTTTAGCAAGCAGTTCCTTCTTAGCCAGTGTTCCAGCCAATTTCGTTTCCTTTTCTTGATCATTTCCATCATTGATCATCTTTCACCAACTCTTTCCGGTAGTTTTATGTCTTACTTTGTACATTTCACGCGCTCCATTCTTGAAATGACAAAAATAAACATGCAAGCATGTAGAATTCGAAAATAAACACTACCATAGTTACGGTGGTCCGATTGATATGGCGTCTGACTGCCACACAGGAGACCCAGGTTCGATTCCCACAGTGGGGAATCTCAGGTGGGAATTTTTCCCACAATGTTCCTGCATAGAGCGACTATCGATCACACCCTGCCTCTAAACCGATTGGTACATAGGACAACCCTGAAGGAGGAAAGGGAGTAAGGAGGCCGGAACATGATAACATCGCCGACATCGAGAATGTGTGGAACCCTAACTCCATAAACACCCCTGTGTGATTGATTGATTTGGTGTTTTAAGTCCACTTTATGCCCAGTAAGGCTAGTCAGGACGGGACCTACAGTTTCAAGTGGGATCCGAACCACTATGTGCCTCCACCGGGTATCGAAACACACCTGTGTGACTTCATGTTACTGTGCAATAACAGAGGGTAGCTTGAGTCACAGTATCATCGTCCTAAAATATATTTTCTAAAATTTGGTCAATTTTCTATCGCAAACTATGTTCTGTAATAAAATGTATAAAGTCTATTTTTTTTTTTAGAAAATATGGAATTTTGTATTGTGGCTGTAGTTACCATGTAGGTTGTAATGGATAACTTAAAAATGTAAATTTCTTTGAGGCTTAAGTATGGTATGTCCGATGGCTTAGTGATAACGTTATCGCCTTGTAAACAATGGGTTCCGGGTTCGATCTCCGGTGGAGGTACATTGCACAATGATTTGGATTCCACTCTAACCTGAAGGTCCAGCCCAATTAGCTTAATGAGCATTAAGTGGACCTTAAACAAACTTTGCAAAACTTTGTTACAGGTAAACTTTTAAGGATACTACTGGGTACGTCTTTTTCGATAATCGATATATCGATTCGGCATTTGTATCCATATTGCAACTCGACTCTATGAAAACTTCTGGAATCCTAATAAGTGACGGAGCGAGGATATAGTGCTTAAGTGCAATTAGAGATCTAATCAGTGTCTTCATTTTCGTTATCCTCTTCTGTACATCTTCAGCTTCCACCGAGTCTATCTTCTCCGCTTTTCATTCATCTTCTGCTAATCTCTCCATCTGCCAAGTGTATTTTCATCCGAGTTCTATCTCTTAATTTAGCGGAATCAGGAGGTTCCGTGTTTTCTCGCTTGTCGTGATGAAGGAAGGCTTCCTCGTTGTTCCAGTTTCAGCCTCCAATGGCAGGGAGGTCTTTTTATATTTTTTTCCCCTTTCGGAGGCAAATCCTGGAATGAGTTGTCAACGAGGGGAAAGGGGGGCAGGAGGAGAGAAAGGCTGCACTTTGACGAGAAATTACCACCTCGTAATGAGTCAGTCTGTCTCGCTGAACAGAGTCTGTTGTCTCCATGTCTCGCGAGCAAGAACCTGGGATGGAAATCCTCATATTGTGCTGCGACTGGATGTCATCCCTTTTCTCCCGTCTTCCGCGAGGGAGATTCGATGCCTCGGAGCAGCAGATGCGACAGTGGAGTCGAATATCTTCCTCTCCTGAATATAGTTTCGGTTCCGTCCTTCCCCGTCTCTCCTTTTACTTTGTCGTTAAATTGGCTTTATCTCTGTTTTCTACAATTTACTGATTTCTTCCATAGCTTCCTAGTTTAATATTTATTTGCCTTATTTGCTTTTCCTTGGGTTGTTCATTTTCTTCCCATCTACATTTCCTCAATGAAATCACCACATGTCCCATTTACTATTTACTTATTATTATTATCAGCAGCAGCACCATCATCATCATGACGTCATTTATTTTTCTCTTTCTGTCCAATCCCTTCATTTTCTCTCTAGACGAAGTTTAAGATATTGATTAACATTAGTGTGTAAGAAAAAATAATAATAACCCGTGGCTCGACAGCCCTAGAAGGGCATTGGCCTATCTCCCGACTGCCAGTCTCCTTCCTTCAATCCTACCTAGAGGTGCGGGTGACGTGGGGTCAGCACGTCAAACCCTCAGCCGTTATAGATTTCCAAGACTGAATTACGCTACTCGCTCGTAGCTCCACCGGCCCTATACACAGGCCGAACACCCAAAGACTGAACCCAGGCGGACTCGAACCCATGCCGTCCCGCAGTCGCAGCACAGTGCCTTAGTCCGCACGACGACGGAGGAGGACACATTATTGTGTAAGTTCACTACATGACTTTACAAAGATATATGAAGATTTTTTCTTTGAAATATACCAAAATTGCATGCGAATATTAAATTACGTTATCACAAAATTAAGTTTCTGAACACAAAACTGGTTCAAAATAAAACGAAACTTACAATTTTGCATACTCTCCAGGATAATTATAGTCTGCGATAGTGTCGAGACGCTTTTTTGCGGAGCCGGTGAAAGACCAATATGCCTGAAAGGTATCTAACCAATACTTTCCGATGTCGATACCACTGGTATCGACCTATACCGATATATCGGCACCGGTATCGGTTCAACCCTAATCATCTCCAATCCTAACCCTCGTCTGTAGGTAAAAGCGGCAGGAAAAAGAACGTAAAATACAAAAATATAAGGTACTTGATCCCAATATGGCCTACCTAAGGTTTACGATTGTTTCTAATGGTTTACAATGTGAAACGCCCTCCCTTGCTCGGGAAAACAAATGCTACCACTACCTAGATAGAGGCGGCAAAATCTCCCTCGGACAAGCGAAATAGCGTTACGGTCCAGGTTAAGTTCGTGTGTAGGAACCGGTGACCAACAGTGCATAGTGATAAGCCATATCGAATAAAAACAAAAAAACATATATACGTTCAAATTACCCCCTGTTTACCTGTAGCTGTGACTGTTTTCAAATTGTAAAATGTATAATCACTTCTTGTATAAAAGAAAAAGAAAGAAATGTTATAGCATACTGTTTTGTTGCGTAGCAACCAGTTGTTGAAAAACAATTGAAGGAGATAACAAGAACGTTTTTTGCATATAGTTCGAATCATAGTAATTGGTGCATAATTAATGTATTTATTCAGTGCAAATAATAAGTATACTCATCAGAGAACACTGTTGTGATTTTGAACTATATATATTATTGTTATTTCATAATTTGCTGTGAAGTAGAACAGTGATTTACTGAGTATAATGTAAAATGCTCAAGCCTCTACGACACTAGCAAAAAGTGGCGACCGTGTGACAGGACTCTGAAGTTAAGTAGTTCTTTGGATAAATGATGTGAAATATAATCTCAGTAGGTCTGGGATTGAAGCGGATTCTAACTGCATTTGATTTATATTCAATTATTTAAGTGTGTAAGTTCTTTTTTCGTTAATGAAAAATGTCTTCCAGAGATTCATCTAAATCTCGTAGCAGAAAGAAAACTGCTTTGCAATACGAGGGCACATATCTAGCAACGTTTACAAACGTTCAATGTCAAGAAGTTAATTCTGATGATAAGACTGATACCAGTACTCGCAAGGTGGAATGTTGTGGTGATACGAAAGCTGACATCAGATTTGTTCAGTGCTATAAATGTCTGTCATGGTTTCACTTTTCTTGTCTTAAGTTGTCAGTTGTTCATTGGTCTATTTATTCTACTACGGTAGAGAATTACTTTTGTAAATCTTGTGAACCTAGTTATAATCCATATGAATTGTCAGCTTACAAAGAGAGTATTAGTCCTAATTTTAACGATCTGCTAGAAACAATCAAGAGCATTCAGTTTGTGGTAGTTAATTCTAGCAAAGAATTAAAATCTCAGCTTGAGGATTCAAACAAAGAATTAAAATCTCAGCTTGAGGATTCAAACAAAGAATTAAAATCTCAGCTTGAAGCCTCCAGTAGAGAATTGAAATCTTCCAGCGAAGAATTAAAAGCTCAGCTTGAAGATTCCAACAAAGATTTAAAATCTCAGCTTGAAGCTTCCAACGAAGAGTTGAAATCCAAAATTGAAGCTTCCAATGTCGAATTGCAGTCTAAAATTGAATCTATGAATTTTGATTTTAAGCAGGTTAATAACCGTATAGACATGTTGGCTTCTGATGTAGCAATAAGAATCGAATCTTTAGCAGAAACGTGTGTAAGTTCAAATGCAGAATTAAACCAGAAGTTGCAAGAAAGCATACACAATTATGACTGTAAAATATCAGACATTATTAGTACACAAGATCTTCGTGAGAAACAAATAACTGAAATTGAAGGTTCTTTGCAAGGTGCAAAAGACAATATAGGTAAACTCAAATGTGGACTTGATGATTGTTGTTCGCAAGTTGAAACATTCGATTCTAAGGTTTCACAGTGTTTCGAAATCGTTAATCAGTACGATAATAATTTGAAACAGCTTGCATTGCGTGTTGATGTCATTGAGAATAATATGCAGAAACCAGTTAATGTAAATTATGTTGGTGCTGATTGTACTGTTACAGGTACTTCTCATAACAAATATGCTAATACGAACAATAAAGTTCATGGTATTGATAATGTTGCAAATCGCCAATCGAGAAGATTAAATGTAAGGCGTGATTCTGGAACTGGTCATAATCATGATTCTGGTTTGAGTGATTCAGATGGAAGTTCTATTAACTCTACGGATACTACTAAAGTAAAGACGTTTTATGTAAGGGAACCACATCTTAAGCATGTAAGTTGGAAGCAAAATCGCAAACAATCTAGTTTACATAATGCTAGAAACACGCAAGAAAATTCTAATTGCTCTTGTATGAATAGATCTAGCTGTATTTTAAACAAACACAGAGTAGAAACTGAGAATAACATTGATGTTTCTTCAAATAACGCATTTCCTGAAACAGCATCAAATATGTTAGGTAGGCCAGAGGACTTCCGCAGTTATGGAGGATATTGTAATTTGAATTACACAAACTATACTTGCACTTGGTGTTCCGGTTCTACTAATTATACTCAAATTCATCCAGACAGGTCTGATAACACAGCTTCAAGAATGAATAATACACAGAGAGCATTTAATTCTCATAATGATAACGATGAGTCTAGAAGGAAACTGTTTAATCGTTCTTACCCTTGCACATATTTTGCTGGTAATCAACAGTCACCAAACAGTCATGATAGTGCATTGGTGAATGGAATAGAAAATTGTAATGGTACCCATAATTTTCAAGAAGATTGTAATGCAAGACCGAACTCTAATTCTTTGCCCTTGTACATGAGGAAAGATAGACATTTGAAGTTAAATGAATTGTCTTTATTACCAAAGTTTTCAGGTCGAGTTGAAACGCAATCTGCAAGAGAATAAAGGTAAAAAGGTAAAGTGTTCCCCTGTGCATAGCACCACGCCATGAAGGCGTATAGGGGGTGTGGGGGTAACGCCCCACACTTTCTTGATCCGGTCGTGAGTGGGGGTGATGTGATCAGCATCACGCCCCTGACCGCCTTTACCCCCCAGGGTTTCCCCCAGGTACCCATGTTATTCGCCGCTGGGTAGGCGCCGGGGCCGCTTCCACCGTTAGAAAAGTTCCCGGATTTGAACCGGCCGGGGATCGAACCCGGGACCTTGAGCATGGTAGTCAGACGCGTTACCGACTGAACTTGGAACAATTAAACTCAACGTTAGATCTGATAGGAGTGCCTGATGATAAACGATTGCAGAGCATTCAGAATTGTTTTACAAATCGAGCAGCTTATTGGTTTAGAACACACAAAAGATATTTCTGTTCTTATACTGATTTCGAAAGTAAGTTTATTCAACAGTTTGCTTCGCCTGAAATGTTACAGTCACAGTTAGCTGTTTTAAGGAATAAAAAATACGACCAAAATGCACATGGAAGTTTAGAAACATTTGCACTAAAAACACATTCCACATATTGTAATTTAGTGAACAATCCGAATGATGTTGATGTTATACAATTGATAATGAGCCAGTTGCCTGATAATGTTGCTAACAATATCGCTTGTCATAGTGTTCAGACGATGGATCAGCTTACAAATATGCTTCGTAAATTAGATGTTATTAGAACTAGTAGGAAAGGACTTATGTATTTACCTGAAGATTTAGATTGCGACAAGTCTAACAAAGGTCTTAAGAAGAATGAACATCAAATATTAAATGTACGACAAGTAAATATTCGACAAACAAGAAGTACTAGTTCTTCTTCTACTCAAACTCTGCCTTCTGATAATTTGGATGCCTCTGTTGGAAATAGTTCAGACAATGTAAACCAATCTATGAATTCAAGATATAATGCAAATAATGCTACTAATTTTGGAAATTTCCGACGAAATAGAAATCAGATGTTTCCTAGGAATTTTTACAATACTGGCAGGTTTTACCGTAATAATAATAGAAATATCCTGAATGAGAATTCCAGACAAGACAATGGTCCCTATTTTAGGCAGCCTAACTACAGATTTTCTAGGAATGGTTACTATAATAGTAACAGATCTTTGTTTCCCTCTGTTAACGAAAACTGTCCACCACAAAATCGAGATGTGCCAGTGGTGAGTGATACAATGAGGAATCAGCCCAGCAATATGCAAAGTAATATAATGACGAGTACATCTAATACTGGTGTAAATCCTAATTTGACTCAAAATCCAACTTCTGGTGTTCAGTCTTTACAATTAAATGATGCTAGGCAACATCAGTTGGAAAGGCAGTCTACTTTAAATTAAAGTGGCAGTCGGAAGAGCCTCTTTCCCTCTGCACTACCTACAAGAGGCACAAGGAAGAGTCAGATGATTTATTTAATGTTTGTGATTCTATGCAATTTTCGAATGAAAATGCATTAAGTAACTTGAAATTAATTTTTTGTTAGAATGGTTTGAGGAAGAACCTGACTGGGTTATTGTCGATGAAGATATTCCTGTACCTTTAACAGAAGTTCCAATTGTACATGGAATTATATGTCAATTGCCTATTATTTGTATAATAGATTGTGGTAGCCAAGCAAATGTTATGAATTATGAGGTTTAGTGTAAGATATCATCATGTATTGGTAATCTTACGTTGGACAAGGTGGATGACATTAGATTATGTGGATTTGCTGGAAATAAAAAGTGCAAAATTGTCGGTTGTAAGACGATAAATATTCAGATTGACTGCGAATACTTTCCAATGGAATTTTTCATTTTAAAAGAACTTAATGCAGACATTATTTTAGGTGTTCCTTTCTTACGAAAGTACAAAGCAATTGTGGATTTTAGGAATCAGAATATAAGTTTAATAACTTCATCAGGAAAGCAAGTTTCTACAACATTAGATAATAAGGATTATAGTACGATAAGTGTTGAATCTGACAAGCTTGTATCTGGTGTGAAGCATGATACTGACATAACAGAGAATGAATTTCAGTCATGTAGGATGTTAAAATATGTACATATGTTAGATATTGAAGCAAATTATATGCCTTCTCAGAGGGATATTCACGAGAAAGTATTTGCAATTGAAGATATCGGTGATTCACAGAAACGTGATTTATTTTCACTCTTATGGAATTATCACGAACAATTTTCTGACAAACCAAGACATGCCAAGGTAGAACCATATAAGATACAGTTAGACAGTAACGTACCTATTGCTACGGCACCTTATCCTATACCAATTTCTAGGAGAAAGAATTTAGAAGAAGAACTCGCCAAATGGGAAAGTTGGGGTATCATATATCAAGAAGCTTCCCCATATTTAAATCCTCTACACATTGTGCCAAAAAAAAGTTGGTTTGTGGAGACCAGTAGTGGATTTTAGAAATTTGAATAAGCATGTCATCAGTCCTCAAGTTAGAGTTGAACCAATTCATGAAATGTTACAACGATTTTTGGGATCAAAATATTTCTCTTCTATTGATTTATCGTGTGGCTATTTCCAGATCCCATTAACTCCAGAATCACATCTTTATACTGCTTTCTCATATCGTGGTAGACAATATTTATTTCGATATCTTCCCTTCGGCATACGATCTGCTGTGTCTATTTTTCAAGACAGGATGAACAAAATTTTCACGAGAGAATTCAACAACTTTGTTGTTTGCTATTTAGACGATCTCTTGATCTTTAGTAAAACTTGGCAGGAGCATTTAACACACCTGGAAGCTGTTCTGCAAAAATTGAAAGATGTTAATATGTCCATCAAGTTTTCAAAGTGCAAATTTGCTTCTAAAGAAATTGCTTTTCTTGGACATATTGTTTCTGGAAATGAAATTAAGGTAGATAGTAACAAGAATTCTGCTATAATAAATTTTCCAACACCAAATAACAAAAGGTCACTTCGAAAATTCTTGGGTTTAGTTAACTGGAGAAGAAAATTCGTGAATAAATTTGCAGAAGTTGCCCATCCACTTTATGAACTTCTGAAGTCGAATATTCTCTGGAAGTGGAAGGAAGTGCATGTAGAAGCTTTTGAAAGGTTACGTGATTTGGTTATATCTCCAGAAGCTTTAGCACAGCCTAATTTTTCTAAACCTTTTAACATAAATGTAGATGGTTCAAAGAAAGGTATTGGAGGTGTTTTATGGCAAAATGGAGAGACACCAGAAGATAATCCCAGGATTATTCAATATGCAAGTAGAGTTCTTCGTGGTAATGAGTTATCATACAGTACACATGAAATCGAATGTTTAGCAATTATTTTTGCTTTTGAGAAATTTTATATTTATATTAATTTGTTCACAGATCACAAATCTCTTTCTTGGCTGGAGTCAGCAAGAACTTTAAATCCACATTTAAATAGATGGTGTTTAAAACTGCAAGGTTTTGATTATGATATCCACCATGTTTCGGGGGTAAACAATCAAGCGGCTGACACATTAAGTCGATATCCTGATACTACTACAGGAAATATTTCTTTATCCGAGTTGTTTATTAATAACTTAAAATTGGATATTATTGAAGAAGATACTTTGGAATTCTGGAAGGAGTCTCAACATCGCGACACATATTGTAGTGCTTTAATTCAGAAGATTAAGAACGGAAATCTTTCCAAGTCTTGTAAGACTCAGTATGCTTTCCAAGATGGCATTTTATTTTTAAAATGTGTTTCTGAAGATAATTGGAGATTAGTTGTGCCAGTTTCATTAATACCGAAAATTTTACATAAACTGCATGATTTGCAAGGACATTTTGGATATAGAAAGGTTTTCAGTAAATGTAAGAAATTATATTATTGGCCAAAGATGAACTTCAGTATTAAACAGTATTTGAATAATTGTTTAACTTGTGCCAGAACTAAACAAGCTGTTTTGATAAATGAAAAGGATGATTTACACGTTTATTCTACCAGTCCACATTATTTGATTTCAGTTGATTTGATAGGACCACTTCCGAAATATCAAGGTTACACATTTATATTGACTGTAATAGATGTAATGTCCAAGTTTCTTATGGCATATCCTTTAAGGAAAGCAACATCTAGAGAAGTAATTAATAAATTTAAACTGCAATATTTTTTATCATTATCCTGTATGTAATAGTCTACTGTCTGATAATGGTTCGCAATTCAAGTCACAACGATGGAAAACTTTTGTGGAAGAATTTAAAATAAGGCATATCACAACTTCAGTTTATTCTCCGTTTGCCAATCCTATTGAACGATACAACAACGAGTTAATTAGATTATTACGACTGTATGTAAGCAAAAATCATGAACATTGGTCAAAATATTTAAGTTTTGTTTTAGGACTTTTAAATAAGTCCGTATCTGAAGTAACGGGATACACTCCAAATGAATTATTTTTGCATTATGAAATAAGAGATCCTGTTTTAAACCAAATTGATTGGCCTGAGACATTGAAAGCAGTTCCTTGGAAATATAAATGTTTAATTGCCAAATCTCGTTTGAAGGAAAAATATAAAATTAAGTCTAAGGAAACTAGTGATAGATACACAAGGATAGAGAGAAATGATATAGTATAAGTCAAAAACCATGGACAAAGCAGTGCTGAGTGTAAACGAATACACAAATTTACGGACTTGTGGCTTGGTCCATATTTAGTTAAAGAAATTAATGGTAACTGTTGTGAATTGTTATCGTTGGATGGAAAGAGAACTGTACAAACACATAATGTATCCAATTTAAAGAAATTCAATTGCAGTCAGGAAAGAAAGGACGAATTATGTAAACTTAAGTAATTTCAAAAGATTTCAACAGCCTTTTATTAAGAAATGTTAATATGTTTTAAATAATTATGATATGTTTTCAATATTTTCTGTGTTAATTAATGACGATATGTATGTCAGGAGAAAGTCTGTTTTCTTTGTAGTTTTTCATGTTATCTAAAAATTTTAAAAACCGATGTTCTAAAATTTTTCTCCGAAGGAGGGAGAATGTTGTGACTGTTTTCAAATTGTAAAATGTATAATCACTTCTTGTGTAAAAGAAAAAGAAAGAAATGTTATAGCATACTGTTTTGTTGCGTAGCAACCAAGTAGTGTAATTGATGATATAACCATTTCGAGAAAGTATGAACCCCTCTCAGGCAGATTTGGCTACACTTAAAACTAGCTCAACATGCTCATATGAGCTTTTTGCTCAAGTGTGGAACCCTGTCTAATCCAAGATTTTTGTAAAAATGCCCTCGGGAATTTCCCGTGAAAGTATGACCCCCCTCAGATTGATTTGCCTACACTTATAAAAGGCACTTCTGTGAGATTGTTGTCCATAATCCTGTCAAAAATATGCCCCTCTTGATATTTTTTTTGGCCACACTTAAAACTAGGCCAAACGTATTAACACCCACACACACACACCCACACACACACATATTTACTTCCGGTCTAAGTTCAATTGGGTACCAGGCTCAACTTGTATATCTAGTATTAAGATAATGTAATTCTTCTAGAATTGCTCTGTGACTCTCTCATTTCTTACATCATAAACATATAATTTTTCCCCTATAAGAATAACACTAACTAACACATATGGTGTCATCAGGGAGTGTATCATGGAATTCACAGATAATTTTAATGTTTGTCCTGTCATTTACCACAACTTGTTTCCTTTTTGAAGTGTTGATGACAAACATGGGTCTCTGTGCTTTGAATTCATCTGGTGTGTAATACATGTCAGTACTGCCAGTAGTGACCCTTTTGTATGCTGTAAATGCTTCATATAATTTAAAGAAATCATCCTTGGACATGTCTAAATTATAATTTTCTCTAGGAAATACCTTATTTCTGCCATTTTTAAGATATATGTTCTTGATGTTGCAGCTATCAAATTTACTTGAAATTTTTTCCTGATTATTGTGTCTTCCAGTCTGAAACAGTACCACCACAAAATCTGGCATGTCATATTGTATACTGGAGAATGAATTTGTGGCATCAAACTCATAATAGGTACCAGATGCAGGCTTCTGTACACATTGATATGTATAAAATTGTAAAGGAATCTGTGGATTTTTTATTATATCTGCTTTGTATTTAAGAGCATAACTGGCTTCATATTCAACACCGGGATTCTTAGCTCCATAGTCTGAATAATGCACTTGCCCTCATCAGGTAGGGTATTAGGCAGAGCTTCCCCTGTAGAGTTTATTGCACTGTACCTCATCAAAGCATTATTATCATTGGCAGCTCTTCTAAATGTAATTCTTAAACCACCCTTCCACATAATATCTTTGTAATCTGAGAAGAATCCTCGCAACAGGCGCATGGGGAACAGTACAGTGTGGCTCTTAGATAATATCTTATCACCAGCCTCAAATCCACCTATTTTGTAGTAAGAAGCCTCGGTTTTGGATAATTTTAGTGTGGCCAAAGCTGTGGAGGTAATGGCGGGATAATCTACTCTGTTTATAACAACACCATGTTTTCTGATCTCAATTTCAGAGAACAGATGTGGCACAAAATTATCCACCAATCTTATATTTGAATTTGCCGGATAATCTGTACCATCGAGCTTTACAACATCAAATTTGATGTATAGATCTGCTCTGTGGGGGTGTATAAAGCCATCCCCTACATCAAGATCAACCTCAATCTCTGTGTTGGGTTGATTTAAATTTGCAAATGTCCTCCTGTTTGGGGGGAATGATTGTAACTCATAACTCTCAATATTTTCCATTTTTTTCTTGTATGTATTTTTATTTAAATATCAATCTCTATGATTGCAGTTGTTGTGGCTCCAGCAAAATCAACTAATTCTTCTTTTTCATTAGTGACCATCAATTCAATGTAGTCTATTCTATTATGGCACACAGGAAAATATAATGTTGGGGATGGATTGTAGATGATGGGCTCCATAAATTCAGAGTTAGGTTTGAATGTTGCAATAATGCCGGTTTGTTTGTGAGTGCCTATGCCATTTGATTTGGTGATCATACCCTCGGCCACATTACAGTGAATATTTAGAGTCTCTATGGCTAAGAATTTAGGTATATTAATAGCAGTGTGTTTGATGGCTGGTTCAAGTTTTGTGTTGTTCTCAAATCCTAACAGCTCTCCTATAGTACCCAGATCCACTGTCTCTGTAGCAGATACAATCTCTACTCTGTGAGTGACAGAATTTTGACTTAACACTATACCTCTGGGTAATTGAGCATTTAAAGTGGACAGATTATACTGCCCTGGAGTGATGACAATTTTTTGATCCCCAACTGCAATTTTGTTGTTGTGGTGTGTGATATTAGGGATCAAGTACATGCCATAAAATGCTCTGAGAGATATTGTTTTGGGATACACTATGTCATCATGTAATCTGAGTTTCAATATTGAATTTTGGCTGGTGAGATGGAATACCCCCATGATGTTTCAGACACCACAAGTCCTTTTGAAAATTTTCAATTGATGGTTTATTTATTTGAGACATATATCTAAGAACAGATAAACACAAATGTCCACAATTAACATCTTTGAAATTTTGAACACGGGCATTATTGTAATAAAGATTAGCTGAATTTAGATATTTTATTAAATTTTCAGGTGGAACACCTCCAAATGAATGAAACACAAATGCCTCATTTTTTAAATATTTAAGATAACAAATCCAGTGAGTGCCCTGATTTTTGTACTTATCCAAATTAACAATGCCACACTCTTTGTTGAGTGGTTGTTCTGGCAAAGAATCAGACATGTACACACCTCTAAAATGTTTGATGCCCAGTGGCTTGATTAAAGCTTCAATATCTTGGTTTGTAAGCGGCTCTTGTTTTTTTTAAACTTATTCATGGCTCTCTTAACACCTTTGCCTTGTTTCTCCATGACCAGGTTATGGCGCCTCTGCTCATCTAATTCTGCCCTATTTTTCTTGGCATCTATTACTGTTTTTGCTATAGCAGCTGATCCCCCAGCCAAGCTCCCAACAGCCCCGAGAGCAGCTAAGATGGCAGGGATAGTAAATATAAATCCCCCCACATGTGATTTTTTTCTTGATTGCTGTAATTTTTTTAATTGGGGGGTGCTAAGCAACAATTTCATACCATGGCCCTTGGCAATACGAGAGCTTTTTTTCTTGCGCTGCTTTTTGGTTAAAAGACTATCAATAGTTTTAAGAGATTTAAGACCTGCATAAGGTATCTGATACATAACACCCTTGGCCTTCATTCTAGGTTTATTATATACATATTCACAGCCCCCACCCCAATTTTTGTTTGGTATTCATAGCTATGGTGGTCCCCAATGCTGCTATTTTTTCACTTAAAGAAGCATCTTTGCTTACAAATCTACCAAATGCAGAATCTTCTAATTTCTTGTCTGCAACATGTCTCTTGTCAAGATCAGAATGTGTGTTGTATGCTATGTCATGGTCTCTACAAGCAGCATCTAGAGGATTAACACCAGGATCACCTCTGTTTAATCTATGGTCCAATTTTGTGCCTGGACCACAATACTGATAGCCTGGAATGTGTAGTTCAAATTGTAGCTTGTTTATAATGTCATTAACAAGCCCCCGACCCTCAGTAATATTCCAAAATTTAGGTGGTAGAGTATTTATAATTTTTATAAGATATCCAATCCCCTTAGTGTCATTTACTATAAAATTAGACAATTTGGTGCTTATCATGTCCATAATTCCAAACTTTTCATTGTAAAAATTGTGGTTGCCAGCATTTTCCTCCCCAGCTATCACCAATAACCTATCTACAAGTTTCCTGACATCATCAACCCACACAAATTCTTTAGGCAGGGTGTTGTATTGTTTGATTCCACTACCTGTCTTGATCTGTGACCATATGGGCTTGATTAAATTGTTGTATTTTGCTCCACTGCTAGACTTGACTCTTTTTTGTGTGGGATCATTGTTCTGGTATAGAGCATCTGATTTTATTAATATTTCTTTGTAATCCTCATAATCTTGATCTGCATAGCTGCCAGGTCTCTTCCTAGTCATCAGTTCCCACAATCCAGGTGTTCCGAGATACTTAACAAAACCACCCTTTTCTCCAAGACGAGATTCTGAATATACAATTAGATCAGCTCTCATAAATGTTACTCTAAAATTGCCAATTCTATGTATGATGCTACCATCACGCTCTGTGTCAGCATATAAGCCAAAGACCTCATCTTTGTTGTCTTTAGGTGTGCTTAAATATTTTTGAGCAAGAAGACCCAATTCAATAGGATCCTGAGTAGCTTCAATTCTTCGAGGAGGAACAGGGCTAGGTGTATGAATACTAGAAAGTGGGGTGATTGGATAATCTAATATGTTCCTTGCAGCTACACAGTACAAGCTCTGTGATCAAATTTTGATTTTGCTCTGTAACAGTTTTGATATTTTTACCTAATTCACTAATAGCATCAATAATAGGCTGTTCTGTTTGTTTGTGTTTTTCATAAATTCCTCGGTTCTCTGATTTCCATCCCTTAAATCTTTTTACAAGATAATCTCTTAATTTAAGATCATCAATGATTGGCCTTTTCATGGTTATTTATATATGTTTCAACGTCTAGAAAATTGTTAATTTTATTTCTATATTTACCAGTATTAGGTGTTCTTGTCATATCAATTGTGACAAACCCATAACTGTCTTGATTCCAGCAGCTACTGCAAAACTTGGAAAAATTATTGTAGCTCAAGTCCCCACCTACATATTCATCATGTATGTGTTTGAGGTTGGTATGATCTTGATGAAACACACATATAAAATTGCTGTTGTCTCGGATCAGCTGCTTCGGAATTTTAGAAAAAGTCTGTGCCAGGTAGAAAAAATCTATGTTTTTGTGTCGGCCCTGTGTAAAGAAATTTCTAACCTTGTTTTGATTATCCAGTATAATGTCATCAAACACAACAACAGAATTATCGAGACATTCATGGAGTGGCTTAACATCTGGTTCAAAAGTGGCTATATCCAATCCATCATATAGCTTCATCAGCTGCTGATATTTTAATTGTTCCAAGCTCTTAGAGAAGATATACAAGTGCCTGTTTTGCCAGTCTAAACCAGTTGGGTGCCAATAAAAAATTATAAATCATTAGTGTAGTTTTACCACAAGCCGATGGCCCAACAATAAGACATCTAATATTATCAGGCAGCAACTTGCCATTTCTCTTATTCTGCTGTTCAGGTTCTGGCAGCCTCTTTATAACATCCCAGGTGCTCATATTATCACTTTGTTTGCATCGATCCAGCTGTTTTCCGGATGACCTAGCCATTTGACAAATAACTTATTGCCTTTTCCTGCGGATGATTTTTTCTATGAGATATGTGTCAGTCTGTTTAGTTTTGTTGAGTTCTTCTTCATAGAATCTGCCTTTGAGAATTTCTCCTCGGTGGTCTTTTATTATATATGTGTTAAGGGTCCCAGGTTTAACTTGAACCACTGTAAATAATTCAGTACTCCAGTTTCTTGTAAAACCTCATTTGAATAAGTGCTTATATTTGCTGATTCTTACTTGATCACCTACCCTGTATTTGGCTTTTCTTGTTGTTGGCTGGTATTTAGGATAATAAACAGTACTGATCAATTTTTGCTCATCAGATGAAGTTACTTCAGAGGGTTTCATGTTGATTGTGGAATGGACCGAGTTGTTATATTTATGTAGAAGTTCTGGAAGAATATTAATCCATTTATAATTACCTTGAAGTGTAAATTGTTTATACATATGATTTATTAGGGTTTTGTTGAATCTCTCTACAATTGAGGCCTTGAGATCACTGTAACTCGAGTAATGTTGTATTGCCTGGCTTTTAATAAATTGTTGGAACACAGAATTATAAAATTCTTTGCCATTATCTGTTTGCAAATAGCGCGGTGATCTTCCACTCTGATTGATGATTGTTCTGATGGCTTCTGTAACACATTTCCCAGTCTTGGATTTGAGTGGCACAGCCCAGGCAAATTTTGAAAATGTGTCTATTACAGTGAGTGGAACTTGTAGCCCTTGTTGATTTTGTCCAAGTTTTTCAACTGTCCACTTGCTATCTCAATCAAGTCCCCTTGCCATAAATCATCTATGCCTTTTGTAACAACTTGCAGTCTCTTATAATTATGTCTGGCTTGTCTGTGTAATTCATCAACAATAATTTGTCTAGACATAATATGTAAACAAGAATATTGCAACTATAGGGTGTTCAGCAGCTGATACTACAGGATTTTCTAAATATAATTTGTCTCCTATTTGTATATGAAATTCCAGAGAGCCATCATCTTCAGCATAGGCTGTTTCTAATGTATTGGGATCTGTAAAATCCTCTAACTCTACACTGGTGATTTTTGGTTTGTTGTCAGCATTTGTTATTGATAAGGTAGGGTAGTGGTGTGCCTGTGGTTGAAGCCAATATTTGATCTTGATTGGTCTCAGTGTGCCCCCAACAAAAAATTGGTAATAAAATTGTGCAGGGGACAGCATATATATTTTGCCACCTGGTGTAAATGGTGAATCATATTCTTTGTTGGGGATACTGTACAATTCAAGAATTACTGAAAGTTTAGGATTCTCGATTATGCCGGTTATTTCTTTTTCTGCTGTGAGCAATCTACTTGTTACAGATTCAAGGTGCTCATTGATGGTCCTAACAACATCATCATGGCCTGGCTTGATTTTTATGTCCACAACAAGTTTTTTGTATTGTTGCACAATTTCTTGTAGCTGGGTGGCAAAAACAGACAAAGCATTTGCTTGATTGGATTCCATGGTCCCTAGCTGTTGCTTGATATTAGCTACAATTTGCTGTAAATTTTCAACAACTGCCAATTTTGAATTTTGAGCAGTAAGATCATGGACCTGTCTTCTGATATCCTCAAACAGGGCATGCAGTTCATTAATATGTTGATTGGTTGGTAGAGTGGCCACTGTCTGAGTAAGTTGTTTGATCTCTGTCTGGATATTCTTGATATCTTCTGATTTCAATATGCGATTCACTGCCCTCTTTATATTTTTAAGTTCCTGTGATGTAGGCAGATTTGATACAGTATTTTGCAAAGATTCAAGTGCCAATTTCACATTGTTTAATTCAGAAGCATCAGCCACACTTTGCATAGCATCTTGGAGCAGGGCTATATCTGCCTGAGTGGGTGTTGATTGTTGTAAAATTTCAAGTTTTGTTTGGATATCATCGATCAAGTGATGAAAATAAGATAGCTCAGATTCAGTGTTGAGGTTTTCAAGCTTTGTGATTTGTTGCTGGACACTGACAAGCGTGTCTACAATCCCAGGCAGGCGGGATTCTAGAGATTCTTGTACATTTGTCAGATCACTTTGCACTGCTGCTATTGTACCCTCAAGATGGGTTATGGTACTTTGAATTTTTCCAAAATCTTCATATGTTTCAAGTTGCAGCTTAATGTTGGCAACACTCCGAGTAATTGCACTCAAAGCATCAGAAGATGGCAAGTTGTTCATAAAATTTTTGAAGTGTCTCAATTTTTTCTTTAACCTCGGCTATGGCATTGTTCAAGGGGTCCAGATTAGGAATCTGTAGTGATTGAATCTGTTCCTTTAGAGTGGAAATCACTAGATCAAAATCTTCTTGTGATTTTATGCTTTTGACAATTGTTTGGAGTTGTGTCTGGACATTATTTATCTGCTCTTCCAATTGTTGTTTCAATTGCTCAGAGTTGGTGGCCTGGGTCTTAAATTTGTCTTGAAGAGCTGCTACAGCTTCTTCTAAACTTTGAAAATTATCCAATGTGACCAAGTCAGTATATTTTTGAAGCAGCAATTTGAGTTCAGAATCAATTTTAAGAAGAGGGTCCATGCATTGTGATTGTAAATTTGTAATTTCTAGTTGAAGACTAGCATTGAGTGTGGTTTGTAAAGCTTGTAAATCACTTCTTAATTTCTTGACTCTGACATCAAGCATCAGAATCTCATCACTGTGATCTTCATGTCTTGTATGGCCAAATATATCATTAGGCATTTTTGTTTTAGCGGTTATTTATTATTGAATATCTGATTCTTAATTCTATAAAAAAAGGTATAAGCTTGTCATAGGATCCCGGGACCTCAATATATAAGCAGTCACCAGCAGAAACAGTATAAACAGTGCCAGAAATCATGTTTGAGTGCTTAATTCTATAAATATTTCTCCCTACTGAAATTTTGACATCACCCTCAGGAGTTGTAATAAATTGTAATTGACCACCTACAGGTAATTGGTAGTGGTTTAAATTATTGTTAAATATGTACAATATTTTAACTGTTTCATCATCAACATCTGTAAGTATGCTATTCAGATGAATAATTAATAAACCACTCAGATTAGATATTATATCAGAAGAGGGTTGTGGTGTTGGCAGGTCCATAATAGCCTGTTTTTTTGAACCCAAATAAGTTCATAGGCATGTTTATTTATTTCAAATCATGCTCTGTAATTGGGCATTGATTGCCATTTTTCAAATAACAATGACCCCATGGTAGAGTATGTATGCCACATGATAAAATGCATCTCTTATCATCATGTGGGTCCAGAGCCACTTTTCTTACAATATTGCTAGTCAGCAAGTGATCCACACTCTGAATTCTATTTTCTGATGTTCTGATTAAACTCTGGGATTTGAGACAATTTTTATAATCTTAAAATTGGAGCTCTTTTTCCACAGTTACTCAGCCAATGCCCTTGGCTTTTTTGGCAACAACACCACTACATGTTTCAAAACTGTACATCTTGGCACTTAACCCAGCAAATGCCACAATAACATCACCAAGTGTCTCATCTTTTAACTTGCCAGGCACCTTTTTGTTGTGGGGTTGAATCTCTGTATGTTCACTGGTATCAAAGTATTTAAACAGTTCAGGCTGGGACATATCTTGATAAACATCTTCTGTCTGAATATCAAGAACAAAACTATCTGTGTCCATGTACATCAGTTTTACACGATCCTTATAAAAAGGCTTCAACACATCATAATACAATTTTAACATGTGTAATTTGGCCAATTCCAATATGACAGCCCCTACATAAATAGGCTTATCAAACTTAATCTTTGTTTTTTTCATGTTGAAGAGTGCCATATTTTCATCATAAATTCTTCTGTAATTGAAATTTGGTTTTGCTATCAATTTTTGCTCCGGCTGGGGTCAGTAATTATTTTAACATCGGTATGTTTTCTGACATTTTCAATAGTTTTGCCATATACAGAATTGACCATCAATTTAAACAAGGCCTTATCAAATTGGCTCATTGCAGATGTTCGAAGCTCTGTGTTTGTATCAATATATGGTTTCAACCATCTTGAGTGCCTGAACCTCAAAACTTTGCCAATTTTGGTCACTTGAACACCATGATGCATCAGGAACTGGAGGTTTTTGTAATATATGACATAACCCTGTTTTGGCTCTGGAGTCATCATCAATTTCTTCTGTTTAGAGCCAGGTGAGCACTGAACCTCGGGAATTGGGGGCAGATCAGAAAATGTGTTGTGTAAATCATCTGGAATTGTCAGATCAACCTCTAAGAAGAGGCCATAGTCACTGTCATCAAAATCCTGAAGATCTTCAATATTGAAATCTTCAACCCACTCAAGCCCTGCATATGGCAGTTTATCCATCATAGCATAACCATAGAGGCTGTTTGCATCCACATACAGTATATAATTTGATGGCAGTGCTGGATCATAATCAGGCATATATTTGTTATTTGCTCTGGCATATCTCTGAGAACATTGCACCATGCCCCCTCTTATACATTGCTCCATAAACAGATACATATCTTGATCTTGGATCAGATCCAATTGCATTTTAGTATTTAAAAACATTCCAGACCATGCTAGGCCTGGCGCACTGTAAAAATACATTGGATCCAGCTTATAATTTTGCATAGAAGATTTTCTGAATGCCTGAAGTATATCAGCTAAGAGGGTCACATCAAGTTTTAAATATGCATTGTGATAATCACCAAATGTCTGGCATTTTAAATTGTTCCACATCAATTGGGCATGGTGATAATCTTCATCAGTGATTCCAGATCCTCTGATTTTGCTGTAAAACTCTTGTTGTGGTGGCAGAGCACACTCATCAAATTTAGAAAAATCTGTAACATAATCATATGGATATACACCCTTCCGCCTAATTAATTTCAGGTCCTGATTTGGAAACAAAGCACATGTGATTTTGAATTGATCATCAGATAATTGAGTGGCCAGTGTAGCCAGGCTAGCCGATAAAATTCTGTAGGAATCAAGAAATCTTAAGTGAATAGGAACACCATTAACTTTAATTATTTTGCTAATGGCAATATATTTTTCATCATTTTCTGCTAAAATATTAAAATTCTGCTTGTCAAACCCCTCGTATCTGATCAGATGGTGGAAATCATAATTGGATGCACCATGGCAAAATATGGGAACAAATTTTGGTCTCTGGATCTTAATATTACAGCTATTACACAGGGCCATTAAGAATTTGCCATATGTATGAGAATGGTGATGTATCTTGATATTTGTATCTGAAAATTCAGAATCACATACCGGGCATTTTTCTGCATTGTTGAAATCTTCAATCTGATCCTCTGTTAAAGGCAACATAGGTTTTGATTTTAATAAGATATTAGATGCTATGTCACGGCACTCATTTTCTATTCTATGTGCAAATTCTTTGATGGCATTTGGTCCCATGTATAAGTGTGGCTCACTAGCTACACCATCTCTTATAATTATATAACAAAAGCTAGAAGGTTCATGTAGCTGGTATGATGTACTTGAAGATTCATCAGGATCTGGATTGCAGAATGCAAAAGGTTTGAGGTTTGATTCAAAATCACAGACTATATATGCTGGGTGTTCCAACAAGGCTTCAAATTTTTTGAATTTGGCATTTTCACTTGGCATTGGCATCACCATATGAACAGGTTTATGGTTCCCACAGTATTTCAGATGCTCAATTAACTTGTTTTTAGCAATTTCTGCATTCTCTTCCCGAACCCCTTTTATCATTTTTTGACCATCAAATACAGTTAAACATCTTCTGCACAACTTAAATATTCTATTAAATTTGTCTAATTGTGTTCTGACTAAAGCTTCAAGACTGTGTATCAGAGTATAATGGTATGTATCATCCCCTTCAATTAAGAGCAGATCAATCGGAATAGCAGATTCATCATCAAGTGTACTGATTCTGAGAGGTTCTATCAAGTAATTGCCACGGCCAGTAGAACAAATAAATACATTAATAGATAATTGTTTACCATTGATATTCCTGGCCTTTTTTTCAAATTTATCAATATTCTGAACAGACATTGGATATTCTAAACCCTCCATTGCCTCATCAAAATCGTGCTCATGTTGTTTATAATAACTTATTCTCTCAGGATGCCTTAAAACTAGATACAAAGCAGCTAAAATACACCACAAAAAGCATTTCTCATCATTATTTTTTATATTAACCACGGCTTGTTTGTTTTTAATATTGGCAGGTAATGGCAAATATGTAGATCCTTGTAATGGGCTGAATTCAGAAATATTAACATAGAGCTTGTGTGGAGATCCGCATAGGCTCCATCCTGACTCTTTTCCAGCAAATTCAGAGTGTTTAATATTCAATTGATCTATCAAACTGCTTATTATTTTGTCTGAATTTGCATTTGAATATACAGGTACAGTTTCTGTTATGTGGGGCTGTGTAAATTTTGTGCCATTTGGTTTCTTATATTGTGTAAACAATTTGAGAGACAGCTTATAAGAGCCATTTTGTGCATTTAGAATTGCCTGCACATCAGAATTTATACTGTTCAAAAAATTCTTATTATCACATTTTGACTCTGATACAAACCGGTGATCCCTAAGTTGGCCATTAAAACTGCTATGGATGGGTGCATAGCGTGGCTGCTTTGCTGCTCTAGCATTAACAGGTGTTTCATGCTTCCTTTTCAGACCAGATGTAGATGGTTGTGGGGGCAATGTTGATGACTGTGCAGAGCAAGTATCTTTATGTTTGTATGTGAAATATTCCATGCTATATTTTCTTTGGCATTTAGGGCATATTTTTGTGGGAGTTGTGTATTTGTCTGGATTACAAATCTTTTGATGCTTAGCCCAATTGGGGCTGGATATATTTTTTTTGCATTGATTACAATGTTTTTGATTTGGCATTTTTGTTGTTGGTTTATTATATAAACTTTCTTGGGATTCAAATCAAAATTCTATACTTAATAAAAAATATCAGTTGGGTTCAGCAGTGTGTTTTGTATACCTAGTGTATATACTTAGTGTGTAAATATGTTTGGCTTTGATATTTTTGTTGTTGGTTTATTATATAAAATTTCTTGGGGTTCAAATCAAAATTCTATGCTTAATAAAAAATATCAGTTGGGTTCAGCAGTGTGTTTTGTATACCTAGTGTGTATACTTAGTGTGTATACTTAGTGTGTATGTATGTTTGGCTTTGATATTTTTGTTGTTGGTTTATTATATAAACTTTCTTGGGTTTCAAATCAAAATTCTATACTTAATAAAAAATATCAGTTGGGTTCAGCAGTGTGTTTTGTATACCTAGTGTATATACTTAGTGTGTAAATATGTTTGGCTTTGATATTTTTGTTGTTGGTTTATTATATAAAATTTCTTGGGGTTCAAATCAAAATTCTATGCTTAATAAGAAATATCAGTTGGGTTCAGCCGTGTGATTTGTGTGTGTGTGTGTGTGTGTGTGTGTGTGTGTGTGTGTGTGTATGTGTGTTAATATTTTTGGCTTTGGTATTTATATAAAATTTCTTGGGGTTCAAATCAAAACTCTATACTTAATAAACCTATGACAGGTTGTAAAAAATTCTGTATATTAAATCAAATAGATTTGTAATTCAATTTATACAAATCTGTAATATTTTTGTGTTTAAAAAATATGAGCAGCACTGCAACAACACAACCTTACTCTTCAACAACTTTCACAATACTGGCTGATATGCAATGCAAAATCTCTTTATATAGCCTAAACACGGACCGCATTGAAAACATCTGAAACAATAAGCCAATCAGAATATAACACATCATCACATTATGTCATAAGCAACCAATCAGAAAACAACACATGTCTAATAATTTATTGCATAATATTAGGTAATAATTTGTTGCAAAACATGATGCAATATAAATAAAGCAGAAATAGGCCACAAGTAGACCGGGAGTAAATATGTGTGAGTAGGTGTGGGTGGGTGTGGGTGTGTGTGTGTGTGTATGTGGGTGTGTATGGGTGTGTGTGGGTGGGTGTAGGTGTGTATGTGGGTGGGTGTGGGTGGGTGTAGGTGTGTATGTGGGTGGGTGTGGTCAAAGTCAGGGTCAAGGTCAGGGTCAAGGTCAACGTCAACGTCAACGTCAACGTCAACATCAACGTCAACGTCAACATCAACGTCAACGTCAACGTCAACGTCAATATCAACGTCAACGTCAACGTCAACGTCAACGTCAACGTCAGGGTCAATGTCAAGGTCAAGGTCAAGATCAATATGTGTGTGTGTGTGTGCGTGTGTATGTGTGTGGGTGGGTGGGTGTGGGTGGGTGTGGGTGTGGGTGTGTGTGTGTGTGTGTGTGTGTGTGTGTGTGTGTGTGTGTGTGTGTTTTAATATGTTTGGCATAGTGTTAAGTGTAGCCAAAAAAAAATATCAAGAGGGGCATATTTTTAACAAATTTATGGACAACAATCTCACAGAAGTGCCTTTTATAAGTGTAGGCAAATCAATCTGAGGGGGGTCATACTTTCACAGGAAATTCCCGAGGGCATTTTTACAAAAATCTTGGATTAGACAGAGTTCCACACTTGAGCAAAAAACTCATATGGGCATGTTGAGCTAGTTTTAAGTGTAGGCAAATCTGCCTGAGGGGGGTTCATACTTTCTCGTCCTGGTTATATCATCAATTACACTACTCAACCAGTTGTTGAAAAACAATTGAAGGAGATAACAAGAACGTTTTTTGCATATAGTTCGAATCATAGTAATTGGTGCATAATTAATGTATTTATTCAGTGCAAATAATAAGTATACTCATCAGAGAACACTGTTGTGATTTTGAACTATATACATTATTGTTATTTCATAATTTGCTGTGAAGTAGAACAGTGATTTACTGAGTATAATGTAAAATGCTCAAGCCTCTACGACACTATCTTAGCCGGGAAGCGGCTAGCTACATACCTGAAAATCACGGGTAGCGACATGCGTACGAAATGATATAGCCCAAAATTAACATGAAAATAAAAAGTATATTCTATTCATAACCAACAAAAATCAATTTACTACATCTCCCCCTCTTTCACGCTCTCACTTTCATTCACGCATTCAGTCCTTTCGAGGTCATCAACACAAAAAATGATACATGACATGTACAGGTTTTATGACGATAAGCCCTAATGATTGCATTCATATTTAAATTTACCTTGAATTTTTGTCTAATCAGGTCATTTGTGATTTTTGCTTCAGTGCTACTCAAATCCTAGCCAGCCCTTACTTAAGTTCACCTTTTTTAAAAAGAAACTAGGTCGGCGCGGTGACAATACATTATTTGACCAGCATAAACAAAGGCGTCTCAACGACAATTACGCTCACGTGCGCGGACGTTTTCCTTTTACAAGACCTCACGTGGTTCCAAACATAACAATAACCTCCGTTGAGTGACGCAACATATACTCTCTAGCAGGCGGGACTTAAACACTTCGCCGCGACGAGCAATTCATATTACCAGGCAAATACTTTAACAAATAATCACATATGCGACCTGACGTAGCTAGCAGCGACACAGCACTGACACATAAAAAATGAACAAACCTCAAGTAGATTAAACAATTAAGTGGGCGGCGCTTTACTCTAATAGTACGCACTTTAAACAAATACAAAGGAGCACAAACAACAATGAATTTAAGATCATTAAAAAATATCACAAGGAATAAGAAAAATTGACCTGAGACGAATAAATTACAAAGGACAAGCGCGACGGGAGTTTGGTATGAAGTTCGAGTTGAGTGGGCGTTTTCAAAATGTGACGAATTTCAAGGGCGTTCTCTAAATCAATCGGGCCGTCACGTGCTGACATTCACACAGATGAATACATTACCATCTCTCAGCTTCCGATTGGGAATGGCGATTGAAAACACATAGTATTCACACGAAAGGTTTCCTTGGTCGCGACGATGAAGATGCGAAGAGCGTTCATACATCTGGTTCCTCGGCTTCTCTTCCTCTCGGGATCGGTGAACATCTCCGTGGTCTGGTAGGCGTCGTCGGCGCGTCAACAGGGCGGCGTTCGACGTCTCTCTCTCTCTCTCTCTCCGTGGCAGCTGGTAGGCATCATCGGTGTAGCTCGTCGTTTCTTGGCATGTTGTAGGCATGGGTCGTAGTCTCGTCTGACATCTGGCGAATCGAGGGTAACGCCCTCATCTCTCTTCTTCCTCTAGCCCGCCATAATTTCCGGTGTTCCCCGTTTCACAAAAACTATAAACGGCGTAATATAATCACGGAAACACAGTCTCGCTTCAACTTCCTCCAGCGGTTGAGGTAAGCGCACTCGTGTAGACTTACTGCCTATCACACACTGGTGTTCACAAAACACAACAAAGTCCACTGTATACGGAGAGGTAGCACGGAGGTGCTCTCGCTACAAGAATCCCGGTAAGACTGTGTATCGAAAAACCATGTCCTTCGTTTTATTTGGATTTTGAAAAAGGACGCTCGGCGCTCGTTGAAGGGACGCTTCCGGAGAGGTCATTCCACTTCGCTCTATTGTCTCCAAACTTGGACGGGCCGTGCTCGAAGTTTAGTTTCTGCGGATTAAGCTTCCGCCTCGCTGTCGCCCATAGCTCAATTGCAATCGGTGCCCACAAACTGCTCAATTACAACCAATTTGATCTGGCATCCGTAATTGTTGCTTGATCGCGATGAAACTTCACACATCCGTCCTTGCACACATGCTGCTGCGCTGGTATAAGTTTCACATGAATCTGACCGCTGGAAACCGAGATATTTAAATGGTTGTCATTAGGGTCGAATTTCCTAAGCTTTAGACGCATAACGTGACCTTTCAGGTGCTCACCCTTAAGACACGCGAACGTCTCCTTCCTCCCGTCGGCTTTGCAAAATCAAATATGTATTCTTACAAATTAAAACACTCAACACTTTGATTCAACACATTTTTTTTACCGCTACGGACAATAATAATAATAATAATAATGACGACGGTAAATCTGACTGTCACAACAAAGTAAGAAAGATAAAACTAGTGGCAAAATTCAAACGAGGGAACATTTCTGGATGTATACTGAAAATTAGAGCCAATTCCGAATAACAACATGGGTGCAGGGAAGATTTTATTAAAAAAGTTACGTTTAGCCCATATTGGGTACATATATATCAAAATATGAACCAGAAATTGTAAATAAAGTACAACTATGTTGTTTCTATAGGTTTATAAGTATATTGATACACTTACATTTTTTGGACTTAAAACACAAAATCAACCAACCGTGGGTAAGTGGTTATCACAGCGCGCTACGACACCAGGATTTCCGGGTTCGAACCCCGACCTGGGCATGGGTATTATTGGTGTTTGTCCCTTCATTAATTTATCGTTCATCTTCGCGATTAACCAATTGTGACAAAAAGCGACGCTAAGTAACAAAAATCAAATCATTGATTTATTGTTTTATTTGGTTTATTTGACTTCGCTTTTGCACCACTTTTGGCTAATCGTGAAGATACGATAAAATTGATGAAGGATCACACAACAAAGAACACCCATGCCCAGGTTGGAGTCCGAAGCCGGGATATCTGGCTTAGTAGACAAATCAAATCGTTTTCAATTTTTATTTTCGAAAGGGGGTGGAAGTTACGTGTACTTTCATTTAGTAGTCATTCCTCATTTTACAATCTTTTCCTGCATTTGACGTTCTTTTTTAGGAATACTGGCACTAAAGGGGGGGTATGACACACAACAGCCCCCTTGAGCACTCCATTGATTGCTACCCTAAGTGTCGACGTCCCCGCACGTCACTGATTTTATTTACATAATGACACATGAGATTTGCACAAAATTGTTTACAAACCCATAAACAATGGAGTGACATGTCACAATTTGTTATCAGAAGACCATGGACTGCATATCACAGTCTGGGAAAATGAAAGGTTCCTTATCATACTGAGATCCACACACAGTATGTGAACATAAGAGTAAGACATGTCACACTTGCTCATGTCTTTCACGATATATTTCTATGTAGGCCATATTAAGTACACCTTACAAAGTGTTCTCTTTTCCTTCGTTGTAAACAGTACTTTAGATTATAGTCTAAACTAAGTACATTGTTGTAAAGTACAAATAATGAGCCATCATGATATTTATTAGAGATATAAACATCTATCACTTGGAAGATTAGTAAGTAATAACTTAACTATGCAATATTAGATCACGTAGAACCAGGGTGCGAAATCCTGGGGGGGGGGGGGAGGCGGGAGAACCTCAAAAATTCCCCCCACCAAAAATTTCCCGGGGGGAGAGTTTTTGTTATAAGAAACAAGAGATAAACAATTACTTTTAATTTCAAATATACTTTACTAAGAATAATATCGAAAACACACACAAATTAGTGTAGGTGAGTATTGAATGCATTCTCTCTCAAGAGATCATTAACAAATCTACATCAATACGCACAATAAAAGAAAAACAAGAATGCAAGAAAATAATAATTATGAAATCTAATTGATTTATCATAAAGCACAAACTAAACAAAAACTTGCACATAATAAAACCACTTGAAATATTTCATAATTTATTAACATCTTTAACCAGTTAGTAAAGAAATTAGTTAGCTGCTTTGCAATATCTGATAGCTATGTATATAAGTAACAAATTAATTTCCTTTAGGTAAATAATAATGATATTAGGTAATAATAATAATAATAATAATATTTTAATTGAGTAATTTATTTTTATTTTTAGTAACATTACAAATATATATTGTATAATTTACACAAATGTTTGTGGGGGAGGGGGTTTCTAGATGAAGAACTTTCTCTCCCCCACCAGTTTTCAATGATTTCGCACCCTGCTTAGAACACAATCACGAGGTTCAGCTATTTCGCTTCTTTGTCCTCAAGTTGTTGTACTATAGGAGGTATAGAGCGACCACAAGGGAAAAAAAACCTTGGACGAAAAGTCCCCGCGGAGCTTTCCCTTCTTCCTTTCAGCTTGGGCCATAAGGAAGCAAGGTCCACTCTCCCCCTCCCTTCCGCGCGAGAGTACGGTTCCACATTCAATCACGTCATTCGGACAGTCTAAATGACATACTGGCGTCATCTGTTGAATTAAGCATGTAACTACTTGGAAACAGCAAATAGGCTGTATTGGGTTTAGGTGCCTTATATATAAATAAATACACATTCCCCCTGTTGCCTTTTCTTCTTTCTTCTGTGTTCCTCGAACTTCATCTCCTACTCTTCTTCTCTTAGGTTCTCTATTTCTTCCTGTGTCATTTTAACTCCTTTTCTGCTCCTTTTCTTCATTTGCCTTTAATTCGCCGTCTCCCTTTACTCTCTATTTCTAGCCTATCCGATGGTGTGTGATAGCGCATTCGCCTTGTAATCAAGAGTTTCCGAGTTCGACACAACCATAACTGTCACCATAAGAAAATAATCTTCCTTAGTTCCTCCACCTTTTGCTACGTCTTTACATAGTTCTCTGTTATTTATCTCGTTACAAGGTGGAGCCACATTCGAGAGTGCACCTAGTTCCACTTTGAACTGTAGGTGAAATCCCGATTAGGCCATCTGATCATACGTGAACTTAGAAAATCTCATATCTCATGTGGGAGGATCGTCCTAACCAATACACCAGTCAAGCTGACAACGAGAACAATGATTTCTTCACATACCTCAGTTCTTTCCTTTATCCGACTGTTTTTTTTACTTTATTATTTTTATTTGTTTCAACTTTACATGTCAGAAAAACCTAATTACCTAATTTGACATTGTTTCTTTGTTCTTTTTCTGTGGTGTTTGCAGCATGTTTGAACATGCATAATCTCAGAGACAAAATTAAAGGGGATATAACTAAATTGGACTACAGACCAAGAACCCGTAGAATTCACACTAACGCATTACGAATCTGGGAAACCATGGTTCGAACGCTGGGTAAAGGATGAGAAGGATAGACCTTGCATTGTGTTTGCTGCTTCAAGTATTTCCTAAATTCGTCATTGTCACGATTAACCTAGAGACGTATACAAGTGACATAAAGTAACCCGTGACGCAACAGCCAATGAGGGCAATGGCCTACCTACCGACTGCCGACCTTACTCTCACCTGCCGAGATTGGAGATCATCCAACGAGTTACGGGGTGGCGTGTGGTCAGCACGACGAACCCCCAGTCGTTGTTGCAGTCTTCCGTGACCGGGTTACGCTACTCATTCGTAGGTCCCCAATTTCCACATGATGGTAGGTGGCGACCGGTTTCATACACAGGCCGAAACCTCAGGAGAAAAGTTGTTACGCTTCCCCCAGGAGACTTGAACCCGAAGCATGGCGCCTTTAGACCGCACAGCCATAAATCCCGCATAAATCGGCTCTGCGGCTCACCCAGCCTCAACTAAATCTGTACTCGTGCTGCCATACGGGCACGTTATTATCAATATATATATATATATATATAATTTTCTTCTACATCTATTATTATTGTATCGAACATCAGCACTTTAGTTCCAGCGAAGCCAAGCGAAAGTCATTTGCTTATTCACTTTCTCTCCCTAAAACCCCTTTGTCTTCCCCAAAGTCCAAGATTTCCATTTTTTCCTGCAAGCAACCCCTGTCCACGTCAGCCAATAGAAACTGGACATGTATAAAACCCAAACCAAACTGTGGATTTTGGCGGTTTAGTGAATTCAGTGTGTGTCGAGAAGTTGTACCGGAAAGTCTGTTGCTGAGGCGCCAGTACATCGGAGTAAGTGTAACGGGAGCCAAAATCAAGTGGTAGACTTGAAATTCTCACATTAGACAGACACATATAGTGAATCTTAACAAAAATACATATTT
The DNA here is from genome assembly GCF_977018435.1 of Lepisma saccharinum. Classification (NCBI taxonomy): domain Eukaryota; kingdom Metazoa; phylum Arthropoda; class Insecta; order Zygentoma; family Lepismatidae; genus Lepisma; species Lepisma saccharinum. Next base: position 93,636,586 of record NC_139231.1, on the reverse strand, counting down.
ACATATTACAGTTCAACAATCAAATCATAATACGGTATAATTTCAAATACAATCCCCTCCTTTTCCAAAATTTCAATAATATTTTATATTTGTTCATGTGCACCGTGCAGGTACGGCAGGGTTCCCAACCGCCCATTTTTCGGCTTCAACCAAGCGGCTCAGGGAGAAAAGAGCTAGCCTGTACGGCCACAAATCGGTACCTGAAAGAGGGGGGGGGGGGGTAAGGGCGCTCGAAGCGTGTTGCTCATCACATCACCTTCAAAATTGCCGAGATCGAGGCCTTCATGCTATATGCACGGAGAACTTTACCTTTTACCTTTACATGAATTCTAACATAAAATGTTTTTAAGTCTATACGGTACCCAAGGAGAGGATTGATGGAGCTACACCCCAGATACATATACAATAGAAATTTTAAATATCAGAAAGATAAGTCCAATACCATGTACTTACACGTATAAGTACCACATGGAGGTGTGTGAAGGCTTGATGTGCTGATTACATAATTTCCAGTCACCCAGAGTTTCGAAGAAGAAAGTTCGAAATTATTAATTTTTGTACCATTAGTTAGTTAGTTTCGTACCGTGGCCGTGGCCTAAGCTTTGGGCACTGGCTACGGAATACGCACAGGTTCAAGCCTCCCGGTAGATGAGTAAAAACCTTTCTCCTAAGATTTGGGCCTGCGAACAGGACCGGTGGCCTCCCACCATCGTGAGGAAATTTCGGAGCTACGAATGAGTAGCCTAACACGGTCATAGAAAACCTACAACAACTGCTGGGGGTTTGTCGTGCTGACCACACGTCACCACGTAACTGGTTGGATGATCTCTCTTACATGTATACATATACAAGGGACAAAAAATAATTTTACGTGTCAATTTTACCAATCTTTCCCATCGTTTCAAAATAAGTTGCGTTCCCGCACAAACGCCCTGTATTTAGACAGAACTAGACAATATTTTCAAGAACTTGAAACTTCCCCACGATATCGCCTCGATCGAATTCTGAACGAGTTTGTGTAAGTTCCGCGATGTGACCTTCCGGAGCAAAACATAGAATCCGCCAGTTTTTGGCTTCTCATACCCTCCCACACAATCAGACTCCCTGAAACAGAACCCTGAGAGCAAAACTTCAAAGAACATTTTCAATGAATGCTCGTTTCCCTTGCTCGAGGAGACGCTTAAATTAATTATTCCTTACGAAAGAGCCGAACAAGTAAATTTGGGAAACTGCAATATTCATTCATCAAGTTGGTAGTCTCTACATCACTAATTTCCTCCCCCCCTCCCCCTTTCTACCCCCCATTGGAAGCGCACCATCTGTTTAGCGGTGTCTTCAACGATATTTCTCTCTCTTCTTCTCCTCTTTCGTCCTTCTTGTCTGTAATTTTCTCGGCACTAAAACGTGTAGGCTGGAAAGATAATTACGACTTATTAAGACTGTCGCACCGAAAGGCTGTTTCGTCGTTCTTCAAGTCGCCCAGTCAGCACAGCACATCCATGGTTTCAAACTTGGTTCCATTGAGCCCCTACGAGACTTGATATCTAACAATGAAATGTCAGTTAACACGAGAGTAAATGCGGAGTCTCCATCTTTAAAGCTTATGAAGCGATCGCAGCTTTTTGGTGGCGGAAAAGCGACCAATTCTATGCCCTTAAACGTACTGCCTTCTCGATTTTCTCAAGCATTATAGAAACGCAGCAGGATGCGTAAATGCTGTTCGAATTTCTGCAAATGTGGTCCGTGTCTTGCCAAAGAGTCAGCTCGGTGCGCATGCGCAATCATCGTAACCGCAGCGCTGCAGCGGCAATGTTTCCAAATAGTACTTACTTTCTGGACAATCCTCGTGTAAATTCGAGTAAATGTGCTCGGACCACTCTTGCTTCGCTTTTTCTGCTTCTGTGCTTGTGGCTGAAAAGCTTTTCTCCCTCTCTCTCTATCTTGCTTTGTTTATCTCTCTATTTCTCTACTTCTTTCTTCCACTCTCTCTCAGTTGCTCTTCTTTCTTATCCTTTTCACTATTTCTCCTTCTCGTTCCCTGTTAGAAGTTACGGAAAAATTTATAAGTCTACTACCATTATACGTTTAACATTCTATACAACGTACCATGATGCCAGGGGTCGCGGGTTCGAATCACAGCCGGGGATGAGTGTTCTTTGTGAGTGTGTCTTCATCAATTTAATCATATTATCGCTCATCCTCATCTTCGTGATTAGTCAAAAGTAGCAGAAAAGCGAAGTAAACTCAACTAAATGAAATTAACAGTCACCTTGTAATGATGCATTACGTGATCCTTTGTTTTGTAATATTCTTACTGGGAAAATAAATAGTCATTATTTAGTTATACTGGGCTATAATTCAACTAAGATGGCATCATCCATGGTCATAGACATAATATGTGAGTGCTTTATATAGCCATTCTAATTTTAATTATTTTTATTCGATAGAACTTATTCCTAAAGATGTATTTATTGTAATAAATGTAGGCTGACTTAAGAAAGTACAGAAAGGAACAGTGATAGAGTCAAAGCTGGATTTAACTGAAGTTGACACTAAGTATTTAATATATACTGCAGAGTCTGTTTTCGCCGGGATATTTTTTAATTAAGAGATTGGAAGAATACTATCGAAAGGGTTGTATTGCATATTTGTGTGCACTGAGAAATGGAAATTGGTTGAAATGAGAAAATGAATATAACGTTAGCCAGGGACTGGTTCAGAGACTGCTCGGTGGCCTGGAGATGGAAGGAAATTCAAATGGACTAATTGAGGAATTAAGAGAATGGCCATTGCTTGGAATAAATAAGGGAAATAAAATAAGTGGAATTAATGTTGCAGGATACTGGAACAATGTAATGTTCCAATTCCAGTATCTCAAGTGTTTCTATATGAATTAAGCGTTCATTTAGAGGACATGGTTCGTTTAGAGAGAATACTTCTAGTAGCTTTAACGAAAGAAGGAAGTATTTGGTACATTCGCGCCAAAACGTTCAGAATGTAATAATGCATTTGGAAGTGCATTCGTGGAGGAATTCCATACCATAAATTATGAGATGGACACCGCGAAAATCCTACAAAGCCGCTACCAAATGCGAGACGAGACAAAACTATTTGAAATCAGGAGAAAAAGCGCGGAAACAAGGATATTTTTCACATGTAGATGCCCATTCATTGTCAAGAGAATCGAAGAGTAGGCAAAGAAGCTTGCATGTGTTGAGAATTTGCCGACAAAGGATTGTTTATTACTTGCCAGCATTAACCCGCGTCTACAGTAGGCACAAGGCTAGCGGGTGTGACGCAAGGAACCGACCGGGAGGATGAAACAAGTAATTATTTCAAGGAACCGCGGTTGGCCCGCGAAATTAACAACAAAAGGGAACTCCATTTCGAAAGTTTCGCTCAATGAGACGTTAGAATTGAAAAAAGATGGAAATAAAGTTATCACAAAATCTATAAGAAAAGCAACATTGTCTTTCGAGGGGAAATTGGCCTTACAGTTAGCATAAACAACCTTTTGATCAAACACTTTTTTTTTAAAAAAAAATATAAATATGCTGACCAAGGCAGTAATTTATTTTATTAAAAACATAAACTAAAGTAACGTTTCAACCTTCTAGCAAGGTCTTCATCAGACTCTGTATCAAGTACAAAAGTCTTTTGTACTTGATACAGAGTCTGATGAAGACCTTGCTAGAAGGTTGAAACGTTACTTTAGTTTATGTTTTTAATAAAATAAATTACTGCCTTGGTCAGCATATTTATATTTTTTCATAATAATGGAAACAAGGCTTAATGGTGTTATACTTTTTTTTTCTTTTTTACGTTTGAGTTTTACACAGGGAAGCTAATCGGAACTGGACCTATAGTTTAAAGTGGGATCTGAACCACTATGTGCCTCCACCGTGTATCGAACCCGGGAACAAACGTCACTGGGCATGGTCCCTCTGGGTTTCCATAACTCTCCCTCTGAATAAAAAAAAAAAGTAAAGTTCCCCGTTAACTTTGCACCCTGCCAAATAGGGGGATCTGGGGATGGGACCCCACACATACTATCGATCTCGGCCATGTTGGAGATGATGCGATCAGTACCACACTCCGGCCACCTTTACCCCCGAGGGTTGCCCCCAGGTACCCATTTACATATTTGAGGCTGGGTGAGCCCCAGAGCCGCTTTATGCGAGGATGAGGCCAGAAGGATTCCGACCTTGGGTCACCCATACCGGTAATCGAAGCCGGGTCTCTCACGTGGCAGTCAGGCGCCCCACCGACTATACCCTGTCCCAGCTATCTCTGGAATAAGGCAGCGCATAGCGGTAGAGAAGGGGGGTCGAGTGGGCAGAGCAAAGCAGTAAACGCTGCTGGGAAGGCTGGTAACTGCAGTCCCCCCCCCTCCGCTATCCCGTTCCTCTCACGTTTTAATTGGTGGAGCCGTCTCACGTCACTACTTGCGTTGAGACTTGTTTTCGTTCGCCTGCTCCAAAGATAGCTTGGACAGAGTGTACATCACCGTTCCTCCTAAACCTCCAAATAGTAGCTTTAAATCAGTAATATATATAAAAGTGTAATGCTTTGTGTATTTGCAATGTAAACACACACACACAAACACACATCTTTACTCCATCTTCAGCACCACCGGCGGGTATACATGTAATGGAGTGTTAGGTTGATAATGACCGCACTTACACATGGCCACGTAGAATCCATTGCAATTAACATGGTGAGGGAGAGTAAGGGTGTCCCTGTTTTAGCAAGTAAACAACACAACAATACCGCTGACCGGGAAAGTAGCGGGGGGAGGGCGAGGGTGCACGTTCGGACCTCGTTCCCCACCTTGTCCCTCGGGACATGTCCCTTCTTCCCTTTCCGAAAACTAACCATCCAGTCAGGCGTGCCAACCGCTCAGCACCGCCGTCATCAACCATCCTTACTCCCTCCCCACCCTCTGGTGCTTTATGCTCAGTAAGGGAGAAAATGAAATAATGATCCGCAGAATAGGACGCGGCGAACATAAAGTTGCATTGAGAGCGAATCTCACCCTCTCCTCCCCTTTACCCTTATTGGCAATCCTTCTCGCTCATATTCCCCCTTTTGCACGCTCCTGGGGCGAAAACCTCCCGTCACCCCTTCCCTCAGAGTGGCAAGGGAAATTTCCCTTTGAGATCGAACTCTTCGTGCATGATAGCGACTTTTAAGCTTTCGGGTGGGAAATTTCATTTCAAGCTACTGAAAATTTCCATCACTACAGGAAATTCCACGTTCACGAAAGGAAATTCTCGCGTGCAGCATTGAAGGATTTCACTTTGTTTTGTAACTTCCAGTAGAGGAAACGCTTAATTTGCTGTTGTATTTTCATTTTCAGTAAGAAAAAGGTTAATTTGCTGTGGAGGAAATTTCACTTTCAGTAAAGAAAACTTTTATGTGCTGTTCAGGACATTTAACCTTCAGTATAATAATAATAATCGTTTATTTTAAGTGTTGAGCACAGTATGAAACCTAATACAGCACTAAGTCAAATACAAAAGTACAAAGTTACACGAATAAAATACATAAGCTGTAGAATAACATAACATAACAAGTTAGCATATTTACACTTCAAGTTACAGTTTTCAATGAGATCTATTATATCTCTGATACTAATAATTGTTTATTGTTATATAATATCTGCAATTAACTGTGTATTGTTCTAATAATAATAATGATCATATTTATTGAAGTGATGATAACGATTAAACAACCACTATGTTATACAAAATTAAAAAAAAATTGAATACATAATTATAAAATAAAACAGTGGATCCTACAATTTTATACATCAACATAAATTCAAATTGTAGGTTTCAACAAGATCAGCTACTAAACCTCTTGCCTTGTTTAGGCATGTGAGAATTGAGATATACCTATTTGAATATCTGGGAATTTTATAAGCTATATTATTCAAAAAGTATTCACTGTCAACTTGGAAATTTAATATCTTCTCTACAAAATTTAACCTTTTCATTTTTCTTCTTTCTTCTAAGGAAAACATATTCAACTGTGATAACCATTCAGAGTAATGTTGGTCATAGTAATTTTTTTTTAAACTTTGTGCATAATAACCTGATAAAAAGTTTTTGAACTGATTCAACTTTTTGAAGGTGACTGGTTGCAGTCAAAAACCATAATTCATTCGCATATTCAAGAATAGGACGAACTATCGTTTTATACAGGAATATTAAGGTATCTTCCTTTTTAAAAACTTTAACTAACTAACTCTCTAGCCTTCTTAAACCCGAAGGTTCATGGCTGCAGCAACACAGGCCTTCCATCTGTCCCTATCTTGGGCAAGATCTATATACTCTTTTCCATCTCTACCGATTTCCCTTAGATCCATCTCAACGTTGTCCCTCCATCTTCGTCTTGGCCTTCCTACAGGTCTCTTACCATCAGGTTTCCCAACAAGAATCCTGTAAACTCCTCTTTCCTCTCCCATTCGTGCCACATGGCCTGCCCACCTAAGTCTTCTTGATTTAATTATTCTAATAATATCTGGACATGAATACAAATTATGTAGTTCTAAATTATGTAACCTTCTCCACTCACCTGTCTCCTCATCCCTTTTAGGTCCAAATATTTTCCTAAGGATCTTATTTTCAAATACTCTCAATTTATGTTCCTCTTTCAATGTAAGGGACCAAGTTTCACATCCATATAATACTACAGGCAAAATTACTGTTTTGTATATTTTAACTTTTAGTTTCTTGGATATTAAACGAGAAGACAGAAGTTTATGAAGAGAGAAGTAACATGCATTTCCTGAATTAAGCCTACTTTTTATTTCCTCGTTAATATAATTTTCATTTGCTAATATTACTCCTAAGTATTTGAATTTGGAAACTGGTTCAAACGAGTAGTTATCAATAATTAGATTTTGATTATTACCTAACACTTGGTTTCGGCCTGTAAGCATATATTTAGTTTTCTCTTTGTTAACTTCCAAACCTATCTCTTTAGCAGTTTTAAAAAATATTTTAGCATTATTCTTAATTGTATTCACATCATCCCCCAGTAAGTCTACATCGTCTGCATATGCTAACAACTGAGTCACACCATTTAATTTTAGTCCTTTTTTAGTTTCTTTTACCTTCCTCACAGCATATTCTAAGGCAAAATTAAAGAGCAATGGAGATAATGCATCTCCTTGTTTTAACCCATCATGAATTGTAAATTTGTCAGACATATTAATACCCACACGAATTTTACTTTCTGTTTCACTGGTGCATATTTTTATCATACTAACAAGCTTCTTAGGTATTCCAAACTCTACTAATATATTATATAATTTATCTCTTTTCACCGAATCATATGCTTTTTTGAAATCAATGAATAGCTGATGGACATTTTGATTATATTCCCACTTTTTTTCAAGTGTCTGTCTGATGTGAAAAATTTGATCTGTAGTTGATCGGTTACGTTTAAATCCACATTGATAATCACCTATAATTTCATTAGCATATGGGGTTAGTCTTGTTAAAATAATGTTAGATAATATTTTATATGTTGTTGAGAGTAGAGAAATTCCACGGTAATTATTGCAGTTCATTTTATCACCTTTCTTAAACACAGGAACAATTATGGATTCTTTCCACTGTTGAGGGATTTCTTCTTTATTCCATATTAAACAAATTAATTTATGAATTTGACATATTAATAAATTTCCACCATATTTAATTAACTCAGCTGGTATTAAATCAATGCCAGGTGCTTTGTTATTCTTTAGCCTTTTAATAGCATCTTTAACTTCAGTCAAGTTAGGTTCTGGAACTAAAGGTTCTGCTGTGTGTACTTCATTCACTTCTGATTTATCTCCTACATGGACATTTAAAAGGTCATTAAAGTAGTTCTTCCATCTATTTAAAATATCGCTTGGGTCAGCTAGAAAATCACCATCTTTATCTTTTATCAAGTTTACTTTAGGTTGCCACCCCTTTCTAAACTCATTTACACCTTTATATAAATCTCTGATATTTTTATATTTGCTGTTTGTTTCAATTTCGTTAATTTTGCTTTTCAAGTAATCTCTCTTTTTACTTCTAAACGTGCGGTTTACTTCTCGCTTTATTCTATTATAATTGTTTAGATTTGTATCATCAGAGTTATTTAACCACCTAAGTCTAGCCTGATTTCTTATTTCTATTAGATTATGACATTCATTATCAAACCATGGCTTACTTTTTCTCGGTTTATGGTATCCTATACTTTCTTTATCTGCTGATTCTATTGCATTACGTATGTGCTCCCAATTCTTATTTACGTCTGTTTCATTTATATTTTCATCATCATTTAAATCCTGCAAAATATCAAATCTATTTGACAGTTTAATTTGGTAATCTTTCTTAATTCTTTCATCAGTAAACTTTCCTGTATCAAATTTTAGAACTTTTAGATTTTGTTGCTTATGATTTATCACTGAGAGTCTTTCTCTTAATTTAGCAATTACTAAATAATGGTCACTGGCACAGTCAGCACCTCTATGTGTACGAACGTCAATTATACTAGTATGCCTTCTCTTATCAATGAGAATATGATCTATCTGATTATGAGTTTTACCATCTGGAGAAGACCAGGTATATTTATGGATATCTTTATGTTTAAAAGTGGTACTTTTCACAATTAGATTCTTTGAGGTTGCAAAAGTAATCAATCTTATACCATTATCATTACTTAATTCATGAAGACTTTCTTTACCAATCGCGGGTTTAAATGTCTCTTCTTTGCCAATCTGTGCATTACAGTCACCTAACAGAATTTTCATATCATACTGAGAAAATTTATCAAAGAATTGTTCTAACTCTGTATAAAAATCGTCTTTAGTATTATCATCTTTATCTTCCGTTGGTGCATGTATGTTTATTAAAATAATTTTACACCACCTACCCTGTAAAACTGCATATGATATCCTATAATTAATAAATTCTACTGTTTTAAGAGCCGAGATAATTCTATTATTTATAAAAAAGCCTGTTCCAAAATTATGGTTTTCAGTACCACCATAGAAAAAAGTATAATTTTTAGTTTTACAATTCCCTTCTCCTGGCCACCTAACTTCCTGGACAGCTACTACATCTAATTTATACTTAACTATTTCATTAACTGTACATTGAAATGCCCCAGGCCGGTAAAGGCTCAGAACATTCCAGGTGCCTAATTTAATATCCTTATTCCTAATGTAAATCTTATCCTTAGTCCAGGGACCTCCCAAAGTAGTCCCCACCCGGAGATCCGAACGGGGGACTGTTTTACCTCCGGAATATTTTACCTTGGGAACATCCATGGCCTTATATTGCTGATTCTTGACATGGCTTTTTACAGTGCAGAGTTGTCAGCTCTACGCCTAACCCCCAATATGAATGGAGGAACTACTACACAAGACAAACACAAACACATTAGACAGCACAGTTACTACACAAGACGAACACAAACACATTAGACAGCACAACTACTACACAAGACACACACAGACACATCACAACTATAACACAATATAAACACAGAGAGATGCAAATAAAATTATCCTGGAACTAAAACAAAAGAACAATTAACCTTCAAAGATTTTCAGTTTGAAAAATAAGCCTATTAAAACATTACATCATACCCTTCATGCAACAGGTCCCGGCAAACCGCGCCACAGGAAGTCCGTAACAGAAACAGCCCGTTTTGCAGTGTTTCCACCCCCCACAACCACAGCTACAACCACAATTGAAACAAGCACGCATCCCGTGGCAAGGATGATAGAAAAGGCGTCCTCCCAAACAACAAATATCCTCCGGCACCCCATTTCTGACATCTAATCTCAGACTAGACATCGCTACTTTATCCTCAGTCGTCGCGAGAGCGCCGACAGCTTATCGGGGGAGTTGTCAGCCGCGAGAGGGCGCTTCATACTACACGAATGCGACACCTGTCGGCAGTGATGCCAACCGTAGGGACACGTCCCTACGCGTTGGGACTTTTCACTATATTTCGTCCACGTAGGGACAGATTTTGCCAAATGAGGGAAAAAGTAGGGAATTTTTTTCAATCTTGGAAAATAACATTTTATTGTGCAAAGGTGCAAATCTTACTCGCCAGTCAGTTGCACTTTCTTCGTGCTCGGTTTGGAATGAATGGATTAGTTTATCTGGATATTTTAGCGAGGAGGAGAAAAAAGAACTAACTAACAAATCTCCATCAGAATTTTGGAACATGTTATCGGTTACCAAAAACTTTCAAGGCAAGTTCTTTTTTAAAAACATTTCCACTCTCGCGAAAATAGTGATAACATTGCCACATTCTAACGCGGAAACGGAAAAAATATTTTCAATGTTAAGTGATACAAAAACAAAAAAGAGAAATAAAATGGGACCAGAATTGTTAAAGACTTCAGGAAATACAGCATCACCTATTTATATTTGTGGCAATTCAGGACATACTAATTTTACCCCCCTTTCCCACCCGAGTTCAATACAAGGATACCTCCGCAAATATCGAATGAAAGGTTCTCATCATGTGCAATTCTCCATTAAATGTTTTCTCCGAGTCGTACTACCTTCGTTTTCTTTGTTACAAACAAGTAGTATTGTTTGCACATTACATGTAGGAGGAGAGTTGCATCTACATTTCACATTGGTCAGCTCCTTCTACTTACTTTCAGGAGTGCAACAGACCATTAATACATTTAAAAACTTTCCATGAGAAAAATATATAATCAAGCATTCTCTTTGCTCTTTTGCAAATTTCTGAAATGTGCACATCAAATATGAGAGAGGAGTCTATTACTATTCCTAAGTCTTTATGACTGTCGCACACTTGGATTTTATTTTCATAAATAAAATAGTTGGGGACTATATAATGAACTTTCTTAGTACATCTTAAAACTTTACACTTTTTCAAGTTAATTTCCATTTCATTAATCTTGCACCAATATGTCATTCTATCGAGATCAGCCTGAAGTTGAGCGACATCATTATTTGTTAAAATACTCTTAAAATTTTTTATATCATCTGCATATAGTAAACATGTGCTAGATTTAAAACATAATGTAACATCATTGATAAAAACAGCGAACAGAATTGGGCCGAGTGGCGACCCTTGAGGTACTCCACAAAGTATTTCTTTTTAAGAAGAAGTTGTTTCACAATCTTAACAGAGAAACTTCTATTTACTAAAAAGTTGGAAAACCATTTCAGAAATCGTGGTGATAATCCCATTTGGTCGAGTTTGTAAATTAATAGCTGATGGCTGACACTATCAAAGGCTTTAGCCAAGTCAATAAATAAAATATCGGTCTGGGATTGCTTCCTAATGTTAGATTTAAGAGAGTCTATTAAAACCAATAAATTTGTGATAGTAGACCTTTTTCTAAAAAATCCATGCTGATTTCCATCAATATATTGTTTAAAAGAAAAAGACAAATAGTCAGCAATTATGTGTTCAGAAACCTTTGCCATGGAATTTAATATAGTAATTGGTCTATAATTATAAATTATTAATGATAATAATAATAATAATAATCCGCGGCTCGACAGCCCTAATAGGGCCTTGGCCTATCTCCCTAGCACAATCCTACCTAGAGATGTAAAAGTCTTCAACCGGTAATGGAGTGACTTGGGGTCAGCACGTCGAACCCTCAGCCGTTATAGATTTTCCAGACTGAATTACACTACTCGCTCGTAGCTCCACCGCCCCAATACACAGGCCGAACACCCAAAGACTGAACCCAGGCGTACTCGAACCCATGCCGTGCCGCAGTCGGAACCGAAAGCACAGCGCCTTAGACCACACGGCCACGGAGGAACCTTCAGTATGGAAAACTTCAATTTGCTGTGGAGGAAATTTCACTTTCAGTAAAGAGAAGTTTTATGTGCTGTTCAGGACATTTAATTTTCAGTATGGAAAAGTTCAATTTGCTGTTGAGCAAATTTCACATTCAGCAAGGAAAAGTTTAATTTGATGTTCAGGGAATTTAACTTTAAATTGGGACAAGATTAATTTGCTGTTGATGAAATTTTACTTTCAGTGAGGAAATGTTCAATTTGCTGTTGAGGGAATTTCATTTTCAGTAAAGAAAAGTTTTATTTGCTGTGCAGGGAATTTAACTTTCAATAGGAAGAAGTTCAATTTTCTGTTGAGGAAATTTTACTTTCAGGGGTCTCTGAGGAAAAGTTTAATTTGCCTTTAAAGGAATTTCCTTTTCAATATGAGCAAATTCAATTTGCTTTTGAGGAAATTTCAATTTCAGTAAGGAACAGTTTAAGGATATTTCACTTCAGTGAATCAAAATAGTCTGTACAGGGAATTTCACTTACAGTGGAATTTGCTGTTAACAAATTTCATTTTCAGTAGGGAAAAATGATTCTGCTGTGGAGAAAATGTCACTTATTCAGGTCCGGATATCCAGAGCTAAAAATATTCTGAGGGCCCCCTTCGGGTATACTATTCCACTTTTAGCTAATTCGTATAGATGAGTGGGTGCTATGATGAAATTGATGAAGAGACACAAAGAACATTCATGCCCAGGCGAGGATTCGAACCAGAGACCCTTAGGTTCGTAGCACGCTGTACTAACCTCTACCCCACTGAGATCGGCCATTAAATATAATTTTAGTTATAACTTTTAAGCCCAGTTATGTCATATTGTTTGATCCATTATTTATATTGTTATCGAATTTCGAATATCTCTCTTTATTCATTTCGTGGCCCCTTTCCAACTGCCTTCTCCAGAGGGGGGCACTTGCAGTCGGAGGACTTGGGTTGTAGCCCACCAAGCCCCCCTAAATCCTGGCCTGCACTTACAGCATGGGAAGTGTGTGAAATGTTAATTATAGTCAGGAAATTTTGCATCAAGTAAGTAGGTTTTCGTTTTGGAAGGGAAAATTTCCTGTGAAAATTTTGAAGAAAATCTTTGATGGAAATGTTCAGTGGGAAATTTTTCCTGTAGTTAGGGGAAATAGTACTCTAAATAATATAACAGAGGGAATTTTGTAGAAAGAAGGGATATTCTTGTCAGCTTTGAGCGAAATTTTCCTAAATTAACCTACACCCGTCTCTGACGCGTCTTTGTGGGGATGCATCTACGGGGGAGGGTTACTGCAGGAACTGTTGAGAGTGAAATTAGCGAAAGGGACACGGGAGAGGGAAAGAGAGAGAAATGGAGAAAAGGAAGAGCGAGAGAAGGAAGGAAATTACGAACAAAGGAAATGAAAATTAGGAAGTTAGGCAGCGAGAGCGGATGAAGCATGACACGCGGGGTGAAAGTTGGGGGTCAAAAGGATGTATGGAGAAAAGCTTGGGCGAGGCAAATGGGGGAAAACAAATTGGAAGACGGAAGCGTAATGTTGAGTAATGTGGAAAGGAGCCCTCCCCCTCCCCTCTTTCCTTTTGTCCATACTTTTCGTTCTTTCCGTGGCCAGTAAAGCACTGGTTTGGTCCGTGATAACCTCGTCATCCCGTTGAAAAGCTGTTTGCGCGAAACTGTGCTTGTAATCAGTGGCGTCCTCAAGGAGGAGCTGATGGGAGTCATACCTCATGCATGGAAGTTCGCATTTACTCCGATTCCCGTGCGGATTTACGACGACTTAATATAAATTAAATAAAAGAAAATGTGTAGATTAAAAATCTGTTTTCTATCTCTGCCAGCACATCGATTACTTACTATTCCCCATCCACTGTAAGAACGAAGATTATGAGAAAAAACAAAAAAACACGTGATTTCTGAGAACTAGTTCCTTTCTTATGTGATTTTGCCCACGAATATGGTGGTCAGTACAGCAGCACGCTGAGTGATGTGGCTTTATGACGTGCACCACAGGGTGTACCAGAAGTGATACTGCAAACGGAAACGGTGAAATGTTGAAAAGTACACGATACTGGAAGCAAAAAAGAATCAGTAAACATAGGGTCGCAAACGAACTGTTTGCAAAATAATTGCAAATGTATACTTACGATCCACCACTGACTCGATTGTTTGCACACCGTATGTATTTCACGTGTGAGGTGCCATACTCCTAGTTAGTAACAAATAACAGAATTAAAAGGTTCACCTCGATATACATATATGTTGCTTTTATTACCAAGGACTATTCTACTGTACAGTATGTTACATGTTACAGTTACACTCGTACCTGTTACAGGAGGTGCTCAAAATGTCACCCTTGCGGACGCAACTGTACTCGTCTCCGCATGGAATGTCGAATTAGTTCAAACATCCCACGGGTTATTTCGGAACAACTCTTCACAAGCATGTGCAATTCTCTGTCACAGTTTACCTTCAACTGTGTCAACGGGAGTGCTGTACACGACGCCCCAGATACAAAAAATCTAAAGGATTTAAATCAGGTGATCTGGGGGAGCCAAGTTACAAGCCCGCCACGACTTATCCAGATAGTTGATCATATTTGCGAGTAAGATGTCGTCACAATTATCTCGAAAACAGTTCTTTTATGATCCCATGTTTACTGAGGTCCTCCTCCGTGGCCGTGCGGTGTAAGGCGCTGTGCTTTGGGCTCCGACTGCGGGACGGCATAGGTTCGAGTCCGCCTGGGTTCAGTCTTGGGTTCTCGGCCTGTGTATAGAACCGGTGGCAACCCACCATCGTGAGGAAATTGGGGAGCTACGAGTGAGTAGCGTAACCCGGTCTCGGAAATCTCCTATAACGGCTGAGGGTTCGACGTGCTGACCCCACATCACCCCATTACTGGTTGAAGAACTCCACACCTGTAGGTAGGATTGTGGGAGGGAGACTGGCAGTCGGGAGATTGGCCTAGGCCCTTTCGAGGGCTGTCGAGCCACGGGTTATTTATTTATTACCAGCTGATTGCCCGGCGTTGCCAGGTATTTCCTTATACCAATCTTCTATTAGACAGGAAAATAATGAATTCTAACTATAGTGTAAAATGAACTTGGAGTTGAACGGCATTGGGAGTGTCACTATTCATCTTGGCGACCCCGAAAACTATGAATTCCACACAAATATCGATCGTTTTACATGTCACCCCCTCCCCTAGGGGTGCCAGAGGTGTCTTGGAGTTGAACGGCATTGGGAGTGTCACTATTCATCTTAGCGACTCCGAGGACTATGGATTCCACAATAATATCTGTCGTTTTACATGTCACCTCCTTCCCACCCCCACCCCTAGGGGTGCCAGAGGTGTCTTGGAGTTGAACGGCATTGGGAGTGTCGTTATTCATCTTAACGACCCTGTAAACTATGGATTCAACACTAATATCGGGTGCCAGGGGTGTCTTATCCCCACAGTATTTTTTTCAGATTTCAAGTGATACGTGTAACATGTTTGGTTGAAATCGCTGCAGGCGTTCGAGAGTTATGCCTGAACAAACATACATACACACATACATACATACATACACAAATACATACATTTTTATATATATAGATTATGTTTACTGAGACTTTTTTGCTTCTACTATCGGGTAATTCACTGTTTCCGTTTGCGCTATTACTTTTGGTACACCGTGTATATTGCTACGCAAAAGATTGCTGCCCCATTGCCATTGGAATAACAAATAGAATTGCTTGTAAACCACAGGTACTTGTTTACATTGACTTTGATCTTACAGAGGATATGCAATAGTTCTTTCTATATCAGGATAAGTCGCCAGAAAGGAACTCTCCCAGGCTTTACCCTGATACAGTCGCCGCTCAATACTCCCTTATTCTGTTTTTGATCCATACTCAACCTTCACTGCTATAGACCTCTCTTAAATATGTCAAACCACGTTCTCAATCACCATGAATATTTCGCTTGCAAGCTCTTCAGCTTGAAACCTAGCTATCCCAGTGGTTCAATATTTGAAGTTCCACAATGAAAAATACACATTAAAGTACATATTGAGGAATCGTACACATCAATCACATTAATTACGTAATATCCCTTAAAAAAACGGTCGATGTAATTAACACTAATTATTAAACATATACATGAGTAAAAAATGGTTCAATAATGATCTTGCATCGTTACAACTTAACTGCCGTTTAATTAAATCAACAAACAGGCAAATTGCGTTGAAGCTTTTGAATTATCTTCTATAGATTAATCTTGACACAAGTTGTAATTTGAGGTATCGTCCTAATTGCGAACAGTCCTAATTGCGAACACTTGCTGCCTAAACAGGATTAACCTCGAAGGGCAGTGTCCTAAATGCGAACACTATTTCTGCCTCAGGACCTACAACTTTCTCTTCTACTTCCAGTGTCTGTTAACGATGTTTTTGAGGGACTTTGAGACTGGTCAGTGCTTTGTTGGAACATAGATAATTCAACATGATTAAAGTCGTTGCCGAAGTATAAATAATTTAATAATAAAAGTGTGGCCTATTTTATAGAATAACTAAATACTGCACACTTCTTAACTGAAAAGAGTTTCGTTATTTAATAATACAATTATTAATTTCAAATTCAAATATCAAAACATATGGAACTATTCTTAAAAAATTATGTATACAATCAATCCCCTCATACATGTTAGTGCTCCTAGCCACTTTTTCGTAAAAAAAAATAAAAAAAAAATCATTCATCATGATAAGTCAATCAGGTTGGTTATTGTTGCTAGTCAAACCAGCTGTCTCTCAGAGTCACTACCCTTATTAGTTTTTGAAAACAGGTTTTTCAGTTACATGTTCGCAATTAGGACATGGAAGTATTTCCTCACTTCTATGTGTTCGCAATGAGGACGATTTAGGAACTGTTCGCATAAGATTATATATATATATATATATATATATATATATATATATATATATTATACATAATATATATATATATATGTGTATATATATATATAAATATATAAATATATTAAACTGATACGTGCGTGTGTACGATTGGGACAACGACGCAAGATTTAATGCTGATGTTAACATTGTCTGTAACTTTAAAGCGATTGCAGACGACTGTATTGTAAAAAATACCTACATATATGCTCCTTGCCATGCCAATTAGTGAACAATTCATGCTGCACTCTTGACGTATGCTTACTGGTGATCTTCCCCCTGCGCAACCCTCAGCATCCACCCTTTGAACTCCCTTTGTGCCCGTCCGGTGGCGCCAGAATGAAGTTTCCGCGGTACGGATTGGTTGCGGTCGCCAATTAATGACCGCATTATGCTACGATGCTAATTGGGGGAGCCGAGCTCGCAGATCTATGTCGGGTGCAAACCACACAGGCATGTTCCCTTCCCCGGGTGGACTCCTGGCAGGAAATAAATATATTGGTTGAGGCGGTCGATCCACGGTTGACCATCACCGCTTCATCGATACTGACTAAAGGGGAAGAAGCTGATTGGAAATCCCCAAGGATTCACGGGATGACGGGAGACAACTAGTTTTGGGTTGCCAAAACAAAAATCAATTCACATTAATTCATACATACATATACTACCCCTCCCCCTTCCCATACACACACGGGTGTCCGAAAATTCACGCATCCGAGACTTTAAACGTACGTAACGTTTGTACAAAAAGCTATAGACATGAAACTTACGCTGGGTATTAATTTGTATATGCGGATTTCTTTTAAACATTAAACAAGAAAACCATTCTGTAAATGAACGTTCAGTATGCAGAAAAACCTAACCTAACCTACCCATCATTCCGTACGATAAATTTCAACTCTCTTTATTTGATCTCTGCATTGCTTGAATAGCATAGCCCGCTCGTGCACTCCGGTACTGACCTCTGACACGACCAGTTTTGCCAGTACACTTCGAAATTTCGAATTGTAATGCACAAAATACGTGAAAAATTTATTGTTCTTTTTGTACTTCGATAAATACCCACACAGCCTATCGATACCCTCTGATTTTTTTTTGCACGCGACTCCACAGCTGCCTCTTATTCTTATTTGTTCTTACTTCGTACCAAAACATTTTTACACGTTACTAGCACACTGAACGTTCATCTAGAGCAGGGGTTTCCAACTGGCGGCCCGCGGGCCGCATGTGGCCCGCCCGATGCCTTTTTTTGCGGCCCGGAAGGCAGTTTGCAAAATACATTAATTTTATGTATGTTTATTAAAATACGTTCTATTTTTACTGAATGAACGGAAGCTCTGTGAAAAAAGACAAATATCACAGGTAGAATTGATTCTACAGTCAATAATGATGATCAGAAGTATCTAAAGTGACATAACTTTCTCTTCACACCATGCATTCTACCCCTTCGCTATGCGGAATAAACTTTCCCGCTTCAGCGAAGGCTTCACTCTTTGTGTTTAGAAACAAACTGCAGAGCGGCGCTATACAGATCTGTTTTACTACGCACGAAGTACGAAGAGATTTCCAGTGTTCCAACTCGGATCGTACTGTGATTGATTGTTAAAGTTTGTGCAAATATCGAAATGAGCAATATCTCCAAAAAACGTAAGATTCAAAATGAAAATAGAACTTATCAAGAACGTTGGGAAAAATACTACCTCGTTACAAACAACAATGGCAAGAAAAAGGGCCAGACTTTTTCAAATACCTTTCAAAGTTTTGAGCAAAGAATGACATCGATGTTCGGCAGCATATGCACGTGTGAAAGTGTTTTTTCTTCAATGAAGTTCATTAAGAACAGCTATAGAACCGACTGGCAGATGCTTCACTGCTTCACCTTCTGAGACCTTCAAAAACAGAAATTGAAGTGGACATTCCAACTTTAATAAAAGAAGCAGATCGGCCTCAGTTTTTACACTTACTATGAAGGATTCTTATTTGTATGGTCTGTTTTTCTTTTCTTTCAATTCATCCATAAGTATTGTTTTTTTTTTTAAATAAATTGTAATTATACAATTTTGATCTGTGATTCCATTGTTTCTATTGCTTCATTTTAGAAATGTAGGTCATGCGAAAGTACTACATTTTCAGTTCAGTACTTACAATTTTTGTAATTTTTAATCCCCCCCCCAAAAAAAAAAATGCGGCCCGCCAATCAACTGCTGGATATAATTTTGGCCCTCGGTAGAGCATCATGTTCTTGCTTAGCCTAATGTTTAAAAAGTACCCACAAAACAAAGTCAATATTAAGTGTAAGTTCTTCTTGTACAAAAGTTACGCATGTTCAAAATCTCCGTTGCGTGACTTTTTGGCTTTCAGAGCCTGTAGAAAACAGACTTTGAGGCATTATGTAGACCCTACTGAACCTTAAGAATGGACAATTTTTTATCCTGCCATTATTTAACCACGGGGTGCGTGTCCGGGTGTATTTAGTACGGGTTAATCCCACCTCTTTGATCCGTATTTTGCTGTGAATATATCACTGATTACTAGAATACTAAAACAAGAACTCCATTACATCCCGCACGAAATTTTTTGCACGCCTCTGAATCTGCACCTTCATATTTGATTCTGTTATACTGCGACCTCATAGAGCGCACATAGAATTTTAGGATGACAGTAACATTTACACCCTCATTCCACATCTTTGTCTCCTTCAGTTAATTTTTTTCTCAGCTCTCCCCGTTAGAATAGTTGTTATCGCTATTCCATTGTAATACAAGGTTCCCGGAACATAGTAGGGTTGGAGTACATACATAGTAGTCCGGATTTCATTTTAAACTGTTCCTCTCTTCACGGTTAGCTTCAATGTGTCATAAAGTTAACACAAACTCATTTCTCGCTACCTGTTACCTTCCTACGTTCGCTTTTCTTTCTTATTTCTTTCTACATTATCGGTTTCTTTCTTTCTCTCTCTCTCCTCTGCTCTTTTATTGATTTGTCTTCCTTCCACGTAATTTAGTTTCTTTCTCTCTCTACCCTTTCTCTTCTTGTCTTTATTTTGCTGTTCCCTTTTTTCTTATTCATGCTCGTTTGTCTCTTTCTCTGTTCTTTTACTTCTCTATCCGTCTCTTTTTCTTCTTTCAGTCTGACCCGTCTTTATCGTCTCCTGTCTATCCTTTCTGTGTCGTTTCAGTATTTCCTTCATTCGTCTTCACCCTACTCTTCCCTTTCTCTCTCTATCTCTCTCTGTAATTTCCTTTCCTTTCTTCTCTATTTTACAGCTCGCCGATGGTGTAAAGGGACGACTGTCGCCTTGTAAACGAAGAGACCCAAGTTCGAACCCGGTGGAGGTTGGAAGGAGTGGTTTGGTTCCCACTTTAAATTGTAGATCCAATCCTCATTTCCTATCTGTGCATAACATAGACTTCAAACAAACTTTAACAAAGAAACCCTCTATTTCCGCCTCTGTTGATGCCGTCTTCTCTTCTCTTCTCTCTCTCTCTCTCTGTGTGTGTGTTATAGTGATGGTACCGAGACCAACATGGACTTGTAAAACGCTATACGATACCGAGACTTAGTGTCCGAGTCTTTCGTTATCGTTCAGACTTTGCGATACATACCACGCTAATATCTATCGAATTATTTATGGAAGAGTCATATATTTTGTTTACAGTAATTACAAAGTCAAAGGACACTGTACACTGTGGTTGCGTAGGTATTCAGGATCAAATCATAACTTTCGAGGCATGATAGTAAAATAATAATTATAATAATAACAATAAATAAATTTAAAAAAAAAACACTTCGAGCTGTCAAAAAGAAACTAGAAGAGACCGAGATACTGCAAAGTTTCGTCTCGTGGTGATACCGTCACTTTATTGGTACGAGAGACAGATCACAAACATGATAGCAAACTCCACACCTCTAGTTACGAGAGCCTGGCGCCCTCTTTATCACTTTCCAAATCGACCGTTGTCTCACTCTGCTACCTTCCCTAATGATCACAAGAGTTTTCTTTTTTGTATCGTCGCGAGAAGATTGGCTTCTGTGAAACATCAACACGAAATTCTATTACGCGATCTTATTACATTTCAACGGAAAATTATACACCGCGACTCATGAAACTGCGTTTCTGTATCAAGGGATGGAATCTACAAGAATGCCTCTTCCTCTACTGTTAATGCTTGACCACGACAATAAATGGTCTAATCTCGGCCTGTCGAAGGCAGTCAAGTTCTCGTCAGGCCTTATAATGATGACTTCGCGTGATTTAACTTCCGCAACTGATTTCGGAAAGGAAAGGATTGAAAATAAGCTCGGGTAGAGGAAAGGGGGTTGGTTAGTGAAGAGCTGAGCTAGATACGACGTTCTATTCTCCATCCGCTGGAAGATCAAAGTTAATGCAAAGAAAACAATGTTGTTTCTGAGAAATTGTTCCTTTTGTACGCGTTAGCTCTGACATAATTTTGTGCCCATGAGTTGGTCTGAGCATTACAAGTCACAATATAAGGTTCAACAACGTCAATATACGAGGGTGGTTTCGAAAATAAGTTATGAGTGGTGATATTTTCTAGCGCACTCAATTTCAAATCTTGCATAGCAATTTTGACCACTTCCGCAGAGAGTTAGAAAAGACACATAAAGCTATACAGGGAAGTTAATATTTCAGGAAAATAGGTGTCCCATTTTTATTGACGGTGACTGTACATATGTGGAAGTTTTACTGTCTGCAGTTAAGGGACATTCGTCTGTATCACTGGGCGTTATGTGGTCTCCAGACGCCTGTGCCCCAAATGTGAGCGATTTCAATGGTGAGCGTGCCCGCTCCACGAGCACTTGGCGAGCAAGTGTTACAGAAGTGCGTGAATGAAGAAGAGACAAGATAGGAAGCCCCATTAGACGAAGAGATTCTGTGAGACCTGACACAACGGTGACAACAGTAGCTCCTCCGGAGAGGTTCGCTTTGGAGTTTACGGACCATTCAACTTATAACCCTGACCTTGCACCCAATGACGTCACCGTTATCATCTTCCTCGTAAGCAAGGCACTGAGTTTTATGCGAACAGTTTTTTCCAAGCAGTGCAGTGTCTCATTCGTTGGGTTCAGTTTGGGGGAAGTAGAATAGATGTGCCTATCTTACGTGCAATATTCCTACACAGCTGCTCCTTGAATATCGAATATAATTTCTCAGAACACATGGGCATTTGTTGATATTGATTTCATCCTCACAGCAAACCTGGGATTTTACATTGGTATAATGATATATCCTATGTTAAATGAAATACAATATGCTCTCTAGAAAACTCAACTTTTAAGATTTATTTGCAAGTTAATGAGAACCACAACTATAGATAAATTCTATGGCGAACATTTTTTAGTTAAGAACTTTTTGATAGTATGGATAGTTTAAGAAGTAAATTTGAGAAGTAAGTGTGTTTCGAAGATGCAGTCCCCAAGGGCGTATCCAGGGGCGTATCCAAATTTCCTTCTTCTTTTTGAAAATACTATGTTAAATTCAGCATACTTTCCGATAAGACACTAAATGTTGCAGGTATAGCAAATTCTCTGTGTGTGCACGGTTTGTGAATTCAGAAAATACGTAACATCCACAATTCTTTTTTCTGTTACACTGGGTAGTGAATAGTGATATATCAGCTGAAAATCTGACTTCAATGAGAAACTGTTTTGGTACAGTAAGTGAAGGTTATTTTTTTTTTTATTTGAAATAATACATGCAGAGGCGAAATACTAGAAACAAATACATTGCATTATGTACCACACAGTGTGTGAAACTCGATTTCTAGAAAAACATGATTTGCTTCATGTTTATGTTAAATGTTTTGAACCTTGTCAGTTAAGCTGTCTGAGTGAACCATCCCAAGCAAGTAATCTAGCTGCAATTGGTAATTCATAGTTGTGAAAAGGTTTTCAGTTTTACTGTACACTTGTCAAAGTATTTAAAGCCCTCATCACAATTTAGCCTCTGCTCTTTTTAATCCAAGAGTACTGCTTCAGAAACATCGTGAAATTTCAAATGACGAGTTCAGTGAAATATTCCATACTTCTTCTGAAAAGTGTCAACAGACATTCAATTCTAAAATTACGATTCGAAGAATAACAAAACACAATATTATTATTATTATTATTATTATTATTATTATTATATTAATAATAATGTTAATAATAATAATAATAATAAACTAGATAACTATCATCGTATTATTATAAAGGGGGACACGCCATTGGCCTTGTAGGATGGGCAACCCAGGCTGGACCCCCCTAAATTTTATTTCTGGATACGCCCCCGGCAGCCCCGTAGAACAACTTGCTTCTTCTAGGTGTTTTAATATGTTAATCTGATGACGGAAAGAGTGTGAGTGTGAGACAGGCATTTATGTAACCAATTGCCCGAAAATACCCGAACGCTGCCGAAATTGAATGTTTTCCACTTTGCCCAGTGCACTTCAACAGCTACGTCAGAGTCTTTATCGATGGAGCAGTAGAAAAGCTCGTGAAGAAAGGAGTAAAGTGGTAAGATCATATCTACCAAATATCTAGTGAATCTAATGGAAGTAACCGAAAAAAGAAATAAAAAATCTTAAGTGGCATTACCTCTGTGATGGTGAGGTCACAAGATTTATGCTTTAATTTGGCTTCGTGTAAGAACATTTTGGACTTATTGCACAAATTGAGTTCAAAGTGAGTGAAACAATAGGAAACGTTGGTAAAATGTCAAGTTTAAATGATAAGGATGCAATACGCTGTATTAAAACAAGAAACACAGCATACCTATCTTTAATTGAAGCATGTGAAGATTGTGACAGCTTAGGATTACCATTGGTATTTGTACTTTTCTTATTTTGTGGCGCTCGTGTACCACTTTTGCCTAATCGAACAATGACGTCTGGACGGAATTCATGAAGTGACTGATGTAAATGAATACTCATGCACAGGCAGGGACTCGAACCCGGAACCTTCGGTTCTTTGATCCTAAGTTGACCCAATTGTTTGACCCCCACTCAACAATCGAGACGGCTGCGTAGAACAACAACAACAAATCTAATCTACGTCCAGAGCAAGAACGAAGTCAGTGGAAACAAGAGCACGTGAATTGTGAGCTTGCTCATTTGTTCCCATCTCATCAGCTCGTCCATAGATTTACTGACCGTTCTTGCGGAACAGATGACATCGAAACCAATCCACAGGATACCTCAAAGGTTAAGTGGCTTTATTTACTTTGACTTCACACTTGCTATGGACGTAGAATAGGTTGATGCAAAGCAAGATTGAAATTTGTCACTAAGTCAATTAGTTATTCATTTTGCCTATATATACGTTTTCTGTACATTCCGCCCCACCCCCATCTCTTCCAATATTTTCGTAAATGAATTTCAGGGGGCTGCAACCCCATCAGCTCCTGCCTTCGGTACGCCCTAAATATAACTGCACGAATTTTTCCACGTATAAATCATGTGACTTGACCATCACCTTTATTTCTATTAAGAGTTCACTCAAGTAATGCCGCTAAAGTTTTCCTTTTCCTCTTTTTCAGTTACTTCTATTCGATTCGGCACTAGATCTTTGGTAGATATGATCTTACCCCGTTTTCCTCTTTCCAACACGAGCTTCTCCACTGCTGCACTATCGGCAAACGCTCTGACGTAGCTGTGGATGTGTTGTAGAGGGGGGCAAAGCGAATCTTTCGTTCAAGTTCGGCAGCGCTCGGGTATTTTCGTGCCACTGGTGGAACTGCAGAGCGCGTGGAGGGTTGAGCTTCTTAGTTGATGGTTGTTATCGCGTTCGTGCGGTAGGTTGTAGAGGAGAACGTCCGGCTCGTGTTTCTCCGTTTACTCGCTAACTTGCCGTAGTTTTATCGAGTATTATATTACTCGCCCACGCGCCGTGAAGAGAGAAAGAACAATCGGCACTTCCGGTCGACTCTCCATCCCATTTTACGCGAACGATTTCATTGAATAAACGTAAAAAAATGCCCCAGTGGTCCCATATGGAACGGAAAGTGTGACAGGGGTGTGAACCCTGGTCCTATTGACAGGACGCCCACGTGCTCCCCGCATAGCTGTCACCGGAGGGAAAATTTTTGTGTAATACTTGGTGTTTATTCTTTTGTTTTTCCGTGTGCCGCGCCGCGAATGTGTGTGCGAAGTATGCTGATATGTCACACGCCGTGAACATACTTCATTGGCAGACAGGAAGGTTCAAGCCGCAATACCACATCTTTTCATAACACAGTACAAAAAAACGTTGGCAACATAAACACAAACACACCGAAACACAAGCAACACAACACAGTGCTGACGCTACAATGACGTAACTGAATTTTTTTGCAACGAAAGTGAATTGAGTGTGAATTGTGATTAAAAAAGGACAATACATATATAATCCGGAATGTCCGTTGTGATCAACTTTGGTGTCATATTACGTCATTCAAAGCCCTTAGTGTGAAGTGTTTTGTTTCATGGAGCTTGACATCGCAAGTCAGTGTTATCAAGTGTATCGAGTGTGAATGTTCTAGGTAGCACTAGAGCAAGGAAATTCATAAGCTCTATTCCGCAGTGACCGTTGTCTAAGTTCTTGTGAAACATGTTCCGAAGGACCTGGAGACCAATTGCTAGAAGGAGATCGCGGCAGGATCGGCATTTATTTCTCTACTTGATTGCAATTTCCCTGCTACAGTTTTCGCCCGCCACGGGAAAAATTTTGGACGAGGAAACAGGTATGTTTGGAGCCAATTATTCAGTAAGTCATACAAAGGTTAGGATTGTACACCCAACGGCAAAAGTAATAATAGGCGAATTGTTCATCATTTTCATTCATTCAATGTGTTTTCAACAACGTGATGATCATAAATTGAAATTTAAAGCAAGAACAACAAAATGACAATAACCAGAAGGTAACAACATCTGCTGAGCATCAACAGCATCAACACAGGATGTAAAATAAAAAGGTATGATAATAGTGATGGGCAATTTGCCTACTACTAATATTTGCCGTTGCCTGTACATGTTTCCATCAAATGTTTTGTTGTCGCGGTTAATATGTATTCGTGCAAATAAGCGACGAATAGTGATTGTAGTCAATGAATTTGAAACATATATATATATATATATATATATATATATATATATATATATATATATATATATATATATATATATAGCTCAAGATAAATTCCCAGTATATTCAGTCATAGTTACATCTACCTAATGGGGAGTTAGTGGGGTCGAAACCTCCCTTGAAACGTAATTGCCTTGAAAATTAAGTACTTATATTTTCCTACCCATATTGTACTGCTTTTCCAAAAAAAACTTTCGGGATACGCGTGCACGTGCCGAGACATGATCTCGCCACCGAAGGTTCCGTGTTCGAATCATGGCTTGTGCATGGCGGTCCTTGGTGAGTGCATTCACCAGTTTCATCTAATCCTCTGACATGTCCATCGTCGCGATTTGACGAAATATGCAGAAAATCTACTGCGTAAAGTAACAAAAATGCAAATAGAAAATTAATAATTGTTACAATCTCTTCGTCATGATTAGTCAAAACTACCGAGAAAGCGATGCGAAATAAGAAGAATAATTATTTAGAAATAGGCTTACTCCTCCTGTTGGTCTCTGTGCCGGAATGCGTAGCGAACAAAATGGTCCTAGATTGGAATTCTGCATAATGTTTGGCCAATTATTTACATTTGTTTCCTCATCAAGTCAACCTCCGTGACGGAGTGGTTGACACAGCGCACTTCGACGACAGGGGTTCCGAGTTCGAATCCCGGCCCAAACGTGGTTGTTCTTTGTAAGAGTTCCTTAATCAGTTTCCTTATCATCATTCACCCTCATCTTCGATATTAGCGAAAAGTGGCAGAAAGCTAAGATTGATTGATTGATTGATTTGGAGTGTTAAGTCCAATTTATGCTCAGTAAGGCTAATCAGGACTGGACCTACAGTTTAAAGTGGGAACCAAACTACTACAGGGTATCGAACCCGGAACCCGCAGAAAGATAAGGAAAATAATCCAAATCAATCAGTGTTCCCTCATTAACTTCATGAATTCATCATGCATCGTCATTGCCGCGATTAATCTATGTAGAGTGCCTCCCCGATGGCATAGTGGTAGCTTCGTCGCCTTGTAATAAATAGGTCCCGGGTCCGATACCCGGTGAAGGCATATAGTGGTTCGGATCCCACTTTAAACTAGGTCCAGTCCCGATTAACCTTTATGTGCATAAAGTGGACTTAAAACAATAAACAATAAATCAATGGCTAAATTAAAATATGTAGATAAAACGGCGACTTGAATAAAATACAAAATATATAATTATCAGCCGAAGAACAAAAAGATGCACCCTGTACATTGCACCGCAACGTGAAGGCACGTAGTGAAAATGGGCGAAAGGGGTATGAGGCTCCACACATTCTTGATCGCGGCCATGCTGGGGTGGTGATGAGCATCACCTTTCGGCAGTCACCCCAGGGTGCCCCCTTCCCGCCCGGTAGAGGCTTTGCGAGTCCCAGAGCCTTTTTATGCAAGGACAATATCTAGAAATTCTTCACCTGACAGCTTTAGCCTGGAAAGTTCTTCCCCGTGACTGTCAGACAGGACTACTACCGTCCTTATGTACACTCGCAACTTAAGCACTTCCAATTGCAAATTATCCAATTAAAGGCTTTGCTACAGTCCTTTTCGTTTCTATGTGTGAGAGAGAAGTGATATGTTCTATTGTTGTTGTTGAGGAATCTAGTTCGCTGCATTTTTTGACACTCGGGGTGGTGTAGGTGTATCCCAGTGTCAGCGTAGTGCAAACCTTGCAGACACCAAATACACGGACACCAAATCAACTCGGTGTTGCACTTTGTAACCAAAATAGACACGCAAGCACAGAGAGTCAAAGGTGCAGCGGGGCTTATAACTTAGGTAGGCTCTTTCCCAGGTAGCAGTGAATACTAATAATTAATAACAATAATTCCTTTATTTGGCGGGCGAATTATTATTATTAATACGTAATTATTATTCACTGCTGCTTGAGAAGAACCTACTGAATGCAAGAACATTCTGGAGAATGGAGCATTGTTCCATTTCAAGAATTTGAGCATTGCTTTATATACCATTCGCCTTACATTTCTCCTTGTTATCACTGATAAACTATCTGAAAGTACGTACTGTATCCTGGAACGTTATATAAATCGAAGAACTGTAATGTTGTCTTTTTTTTTTTTTTTGTTGCCACAATTCAGTAACACGGGTACCCAATTCCCTCTATGGGCAACGTCGATCAGAAAAACGAGTATATTTCCCCAAATCCGTCGTAACCGAAGTTGGGCAGTAACGTAATTCAAGCATTGGCGTAAGCAAGGGGAGCGGATTGGGGCTGCAGGCCTTCTGAGAAATTTTGATAAAATAAAAATTTCCAAATGAAAGCATTAAGGAATTGGGTAAAAATCAAAGTGGTATATACCATATATAGTGTATGAACCCCCCCCCCCCCTTAAATGACTCCCGTTTACAATTTTCGTCCTTGAAAGAGGGATGCAGCAATACCCTCTGGTGGCAATTGTGTAAATTTATTAGTTTGAGACGTGGTTTGAATGTATCTGTTCGCGTTACGATTAGAATGCTAAAAATCTCAATATGCTGACCAAGGCAGAAATTTATTTTATTATAAAACATAAACTAAACGTAATGTTTCAACCTTCTAGCAAGGTCTTCTTCAGACTCTGTACAAAGTACAAACATTTTTAGTCTGAAGAAGGCCTTGCTAGAAGGTTGAAACGTTACGTTTAGTTTATGTTTTATAATAAAATAAATTTCTGCCTTGGTCAGCATATTGAATTTTTCATATCATGGAATTGTGTTGAATTACGTGTGTGGATTACTGTAGAAGTACCTCTAATCGCGTATTGTACAGTGTACTTTTCTGATTGTTTTAGATTTGTGCATACACCACACCTAAACCGAATGTGCAGTCACTTCCGCTGCTTGTCATAGATGAGGGGAAGGACGCTTTCAGGCCACCACATAATCTTTAGTTCGATCACTGACCATCCACAATATACGAAACATTTGATATCCTTCGCAGGTGTATGCAACATTTTGAATAAGTAAAAATGTTTATCA
Source organism: Lepisma saccharinum (assembly GCF_977018435.1). Lineage (NCBI taxonomy): Eukaryota > Metazoa > Arthropoda > Insecta > Zygentoma > Lepismatidae > Lepisma > Lepisma saccharinum. Next base: position 93,607,725 of record NC_139231.1, on the reverse strand, counting down.
AGATTCGGTTCAGGTCCCATTAATCGTCTTGTTCAACATGGCAGCCATGAGTAAAAACTTGCAGGAACTTGATACGACTGCAACCAGTGACGTCGCAAGAAAATTTCGCTTCGATAGGCTCAAGGGCGGACGATGAACACTGCTTTGTTTTACGTAATATAAAATGCGTTTCAGTGCGCGGAAACGACAAATAAGAGATATGTGATCCAAAAAATATGGCCGGCGGTAGTGTAAAACATGCTAACTCTGAGTACTTCCGCCATTTTTTAAACGTATAAACTGTTGTATGCACACTCAAATTGCTGGCAAAGGTGCAAATGATAACGTCACCAAAATTAGCACTTATAACCTAAGATAAACGCCGAATATTAACAGCAACAAACCTAGCACTCTTATCCTAAGGATGTAAAATTATAAATCTAACATTCCTCCCATAGGCGTGGGCAGACTATTTTATTTGGTGGTTGCCTTATGGAGAGTTTCAATTGCCTATCTGGACAATGTTAGCCTAAGTGTCGTAACTTCATGATCCTTTTTCACAGAAACTATTAGGTATATGAAGATGGCATTTTAATGTTATAGTCTCTGAGTATTCGTTATAATTTTAGCTCTTTCCTATAATTGTGGGGATATTTATATTATTTAAATAATGAATGTAAACAATTTAAAATCAATATTGGTACAGAATAACCAACTCTTAACGAATACAATACAATGCTATATCACTACAGGTAATATCACCTCAGCCCCTCTTGTTCAATAAATCTGTAGGTCCAGTTTTTCCACGATTTCTAATGCGCATGCTTCATAATATGTTATATTGTACCTGGTCACTTATATATTATTTTAAATGGTAGAGTTCCAGCTTTCACATGCAATCGAAATCTGAAAATTGATATTTTATATACGTATATTTTATCCACTCGAACTACATTAGGGGAGTCAGTACAGTGTTTTTGTGTGTGTGTGATTTTAAATTTACATCACACAACTCCATGCGACACAGTCTCTCATAAATGAGCAAATATTTCGCAATAAACCTATTACAATAATGGAATAATTACTTACAGAATATTCACCTCAAAACAGACATATGTTCGTATATACAAGTTGTACATGAATTACTCACAATATAGCTGCAATGTGTTTTAGTATTACAAACGTTCAGGGGCGTATTTAGTATTTTTGAATACTTTTCTTGAAACATATTTAAGACTGTCCCTTACCTGAAAATTAAAATAATCTGAATACCAAATATAGGACCATTAATGAGGCCTATATGGTATTACCACTGACAGTGGTTAAATATAAAAAATACAAATTTTCAGATTGTATTATTACTTGGAACTTCAGTGGTCCACTGTTGTAAGCTAAATCGCCAACACAAATATTTATCCATCTTACTCGACGAAAACAACAACTCATAATTACTATTTGCCGTTATTAAACCTTAAACCACTATTATGATTATAAATTGAACAGGGCTCTTCCATAAATTGGTTTGCATTTCTTATTCTTGTGGGTGGGGTTTCGATTGCTACTGGAATATTTTTGCATTTGCGAATTAACCGGCCATGACTAAGTATTATGAAAAGAGATGATATTGTTTTATCCCAACGAACAAAAAGAAGTTCGAGCAACATAAATTAAAATCCTTCAATAATATCCATTCCAGATTGCCAAAGAATACAAAGAAAAAGTTTAGCACAAATTCCGGTAGCCTAATCGCTACTAGATCTATTTGAAAACGAAACGATCTGCCACTGAAAATCGAATCTATGGCCGACTCCTGCCATACAGCCGCAGTTTTAAAATTCTGATAGCAACAGTGCAAAAATTTATTATATGTTTATTATTCTAATTTAATGATATGATGCAGAAAACACATTAACATGAAAGAACATATATTGTACTATTTACGTTCCTAAAAGAAAGGTAATGGGGAAATTCCCATAACAGAACTTGAATTAATAAAAATAATCTTTTTAGAACTGGATTTGAAAATTCAGGCGCCAGAAAAAAAAAAAATAGGCGGACTGTATTTTCTACCCCTGCCCACACGTATCACATAGTCTACACGTAGAATGTAGACAACCGTTGTTCACGCATAGACGCACATCACTGGACTCAAAACTCGGACCTTTGATTACCAGGCGGGAGTGTTTTCGAGGTGGCCTCGCAAGGTAGAAAAATACGTCAGTGTAAGAGCGACCATTGCCCTATTTTCAAATTCGTACCGTCAACACCGTTATTGCATTTAGTATTTTTAAAATAAGCTTTTACCCAACTGTGTCAAACGAGATTGGATCTAGCAACCAATCCAAATGCGGTGAGGGTATTTACATTGACGGGGCGCAGAACAGGATGCACCTTTTCCGCTAGATGCGTCATTTATTTTCATAATATCCCCTTCCCCTGCACGCTACAATGTTGTAGCGGGCGAGGCCCGTAATCCAATTCAATGAAACTTTGTTCCCGTGTCGTCCGACAGCGGCGTTGGCTCGGTGCCGAGTAAAAGGGTTGAAAGCTACTGTTCGCGCTCGTCCCACCTGTCAGATACGATACAGTTCTGCACAACTCTTTTTTTCCCAAGGCAACTCGCAGTGACGGCACTGCCGAACTTCTGATTTGGTTTGTGTTATTTAGCGTGCTTTTCTACAACTCTTGGCTAATCGCGACGAGGATGAGTGATATGATGAAATTGATGAAGGAACACTCACGAAGAACACCCAGGCTGGGTTTCGATCCCGTGATCTCTGTGGCCGTATACTAACCACTCTGTCACGGAGATTGGCGCCTACTTTAAGGTAGTTAGTTTTAAGCCCCCTGACAATACTTTATGATAACTATTGTACGATGCAAATCTATAACAGTACAGTGACTGTTGCTCTCATAGGCAATTGTGTATAATGGCAGTTAAATTACAATTTCATTTACACTGTTGGGTTGTAATAGGTCATCTTCGCAGAAGGCACCCATACGTCACCACTCCTTCACGCAGTACAGCCCGGTAACTGCAATGTTGCAGGCCAACGAGGCTGTGGCGTCTGGATCTGAGGTCTGTTGGACTGTGCTTTCTCATGTGTGTTTGCCCTTGCTGAATGCCCCTTTACAGCCTCTGCTTTTAACCTACGCAAAGAGATTTTAATCCTCAGAGACAGTTATTGATTTTAGTCCTCAGAGACATTTATTGATTTTAATCCTCAGAGACAGTTATTGATTTTAGTCCTCAGAGACAGTTATTGCTTTTAGTCCTCAGAGACAGTTATTGATTTTTAGTCCTCGGAAACAGTTGAGGACTAAAAGTGGTAAACGTTGTAAGTGCCAAAAGCGAAAGTGTTGTGAAATCGCATCGTTCCGCACATCAGCCCGTAAGAACGTTCACACTAGTGGCCTCTTTACACGCCCTTTGAACTACTTAGAGGGCTACCAGCCACTTTACACGTTTACCACATTATAAAGCATGGCACATTTCACAGTTTAACGTGGAAAACGGTGTTTGAATTATTTTGGCACTTACAGCGTTCACCAATTTTAGTCTTCAGTTATGCATTATAGTCCCCAGTGACAGTTATTGATTTTAGTCCTCAGAGACACGTGTTGTTTTTATTTATTGTAAGAAGCTTGACTCTGTATAATGTGACTTCTGCATATAGCCGCAGTGGTGACGCACCCAAAAATCTTGATGTCATTCAATCATTCACACTTCTTCCCCCGAAACTAAAACGATGGAATTTTTGTAAGATTGCTGTGTAATTCCGTTAATTTTCACGATGCACTGTAACTTTACGGTGGTATCGCAGCCATCTTAGTTGACAGTAATTTCACTCTAAAATTAGTGGAATGTACCATGCATTTTTTTTTCTGAGTAGGGAGGTTAGTGTATGAAATATTCTCAAAAGACCTGGACTAGTTTTGTCACATTTTTCTGCGCAATTGACTGGTCCAAAGAATTCAAATTTGTAAGAAAATGTGGTATTTTTTTTTCTTCCAAATGTTTTCTCAGTTGTATGTAAGATGGCACTGATTAAATTAATGTTTCCTCTCCTGAGATCACCATACTGCATATATTTCGTGTATGGTTTGTATTATGTATGTAGTGTACGTAAATTATATTTCAACGTAAAATGTGCGTAGATTACATGTACAAAATTCACATTTCAGAGTTCCGCGAATGTATGGGAAGACGCTCCCGTAACAAAGTAGAAAATATATTCTATACACACATGCATCATACTAGTGTTTTGGTATTGTTTTTATTTCAAGTAGTTTTTGTGCCAGTTCTGCATAAATGAACGATGATTACATGAAACTGATGAAAAGATATTCGTAAGAGAACCATGACCAGACAGGAACTCAAAAACAAGTGGTTAGTCTGAGTCGATCACCTAACATGGTCGGCCATCGAGGCGGCCAAGTAAGTATATTAGTGTATTCTCGTGTGTGAGAGACTCCCCACTAATAATTTAGCCTTTGTCTCAACAGTGAAATATTTGCGACCGAACTTATGTGCAATTGTGTACAGGAAAGCTGCAATATCACATGGAACTCTTTGAAGCAATTGTGATGCAAACATACGTCACGTGTAGTGTTCCGTAGCCCCGTCAACGAACCGGTTTCCTGTACTTCACTTAATACAATCTCCTTGCCGGAAAGGGTAGCATTGCTAAGGGCCCAGCCTTACCCCTTTGTTCCAGTCCCTTCTCTCGAGCCGTGGATGTTTCATTTCCTCCTCCAGTAATGAGAAACATCAGGCATTAATGAAAAGAGTGGACAATCAATCAGTCGATCCGAACAGAAGCGCGTAGGCTGGGAGCAAATACATACGTGTGCTGCAGCATGCATGGTGTGTACAAAAAGCTGATAGCTCTCTCTCTCTCACTGTTATTGGACAATACTGGAGATGCAAATTATATGTTTCATTTACAATGGCTACTCGGAATGTTATTGTAGGACAGTGCGGCTTTTGGGAGGACGGTACGTTTGCCACTGATTCCCATGTGTGATCTGTTTTGATTCATCGCCAGGGAGAGGGGGCGTGGGGATATCACCCTTCCAGTTAATATACGGTTTGGCACTCGGAAAGCGAAAAATGGAGGCTCGTCCAGAACTCTAACCCGGGTATGGGTCCTGGGTTCGAATCCCGGCGTGGGTGTTCTTCGTGAGAGTCCTTACATCAATTTCATCCTATCATCACTCATTCCCATCACCGTGATTAGCCAAAGTGGCAGGAAAGCGAAGTAAAATAAAGGAATCAATCAATCAGTCAATGGAACCCGGATCTTTGACATATTGTGCCGTTCCTCTATCAACTGAGCTACCGAGTCGCACTTGGTTTCGCCTGATGTGATTTTTCACTTATGCTGTTTTACCTGTGCGGAATTATCTCTTTCAACGCTATCGCAAGGAGATCTCTTTCCTTTGAAACATTAGTGTGAAACATTAGTGACTTCGACGGTGCTTAGTCTCTCCTGGTTGGTTAGTGAGTGTTTCAAAAGGCAACAAATCAGCAACAATCACAACTTCAATTTTATGTTCGGACTAATAAAAGCGACTTTTATCTTCAGGTTTTTCCTGCCCGTTCATTTCCTTTGAGCGTTCTTTTTTAATATAACATTCCCCAAAACAACTTTCTTTCAAGGTGCTCTTGATAATCGCAATGTACAGTCCTTATTCTTACATTTTCAATATAGATTTGATTTCGTTTTTCACAAGTTCACAATTCACTACTTTTTAAAGTAGGACCCGCTCGCACCACTATGTGCCTCAACCGGGTATGGAATCGAATCGGGGGTCCCCTGATTAATTTTCAACTCTTTATGTACGGTGGATATAACCAGACGTTTAGCACTCCACTTCTCCTCCGCGGCGGACTGGTTAGCACAGCGCGCTACGACGCCAGGGGTGTCCCGGGTTCGAATCCCGACCTGAGCGCATACGTGTTTTTTGTAAATGCCTCTTCATCAGTTTCATCATATCATCACTCATTCTCGTCTTCGCGATTAGCCAAAAGTGGCAGAAAAATGGCGTGCTAAACCAAATCAACAACAGCACTCCACTTCTCGACTGTCAGTTCTTTACGATGAATTCATATTATCACCATTTCTTATTTGAGGTGTAGACATGATGTAATCAGTAGGGGGTACGCGAGAAACGCGAGTTTCTTTACTGTGCTTAAGGCGACTCTGGGATCTCCCAGCCTCAAATCCGGTGCCTGAGGGTTTGTCCGTCATGACCGAGATCAAGAATCTATGGGGTCATTACCTCCACACACCATAAATGGCACTCTGCAATGCACAGGGGGTAGCTTTATCTTTTATTTCTACCTTTCTTTGAAATATTGTTTGTATTTTGAACATCATTCTCCATATGCGTTCACAGAACCACCAACCCCTTCTTCGACTTTCATGTGTTTATTCTACGCACTTCGCCATTGCACTTGTCCCCGAAAAGGACTAACTGAACTTCAAGGTCGAGGCATAATGATCACCAAAGCTACTTGCTATTCTACCAGATACACTTACCCGCCTACCTACTTATTTAAGCGTAATTACGGTAAATCTCTTTTAAAAAAGACAAACTAGCAACACTGGTTTGATCAATCCTAACGAATTGCCACTAGCAAAATTTCTTCTGTTGCAACCTGCCGCGTCAGACAAGTTTCTTACTTTTATATTAGCGGTTGCCTGCTCACACCATCATTGGACACAAGCCTCACACCTAATGTACCACGTCAGGATAGCTGTGCAGATCGGTACGCCAGTTTTATGTTTCGCGTCGTTGTTCTTTACATTTCAAGTAGGTTAGGTTTGCTTGCATTGTTATTTCAGATCATTCCTCTCTTTCATGACGTCATACTTGATAGTATTTGATTTGCCGCAGAACAATACGGAACTCACAATCGTCGCTTAATTTCCCTCCGACAATTATACATTAAATTACATTCGACATACCTGTATTGACATTGTATTTTTTTTTTGCATCAACAGATGGTAGCACAAAATATTATTTAAATTTTCGAGGAAAGCATACCAAGTATTGCCTATGCAATGTGAACATACTCCTAGACAATTTTAAAAGAGTAAAAAACTAATATTGACTGTAGTTTGGAGTAGCCTGTGGGTTCGGTGATAATTCACTGTGCTTGTCCATCCCGGTGTAGTAAGTTAAATCTTGCACTATGACAATACATAACATGAATTGAAACGTACTTATTAATGTATTTATAACCTTACAGTGGTGTGTAGTTCGAATAACACTAGTTTGATTTAAGTGATTAGGATCTTAGTTCAAATGTCGAATCTTGTTGAACTTTACCTTGCAACACTCGTCGTCGCCTTAAAATCTAGGGGTTCCGGGCTACATGTACCCAGAGGAGGCACATAGTGGTTCGAAATCAGGGGTGCCCACAGGGGGGATTATGGCGCAGGTTGCACCATCGAGCCAACTCTTACATATTATGCCTTAATTGACACATGGGTTCTGGGGGGATTCTGAATTAAACTTTGGGGAGGACAGTATCCAATTCTAGGTCTTAGATTATGGCGGGTATTTTAGTTAGAGGGGGATTGAACATTAAATTGATTGATTGATTTAGTTTATTTTACTTCGCGTTTTGTGCCTCTTGGCTAATTTGCGAAGATGAGGATGAGTGATGAAATGGATGAATGGACATTCACAAACAACCGAGCCCGAGCGGAATTCGAGCCCGGTACCCTTGGCGTCGCAGCGTGATGTGCTAACCACTCGGCCACAGGGTCCGGCTGAAAATTATATTGATGGGGGTATCCAATAGTTGTGAATTACTATTGTTTTAGTCTGTTGCGGAAATTCTGGTGTGGAGACTGAGAATTATTTTTTTGGAGCAGGCAATATCCACTCTTCAATATCAACAGTAAGTCTAAAATTGGCATGGAAATTTTGGTGGTAGGATTAAGTATTAAATTTAAAGGGGGAAGTAGAATGCTCTTGATAAAGTGTTAAATCGTAGATTGTCAAGGTATTTGTGTACTGGAGAGAGAGAGAGTTCGAACATCAAATTCTGGAGACATTATTTAGCGATATAGTATCCACACGTATACACTCCGAATGTGAGAAAGGAGAAACTGGAAAACACTATATTGACACCCCATTAAATTAATATTCTTGAAATCCTGCAAAGAAATGGATGTAAAAAAATTTCTTGTTCGCTTTGCTCGCAATAATGTGTTCCTAAGATGCGTGTTTGGCGCTTTAATAAGGTGAATGTGAAGTTTTTACACTATCGCTGCATTACAAGACAATCGATAATCTCGATTATTCAACGATTTTAGGGGAGGTCTTAAGTGATGCGCACCCCTGTTTAGGGAGGAGGGCCAGATCAAGTATAGGTACTATGTCGTAATTAAATACTTTCTTGGGATTACGATATCGTTTGAGGGCGCGAATGATATCATTTGGGGGGGTGCGCCATTGGCCTTGGGGGGGATGGGCATTCCTGTTCGAAATACACTTTGAACTGTAGGTCCGGTCACAACTAGCCTATCTGAGCATACAACGGATTAAAAACAAACTCAATAAATCACAATAAATCTTGCAACACTGCTGACATCAAGTTCTGCAATGTGTCATGAAAGTGTGAAATACATTTTGATCATCCTGTACATATGTTTTTTATGATGCCCGAGTTGAACCTATCGTTAACACGCGCGCACGAAGTAGTTCAGCAAATATGAAGACAGCGTTGAGAATGACAACGCATGCAGCTCCTAGCGCACACCTGTTTGATACGACTTTTCTTTCATTTTTTTCTCCTTTTCAATTTAGACAAGGGGGAAGGGAACGCGGTGAAAAACAACATTTTCTGAGGATATCTCCGCTCTCCAGAAGGAAAAGCCATTGTCAAGGGAGCAGGGATTTTCGTTCGCGTGGCCAACGCGCCGCTCCTCAGATAACCAAGGTGTAAAGGGGGGTGCGGAGAGAGGGGGCTGATTTCCTCGGTATCCATCTGTCGTCCAGAGCGTGGAATTTGTTCGGGTTTCCAGGCCGCATGCGTTCGTTTATCAGTGTTGCTAATGCTCCGCGCGCCCCCAGGCTATCGCGGTAGAGCTTCTGCTCTGTTTTAGATTCAAGGTCGACAGCCATCCATTGCTTCTTGCGTCAAGAAGTGCTCCTTTCCTTCGTCAGAGGGCAGCTTGCAGATAAAAGTTTGGTTGAATTAGACCACCGCCTGCTGAATCCCGTTCACTCGTCGTGAATTAGACGTTTTCTGGACTTTTGCTTTGCGCTTGCAAGATAGTTTTCGAAAAGCCGATACGATATTACAAATTGTGAAAAATTACATTTGCTTAGAAATTCTTCTAGACATCTACATTAGATCCAGAAAAGTGTAGTGTAAAATACAGGAAACTGGCTTTGAATTTAAACCAAAGACTAAAGTTTTCAAATAAACTTTATACTTTCAACCACATAAACTTCATGACTAATATTTCCCTCTAAATATTAAAAGTTGTTCTTGAGCGAAGTATATAAAAGTTAATAACAATATATTATAACTATACATTTCAGTACACTTACTGTATGAAATGTAAAGATATAATAAAAACAGTTGTGCTAGATATTCACTTATCTGGTGGATCGCGTAGAAAAATCTCCCCAAGAATACAATAATAAAATATAATAATTTTATAATAAAATGTATTTATTTTTATTAGTTTATAATAGTTATTGTACAATAATAATCACAACCATGATAATAATAATTATTATTGTTATTATTTCAATGAATCAAGTTATATCAATAGACTGACCTGACTCCGCGGAAAATATATATATGGCACGCCCATGCTTCTAGAGCATTCGCGTGAATCTTGTCTAGATTTTCGCAGCAGTTTAATAGGCTTACGTAGCAACGAAACCATCGGAAATTTCTAGACAACTGCGAGAGCCGACCTCAGGAAGAACCACGTGAATGCTCTAGATCTAGATGGAATCATAAGCAAATGTAGTTTTTCAGAATTTGGGAGTATCATAGCGGTCGTTCCAAAGGAAATTTCGAAAACATCTTTGCTGGCTTCGGCCAAAGGCAAGTTGCGTCAATGGAATGCAACATGGACCAACCACCATGGTTCAACTTACACAGGGGCAAAAGAGACTGGCACACCGAAGGACAATTTCGAAAAGCATGAAGGCTGTTTTAGTAATTTTGTCACGTGTTTCTCTTGTCCAGTAGGATTGTTGACTGTTTTTTTTTCTCTCTCTTAGTACGTTAGAACACAATCTCCTTGATCTTCCCAGGCTCCTACGGCTGCAACATCTCTTTCCACAGAGTAATTAAGTATGTCCAGTCCTGGAACTGTGAACCCGTATTTCACTGGCGATATGTTGATTCAGTCCATCTTATTTATCTCAAAGTTGTGGCTAACAGTCTAGTGTTTATTTATGTCTTTGGAGTATCGGCGCCTTTTTCCCACACCCTTGTCAGTGATGCTAATCATCAGAAGACCAATATAATTACTAAAGCTTCGATTTGGATACATTTGCATCCTTTGGGGGGAAAACCCAATACATTGCTCAATTATATGTTCATAGATTTTAGGAGCCAAACAAAGATGAGGCCTTTTTTTTTTCATTTTTTGTCGTTTTCGCAGGATATTATATTTTTAAGGATGCTTATAGCATTTTAGTTCATTTTAAATATTTCTAAAACAACTTCATTTGTTTTTATGTTTTCCCGAGACATTTCTTAGTGTTTTTTTGTTTACTCTCTTAAAATGTAACTCACTAGTTTCTTGCCAGTACGAAAGTTTCAGAACAACTTTGGTTCTAGGAAATCTGGTGAATCCTTCTATCTGAAACAGAGAGACCTAATGAAAAGAGTGGCAAGTGACTAGAAAAGATCATGGGGAAAATGGGAAAGTAAGTAGCCAAGAATATGGCACTGGTTTTGAACAAAAATGTAGGGTGTAGTGTGCTATGTTCAGTTATTGGTGTTTTGTCTGGAGAAAACTTTTCTCCTGGAGAACTAACAGGGGATTTGCAAACTGGTAGCATAATTTACAAGTGTGCTGCTCCAGTGTTGGTAGAGGTGGAAAGGAGCTGTTCAGTGTCCATGTCAAATGTTAAAAGACAGTCAAGTTGCTTTGAGAACCTATATATGTTGTTCGTGCATTGCATTGAGGTGAAATAAGCACGTAAGTTTCTTGTAAAAGGACATTTTTGAAAATTTAATGGAACTTTTTTTGTGGGTTTGAGGACACTATTGCATTTTTATAGAGCCTTAGTAATATCCGGTCTTGTCCCCACTTAAAGCGGCTCTGGGGCTCACCCAGCCACCAATCAATGGGTACCTGGGGGCAAACTTATGGGGTAAAGGCGGCCGGAGCGTGGTGCTGATCACAACACCTCCAAAAATTGCCGAGATCGAGAATATGTGAGACTTTACCCGCACATCCCCTAAATGTGCCCTCACGGCACGGTTCTGCCCAGGGAACTTTACGTTTACCTTGCATAAAGCTTCTAACTGTTCGCTTTATTGAAATCCTTTTGCTTTTGGTGAACACTGCATAGCGAATGGTGAAAACATCTGCTTATAACGGAAGACAACGGCCTATGCGGAACACCACCATCAGAAGCTATTATTGGATTCAGTTTATGTCCTCGCCCCCCCCCCCCCCCCCCGGCCTTGTTTTTAATCAACCGGGATTCCTGTAATATAACGGAAACACGAAGCATTTGGTTGTCTGCGGTCCGCGAGAGTCCACGGTCGTCAAACTCAACGCATGTGCGCGTGGATCGTTGTGGTCAAGGCAGTGTCCATATTGTCGCATTCGTTGTGCTCGGGGGCGATGAGCTCCCTTGGTTCATAATCATGGAGATTGCGCTGATGGTGAAATCATGCTTTTTTTTTATTATTGTTACACTCAACAGCTGTGTCCGTTCTTCATTGTGTATTTGTACTTCGGGTACTAGAGGTTGTAACTTCCATTGTCTGCATCTTGGAACTATGATGGCTTGTGGGCATTTCTGTTGCCTTGTTCTTTGCGTACAAGACATTCGTAGTTAAAAATTTTACTTGAGAAATGGAAGTTTAAGACCGTCAATTTCCGCCGTCATCCAAATACCGTAAGAAAGTAGCCATGGCCGTTTTAAAAATATTTACGGTATAAACAGCTAACCGTAAGTAATGTAATGTTATGGATGCATTCATTCATTCTCATTCATTACGTAGAAGCAGTAAAAGGGTAAGAACCCGTGGCATAACAGCCCGAGAGGGCCAGTGCTTTTCAAGTGACTGCCGGACACACTCCCACCAGAGGTGGGAGATTATCCAACCGGTTACTGACTGACGTGTGGTCAGCACGACGAACCCCCAGTCGTTGTAGCAAAAGGTAGGATACAATATTTTGAAAACAATATGACGTTTATTGTAGAAACAGTGTGTGTGTGTGGTGGTGGTGGTGGTGGTGGGGAAGGGGGGGCTTCTGTACTTTTGTGCGATTCCTATTTTCTTCATACGTTGGCGGAGTAGTTAGCTCAGCGCGTCGGTACGAATCCCGGCCTGAGAGTGGGTATTCTTTGTGTGTCCTTTCATATCCTCATCGTCGCGATTAGTGGTAGAAAAGCGACGCTAAATAACAAACATCAAATCAGTTCATATATTTTTTTTTAACGCTTTCTCGACTGAAGGGCTCGAATTGAAATTACTATTAAAATGGCAAATTCCCCCCCCCCCACATTTGTTTTATGTACAAGATAAAAACAATCAGGGAAAAAGCTTACTCTTATAATGCAAAATTTCCAAGTGTAAAAGGAAACGGAAATATACATTCCTTGAATTGTAGTATCTCAATAGAACAAATGTCCTTGTGATTTCAAGATGTGCTTTGTTCAGGTAAGAGGTTGGGGCCTTGTAGGTCACACGTGTACCTGCCGTTCTATCAAGAAAACGTAGAGGGAGCGTACCATACTGCCTGAACGGACAGGCCCCCCCCCCCCTTTCCCCCAGGCAGACAGGCTCTAATGAGAATTTTTACCATCGCCCGCATTGTCGATTTTGTAAAATTTATGGCCGTTTGGAAGGCCGTCAGATGTATCATCTCCTAACAGGCCGTCACTGTAAGGTTATAATCTTCTTTTTATGTTTCCAAGGTGGAACAATGAAAGGTGATTCCAGTTCTTAATAATGTCGTTTCAGACTCTTCGGGAGGTTGCAGTATATTTCGTGGTATGATTGTTGAGATTTCTGGGGGAAATGGAGGACTATTAACAGGAGAGGCTTTTTCCGTATATTTGGGGAGCTAATGCTATAGGGATGGTACATTACTACTTCGATCTGGTACCAACACCCTCACTCGTTTATTTCGTCATTTTGAACATTCTTACTTGCCTATTCTGCATTGCGAAAGATTCTTCAAGGTGTTATTTGGCTTTTTTCACGAAAGTAAATTCAATTTTTCAAATTACGAGTAATTATTGTTCTTCCTTTTTTCGCTTGCGAAACACACAATATGGCGAGACAGCTTGACTAGCGTGGTAGATCATCAGTGGGTATGCAGTGTTTCCAACCTTCTCCACCGAAAAATTCCCACGAACTATGCACGCGTAGCCCCACAAACCATTCACGGATAGCCCCAATTCATGAATAGCCCCACGAACCATGCACGGCAAGGTTAGGTTAGGCAAACATAGTTAAAATTGTCATCACGCGTAGAACCACAAACCATTCACGAATAGCCCCAATTCATGAATAACCCGACGAACCATGCACGGATGTCCCCACAAAACATGCACGGGATGGTTAGGTTCGGTTAGGTTAGGCAAACATAGTTAAAATTGTCATCTTCTTGGAAAACAACGGCGTGGTTGGAAACACTGACGGGGTTACGTAATCAAACGTACGCAACATTTGGTTCACGTAGTGGAGGGAAATGAAAGCAACGGCAATTGTACGTCGGAAAGATATTTCTGTTGAAAAATACATGAATTCCCGGTGAAATAGATTCCGCGATGAAAGAAAATAACTCCACGAACTTCTAAATGTTACAGAAACTCATTTCCGTAAGTAGTTTCTTGTGTAAAAATGAAGAAATCTGCTGGGACCGTATCGCAGTGTTACCGATGGTACTACGCTTGGTATTGAGTCTGCGTTACGTTTCGAACTGGAAGAGTCTGTCTTGTTCTGGAGTTCTTTTCGATTTGTATACATTTGCCTTGTTCTCCTTTCGGTCTATGTCTCGAATCACGGTACGTATATGGTGTAAACAACATATGAAACAGGTCCGCCTCGTTTCGACGACATAGCCGATCACCGTGGCTGAGTGGTTAGCACAGCGCGCGCCAGGGTTCACGGGTTCGAATCCCGGCCTGGGCATGGGTGTTCTTTGACCCCTTCATAAAGTTCATCGTACTATCACTCATCCTCATTGTCACAATTAGACAAAGGAGGAGAAAAGCGACGCTAAATAACAAAATGAAACCATTTCGACGACACGAACCGTTCAAATAAACTTTATATTACCCTGAATGTATGCAAACACGCAGCACAGGTACACAGTCGCCACACAAAATGTACCACTTATTTATTGTAACAAATCAGTTTTTCCCTGTGTATAAGGACAGAAACAGTTGAAATACTCTATTGAAACTGACAGTGTGCTAGAAAGACCAATACAATAAGGGTAAGAATAACTTATTTATTCATAAAATATAAGGTATAAGCCAGCGATTTCCAAAGTGTGCAACGCGGCGCCCCTGTAAGACTGCCATGACACCCCCAGGCCAATACTTTCACTGGAATGACACTTAGTTGTTAGTCTACAGTTGGTTTTAGACATAATTGTTCCAAATATGTGCTTATATAGTTTTTTTTACATATACAATATTTTTGAATTTGAAATATGTGTTTATTTTTTAACTTAAGAGAAGCAATCTGACCACACTAGCTGAGCGTTGCAAGTGGTAGATAGGTCTACATTCTGACTTGGGCCCCGCGGAAAAATCATCAACCACTAAGAGCGCCGTGAATAAAAAACAAAAAAACTTTGGGAACCCCTGATATAAGCTGTATTTGAAATAAGTTGTTTTCAGCTTATTACAAAATGTTGGTCACCCGCCTATGTCTTTGGGTGTAGGAAATGAAATGTGCATAGCAACCTTTCGAATACAAGGGAGCAGTGCGGGTTCCCCAGGCTGCAAAACAATTTAAATCCGTTCCAATGTCCTTGAACCCGTGTATACACCTCACGTCAGTCATCCCAGCAACAAAGAACCACACACACACACACATTACATCTTCATTAGCTACCGCATGTGAAAATTCATTTTTTATGAAAACTAAAAAAACAGCATAGCCTCTGGTAACATTTAAATGCATTCTTAATTTACCGCTCACTATATTACAAAGCAGCCAAATAACATTCGTGACATTTTTTGGACACGTCCTTAAGATCTTCGGTCACGACAAGCCTCACACACACCTTTTTAAATACACCTGCCAATTACGCGTGTCATCATAATGATGGTAGGTCGTCATCGGAAGACAGTACGCGGAGAATTCTCAGGCTTTTTAGGAGGTCAGTATCCTGCAAGTGCAGTGTTATTCCCGGACGCTGCAAATGCCGGATCGATACGGATGAACGGGTAATTAGTTTTTGGGACCTGAGGGGAATTAAACCGCCAACATCCTTGCTTTGCTATTTATCCAAGCCCCACCAATCTATTAATTGGTTGCTTTGTTCTTCGTTAGAACCATAGTCTAACAATCTTATTGTTTATAGTAGTGAAGTAATCTCATAATTTTATGAAATATCAGGTACCTATAAATTAAACAAATACCTTGAACATATACTGTAATTAAGCAAATATCTTGACCAATAATGAAGCAAATATCTTGACCATGCAATTAAGCAATTAACTTGACAATATAAGTAAGCAAATACCTTGACCATACAAGTAAACAAATACCTTGACCATACAAGTAAGCAGATATCTTGACCATACAAGTAAGCAGATATCTTGACCTTACAAGTATGAAAATATCTTGACCTTACAAGTAAGCAAATATCTTGATCATACAAGTAAGCAAATACCTTGGCCATACAAGGAAGCAAATGCCTTGACTATTCAAGCAGCAAGTACCTTGATCATACAAGCAAACAAATTCCTTGACCATATAAACAAGCAAATACCTTGACCACAAGCAAGCAAATACCTTGACCATACAAGTAAAGCAAAAACCTTGACCATGCAAGTAAGCAAATACCTTGACCATACAAGCAAGCAAATACCTTGACCATACAAGCAAACAAATACCTTGACCATACAAGTAAAGCAAATACCTTGACCATACAAGCAAGCAAATGCCTTGACCATACAAGCAAGCAAATAACTTGACCATACAATGAAGCAAAATTATTGACCATAAAATTAAGTATCTAACTTGACAATAAAATTAAGTAAATATCATGGACCACAAAATTAAGCGAATACCTTTGCCAAACTGAATCCATACAAGACTGAAGTGGAATAGGAACGACAGCACTTTTGGCCCATCGAGAATTGAACTTGAAACTCCTTGATTACAAAGGGACAGTGTTTGCACCGAGGTACCGAGGATGTAATTTTCTTGAGTTTTGTGACTTCTCTTTGCTTTCAAAGATGAAAGGAACAACGTCACATTTGACAGCAAAACGACATAAGATTTGCGTTATGAGCATAATGTGCGTAAGTAATATTGTTTCACATTATTTTCATTATATATGAGGTTAATTTAAAGACGAGACTAAATATGGACTATTGTATGTTCTTGACATTTCTTGCACACCACAATACAGGTAATAATATTTTGTACATAGTGCAAAAAGTGGTGTTACAAATATTCAGACTTGGTGCAACAAAACTCTCCTTTTGTCGGTAATGCGTTGTTCAGTGCTATCTTTGATGCATTCTTTGGCTGTCAAAACCAGGGATCTGTAACGTAACCCAACTTGTAACGCTGTCAAGTTACGAACGGAACTATCGATATGCGTTACAATGGCATTGGCGTTCCACACAGTACCGGACAGATTGGACCTACCTACAACCTGGGTAAATTAGGCGTACCGTTACTCAACGACCCATTCGCTTCAGGTACTCAGTGGAACGGGTCTCGGATGGAACGGGTACGATCGTACCCGTACATACTGTACCTGAACGGTGGCTACCGGGTACGAAATGGAACCACAAGTTGGTAACCGGTACTGAAGCACAATGACCAGCGCTTGGTATTAAAATACCGGTACGTGGATAGAAATGGATGAAGCGGGTAACATTTGTAACAGGAACTTACAGTACGTATCATAACAGTTTACTGTCAATCAACATTCCACAGCAGCAAATGGAATACCGATAAATATACACTTCTTTGTTTAAAACTAATTATAATAACTTTAGAAAAAAGTAATTCGTGATCGTTCTGGATTTTATTTATCCGAAAAATAAGTATAAATGCTATCTAGTTTATCTTTAATTAATTTGTTAATAATGGTATCAGCTAAGCAAAAATTTTGAAGACCGTCACTCTTGCAAACTATTAACAATAGAAACAATTAGTTTCAACAAGCTCATGTATATTATACTAATTACAACGACCTGCGCAGAAGGTCGATATTCGTCATTCAGGCAACCTGTTACTAGGAGGCATGTGCAGTAGGCCCCATTACTTTTAAAATAGGTAGAGAAGTGAAATTGAGTTTCAAGGTAGATAATGCTAATTAGAGCACGGCTAAATCAACATGATTGTGGAAAACCGGAAGTTGGTGGACGCCATATTGAAAAATGTTACTTCTTAAGATAGAGAAGTGAAATTCGGCTTGAAGGTAGCTTATGGGAATTAGAGCATGGCAAATCAACGTGATTCCGGAAAACCGGAAGTTGGTGGACGCCATGTTGAAAAATGTTACTTCTTAAGATAGAGAAGTGAAATTCGGCTTGAAGGTAGCTTATGGGAATTAGAGCATGGCAAATCAACGTGATTCCGGAAAACCGGAAGCTGGTGGACGCCATATTGAAAAATGTTACTTCTTAAGATAGAGAAGTGAAATTCGGCTTGAAGGTAGCTTATGGGAATTAGAGCATGGCAAATCAACGTGATTCCGGAAAACCGGAAGTTGGTGGACGCCATGTTGAAAAATGTTACTTCTTAAGATAGAGAAGTGGAATTCGGCTTGAAGGTAGCTTATGGGAATTAGAGCATGGCAAATCAACGTGATTCAGGAAAACCGGAAGTTGGTGGACGCCATATTGAAAAATGTTACTTCTTAAGATAGAGAAGTGAAATTCGGATTGAAGGTAGCTTATGGGAATTAGAGCATGGCAAATCAACGTGATTCCGGAAAACCGGAAGTTGGTGGACGCCATATTGAAAAATGTTACTTCTTAAGGTAGAGAAGTGAAATTCGGCTTGAAGGTAGCTTATGGGAATTAGAGCATGGCAAATCAACATCATTCCGGAAAACCGGAAGCTGGTGGACGCCATATTGAAAAATGTTACTTCTTAAGATAGAGAAGTGCAATTCGGCTTGAAGGTAGCTTATGGGAATTAGAGCATGGCAAATCAACGTGATTCAGGAAAACCGGAAGTTGGTGGACGCCACATTGAAAAATGTTACTTCTTAAGATAGAGAAGTGAAATTCGGCTTGAAGGTAGCTTATGGGAATTAGAGCATGGCAAATCAACGTGATTCAGGAAAACCGGAAGTTGGTGGACGCCATATTGAAAAATGTTACTTCTTAAGATAGAGGAGTGAAATTCGGTTTTATGATATTATGGATATTACTGCATTGGAAATCAACATGATTAGGGAAAACCGGACGTTAACGGAAAAATTTACTTTAATATTCCTCTTTGCTTTGGTGATTGCTTATGTTAATTAGAACATGGTCAATTTATATGATATTATAAAACCGAAAGTCGATGGACGGCATAATGAAAAATGCAATTTATTAAGATGAGGAAGTGAAATTCGGTTAGATTATTGCGCTTACTAATTCGAACATGGACAATGCATATGCTGTCTGTAAAACTGGAAGTTGATAGACGCCATGTTGAAAAAGAAATACATTTGAGTGTCGATTTAGTTTTTATTTATTAAAAATTAAATATGAATTCCATCAAACTCAGGTTTTCCAGAATCATGTTCATTTGTCATGCTCTAATTCCCATAAGGTACCATCAAACCAAATTTCACTCCTCTGTCTTAAGAAGTAACGTTTTTCAATATGGCGTTCACCAAATTCCGGTTTTCCACAATCATGTTGATTTTCCATGCTGTAATTTCCATAATCTACCATCAAACCAAATTTCACATTTTTCAATATGGCGTCCACCAACTTCCGGTTTTCCACAATCATGTTTATTTGCCATGCACTAATTACCATAAGTTACCATTAAACCGAATTTCACTCGTATATCTTAAGGAATAGCATTATTCAATATGGCTTCCATCAACTTCCGGTCTTCCACAATCATGTTGATTTAACATGCACTAATTAGCAAGATCTACCACCAAATCGAATTTCACTTCTCTATCTTAAGAAGTAACGTTTTTCAATATGGCGTCCATGAACTTCCGGTTTTCGACAATCATGTCAATTTGCCATGCTCTAATTCACATAAGCTACCGTCAAACCGAATATCACGTCTCTTTATTTAAAAGTAACATTTTTCAATATGGCGTCCATCAACTTCCTGTTTTCCACAATCATGTTGATTTAACATGCACTAATTAGCAAGATCTACCACCAAATCGAATTTCTCTTATCTATCTTAAGAAGTAACGTTTTTAAATATGGCGTCCATAAACTTCCGGTTTTCCACAATCATGTCAATTTGCCATGCTCTAATTCACATAAGCTACCGTCAAACCGAATTTCACTTCTCTATCTTAAGAAGTAACATTTTTCAATATGGTGTCCATCAACTTCCGGTTTTCCACAATAATGTTGATTTAACATGCACTAATTAGCAAGATCTACCACCAAATCGAATTTCTCTTATCTATCTTAAGAAGTAACGTTTTTAAATATGGCGTCCATAAACTTCCGGTTTTCCACAATCATGTCAATTTGCCATGCTCTAATTCACATAAGCTACCGTCAAACCGAATTTCACTTCTCTATCTTAAGAAGTAACATTTTTCAATATGGCGTCCATCAACTTCCTGTTTTCCACAATCATGTTGATTTAACATGCACTAATTAGCAAGATCTACCACCAAATCGAATTTCTCTTATCTATCTTAAGAAGTAACGTTTTTAAATATGGCGTCCATAAACTTCCGGTTTTCCACAATCATGTCAATTTGCCATGCTCTAATTCACATAAGCTACCGTCAAACCGAATTTCACTTCTCTATCTTAAGAAGTAACATTTTTCAATATGGTGTCCATCAACTTCCGGTTTTCCACAATAATGTTGATTTAACATGCACTAATTAGCAAGATCTACCACCAAACCGAATTTCACGTCTCTTTCTTAAGAAGTAACATATTTCAATATGGCGTCCACCAACTTCCGGTTTTACACAATCATGTTGATTTGCCATACACGAATTAGCATATGCTACCGTCAAACCGAATTTCACGTCTCTTTCTTAAGAAGTAACATATTTCAATATGGCGTCCATCAACTTCCGGTTTTCCACAATCATGTTGATTTAACATGCACTAATTAGCAAGATCTGCCACCAAATCGAATTTCTCTTCTCTATCTTAAGAAGTAACGTTTTTCAATATGGCGTCCATGAACTTCCGGTTTTCCACAATCATGTCAATTTGCCATGCTCTAATTCACATAAGCTTCCGTCAAACCGAATTTCACTTCTCTATCTTAAGAAGTAACATTTTTCAATATGGCGTCCATCAACTTCCGGTTTTCCACAATCATGTTGATTTAACATGCACTAATAAGCAAGATCTACCACCAAACCGAATTTCACTTCTCTATCTTAAGAAGTGACATTTTTCAATATGGCGTCTAATTTCCAGTTTTACCAAAATAATTTTGATTGGCAATGCCAGGTCAACCCGAATTTCAGATCTGTAACTTAGATGGTAACATTTCTCAATATGGCGTACATTAACTTTCCCTTTTTTCCACATGTATTATTAGTTGGTAATATTCTAATTACATAAACTATCATCATGTCGAACTTTCAATATCTTGCTTGAAAATATTTCTTTTAAATATGTTCACCTTGCACCCAATATTACGTGTATTGGTTATATAAAAGTAACATTATTAATAGCAAATCTCACGATTCCATATTTATTTATATATATACAATTTGTATTTTATTGCCTACAACCTCAATTAATATTAGTTCTTATCGATTTTTCAAGAATTCAACAATGAAAGTTTTAAAATGAAGAGTTACGTGACATATATTTTCTGATCCATTCAATACCCATTTGATTTGCTGAAAATAGGTTTTGTTACAATTGTACCCGATCCTAAAGTTCAGATATACCCATCATGAATTTGTACCGGTATGATTCTAAGGAGAGGTACGTACCGTAACGGAACCGGCATTCAGATAAGGAACAAGTTCCATGCTTTCTGGTACGGGTATTTTAACGTTCCACTCTGTGTACCCAAAGCTGTCGTCCCCGAAGCACTCTAGGGTACGAACGGAACGGTATAGCAGAAGCGTTACTGTTCGCCTTACCAAGAGGTTCTGGTATTTTCCTTGGAACGGTCCACAGCACTTGGGCCGGTACGCGGTACCCGGTACGGAAATAACGCGGAACGGTGACAAATACCAAGGAATTGCGTTACGTTACAGGTCCCTGGTCAAAACAGCATTAAGTATAAAGACCTTTATCTTGTTGTGTTGCACCAATTGTGGTGGGTAAGTTGCTGCCACTTTTGGTGACAATTCAGCACCATAGTTTTGTGAACGAATTGTTATCCATGAAATTCGGATAATTTACCCTGGAAGAACAACATTTCTACGTGAATTGTGCTATTCTTATAGAGTAATAACCCTGTACAATGACTTCTTGAAAGTTGATGTAATGAAAGGGGAAAGATTTAAAATTGCTTACACCGGATATAATTAAATTTCGCTTAGAGTGGGTTAGAGATCAAACTACATGAAGATTCCACTGCAATTATGATCGCAGTAAACCGTGAGTTAGTAAGTAACCAGCAATTTTCTGTACAAACCTTCTGGTATCCAATGCTGCTACCGGAGCAGAGGTTGGAATTGATGAAGGTGATTCCAAAGAAAAGTCTGCACCATTTGAAGAAAAAAGTCCCTTTTGAATAACGATGAATCCTTGATAACCTCCCTTTTTTCGGCGGCGAAGCTCTTCGATTCCAATAGTGAATCCAAGAGACTGATAGCGCAGATTGACGAATGTGATGCTCAGAAAGAGAGCAAGAACCTGCAGATAGGAATCTTCATCTTCAGATCCTCGAGGCTGAAAGTTTCATTAGGCGCAACTGCAGGAGGTGAAATCTCTTTCAACCCACCCTTCCCCCATTTTCGGATTCGAGGAGAAGATGAATGTTAAAAATTCATTTCCAGGTCTTCCTCCTCCTCAGGACGAAAGTCGATAGCTCGATGTATGATTCCTTTGTGGTCTCTTGCGGTGATGTGTCTTCTACTACTGTGTTTGCAGTCAGGGGGCCAAGTTGGCGGCGTATACCCCTGGGGCTCTATCTGTTAGAGCTGTCGTTGTGTTTGGTAGACGTATTTTTCCTTCCTTCAGTCTTCAATACCAACGTTTGGATTATTGGTTTCCGATAGTCGAACAGAAAATTTCAAAGGAAAGGAGCAACAAATTGTTGAGTTTAAAAAAAAAATGGAGTTATACCTGATCCTTTTTCATGATTTTTTTATGATGTTATGACATTAGTTGTCATAAGAAATATATTCATCAACATTTGTATTGCTTAATATTAAATTGAGTTAACTTTTATCTCGTCCAGCAAGGAAAATATTTCGAATTGAAGAGATTTCACGAACGTAGCTAGTAATTCATTATCGAGTTCGACAATTTCTCACGAGATGTCCTTCACATGATCTTGTGAGCAAAGAACCTCATATTTATTTTGAAAAGCCGTATTGGTAGTAAAACTTACCTTTTTAACAGAAAAGAAACATTGTTACCTGTTTCTAGCATTGTCATTGCGAAACAATAGTTGTTACATATGGTAATTAGTGAACAGCGACAATATCCAAATTTGTTAGTACGTATTTGCAGTTGGGATATTTCTGCCTAAATCTCGGTCATGGACGTGTTCATAAAACACATTCGTTTAATCTGGTAAAACGTCAGTGGGTTATTTACGTTTCATTTATTAATTGTTGCTTGACATTAGTTCAAAGCAAGAAAAAGAGAAGTATACATAGTAGTAGTTCCTTAACACACCATTCATTGTTAAAGGTTTCAGTTTTTCTTATTGTGTGTTTGCGAGTGGACAATTTGGCGGAAGTGCCGAATGGTTGGACAAAGGAACAGGGGAGCAGGACCGGGAGGGAAACAATCGAGATGGAGGAATGTGTGGGATGATGGAACTCGAGGGAAAATGCATGAGGACAGTGCACGAACGATGTTTTCGTGAGGAACAAAATGAAGTATCTTCGCAATTAGCATAGATGTACGCTTCCGTACTATGCTGATAAGGGATCACAAGACTTCGAAGAACAGTTGTTGGTAAAATTACCGGGAACTCAACGTCAGGTAATGAAGTTATGCTTGAAAAATGAACGGACCGACAGCATGTCTTTCCTTCCTCGCTTCAGGAGCTCGTAAGTAGAACGACATTCTTTGAAGTGACTTTTCGTATACCGGTATCTAAGCTTGTGTCTAAGCACGTATAAGGTAGATCTACCGTAGTGACATGTTCGTAAATGCTAGCGTTTTTGTGCTCCGTGATGAAAGCTATTGTCGTTATGCATGTGCACAAGACCTCATGGTTGTAGGATTATGGCTAACGACGCCATTTGCTAAATAATTGGCAGTCTTATAGTCGGCTGATGCTATATGTACTGAACCGCCATGGTTATTTTCGAATAAGTGGCTTGATACTGAAAGGTTGTTTCGTTCTTTTATTGTCTGTTAAGTGACGTCATACCTGTTAAAGAAATACATTCAAGAGTGGGTGCAATTTTTCAAATGTGGATAGTGCACGCCGCCCAAAAGAGTTATAATCACATGGGTCCATTATTCTATGTATCGGACTGATTGTTTCGCCTGGTGAGCGTGTTATTAAACAATTTTGTTTATCCAAATATCCAAACACGTCAACAGTTAAATAATTGACATCAAAGTCACATGTGTTTTGTTAAAACTGGCGATTGTAAAGAGTAAATTTGAGCCAGTTAAGCACTGTAGCTTGTCGAGTCAGATATAATGATAAGCTAACAGAATATACATAAATATATTTTCATAGTGAGAAATGAACGTTATTCTTGTAAGTTTTCTTTTGGTTTATCTTAAATAAACAGGCATGTAATTTAAACACTGGAAATCAGGAATTAGTCTTTGTTTCTACATTCCAAAATTACTTGATACTATATACTCATGTATGCTAATGTTGAACTTTACTTTCAGCAGGAAAGAGTTCCGTATATGCAGTGGTCATGCAGAGTTTTTAATGTTCCATCTTAATAAATGCATTGTAGAAACAGGGTATGTGAGAAGTCGATAACATAAGGTTCACGATACTCACATTTCTAAGCAGCAATATACGGGGTTATGCAAATCTCTTTCAAATGTAACACAACTAGGTCCTGTTGATTTGATCACATGTGCGAGGTTTGTTTATAAATTTGGGGTTCAAATTGGATAATCCTGATTGCATACCTTACCAGGGGTTCATGGGGGCTGTTCAATTAGCATGAAACTGATACTATAACTGGCATACGTTCGCGTGCCTGGGGGTACTCTGAGCATTTGGGAATTAGTGTTGTAAGTAATATATTGAAAATCGAGTAACAAAAATACCTAAACGTTTAGCAGTGATTTTATTTTAATCGAGGTTGATAAGGATCTGTTCGATAGGACAAACACAATGCTGCGTATCCGCGCGCTACATGACGGGGGTGTCTGAAATACCGTGTCGCGAAATGTTCGGGTTGGGATTTAAGGCGATTGGATCTTGGTATGCGAGGGTATGTGAGGACACTATAGGGGCGAGAAAGTCTCTCCAGCCTAGTCTCGTCAAAATGTAATACTTATAGTCTTGGCTACAAGATATTATTATTCATCTCATATACTGCCATTTTATATGCACGAACAAAATGGCCGTATGTATATTGTGGCGCCAAAAAGTTTGTTTTTAACTTTGCTCACAATTGTAAAAGGTCAAAGTTTCAAAATTGTTTCATTTGATAAACATGTAACTATATTTAGATAATCACAGTTTTATACTTGCGAATATCATAACTACCGTGCGTCCATTTCGATCTGCAGCCGAGAGATCGGGAGAAGCGTGGCGGGCGGCACTGACGGAGATGCCGACATTTGCGGCCTGAAATGCCCGCTTATTTTTATGGACATATGCAGACATTTATATAAATATTGCAAAACGAGCACTAACCTGTGTTATAAGAGTATGGTTTTAATTTTAGTAGCTTAGTGACTGTATGTGCCGATGATTTTGACACGCCCACCTCTTGTGAAACACGGCGTAGAGGTTTGTTTGGAGAACGTTCTAACGCTGCACCAATATCATCGAGTTTTGCTTCGGTTAGAATCCGTCGTTTTTGCTTAGGTGTTTTAAAATTTAACGATACAGTTTCTCGTAATTTAAGGACAAGATGTCTAACCGTATCTCTGTGTGGAGTTGAAACGCATGGGAATTTCTGTACAAATTACCTACACACGTCTCGACACGAGTTTGTTTTCACGTAGGTACGTGTCATACATAAAAAAATCTTTGTTCTAACGTGAATCTTGCTGCTGGCATTCCAATCGTCTCACTGACACGTCACACATACACACTACAGTAACACAAACAAGTAACTGCAAGTAACCAAGAATAACACTCTTGCACACAGTACGAAATTAACACGCTCTTGGTTTACATTGCTCGCCACTATATTTACAACTCTGTCTTCATCTAGTCGCGAAGGAACAAAAAACTCGAGCTCGGATATTTCGGATTGCAAGGAAGCTCACGAAAACCATTCACTTTTATCGGTTTCGTCTGCAGTGTAATCCTGATACAGTGTTGCACATTCGAAACCTCCAAACGATTCCCATGGCCACAAAACTCTTTCATGGATATAAACTTAAACAGGACGTTACTGGTCAAAACTATGATGAAAATGCTTTATTATCTGTGGCTCTTAACATCGTTTCTACAGCGTATTTATTTGTGTATATAAGAGCAGAACTTGGATGAATTACAGAAGAACTTTTGCGTGTTATAACACAGGTTAGTGATCGTTTTGCAATATTTATATAAATGTCTGCATATGTCTATAAAAATAAGCGGTCATTACAGGCCGCAAATGTCGGCATCTCCGTCAGCGCCGCCCGCCACGCTTCTCCCGATCTCTCGGCTGCAGATCGAAATGAACGCACGGTATATGCGAGAAAATCACAAAACGAAACTGAAAAGTTTAAACTTCATGCCGTAACGCATCTCGATGTTCTGAACAAAGACATGCGCGTGTTGGAAAGCTTGTCAATGTCTTAGCTATTTAATGCTATTTGTATTCAGGAGAAGTCGCGACGATGAGAATGAATGGCGAATAAATGTAGGAATTAATACAAGAAAATTCTCTCTTACACGGGGTTTGTGCCTGGTAGGCCTACTTCTTGATTCGTAGCGCGATATACTAACCCCACTCAACCACAGAGGCTAGCTATATTGTTACTGCCGCATTTATAGCACATAATAAACTTCTTTCATCGCTTTGTTCTGTACTCTGTTACTACGGTTAGTGTTGTCCACGGGACGAGACGGGACAGGCTTTTAAAAATTCGAGCCGAGACGAGATTGACCATGTGTCATGAGACAAACGAATATTTTCGAGACGAGACAGCATTTCCACGAGACTTCCACGAGACGAGACAGGCCAAAGTCTCGTCTCGTGGGCAACACTAACTACGGTGTGCAGTTTAACTCACAATATTGCTACTAAAGTGCCTCACAGTTTTTGCTTGCTTGTTGTGGTGAGAGTGTATTTTGAAATGATTGTTGTGCAGAAAAGTATTGCATTTATGCTGAATATTCGTTGCTGGGGCACAGCGGCGCCTCACTTGGGCGTCGACTGAAGTTTGTTTTGACTGAAAAACAAGTGAACACTGTGCTCAGCTAAGAAGAGAAAGAAATTCTTTGCTCCAGAGATGAGAAGTAATATGTTTCTGGCCAGATAAAAGGTCTCCTTCAGATAAGCTCAATGGGTCACCAGAGGTCAGGCTATTCGTTTATTTAACTTTCAGGCAGCCACTTCATTCTATCACAGCGTCTTGCAACTTCACACCACAAAATGAAACATAGCATTGTAGCACATACCACACAGAATGCAAAAAACGCAAACGTTGCCTCACTAGCTGGCAATATAGGAGACACTGCTCACAGGTCAAATAAGATATATATCAGGGAGGTGTATAGGAACAGAGGGGAAGAGGATATTGGACCTGTGTAGAATAGAATGGGCCTTTGAAAAAACCTTGCTTGGCGACCCGTGGTGAAAGATAAACTTGTTTGAGAGCGACGGGTGCAAGCTAGCTAAAAAGGACAGGGTACGAGGAGAGAGGGCGAAAGAGATATCGAAGAAGATACCATAAGGGAGAGAGAGAGAGAGAGAGAGAGAGGAAAAGATAAAAATAGACACTCTATTACCATTACAGATCATATCGCCAAAGTGTCACTACAGCCCATTATGAGCCATTCGTGATTTTAACGCCGTGTCCATTGACCGCACATCTCATTAAGCGACGTGGAAGTTTTTGAACGCTGGGAAAATATTTTGAGATAACATAAAAATGATTGTTGATGAATTGACTTTCCTCATTGTGCAATTATCAAATATATAGTCATGTATTTGCAGTTATAGTATTACATGTTACTTTTTTTTGGTCTCGGAACCAGGATTTTTCGTTTTTAAGTCAACTTTATGCACAGATACGCTAATCGGAACTGAAGCTGCAAGTTTAAAGCGGGATCCAGTTCGAAACCACTGTGTTCTTCCTCCTGGTATCGATCCAGGGACCTCTTGATTACAAGGCGACGTTACACTTGTAACCTGTAAGCGATGTCCACACTACAGTTTTAACACGAGTGACTTTTCAGATACTATGGGTATGCATGTTATTTGTGTAAAGACGTTTGTGTTATCAAAGGAAAATTCATCGCAGACGAAGGTGACCGGAGTTTTAATACATCGAAAGTTACATTTTTTTAAATTTATGTTTCAGAACGTAAAACGAAACAAAACGGTACGGCAGATTGTATATATTTTAATATAAAAATGGTTTCGTCACAAATACTTATGTTAAGAATATACTATGCAAATAAATACTCTATGAATAACTTGCATAATATGGTGATATGCACTGCACTGCAACCAAACAGTCCTTTAGAATTAGAAGACATTAATTGATATTTTGACGATGAATGCATCTTCTTCAGTACATCCTTATTTTCAAATAATATTTTGTAAAAGTTTCCACACGTTTGATTAAAGTTCATATTAATCAACATATCTTTCAAAGTTTGTAACTAGAGAGCGTTCTTGTCACTTGTCCACAATTATTTCGTGTACGAAAACACTCGTTCAGTGGGGACATTAGTTCCAGGTAAACAGAGAAGAAACTAAAATTTTAAGAAAATTGGAACATGGCACATTGTTGACATTGAAATGTGAAATAATTTCTACCGAACAATGCCACAGTTCATAGTAATAGTAGAGAAGCTGTATTGTTGCAGTAATTCTATGCCGATAAGTCATTTTCAGAAGATAATAATAATTTGGCGTCCGGTTTTACGTTCTAAAGAATCGGGACATACAAAAAAAGTCCCGGCAAATACGAGACATCTGGCCACCATATAGCAAATATTATATAAATGAAAAACTATTTGTGATGGTCAGAAGAGCAACGTGGACATGTCCAAAACAATTTAGAACTTATTTTCTCACACTATAAAAAAAATAGTAGCTGTTTGGGTTCTGTTTTCGCCTTTTGCACAGCTTTTAGTGTTTATTATACGATAATTGATCAAATAGACAGTGAAAATTTTGCTTGTGCATGAGTAATGTGACGAATTTTTGGATCCCGTTGCTCTGTGAATTTATTTATCTTCACGACTTGACTTTTTCTAGCTCTTTTTCGTGATCTTCTAATTGGGTGAATGAAGCGGTAGATTGTTTCAGCCTCGAAATGCAAGCGTTTGGAGATACCAGAAACGTTTGGCATTTTTGCCTCCCAACTCATCCCGGGGAAAGGGGAGGGGGCCTGGAGTCCATGCATCTTCCTGCTTTGGAAACTTGCCACTGGATTCCCTCTTTTCCATCTCTCGGCCGCAGTCACTCGTGTAACAGCCTAAATGTCTTGTGCATCTTGATGCAGAACTATTTTCGGTTGTTGATTGAGCCTGAGAACAAAAGGAAAAGGGGAGGGCGAGTTTGCGTGGAGGGGAAGGGGGAGGGAGAAGGGTGTTTGCAAATGCGTCATAACCGAGAGATATTTAACTCTCCGGAAATCTTATTCCGTTTCTTTCGGAGTTTCTCCGCGGTTGACTGTGCCAAGAACTGCAGACGTTTGTGTTCTGTTTTGAAGTCAAATGTTGTATGGAAGAATCACGATCAATCGTCAAGTCACTGTTCTGGTCGAGAGTGACGCTAAACATTCATAGCAATTCCTAGATGTGGTACAATATTTCTGCTCCTTCTGGAATCAATTTCACAAGATGTTGAAACTACTCGTGGAATTGGAACGTGAAGTTTGCCGTGGAATCATTCACATATATAGAACCCATAGAATAGGTGGTTCAAGCACACTAAAAGTGGCAAACTTGCCACCAAATTGGATTATTTATGCATTAACTTTGTGTAAATATGCACTGAAATTGGTTAAATAAACCCTAATTATGTAGAGATAGTAACTAAATGTAGTTAAGCAAACACTAAATGTAACGGAATGCAGTACATTTGGAGAAATAAGCACTAAATGTGGTTAAATAACCGCCAACCATATGAAAACAGACTTTAATAAGGCTAAATACCAACTAACGTGAAAATAACTTCTAAATGTGATGTGTTATGAACTAAATATGTGGGACTAACTGATTATGTACGTACTTTGTAGAAATATGTACTACTTGCGGTTAAATATGAACTAAATGAGAAGGAAATACGGTCTAGGACATTTTGGTTGGGACAATTTGGTGCTAGGACGTTTTGCACAGAAAGAAAATAATGTTCTTTTGAATTCAGAGAGCACTGCCAGTATACTTTATCATTGCTAGCCTTTTCTTTTAAATATGTTAGCGTCGTCGCCTGGTAATCAAGAGGTCCTGGGTTCGATACCCGGTGGAGGCACATAGTGGTTCGGATCCCACTTTAAACTGTAGGTCCAGTCCCGATTAGCCTTTCTGTGCATAAAGTGGACTTAAAACACCAAATCAACCAACTTTTAAATACGTAAATCCATCATGGATTAGTTTCTTTCCACCACTACAGAACACATTTTTGAAGTGATGAGGAAGTAACAAACATTCAGTATTTATAGTCACTGAAAAGTGAAAGTGAATGACAGAGGTCAGAGGTGAAGGGCTATAAAGAGAAAGGCACCAAAATGGCCTAGCACCAAAATGGCCTGGCACCAAATTGTCTGGCTCCCGGGGAAATATGAACTTGATGTTGTTAAAAAGCACTAAATATGTGGAAATGTGAGTAAGTGGGCAATTTAGTATGGAAATGAAATCTATTCACGTCATTAATCGTGGGACTAGAAGAGAAATAATTTATTACATATCAAGTTGAGTAATGCTTGAAAATATTTTACTTCGTTTCTTAGACTTACATGTTTGGTAATACTGGAAATGAAGATGAATGGTGAATTCAGAAATAAATGAGGCAATAAACACACAAACAAATATGCATTGCCTAGAATTCGAAACAAGGAACCCTCGTTGTGTAAGATGATTACAAGGAGAAAATAGTCTCAATTATGGAGCTGAGAAAACTGTACGCTAAATGTGAATAATTATGCACTAAATGTCGTGAAAAGTTAGTAAAAATCGAGAAATAAGCATTAAAAACGGGAAAAGACTCAGTAAAAGAATGAAGTATGCACTAGAATGTTCCATGAATTGGTTTTCCTACATGGAAACTCGCAGACAGGTTCCACGAAATATAAAAATAGAATCCCTCTGTAAGAAGACAGGGGATGGTAAAAGGGTGTTGAAATTGTAGCTGGTTGTTTGCGTTCAGAGTAAACGCGAGAACCAAATGAGCATCCTCTCCAAGCGGTGAGTGCTGGTTGGCGTTGTGTGCAAGCAAAAGGGTTAAACGTATGTAAACACGTATCCAAAGAAATCGAGGTGCACCTTTTGCACCTGCCGCAACGCGACAGGTTTCTTGCCCGCTTGACGTCTGTTTGTGGACACAGCGTGGAAATTCCAGAGGCCTTCGCTGGAAAATATACCTTCCCTCGTGCTGGAGTCATTCCCGGAAATAAACTTCAGCGCGAAACCAGCATCAGGTTGCTGGCACTGGAAGGTTCAAAATCAGGAATGAATGCTCTGGAGTTCAGCAAGGCCGTGCCCCCCCTTTGAACCAAACGCCCACCATTTACATCTACAATAATATTATTAACAATATATATAGTCAAAAGATGCAATGAAGTAAAATGAAAAGTCTTATTCGCTGATGCAGGACAACGAATTATTAGGATCTGTATACTCATAAGAGGTATTTCGGAGTGACCCCAATGTCAACCAAAGTTCCACGTTAGCATACCCTGGGCTGCATTTAGAAGGCTAACGAAGTTATGGCGTCTGGTCTCAGTCAGTATAATCCTCTGTGGGTTTTGTGTGCTGTCCGTGTGTGTTTCTGACTGTCCTTTCATCAATTTCATCTCATCACCATTCATCCTCATCTTGGCGACTATCCAAAAGTAGCAGAAAAACGAAGTAAGCGAAGCGAAGTAAAATAAACCAAATCCATCAAAGATACATAAGGATATAGAAGGCTGGCCTTCTATTCTTGTAAATATTGAAAATAGTGAATTCATTTGTATTGGTATTTACTGTCGCTTTTCTGCTACTTTTGGCTAATCGCGACGATGAGGATGACTGACGATTATGTGAAATTTATGAAGAGACACTTACAAGGAACAAGCATGCTCAAGCCAGGAATTTGGTGGCGAGTTCGAAAGTCGACCACTTGACGAGCCGAAAATCAAGCTAACTAACAAACTGAAGGTTTATGGCTGCAGCAACACAAGCCTTCCATCGTCCCTATCCTGAGCAAGGTCAATCTAATCTTTTCCATCCTTACCGAGCTCCTTTAGGTCCCTTTATCCCTTTATGTTCGTCCTGGCCTTCCTACAGGTCTCTTACAATCAGATTTCCCAACAAGAATCCTGTAATCTCTTATTTCCTCTCCCAATCAAGACATTTGTAAAATAATATATTTAAGATATACATTTATAAAGAATCACAACCGTGTAACGTGTGTGTGTGTGTGCGCGCGAGCCACTGCTTAGAACAAAATGCTCCTGTTTGACTCTCACCCCGAATACGCAGGTCTCTAATTTGTTCCCGATCAAGTAACAAACGACTCGAACATCAGAATACATGGCAAAGACCTTCGCTCTTGCAAACCTCACTTCACAGGGCAAGGCACCAAATTTGTCGTATAGGGAGGGGGAAAGAAGACATGACGTCATCCGTCCTCCCCCATCGTTGTTCCTTTCCCTACCATCCCCACTCTCTCTCTCTCCCTGAAAACCCTCTCTATTGTTCCCCTGGTTCCCCCACAGTCACAAAATTCGTTGGTAAAAAGCCAAGTTTCTGCATGTCGTTCCTTCCTTTTGTCTCCCCTTTTCCAGAAGTTTCTCAGCCAACGGGAAGACAACTGTTTGCGTACAGTGTCAGTGGAGAGAGAATAATTAGCTGACATTTTTCAAGGGACAATTGACGTTTTTCTAATTTGCCATTTCGCTTAAATGAACGAAGACAATTTTTCAGTCACTTCGTTTGATATCTATGTTCATTTGGAGGTTATTTTTACGGAAAAGAGGTAGCGGAGTTATGGGGGAGTGGGAGAAAGAGGTAGAGAGAGAGAGAGAGAGAGAGAGAGAAGTGAAGAGTGGGAGAAGTAAAGGTAGAGGGAGATAGAGAAAGAGAAGGGATAGAGAGAGAAAGGGAGTTGTGATAGAGAAAGAGATAGGAAGAGAGAGAAAAGGAGAGAGAGAGGAAGGAAAGGATAATGAGGGAGAAAGGTAGACAAAGAGAGCGAATGGGTGAAATGGAAATGGCTGAGATAAAGAGGTAGTAGGGATAGAGAGTAATAGAGAAATAGGAATAAAGAAAAGCAGGGAGTGGGAGACAAAAGAGAGGAAGAGGGAGCTATGTTCGGCCTGGAAGTAGGGATGGTATTGAGATGAGAGCCAAGACCGAGGCAGTCTTTTAAAAATCTCGAGAACAAGACTACAACCTTGGAAACCTATAGAGACGAGAGGACGAACATGACAGGCACCTATAGAATCAAGACGAGACTTTTTGTCCGGGACTCCCTGTTTTATTCAAATCTTTGATCAACTATAATGTACCTGTAAACAAACATTTTGTTTACTGCGCGACTTATTGAATCATACCATAACGGATTGTTTAGGACCTATTTTAATTATCGTATTGAGAGAAGAACGACTGCCTACTTGCTATAAAATAATCTTAACTCACCCTCCAGCCCACCAAATTATGCACACAAGACATATTCAGAATCCTTGACTGTAGACAGCAAGAATCACAAACGAAGGGATAAGAAGAGAGGGAGAAAGAAATAGAAGGAGACGCAGAAATAAAGATATGGTAATAGAAGAGAGATAAAGAAACAGGGGAAAGAGAAAAGAAGATAAGCAATCGGAGTAAGAGAAACACATTAAGAATTAAAAAGAGAGAATTGGCAGAAAGATGGAGAGTGAGAGAGAGAAAGACAGAGGAGAGCCTCTTCACTTTTTTTCCAATTCTACGATGAGTCGAACTTTTGCCTTTGGTAGTACACTTTGATGACCAAAGTTAGGAATTCTCGGGTGACAACAACAACTATCTAGGTGTGCCAAAGTGACCAGATGTGAAAGTCGAGTAGGGTATTCGGAAGACCCTACAATAAACCAACCCTCCAAGTCCCCTGGTGGATCCCATTTGCACCCTCGCAGGGGTAGTTTCTCACGTTGTGACCACATCCTGTTTGCATAGTACAGCTCGCCCCACACATCGTGAGACTCCATGGATTACACTTGCAAAGGGAAAAATTCACTCTGTGCACCATTCGCATCATATAAATATGATTATTTGGCATTATATGTTCCTATTCTGACCCCATTGTACATTAATATTTCATCCTTGACAAATCTTCAACCACTATAATGTAATATTTACAATATTTACATTGTTCTATCTTACCTCACAATACCAGCATAATTGTGTACATTAATCTCAATATCCTTGCGTGAATCTCCTACTCGGAAATGTTCAGTGCGTGTGTGTGTGAATGCGTTTTTTCTTTCTTTTTTATGTGTGTGTCTTGATTTTTGTTAAAAAAATTGTCTTTGTTCTTTTCTTTGTAAACATTTCCCCCCTTTTTTATTATTATGATTTTGTTTATGTACAACAGGTAAATGTATAAACGGGGTTAGGTGTGAGAACAGCCACAGGCAGAACCTCGCCCTTGAATAAAGAAAGCTTGAATTTGAATCCCCAAATAAGTAAAGCGATAGGGAGAGAGACGAAGAGGAAGAGGAAGAGAGAAGGAGCGGGAGTGTTCATTAAATCAGAACATGACTTCCTGAATATAGGGCGTCGTCGCCTTGTAATTCAAGAGATTCCGGGTTCGATACCCGGTGGAAGCACAAGTGGTTCGGATCACACTTTCCACTGTAGGTCCAAACCCGATTAAATGGACTTAAAACCAAACTCAATCAATCAATTTTAATAGAGATTGAAATAAAACTATACACAAACGAAACTAAGAATGTTACTTGGTTGCAACTTTTATGTTTAAATGTTGACCAACGTAGTCACAAGCGTGTCAGGCAGCCCACAGTCTAGAGTAGGGATGGCCAAATGGATCCGGATCCAAAAGTTCCGGATCTGGATCCTGATCAGAAAGTTCCGGATCAGAAAATCCGAATCCGGATCCGAGGGTTTCGTATCTCAATCCCATTATAATATTACCACACCTTAAAATGTATTATGATCTTCGATTACAAAGAAATTTTTGCTTAGTTAGTCCTACAAGATTTCTTTTCAAGTGTTGTTCCTAAAATACTTTGCTACGCATCGGCTAACACACTCGTGCACAAAAATAATCTTACTTGTTTAACATAAAATGTCAGAGGTGATTTTGTAAATGCCTTTGAAACGAATATGTATTCATTCGAATGTATTTTCGAATTTGAATTTGAATTTAAAATTTTGGGAGCGTCAGCACTTAGGCTATTTTGCTCCCGTCACATTATACGGGTGCCAGCCCCTTATCATTACAAATAACAACTCTAACGTTGCATACCTAAAAATATTAAAATCTTCTGACTTCTGTTAAAAGCTGAGGCTGTAAACGGGCACTCAGCACACACAAAGACAAAAAACAGGACAACACACACAAAATTATACTGGCCATAGTGCCAGTCGCCAGAGCCTCGTTAGTCTTTAGTCCAGGGTGCACTACGTGGAAGTGAGGTTGACTTTTGGGTGCCTACGTGGAAGGTACCCCTTACACCCCTCGAATGTATTGGAAATGGAAACACACATAAATGTGAGACATTCAAGGATGAAACATTTAACACATTTAACAAGATAGAAATGTTCTACAAAAATTATACAATTGTTCTACAGTTACAGTTTTAAAAATTAAAACATTATAATATATGCAGTGTTATATAGTTAATTACAAAGTGTAAGACTAACTAGGGAGGTTATCTAAGTGTCCCCCTCCTATTTCCATGAAACTTGGCAGGTGTATAGAGGGGCCCAAAGGAAGAAATACGTGTTTTTTTTGTTTCGGCTAAAAAATGGGGGCTGGAAAGAAGGCGAGCTATGACCAGACCTTCAAGAGCAGGGGAAACTAGCGGTCTACGGATCTTGCCCCAAACACTTCCAACATCCCCCAAAATTTCATCAACACCCGTCTTAAAGGCCCAATTTATGGTCATTTTGACTAAATTTAACGTTACACCTCCGCCCATATGAAAAATTCTGAATAAACCCATGATCCTGTGTTATTCTAATAAAGAGTGCTGCAGGAAGAAAATTTCGCTCGATCGCCAAATAGTTCGCCCGGACGACGCTAGATAGGGTACGTAATTTAAGAGTTTCTTCGCTCGAGCGAATAATGCTCGAACAGGCAAAACGAACGGTATAGGCCCGAAGCCCAGTCGTTTGTCTGTGATAGTAGGCCCTCAAATGTGGATCGTAAAGGGAAAGATGCTGTGGAATTGAAACTTAAGTGAACATAATCATCTCCATGCAAAAATGTAGTATAGTTTATCTTACCAATACAGTGATATATGAAAATGAAATAGATGATTGTGGGCTGAAACTACCAAGGCGGATATTTGACATATCTACGATTATTGTCACATTAAAATGATATCCCGAGCGATAGTGATACGAGCGATATGATCGAGCGATAGTGATCCCTAGGTGTACTCTAATACCGAATAAGCACTTATTCTCCACTACAGACTAGACTTCTTATTTTTTCCTCCTATGGCACTCGACGCTGGTTAACAGTTTCCATGGTGCCAGTGAACATTTCATAATGTTACTCGTCTGTTACAATGTAAAGAGAGTACACAGGAGGACACCTGCCACACAGTCACATACAGAGAGACAATATCCTCAGAAGCCTGCTTCGATAAATCGAGTTCGGGCGATTGAACTCATTTCCAACTGTTTGTATTTCTCTCTCTCTCTCTCTCTTTGGCAGGTCGGTTCTTCGCATGCCATTTTCCACAAAGAGAAGAAAGGAAAGAAAAGTATTTCCTTGCGTCATTTGTCGTTCTTTGTAGAAGAACTGGATGAAGTTCTCCAAAAGACAAGACAAAGGAAAGTGGCAGCAGGTGTAATGGAAGTTTGCGTCACTCGAAGGATATCGGAAAAGGGATGAGAAACACTGAAGACGTGATAAGAAATACATATATCTTTTTCGGTATGAGGTCGTGCAGGTCCTCTGTAGGAATTTTGCACGTGATGTCTTGTAACATTTACTCTAACGGTACAGCGTGCAACATTAGAGATGGCAAAGACGTTTGAGTAGTGAAAAGTGCCATGAATTGATTGATTGATTTAGTTTATTTTACTTTGCTTTTGTTCCACTGTTGGTTATTCGCGAAGATGGGGATGAGTGATGATATGATGAAAGTGATGAAGGAGCACTCACAAACACCAATGCCCAAGCCTAGATTCGAACCCGGGACCGTAGCGCTGACCACTCCACCACGGAGGCTGGCACAAGTGCCACCAAATCTTCAATAACATCGTGGGTCGAAAGTGTGCTTTTTAGTCCACTGTATTCTAAGATAGGCTAATTGGGACTTGCCCTTCAGTGGGATACGAACCACTGTGCAATGTGCCTCCAACGTGGATCAAACCCGGGACGCTCTTAACACTAGGCTGTAACTACTCCGCCATTGGGCAAGCCCTAAAAGTCGCACTGTAAAAAAAATCTGTAACTTTACAGTGAAGAGAAACTTCAAAACACTGAATCCAACTTATAAATTACAACAGGGTACATGACAACCACAGTTGTGCGCACAGGGGGGCTAGTTACCCCCCGCCTGATATTTTCACTTAGGAATCTATACCGCCTCCGTGGCGGAGTGTTTAGCACAGCGCGCTACGCCGTCAGGGGGTCCCGCGTTCGCATCCCAGCACGGGTGTGGGTGTTCTTTGTGAATGTCCGTTCATCATATCGTCAGTCATCCTCATCTTCGCGATTAACCAAAGTGGAAGAAATGCGAAGTACAATAAATCAAGTCTTTCATTTATACATTCTAGAGGAATTTTACCGCCGTTAATAAGCAATAGTATACTCTTAAAAAAAGAAAGATGAAGTATTTTCAAACTCATGACAGTGTCTGGAACAAAGGGACAACCTTTCTTACGTAATTGGATGTGTCAGTGACAAAGGATAGAGGTGTTTAAAATTCTTGTACTAACTGAAGGAAGACTAACATTGTAGGACATGATGTCCTCGTAAGCCTTCAGTAGTTTTTCTACTTCGGTATTGGATGTTGGTAATACCGATGGCGTTTTTTTCCTTCATGTTTTATCTTGCATAAGTCTCTTGCAACACAGCGGGGCAAGTTTTCATTCCTTGCTCCGAAACGTTGGGCAATTAGCAACACCTTGTCTTTCATACTTGATCATTTCCCGGCTGCACACACATTCGAGTGTGGTTGTTAATGTAACGATATAATTTTTATAGTTTTTCTTCTACATAATGCCGAAACGTATGCGCAGTATAAATGGCAATATTAGAAAATAAAATCGAAGCAGGTGTAGATGTAAATGTGGAATGAAATTCATGCAATTCCTAAATTTTTCATTTCACATTGTGGTCGGTCATACGTAGTTAACCTCTTGATAAGGAAAGTAATAATAATAATAATAAAGCTGTTGTTGAAAGTAAGGCTACCAACAGCAGTATGAGTAGTTTCTTATGTACGAATACTCAGGTGAAATGGGGGGTGGAATAGCAGCAAGAAGCTACTTTCGCTTATAACACAGCTTGAAGTCATCGTGTACATCGCGCTGCGACGCCAAGGGTCCCGGGTTCGAATCCCGCTCGGGCTTAGTTGTTTGTGAATGTCCATTCATCAATTACATCATTTCATTACTCATCCCCATCTTCATAAATTAGCCAAGAGGCACAATACGCGAAGTAAACTAAACTAAATCAATCAATCAATCAATCAAGTCATCGTGAAAATAAAATGTTCAACAGTAAATTCAGATGTTCGCAAACGAAGCGCAAGGCAAAAATTACCAATGTTATTGCGCCATTTCAAACAAAACATATTGATGAAGAGCTAAGAGGAGCACGTTTCGGACCAGTATTAATCGACTCGTCAAACAACTTGGACAAAAATTTAGTGAATCTGGTAATGACATGTTATCATGTGAAGGCGTTATAAATGTGTTTCTTTTACAAAATGCCCCAGATTTTCCAAGTAAGAAAATTTGAAATGTCCCAGTTTTTGTGTTTAAGAAATTATGCTAACCCCATTTTTGGACCAAGTTTTCTTCCATGTATTTTATTTTCAAGACGTCTTTAACTTGTACTATTCTTCTAAGAAAAGTGACCTTGTTTCACAGTTATGCATTACTCATAAAATACGGTAGCATATGTTTTCAATTTTATGTTTCATTCATGTTAGACCAGGCGGGGTTGGAGATGCTACCGAAACGAGACCGAGACGGTTTTGTGAATATCGAGCCGAACACGAGACAGAAATCGAGACAGATGTGTGTCAAATCTAGACAAGAGTTGCCTAAAGTCACGTTACGACAATCCCGGCCTGGGCATGGGTGTTTGTGAGTGTCCATTCATCAATTTCATCATATCATCACTCATCCCCAGCTTCGCGATTACTCAAAAGTGGCAGAAAAGCGAAGTAAAATAAACATAATCAATGGAATGGAATGCAAGTTACGTAAAGCTACACCCTGTGCATGGCATAACGCCGTGACGCCATTTGGGGAGGTATGTGGAAGTAGCCCCCCCCCCACACCTTCAAAAGCTCAGCGATTTGTGGAGGTGATGTGATCAGCGCCACTCTCCGGCTACCTATACTTCTCAATGTCGCCCCGGGTACGTATCTTTCAGAGTCTGAGTGAACCCCAGAGGAGAGACATTGCTGGAAAACTTCCCACCTGAGATCACCTCCTTCCCTACCCCCCGGGAATCGTAGCCAGCCGAATAACCCACGTGACTGTGAGACACCCTACCGACTGGAACACCGCGGCTCTCTAGACAAGAAAAATATACGGGGTGTTGCATTTATGGACGGTCACTGGCGCCCATTTCATCCCTTTCCCCACCGCCTTTAAATCCCACTGACCCACTTCCAACCTCTCAATTGTTCAGGTCCAGCTACCGTTCTACGAGAAGCTTGGAAGCAACATCGCCTATCTGTGGAGGTTCTGGTTTAGAGAAAATAAACAGAGGTTCAAATTCTTGCCGCCTGTCGATCTATCAGTGGCGTACACGTCTTCATTCCGCCACTTCCCATGGTTCCCTTCCTTCCCCTTTTTCGCAGTTGTTGGTTCTTTGTTACTTCTATCTTGTAATACGGTTTCCGCCGAGCCGGAAGAATGCTAAGCGATTGCTTCTAACTGAACGGAGGCGCACAAAACTTTGAACCTGGCCGGAGTTCAAAAACCAATAGAGTCTTCCATCGCGAAACCAGAGAGAGGGTGAGATAGAGGGGAGAAACTTGGAGATCGGCAGGGGCTTTGCTCTCCCTCTCATTGGAGAAAAACCTGTCTCAAGTTCTCCTCCCTTCCATTGGTGGATTTTTTGAACTCCTGGCAAGAGGAACGGGATGTTTGAACACTGGATAAAGAAGAAACTCCAAGTTAGTCCACTCAAAAGAACCGAAGAAAAATTGGGGAGGGGAGAGATGGCGAGGAACTGGGCCAGCGACTACTTCATATCCCTCTTCAGCAACGGAATTCTAATCCTTGCTCTTTATGCTTTCCTTCGTTCTCCCTCCGTTTTGCCTCTTTATCCGCCCCATTTCCTGCCTGCTCTTCCAGTGGGAAGTAAATCCTTACTTGCTGCAAATCCTTCGGGAATTCTTTCCTTATGCTGGGAAAACGCTGCACCCGGGCTGCCGCAACAAAGTCTTTTTCGAAAATTTCGAAAAACCGCCACGATATTCCCCAATTCTGAAATTTTACATCTGCTTAGAATTCTTTCCATGCCGGTGCCTCTGCGGTTTCCGGTTGAGGCTTCTCTTGCGCCTTTGTCCGCACCTTGTTAGGTTGTGACGTCATTAATTTGGACGATGTGATTGGCTCTTGCAGCAGCTTGCTTCCCGCACGTCACAGCAGGTGGACGGAACAGCCAATCAGGCGAACGTATCCTTGTGGTATTCCCCTGTTCTTACGCTATTGGAGGCTAGTAATAACGATGGCCCTGGTATACACGCTGGACATAATGTCTTAAACCAGTGGCAGTATTGTTTTATGATTATAGATGAGCTATGGAACTGACAAAAGACGAACTAATCGCGAAAATTCTTCCTAGGGACATGCCCCTTGTAACGTGTAGCAGTGTCCACGTTACAAATATGTATATATATACTTAATATTTTCCTTTGTTTGGTATTTATAATTTTTGAGTGTTAATGGTTAATTACCAAGAAAAGTGAAACCAACCTCGTATATAGACTATACATCCAGATGTTAAATATAAGTTCCAAGAGTTTGTTTCTTTCTGCCAGCAAGCTGAGCTGGAATTTCATTATCGGTGACAACAATGCGAGAAAGCAATCGCTATTGTGTAGAAGCCAGGCAGACTCAACTTTATGTAAACGTTGAAACCGGGGAAAAGACGAAAGATTAGGCTGTCTTCCCCACGCTATATCTGTCGTGTCCCTTGGCGGACAATAATGTAACTAATATCATATTAATCCCTGATTCTTTTACTGCAAGACGGTGTAATCAGAATTTAGTTACGTTAAGTTAAACGAAAGTTACGCCCGCGAAAGACAAAACCTGTATTTTAAAAAAAAAAATCTTAACATTTTAACGTTGTAAACTTTCTTTCTTTTCTTTGTTGTCTTTTCGCGTGGCCGTTGCAGGGAGAGAGGGGAGTTGGACGAAGCCATACGCCCTAGTCAAATTAAATGCTGAGTGTAACAATTAAAATTATTTTGCATATTTAATATTCACAAAAGGGTAAAAATAATAATTTCTGTATGTAGCTAATTATGTTCCTCTTTGATATGTTATTAATATGTATTTTATTGTAATGTAAAATTGAAGTTAAGATAAAAGTTGGTAAATCCTTCACGGCACCGAGAAATCCTATATAAGCAACGAAGCTCGGTGGCCCGTGGCTTTTTGTATTCGAACTCCAGATAAATACGGAACTCGTATTACCGTCTTTTCTTTTCACACCCGTATTTCTGCGCTTACTTCCACGTCGCTACTAGGAGTTAGATTATTCTGGATTACCTTAGGACAATTACTTAGCTCTTCTGGTCAGAAGGCTTATGTTCTCTCAGTTCTATGCTCCTGGTCAGGAGATATAATTGAGAGGATTGCGATTGTCTTAGGATATACCGGAATTCGGGATCGGTCGATAGACTGTTAGTAGTCAACGTTTGTGTCCCTGGTCAGGGAACACCTTTTCTTATTCTGTGGTCACGGATTAATTTTCAGTTCTCTGGTCAGAGGCTGAAAAGAGAAAAGGAAGTTGGGTACTTAACTGGATATCGACAGAACCTAGTGGGAAGAAGGATTGTCGATTGCTTGTAGAATCTTGGTCAAGATCTATAAGTACATTGAGAACCTTTGACCTAGAATTACGAGGGACCTTACATCGAGGATTGAAGCAGCCGGAATAACCCGAACCTTGAGCCGAGGAGACTCAAGCCCCGAAGAGATACTGAGCGTGAAGCCGAGGCTCAATAGACCCATCGAACCAAGTACGATCCAGGGCGGATCCTAACACCCTTGTCATATAGGAATTTTTTAAATTTAAGATACATGCTGTGAAAATTCGGAATTTGGGTCGGAAAGAATAGCCACTGTAACATCTACTCTGGATCCTTACATTTTGAAGATAATTGATTCAAGGCAACATGTTGAAACTTGTGAGGAAGTATCTGAGACTTTGGAGCCACCCTGTAGATCATTCAAGTGGATCGTCGTGTGGTGTGTGTTAGTTTTTGTCAAGATATAGACAACAACGAAAGCAAATACACGAAGGTTCCCTTAAAACAGGGTAGCCAACCTTTTGTTTTGTTTGGGGGGCTAACTTACATTTCAAGAATCACTGGCGGTCTACTTGTATTAGAACTAACAACTAGAACCTAAAAAAGGAAGCAGTACCATGCCAATACCACAAAATTGACATTGATTATTTTCTTTATTTATTTATTTACTTACTTATTTATTAAATAAGTTTTGGCTTTAGTACTGTGGGCCTGGCACCTGTTTTAGTTGATACTGGGAAGTCTTTTGTTTCTTCATACCTGGTTCACTCATGACTTGGCGGCTTGTAGCACGACTAACAAACTGCCGACAGCAGCCTCACAGTGAGTTGACAGTCTTACGATCGCAAATTTTCGACAAACGTCACAGCGTTCCACAGGGTTGCGAATCACTGCCTACGGGCCCAGTATTTTGTGCAAACAATGTTGCGTCTAACAATGTAATCAAACCTGCCTTTTCGCTAACAACAATGTAGTGTAGGAGAAGAAAGCTTTCGATCGCCCATTGTTCAGTAGTTCAATAACGAATTGTTTTTACGCTTAATTATTATGTGATTCAACAAGGAAAGAAATTAACTGTTACAACAAAGCTCTTTTTCTGATACTACAGTTGAAAATACAGAGAGGTAAGTCATTAAATATTTTGTGACT
The DNA here is from genome assembly GCF_977018435.1 of Lepisma saccharinum. Classification (NCBI taxonomy): domain Eukaryota; kingdom Metazoa; phylum Arthropoda; class Insecta; order Zygentoma; family Lepismatidae; genus Lepisma; species Lepisma saccharinum. The sequence continues at coordinate 93,563,919 of NC_139231.1, read as the reverse complement.
ATGCATAATAAAATCCGTATAATATGACACAGCACCGCGGGCTACGCCTTGCGGCTTGCCGGTCGGTTTTTTTTTAAGAAGATAAATTTGAGAAGTCACTGCACACGTAGGCCTTACAGCAGGAAGGTACAGGTGTATAACGAGATTTCTTAGTCTCGTTTTTGTAACGATCTGGATAACAGTACATTCCCTATGCTTGGTGCATATTCAATCTTTCTCTTCATGTATTAACGACCTTCCTATATGACAAAAACCCTTTTATTTGGGGGTGGGGGGGTGATTTCGAGAGTAAAAGCTCTCATAATAAACTCCTAATTTGGTCTCGCCTATAGCTATTTATAAGTAATTCTAGCAATTGTAAACACTGTCACCTTGAAATGAATCTGCAAGTTGATCAGCATTCTTTCTCTTTTTTCATCCCATATCCTCTCCTCTCCTCTCTACGCTTCTCTTCCCTTCTCTATCTCTTCTCTACTTTCTTCTTAACGTTTTCAAAACAACAAACGAAGGCGGAAAATATCTTTGAGGCTCAAGGTCTGCAAAGCGACTTTCCATTGGATGACGTAGTTTTCTGGCTTTCAAGACGGGAGTCCACTACTGTTCCAAGTAGCTCCCACCGATATTTGAACCAGGGGAAAATAATATCCAAAATAGATAAAGAGTCCAGAAAACTTAGAAGTGTGGGAAAAAATGTTTTGGTTCAATAACTAAGTTGTGGGTTCAAGTTCTGCCATCTGACCTGGTGATAATCGATTCAATAACTTTTACCGTACGTGAAGTAAGGCCACAAAGTAACACAAAGAATTCAGAAAAGAAGAGAGACTTAGCTTTCAGTCCAAAGTGTCTGATCTTTCAATTCTTCCGATATAATTCATCATTTTATCCTGTTTGGAAAACCACCTCCTTGACAGGCCAGCCGGCGACCAACCAGCCACACATTCTCCCTCAACTCTATCGAGCCAGGCAACGGCCGAAGTTGATTGAAACTCTGCTGAAAGCGAGGAAGGGTCGCTTTAATACTTCATGAAGTTCTCCGATCAAAAAGCTCCCGTCGCGTCACGAAATGTCACGAAGTTTGGCTATCCCCACCAGGTGAATTATTTTTTACTTCAAGAGTGAACTCGCAAAGGACTCGTCCAAGTGTAACATGTGCAGTTAACCAGCTTCATCGGAGGGTGATACTTTGGGGTCGTCTTTATCCGAGAACAAATTAGTGAATGCAACAATCAACATGAGATTAAGGAGCATGAGTCCAAGACAATTGAAAATCGAAAGTTTCATTTTTCGAGATGAGAGCGAGACCGGACCCTTCGAGATTTGTCGAGACGAAATCGAGACACAGGGCCTCTGAAAAATTAATGCGAGACCGAGACTTGTTATTCTACAGAAAAATTACCTAATCCAAATTAACTTTACTGCATCACTCCTTCAGACATACCAAGCGGATATCTACCTAATTATTTATAGATAAGTCATATAATTATGTTGTTTATGGTAATTGCAGAGTCCGTCCGATAGTGCCGATTGCAAATATGTGCTCCATGCTTGCAACATTCCTCGTACAATTCCGTGTTCGGTGGGTTTGTAACGAGCCGTCAAACAGGAAAACCGGTATTAAGAAAATGTTTGCCTTGATGACCTCCACACTCTGTGAAAGTTTATGCGGCGACACGCTGTATATACGTACAGTAAAACTTTTCAATAACGGATAGGCCTGGGGGAAAATAAATGTCCGTTATTAAGAGGTGTCCGCTACTCAGAAAAAAAAGTGTAGGATGTTACACAATAGGATAAGCATATTACAGTACGTACTTTACGAACATAATGGTTTTTTTTTACATTTAAGGAACAAAATACTGTATTACATACGGTGAATTTAAATTTCCTAAAGTTTGCGTTTCTGCGACATCGTAGCAAAAGTGACACACACTTCTCCAGATTACCACAAAGAATACTGTCTACTGTCTGCAATTTTAAAAAGAAATACGTTTGGTGTAACATGAAACAATGCCCGCTAGTTCGAAATACTGGCCATTGTTGTGTCGAATTTCAGGAAGTGCTACCGTTTTCTTTCAGGCTGTCCGTTATTGACAAGTAATATTTATTTATTTATTTAATTATAGTTTCAGATACAGTACTTAAAGACCATTTTATACTGAAACTGTAGCAACAAGAAGAAAATAAAAACAATAATAAAAATAAAAATAATAACAACAATAAAAAGACAATACAAGATGGCAGACGAAAAAAAGAAATTGTTACACGTACATTCTTAGTGTTCTGACAAGAAAATATCGGTATTTACAGGCAGGTTATTATATAAGTGGGGGAGCCTATAGTAAAGAGACCGCTGTAGGAGAGAGAGCCTTGTAGCAGGAATGTGAAAGAGCTTTAAGTTGCGGGTTGGCCGTGAGGGTACTCGTAGATGAAATTGGTTGACAAGGAATTCGGTTTTAATTTTGCCATTAATGATTATATGCAAAAATTTCATGTCTGCTAGTTCTTGACGAGTGTGTGGTGACTGGATCTTCAAAATAGACATAATATCTGTTTTATGGAGGTGTCTGAGAGAAGGAATTCTATGGCGAGCAATGGCGAGGAAAAAGCTGAGGACAGAATCAATCCTGGAAAGATTAGTTTTGGAAGCCATAGTCCAGATGGGGGAGCAGTATTCAAGAATGGGAGAGATGAAGGATTTGAAAAATATGCTAATGGCTGATTGGTTTTGGATTTCAGGGAACCTGTGCAGAATACCAAGGAGACGCATGGCTCGTTTAGTAGTATATGTAATGTGATCATTGAAGTTTAGCTTTTCATCGATGATAACACCAAGATCTTTTTGAGAGGAAACATTTTTGATGGGACAGTTTTCGAGAGTATAAAGAGAGATCAGTTTGTTCCTTTTTAAGGAAATGGTGAGGCAGGAGCATTTCTGAGGGTTCAATTCAAGTTTCCACTGGCGACACCACACAAGTAGTTAGTTCTGTAAGAGCTTGTTGTAGGATTAGTGAATCGCGTTCCGATGAAATTTGATTGATTGATTGAGTTGGTGTTTTACGTCCACTTTATGCACAGTAAGCCTAATCGGGACTGGACCTACAGTTTAAAGTGGGATCCGAACCACTATGTGCCTCCACCGAGTATCGAACCCGTGACCCCTTGCGATGAAATTTCTTTGAAGAGTTTACAGTCATCGGCAAAGAGAAGTACATTTATGGGAAGAGACGACAGTCTGTCTGGCAGATCATCCATATAAAGAAGGAACAAAAGCGGGCCTAAGACACTCCCCTGGGGGACACCGGACAGGACGGGTAGAAAGCTGGAAGAGGAGCCAGGGAGGATAACACGCTGCTCTCGTGCATGCAGATAGTATGTTAGCAAAGATAGAAGTTTACCATGGATGTGAAATCTGGATTGTAATTTATGAAGAAGGAGATTATGGTTAATTTTATGGAAAGCTTTTGAAATATCCAAATATATAACATCAAGCTGAGAATTGTTTGAGATAGACTGGGTAGCATGAGAAAGTAATACCGATAGATTGGTCAAGCAAGAACTGCCTGGAAGAAAACCATGTTGCTATTAAACCCCATGTATTTCTGCCAGGTAATTTAAAAATGTCCGTAATTTAGAGGTGTCCGTTAGGAGAAGTTTTACTGTATTTCGAGATAAGATCAAAATGACACGGAATTTTCTCCTTCGAGATTTAAGACGAGAACGAGACATGCATTTACAAATCGAGACGAGATCTAGTATGTTTGCCCGCAGGAATTTTTTCCAGGGAGGCAAGTGAGAATTTTTTTCCCAGGGTGAACAAACAATTCATTCCTCCCGCAAAACACTACTTAAGTTTGAAGTTACCAGCGATCTGAACCAGTCGTAATTTTATTCATCAGTCCTTTTGACATACACTCTCCAGTGGGCCACGGTCCCCCTACTGTCTCCGGACGCTTATGATGCAACGCAAAGTGCATTTTCAACTCCAGATGAGATCCAAATCACGTCTCGTCTCAATACAATCCGTATTTTTTTTGACCAGTGGCGAGCCTATGATTTTCGTAAGAGTGGGGGGGGGTACGTATACGTTTTTTTATTAGTCAGCATTCATTTTGCCATCCATCTTTTCTGCCTTTGACGTTCTTTTTTTTTAGGAACACTAGGCCAAGTGGGGGGGGGGGGGTTATGACCCCCACCAACCCACCCACCCCCTTTAGGCACGCTTCCGTCTGGGACACAAGGAATAACATTAAAAACCTGGATTTAAATGTTCCCTTCTCTTATCATTAAATATTTTTTTTTTTTAATGTTTGGAAGTTGTCAGGCTTAAATGTTTGTCAGTGTATTGAACACAAATTGATTGGTTCTACGAAGCTAGAGGACTTGACTACGAATCCAGACCAAAGCATTCTTGTAGTTGATCTCCATCCAGTTTCACCAAAAATTCAAAATTGAACAGCCAAAAAGACGTAAACAAACATTAAAGAATCGTTATTCCTGCATTCACGAGAAACAAAAGCGCATACACATTTTCCGTCGTATATATGAGATTCAAGAAGTTCATAGTCGCCAAAAATAGCGATTAGCTAGATTCAGGCGCATTTTGCTACTCTCACCGCCGATTTCCAGCATTGTCTCGTACGTACATCTCTTTTCTGCATCTTAAAGGTAATCCCGACAACGAGGATGATTAATTATTAATGTAATCGATAAAGGAACAAACAAAAAACATCCACGCCGAGGCTGAGACTGGAACCCAGAACAGTTAGAACCCATGATCAAAATATATATAACATCTGTTACCTTCCAAGTCTAAATATATTGGAAGAAAATGATTAATTCCTACATTGTATTGTTGTGGAATTATCGTTTCTGCTGAAACAGCAGGGCAGACTGAGCAGAGCTCAAACAATGCATGATATGTGCTTGTCACACCAGCTGGCGTGGAAATCGTTCTCGTGGTGCACAATGGCGCATGTGTTTTGAGAGTTGTTTTCTCTCTCTGCAGCGTAACCCATTTTCGCAACAGGAACATCCGGTATTCTACGTGGCGAGTAGAGGAGAGGGAGGAGCGATAGCGAAGGCAGGGGAAGATATGCAAGCACAAATAGAGAGGCAGGCAGGGAATGAGGAAGAGGCAGAGAAGAGGCGGGAAAAGAACCATAGAGATAGAGAAAGAAAGAGAAGGTGAATGTAGAGAAACGTTGAGAGAGAGAAAAAGGAGCAGAGAGAGAGAGAGAATTAGGAGAACCAGGAAGTGAGAAAGATAGAGAAAAGTGAATGCAATGATTTAGAGAGAGAGAGAGAGAGAAAGGCATGAGGAGAAGCAGGAAGTGAGAATGAGAGAGAAAGGTGGAGCTTGTGAGAGAGAGAGAGAAGAAAAGAGAGAATAATGAGGCTAGAGTAGTAGAGGCAATAAAGCAATGAGGGATTGAGAAAGATAGAAAAATAAGGGGAAAATCAGAAAAGAAAGGGAGAGTATGAAAGAAATTAAAGATAGCCAGAGAGTGAGTGAAAGAGATGAAAGAGCAGAGTATGAAGAAGGGGAGAGAAAAAGGGTGAAAGAGAAGTAGTGAAAGAGAAAGAATCGCTGAGAGAAAAAGAGAGAGAGAAATAAGGAAGATCCAGAGAAAAGCGAGAGAGTGATAGAAATGGAGAGAAAGAGAACGGGAGTGAATTAAGAGAGCGATGGATAGAACAGAGAGTGAAGGAGAGAGAGTGGAAGAGATATAATGACAGAGAGAGAGATAGAGAGAGAGAGAGAGAGAATCGGTGATCAAGAAAATGAAAGAGAGAGAACAGTTGAAAGAGAGTTACAAAGAGGAAAAAGAAAAATGTAGGAAAGGAGAGAGATAGAGTGAAAGGAGAAAAGGGAAACAGGACAGTGTCAAGGAAAGAGAAGCAGGGAGAGCGACATAGCAAGTGAGAGGAAGGGTGTCAGAAAGGGAGGAAAAGATAGAGGGAAAAGAGAGATGGAGAGGGAATGTTGCCTACCCCGCCGGGAGACGAAGCTTTTGTTAAGTGTTCCGTGTTGCTGATTGCTGCTTCAGGCGCCATATGTGTAATTTACTCCACATGTCAGTGTTTAGGTTGAACGAACCCGTCAGGGAGAGCAAGGACATATGCAAATGCTGCGCTACACATGCTGCGGGGGGGGGGGGGGGGGAGAGGGGAGAAGACTGACGTAGAGGCTTTCGGAGTCAATTTTGCTCTATCCTTCTCCGCAGTGCAAAACTCTTGCATGTGGACGATTTGTATTTTCCCCCTATGGTTAAAGATTCAATTTTACAAAGTTTTTATCCGGTCTTTACACATGTATTTTAAGTGAAACTGAAACAAGTTTGCAGTCGAATCTGAAGCACTGAAATGGAATTTTGAATTTTTGTTTTTTTGTTTTTGGAATTTTTGGTATATTGGTTATTTCTAAGTACTTTTCTGGCTGTTGTTTTATTATTATAATCATTTGAAGTTTCTTAAGAACAATAAAGAGCAGCCGGGTCTGGATTTTGCTTTTGGAAATACAGATTATATCTTTAAGTAGTCTAGAGCAATGGTTCTCAACCTTCGTGAGCTCGCGGCCCGGTAAATTCGTTTTTTTAAAAAGTCGATGCCCTTATCCCAATAATTTTACTGCTAATAGTTTTATATTTTTTATAGACATTAATTAATATGTACCTTTGAAATTTAATATTAATAAATAAATTATTGCATAGTCATAGAGAGTATTAGTTCAATATGATTAGGCTGCACGGGCGAAAGTTCTCTCTTGGTGGCTTTGAATTCTCACCAGATTGGCGAGAATGGATCTTTCTCACTGGTCAAGCCCGAACTCTTCCCACTAGTTACTCCTTTTCTATTTGTAAAGAAATCAAGTGTAGATTTTAATTTCTAAAGTAATTTTCTGGAGCATTTTATAAATAATTTTATTTTTGAGAATTTTTAGGTCGTCATGTGCCGAGCTCTGGTAATATTACAGCCTAATTCTCTCACTTTGGGCATAAATTATATTTTAAACCAACAGAAGGTGAAATCTACAATATTGGGCAAAATTTACGATTTTAAACCAGCAGAAGATTTCATCCACAATGTTGGGCATAAATTATATTTTAAACCAGCACAAGATTTTGTCCACAATGTTTGGTTTACGAAGTCCTAATGCTTTTTTCGAACACGGAAACTAATGCAGACACGAAATGATAGCATGATTTTTCTTTTTTACACAGGAGTCAAGAGTTCTTCATGTGTGGTCATAGTGAGAACTGATCGGACTTGAAAATCGGGGGTAAACGTTTCGTAGGAAAAGTCTTCCAGTTATATCTCACGATGGCATGTTCACGTATTACACGATAAGCATGATCTGCAACCCCTGGCGGGCATATCCAACGGTTCACCAATCTTCAGCAACTGAAAGAGATATTGATGCATGTCAAGTAATGCCACTGCGCTGTTGATGTGACAACAATTCAGTACATTTAGCAATTGTATGCAAATGATTTTGAAACCAAACCAAATCGCGACGATGAGGATGAGTGATAATATGATGGAATTGATAAATGCACGCTCAAAGAGAACACCCATGCCTAGGTCGGGATTCGAACCCAGGACCTCTGGGGTCATAGAGCTCTGCGCTAACCATTCCGCCAAGGAGGTCGGCAGAGGGTTAAAGACAGAGAGAGAGAGAGAGAGAGAGAGAGAGAGAGAGAGAGAGAGAGTGAGAGAGATAGAGAGAGAGAGAGAGAAAGAGAAAGATACAGATAGAGGAAAGGAGAACGAAATAGAAAGGATGAAGGAAAAATAAGGCGAAGAAAGAAAGAAAAGAGTATGGAGAAACAGGGAAAGAATAAAGAAATAGATAAACAGCTAAATGGCCTTGTTGTATGACAAAGTAGCATCACAGATAAACGTATTATACGATTATCTGTGGTAGCACTAACGGTAGTGCGTTACTATTGGAAGCGAAGTAATGGCAAATTTAACACCTTACTATCTCGGGTAACTTACCTAACTTCGTAGACAAACAAGGTAAAATAACGGAAGTCGCAGAACTCGGACAATAAACAATGACATGTAATCTACATTCATAGTCGCTTCATGGCTATGAGGATTTCGTACCTAGATCTTTTCCTGCATGTTCTTGAAACTCATGTGCAATCGATTTTTGATAATTTTTGTTTATTTAGCGTTACTTTTCTGCCACTTTTGGCTATTGGCGACGATGAAAATGAGTGATGATATGATGGAAGTGATGAAGACATAGAACACAGACACAGACACAGAACACCCATGCCCAGGTCGTGATTCGAACCCGGAATCCGTGGCATCGTAACGCGCTGTGTCACGCGCAAGCAATTGCCGTTGAATAGAGCTCTGTGCAAGTAAGAAATTGCCTTCTTTCCCCTCTGGCTAGATTTAATCGCCATTTTTTTGTTTCTGAGAAGTGTACCAGTAGCTCTAGTGCCCTGAGGCACTCATACGGGGAATTCACTCCGCTTCCGTCAAAGCCACAGAGGGAGAAGGTCTAACGACCCGTAACGCTCTTCCACCACTTCTTTGCTTTTTGTCGCTTCTCCTCCGCACATCTTTCGTCGCTTTAAAAGCAAGCGTCTGCTGAACAAGACACGGTTTGTTTTAACGCATTATCCGTGCGAGATATTCACAGGCATGTGGGAGGCCACCCACGAACCTCCGTTCCACATATCCTCTCAAAGGATGAGCAAATATAGGTCCGATGTAATATAATCCCTCCATTGTAAGGCAAGAAATGCTTTTCTGGGCCCCTCCGAGCAGCAGTAACCTTTGGGGGTTATCTGTGTGGCAAATTAGAATTAAATGAGGGTGCCCTTTTTTATAGGGGGCTGGCAATGGATCAAATCTGTCATGCCCTGAACTGTGATTTAATTTGATTTGTGATACGGTGTTCCTCTGAATATGTGGTTTGTTGCTTCAGGAGTATATGTTGACTGCGCAATCAATCATCGTCCCGCTGTGATGGCTGGGTATAATGTTCGCTCAGGATTTTGCCTTATATGCAAGGCTCAGACGTTATGCGCAGAAGAAAATATATTGGAATTGCTTCAAAGATGTATCATTGAGCTTTGGTACAGTTCACACCGGCATGCTTGGGAGTCGCCAGAGATTTTCCGGGAAGGGGTGGGGGCAATGATAAAACTTGAATAGTATAAATAATAACAACAATAATAAAAATAGATAAAAATGAAAATATAATTGTTAGTATACAATAATAAATATTATAAACTAATAAAAATAAATCAATTTTATTCCAAATTATCATTATTATTATTATATAAACGTGGAGACTTTACCACTCAATCCAACATATAGCCTACGTGAATATCTAGCACAAGTGTTATTTCATATTTTATTTTTACACATCACGCAGTTAGTTTGCTGAAATTCACAGTCATTGCATGTTGTTATTAACCTTCATTCCTGATTCAAGAAAAGGCTGTAAAAGTTAGGTGGAAATTTTACATAAATTTTATGTAATTTTTTGGAATTCTGTAAAGTGTGGAACCATTTATTTTTTTGGATTAAATGGTAGAATATGGAAATACAGTCTGGTTCCCATATTTTTATTCAATTGTTTCGATCTAATGCAGTTTTTACTTTGGTAATTCTGTTCGTATAGTAACTAAATGAACTATATTTCTGTTATTAACAATTAAATTAACAAGCTTTATGCTTTTTAGTGAAATGAACGATTCAAATTTCCAGGAGGGGGCCCGTCAACCCCCCTCTTCCTATCTCCCGACGCCCACGCGCACCCGGAAGTAGCAGTTATGTACTTACTTCCTGTTTAAGACACCCAGTAACAAATACGTAAAACCATTCACAATGAAGTTGTTGAATTATTATGAGCTGTAGATGTGTAAGACCAATATATGTATTGGAAAAATGGCAAAATAACACGAGCAGTAGCAGATGGGAAAAGGTTTATGGTTTGTTTATATTAACATCCTTCTTTCGGTGGACGAAGAATAGTACCCACGGAGCATATCGCGGTTCCGCACCAATCACATCTTCAACTTGTTCATCATTTTTTGAGTATTCTAAACTGTATTCTCTCAAAATTTGGTTGGAGTGGAAAAGGGCATTTTCATTTCTCTTTTTTGTTACTTAGCGTCGCCCTTCTGTCACTTCTGGCTAATCACGACGATGAAGATGAATGGTGGTGATATGATGAAATTGGTGAAGGTACAGTCAGTGCCCACGCAGGAACTTCGGGCGTGTAAAATTCAACGCCACTTCCACGTAGCAGAACCAGATGGCTGAAGTCTTGTTGCAAAATCTGCTTTGTGGACCCCCGGTCAGTGGAGTTGTGTGTTGTCCTGTGCTTGTCCTTACATGTGTTGAGTGCTCTGCTAGTAGAAAATATATATTTTAGTTGTTGATAAGTAGTCTATGGCAGTATTAGTTTCAGAAATTGATCGATGAAGTTTTAAACATACATATTGCATTTTTCTTGTTAGTGCTCTGTCGTTAATGTTGTTTTAGTTAAAACAGTCGCATTGTGCGACGGGTTCAAATAAACTATGTGACTGCAATTTAAAAAATAAGAAAATCGACAATCCAGTTCCGTCAAATTACTCGAGTTACCAGTGCTCCTTTTTACATTTATGATAAATTCAATACATTAATATTTTAAGTAGAAAGACTCATTTTCTTAAAAAAAAATAAAAGTAAGTAATTTTCTTATAATAAGGTAATTTGCCATTTTTTGATATTAGGTCGTCATCTTCAAAGCCGTACTGACGAGACACAAGAGAACAATTATAACGTAAAACCAATGCCCTACCTGGGATTCGAACTCAGGAAGCACCACAACCGTACAGTTCTCTTTTCTTACCGCATTTTTAGGCGAATTTCCATTTCTTCTCTCGCTAATTAAACCATATTATGCCTTTTATTCCCCACTCCGCCCTTTTCCCTTCCAAAACCCACTGTTGCTTTTATTTTGCGAACTAAAAATTTTATGTTGTCCATAAATCATTGGCGAAAATGCACGCATTTCTTCCCTTTGTTGAAATAGCCTCGTAAAATTTCGTCTACGTAAGCCCTTCTCCCAGGTTTCTGGCTTATACACCCACTTAGAAGACCTTGTGCGCACGTAAAATTTCCACCATGTACAGCCGCACGTGCAAATGTGTGTGTGAGAGCAGTTATATATAATCAACATTACGAAATATAATGTGTTTACGTCACAGGCCTTTAATTCCGCGTGGCTAACGAATGCTTTTTGGCTTTTTTACGATTTTCACGGTTAATTTCGTCCAGCGGAGCCAACATCGAATGTTACTCACATCATGTGGGTCGAGGATAATTGAAAACGAAACACGTTTGGAATGCATAAAATGCGGGGCTAATATATAAGGCATATTAAGGCCAAGAGATGGCGTTTTGCACAATGGTTTCCTTCCGCTACCCGTTGGAACAAAAATAGCATGCGAAAGAGATGCTTCCTGTATTACAATTGGTTAAATTATAAATAAAGTCAAAAGTTTTCGGTTGTACATCTAGGAGATCGGTGTGAGCGAGTCCATACACAGAAATCTAAATGCATCATATCGATTGATGCACCAGAATGCAGCGATTGATGCACTAAAGTGTGTTTTATGCCTTCTTCAAAGAATCAGATTCACATTTCATGCATTTGGATGCATTTTTGTATGCCGTAAAAGAAACACCAAAGTGCATAATTTGATTCAAGTGAGGATATATTTCAGTCGAGATGCACTTCAATGCATCAGTTGATGTTCCTTGATGAACCTTCCTGCATCATCGAAAAATATGCATTATGGTGCATCAGAATGCATCAAGGTGCATCAAAACGTATCAACTGATGCATTGAAGTGCATCTCGACTGTAATAAGTCCACACTTGAATCAAATTATGCACTTTGGTGTTTCTTTTACGGCATACAAAAATGCAAATGTGAATCTGATTCTTTGAAGAAGCCATAAAACACACTTTAGTGCATCAATCGATGCATTCTGGCGCATCAATCAATATGATGCATTTAGTTCTCTGAGTGTAGAATTATGTTTGATTTTTAGCTTTCGGCGTGCACCATACTCTGCTACGTCATATGTATGACGCTCAGTGTAATGCGCTGTAGTCTTCTGCACATGCTTGAAGAGAAGAGTGAGCGCTAAGATAGACTCGCATCGAAACCACACGAAGAAAATGTGCCCTATATATACTTGTAGTACCAAACTCGACGGTACTTTAAAATAGTGGATGCATGTACCTTCTACGCTACAAGTGCATATAAATCAGTTAGGTTGTGGCACAGTGAAGTCTAGTATATTTGAGGCATAGGTTTATTAATACTTTCTTGTCTCATTCTCATCTAAAGGGTTAGTGCTTACTTAAGCTTGATCATTTGTGGTGCCTTCCCGGATAATGGGTCCTATCCGTAAGTGCTTATTTATACTTGGAAATTATACGGTCACCATGACACGCACCTTCTGCCTTTAGGGCTTTTAGTTTAGTCTGGTTATAACCCTTTTATCGGACTTCTCAAAGGCTTCTAAGGGTTAGTAGGACCAAGCCCTTGCGAGGTCTGTGGTGTAGGATTTAATTTTAATTATCACCTATGCAGGTTGAAATGAAAGATCCTTAAAACCTTTCACTCGAAGATTTATTTAAACTGATGATGTTATACAAACACTTTTTCAAACAGACAATTCACCCGGTATAACTTGTAGGCCTAAACCTATTAGATATACCGAAGTTTATAACCCTGGTCTTTTGATGATGCAGGAGAACACCTTATTCAGAGTTGGGTTTGTAGAATATCCGCCAAAATGGAGTACAAGTACACCAGCCAATCCGAAGATTGAAGCAAGATATTCCCCAACGTCCCCTGAACCATCAACCTTTCGGCAACCAGGAGAATGTCCCCTAGACTTACAAAAATCTAGCGCTTTTATATCATATTGTTGTTTACAATTTACCATGGTTATTACATAGTTGTTTAATATTTCTATAGTTTCAACATTTAAGTTAAACAATTCATTACCCATTGTAACATTCACATTTTTAAAGAAAAGATTCCAACATAGATTAATATAATACAGATTGAATAGTTTTTTGCTTGAAATATCATGTGTTGACAGGGGCGACACATAGCGTTCCCCCAGAAGAAAAGAAAATTAAATATAAGTGAACGTTATTTAATTTTGTTTTATAACTTTTCTCCTTTTTGTATATTTTCATTTTTCTTTCACTTCTTCTTCATGATGTGAGGCGATGTTTCATTTGGGATCGTCTTCTTGGACTTCATTCTTCATTTGAATGTAGCTTCTGGAGAAAACAGGAAATGGTTTTACATATTGTTTAACACACTCCTTCGTAAAACTTCTTGACGTCAATTAGCCAGGTCTTCCATCCATTTAGGTCTTCTTCTAGATTCTTCTCTTTTGGAATGGGAGATGGATTTTGTAAATGAAATACAGGTTGTTCTGCACTTATCTTGCAGATTGAAGTATTTACAAGTCTCTGTTTGTCAGAAAATAATGGGCAGTGTAGTTCCTCCTCATCTTCTTGATTCAGCAACCTTGGAGCGAAAGCCTTCTTTCTTACATCTTCCTCGGCGGCGGACCTAATGTCTGAATGCGATTCCCTTTCAGCCATCGATAGTTTAATACACGAAGTCTTACCATTAATTGCTTCAAAACTATCTTCTTGGTCATCTGGAATCAAACTTTCTTCAACGACTTGTCCCTTCACCGTTAAATATAATTTGTTGGCACCTGCATCCAAATTGACTCTATATCTCTTGAAGAAGGGATATCCAAATAACAAATCTGCCTCTAAATTCTTCACTACGTAGACTTGATCTTCAAAAGTGTGCCCTGCAATTTCAAAAAGAATGGTTCGGCATCCTACAATACGAGACCTCTCATGTCCAACAAAATCCTTTAATCTTATTCCTGGACATCTTTGCAGTTTCAAGCCTGGTAATCTCTCTCGGAGCTTTACCCAAACATTATAATTCATGACGGTGCATTCACTTCCTGTATCCAAAGTACATCTTATTTTTAATCCTAAAACTTCTATTAGAATTTCTGGCTTCTTGCTGCAATTCCCAGTTACTTCGAAAACATTAAACAATTTCTCTTCTTTAGAATTTGGACAAGAATTTAGATCCAGATACAAAACATCTAATTTTTCATTGGTAATAAATTTATCTTCTTCGCTCTCACAAACATCAAGATTGTGTCGCGTTGTAGAAGGGAGAGCTTCATCTACAACGACCTCTGGTTTAAATTTGCTCGACTGGTAGAGGGAATATCCCAAGAAGGAGCTTTAATAGCGGAGGGGATTTCCCACACAGGTGCTCTAGGGTTCAAAGCACAGTCTTCTGGAATTTCGTCAGTCTGTATTCCACACTCTTTCTTACTAGACTGGTTCCAGTTTCTTTGATTCTGGTTCTTATTCCAGAATGTCCTTCTATAGGAATCCTTCCTTTGGAATCTTAGATTTCCATTAAACCTTTGGTTTATTGGTGTGGGCCTCTTATCTTCTTCTCCTCCATTCCTCCGGGATAGCTCTAGATTCCTGATTCGAGGTTGAGGATTTCTCCGTTCATCAGTTCGTTGGTGATCGGCCTTCCATCCTTCCATTTGTTCAGACGCTTCGAACTTTCCCAGGAAATTCGTGAGTTGGTCTATGTTGGCGGGATCTCGAGTTAGTACCAGTTGTCGCACTCGTGAAGGTAATTGGCCAATGATTAAGTTCAGCACTTCTGATTGGTTGATGGTTTCCGTCAGATTGCAGTATGCTGCATATACCTCCCAGCAATATTCTTCCAATGATAACCCTGCACCTTTGCTATAATGTTTATTCCTCAGGGTATTCATTTCCCTCTGTTTTGCTTCAGGCGATGCGTATTGCTTCCTAAATGCAGAGCGGAAATGTTCAAAAGTTTTCCATCTTTTTTCGTTTGCCATAAACCAAGCCTTGGCTTTACCCACCATTAGCGAAGGAAGGACTTTTAGTCGATACATCATGGGCATTTTCATTAAATCCATATAAGTATTTATCTCTTCCAGGTACCTCTCAGCAGATACTGAATTTATTTCTCCATTAAATTTGGTAAGGGAATTAACGTCAGACATTCGGAGAATTCGATTGGATGAATAGTTTAAGTAGGAATTATCTTCTACAATTTTTTCCGTAGCGTAGTCTCTAGTTCGTCTCATTCTGCCACTCCTTTTTCGTTTCTTTCTTTGGCATGGTTCAGAATGTTCGGGAGATTCGGAACTGGAAGAATACGAGGAGCAAGAGGTTCTTACACATATCTTCTTTGGCAGAGTTTCCATCTCTTCATTCCTATTCTCCTTGCCTAGTTGTAAGGTTTCCAACTTTGAGGTTAACGTTTTTATAATTTCAACTTGTTGTGTTTGGGCCTCTTTTGTCACTCTTATTTCACCCTCCAAATTTACGGACATTTCCTTCAGCTCGGTTAGTAAACCGCAGTTTACATTATCCTTTACCTCTCGATTCTTTATCTCTTGGTTCAAACTTTCTTGTAGCTGTTCATAACGGTCATCATCTATCTGCCGATCTTCTCTCCTTCTTTCCACTAGTTCTTCATATTTTTCGTCTCTCTCCTTTCTGATTTCAGCTATTGCTTCGGATATTTCTTTTCCTAAATTTATTTTAAAATCTTCAAACATTTTCTTACTCATTTCTCGTTCCCTTTCTCTTTCTGCTTTCTGTTCAGCATCTCTTTCACCCAAGGTTTCAATCAAACGTGCGAACTTTTGGTCACTCATTTCTCGTTCTCTTTCTCTTTCTGCTTTCTGTTCAGCATCTCTTTCACCCAAGGTTTCAACCAAACGTGCGAACTTTTGGTCACTCATTTCTCGTTCTCTTTCTCTTTCTGCTTTCTGTTCAGCATCTCTTTCACCCAAGGTTTCAACCAAACGTGCGAACTTTTGGTCATTTTCTTCCTTGTCCTTTAATCTTCGCTCTTTTTCTTCTTCCTTTTCTTTTAATCTTTGCTCTTTTTCTTCTTCCCTTTCTTTTAATCTTTGCTCTTTTTCTGCATCTTTCTCTTTCTTGAAATCAGTCATAAAGGAGATCATCATTTCCCTCCAACTATCATCTGTTGGGGTTGGCGTAACTTGTTTTTCCACACACTGTCTACACTTAACGTCTACCTCCGCTGCTACGTCAGATCCTGGGGTTTTATGTGCGCAACTTTCATGAACGTATCTGTTGCAGCCGGAGCATGGTAATAAGGTTTCCTCCTTCTTTTCTTCATTCGTACAGCAAACAAGCCTCTCCTTTAGCTGTCTGGTCAAAGGTCTCTGGGAACCTATCATCTTTGCTTCTTCTGTTTCTGAAATAGGCTTCTTCTTCTGTTTCTGGAACAGGCTTCTTCTGTTTCTGGAACAGGCTTCTTCTTCTGTTTCTGGAACAGGCTTCTTCTTCTGTTTCTGGAACAGGCTTCTTCTTCTTCTGCTGGGCCACGAAGATTCACAGGTGGTTGCTTCGATGGTCCTGGACACGGTCGCCAAAAATCACTGACACGCACCTTCTGCCTTTAGGGCTTTTAGTTTAGTCTGGTTATAACCCTTTTATCGGACTTCTCAAAGGCTTCTAAGGGTTAGTAGGACCAAGCCCTTGCGAGGTCTGTGGTGTAGGATTTAATTTTAATTATCACCTATGCAGGTTGAAATGAAAGATCCTTAAAACCTTTCACTCGAAGATTTATTTAAACTGATGATGTTATACAAACACTTTTTCAAACAGACAATTCACCCGGTATAACTTGTAGGCCTAAACCTATTAGATATACCGAAGTTTATAACCCTGGTCTTTTGATGATGCAGGAGAACACCTTATTCAGAGTTGGGTTTGTAGAATATTCGCCAAAATGGAGTACAAGTACACCAGCCAATCCGAAGATTGAAGCAAGATATTCCCCAACGTCCCCTGAACCATCAACCTTTCGGCAACCAGGAGAATGTCCCCTAGACTTACAAAAATCTAGCGCTTTTATATCATATTGTTGTTTACAATTTACCATGGTTATTACATAGTTGTTTAATATTTCTATAGTTTCAACATTTAAGTTAAACAATTCATTACCCATTGTAACATTCACATTTTTAAAGAAAAGATTCCAACATAGATTAATATAATACAGATTGAATAGTTTTTTGCTTGAAATATCATGTGTTGACAGGGGCGACACAACCAACAGACCCAAGCTATCTCAAGATTACGGACAACTTGCAAAGTGCACGTTCAATACCTTCTTTCGAAGCTACAGTATGCCCATTTAAGGTTAGATGGACAGATACACAGGTAGGAATAATACTAAGCTGTATCTAGTTTTAAAATATAGGCCATATCCAAACCATGTCAAATGCGGAATTAATTCATTGTAGTTTCCATGTCACGATAAACCAGAGGATAGAAAGTCATCGTCAAAATTATATAAATACCTACTTTCATAGGGTAATGGCCACAATGAATATTCACGATGAAATGGTGAAATAAATGAGAGAACAAACAGAACGTTAAACGCTATATTAACCACGCAGCTAATAGCATTTCATACGTGGAATGCTTGTTTATAAATAACCAGTAACTGAAACGTATTTCATTAAATGGGAAAATCAATATCACTCTTATAAAGTTCACAGGAATATGTAGTTAATGTAGATTGTGTAATGGTTAGTGTTTTTCTAGACTTTTGACTCAGTGTTACATAGATGCCTTATGCTCGGTCTCTTTACCATAACTCTCGTCTAGAGGATTATCCTTTATAGACGTTTCGATATCAATACCTTTACCGTTTGTGGTTTAAGTGGTTTGCGATTACCTGGAGGAAAATTGGCCGGTTCAGTTTCTTCACACGCACCAAGAAACAGGTAGCAACACATTTCTGCAACTTCATTGTATGCCTGCCTATAAATGACAAAACAATATTTCAAGGTCATGTAATAAAAAAATAGCGTTTCACAAATGTTCGCCTTGGTGACTCTCATCTTGCCTGCGATAGTTCTGGGCTCGAATTCGGGCTAGTATGAATATTCATTACTTTATTTTATCTTCTCATCATTCCTTCATCGTTATGATTAATTTAAAGAAGCAGAAAAGCTGCGTTAAATAAGCAAAAATACACACAGAAAAATGTTTGTTTGGATTAACCAAAAAAATGGTATTGGTGAACAAATCGTTTGTTTAAATAGGCATCAACCAAACAATTGTTCACCAGTACCAAAAGATTTGGTCAAGTTCTATTTGTTTGTCGTAAACAATTTTTTGGTTACCAAAACCAAATATTATTTTGGTAAATCTAACAAAATGTAGTCCATTTGTTTAGGCAAACCAAATAATTTATTCATAATTACTTATGTTACAATCTGGTTAATTTTAGCTAGGATGGACAGTTTGTAGAAACTAACTGATCTCAAAATACACATTCAGAATAGAAAGTTCACGTGAACTAACCGTTTTTGAAGCGTGTTTGTTTTTCTGCGAGATAATCATCATCATTCTGCATTGGTGGGAGGTGGTGTAAGTACCGTCCCGTAAGACTCTGCTTTTCTTGGGTGTAGAAGTGCTATTTAGAAGTAGAGAAATAGATAAATTTTTGATCAGTTGGGTTGAACTGTTTTCCGCTGCAACTGCGACAGCGGGGGGTTTCTAGTGTGGGGGCTTACCTTCTACTTATATAGTCCAGAATCAAAAACGTTGCTCATGGGAGATTAATTTTATTCACTGTAGTACATTTTCTACTTTAATTTATAGCTTTGATGTTCATATATCTTTCGAGGAGTGTTAAAGCACAATTTTTCACTATCAAACGTACCATTATTTGCTGTACAAAAACTTATTTTTCTTGTACACATTTTGACAGAACCATCTTGCGGCCAATGTAGGAAACTCAGTATAAAGTAAGTATATTCTGAGCTTTTTTTTTTTTTTTTTTTTTTTTTTTTTTTTTTTTTCAGAATATTAGGTTAAACAGCAACATAAAGACTCGCTTCGAGTAATTATCTATCTACATGAGTTTCAATTTTCGACAAAGGATTTTCATACTACACTCGACGAAACTGGACAATCGTTGTTTCAAATTCGAAAGCACGCTCACGCACATATAGTAAATTTAACCCAACGTTTTGTTTCTCTTTACTTACATATGTATCATTTTGTTTACGAGTACCAAATTTCGTCTGACCAAATTTTTTGGTATTCTTAAACAAAATTATTTAGTAATTACAAGCAACATTTGGTTATCGGAAACAAAAAGCATAACCAAACAGCTCAACCAAACTTTTTTGGTAATTCCAAACAAACCAGCTTTTTCTGTGCACTACACGCAAATGTACAAATATATAAATGTCAAAATATTGATATTTGCTTCCTAACTAAAAATTTTTGATTGATAATACTGTTTTTTCGCATTGTGATAACACGTTGATTCAAAATGGCAGTTTTGAGCAGACGATCAAAAATTTGTAGACCAGTAATCTTTCGAGTTTAATGGCAGTATAATTCCAAAAATGTATTAAATTGTACTTACGCTCTTCTACCTTCACGACGCAAAATATATGTTTTCTTCTCTGTTAGGAAATATCATGTGGCACGACTCAAAGGCCCTCCTCAACGCTGAAGAAAATAGAATAGTAATTTATAAATTCCATATCTTACGTGTGAGCATACACCTCTATTAAGCAAAACGTTATGAGCATAAATAAACTTGATACACAGCTCTTATTTATACTGCGCGACTGCCATTATCAAGTTGTTCATGTTCCCTTTGGGTCTACTACAGCACCCTACTCGTTGCAGCGGAAGAGGAAAGAAACTCAGCCTCCCCTTTCGAGGGAAGCAAAGTAGCTAGGAACCACTTGCTATTTAAAGTCCCCAGAGTGTCGTATGAAGATAATTCTTACCGTCTTCCTACCCAGCGTTCCTGCTTGCATTTCTACATGTTCGCCACAGTTTCTTGAGTCTGTGATGGAAGATGGGGTATTTTAACCTGGCGAAGTTAATTACTTGGAGATGTATCTCTGCGAAATTTCTTGTCGCGGAAGCTTTACTTTGGGTGTTTTCTTTTCCCACGCGGATTTTCAGAAAGTACAGGAACTTCTAAAAACCTCTGTTCCTTCTGTGAACCTAACTTTCCCTCAATGTAATTGCCGAGTAAAGATGTTCATCTTTCTTTCACGTGCTCCTTTCCGACAGCTTCTGCGTGTTACTCTGCACGTCAGATCAAAGGGAAGCGAAGTATATACATATCTCTTTACGTGTACCGTTACGTTACAAACAGTTTATTTCTCGTCACTAACATCCTTCATGTACATTATTAATAGGATCATTTTATTACTGAAGTTTCTCTTGGTGCGGAATGACATATTTGTCACCGCTGACAAATTTTCCAGTGATTCATTTTCCTTGTTCTATCTCCTTGGCCTTCAATATTAGTACTAACAAATGAAATTAATATTTTTATAATAGTTTTACATTATACATTTTCCTCAAACTGCATGTATATTTTTAATACGTGTCGTTTCATATTTTGTTTTATTAGCTCCCTCGTATCTTTTCCTCCCTACTCAATACTCTTAATTATCAATGTTCTTTTACTACTACTATTATGTACCTTCTTTCGTCCGTTCTACGCACTGTCTCTGTTCCTGGTTTACATATTTCCAAGTGCCCTTACATTCATTCTCTTTAAAATATGCCTTTTAACTTGAATTTTATAATCGTACGCCTACGTCTATATTTTATATTATCTCTGGGATCCGTACTCTTTTCACTTTCTTTCTTTGACTTAATTGGGACTGGACCTACAGTTTAAAGTGGGATCCGACCCACTATGTATCGAACCCGGAACTCTCCATCTTTCTCGTACTTGTGTACATTCCTAATCGTCCGTGTTATTATGTACTATTTTTATTACTTACTTTTCTTCTCATAATCATTCGACATCTACATCTACATTTGCATTCTACAATCTTCTTCTGTACATTATTCATACACTACCGTGTTTATCTTATTATAGTCCAGGTTTGCTCATCCCGTCTTATTTGTAGACAGCCGCTTTCGTATCCCGCGTGGACTGCGGAGCGAGCAGCAGTACTGTAGCGTTGTAAGAGGGACGGAAAAGAGGAAGTCAGGGAGGCTTCGTCGGTCGTGGAAAAATATATCGTCATTTGATTCCTGAGTAATGGTGCACTGGTGATTCAGTGAAGTGGAAGATATCTCTCATCGCACCTGGCTCCTGCTCTTACGGACTTGCACGTGGGAGAGCAGGCGTGATGCTCTTACCGCACGGAGCACTCGCTGGCATCCAGAAATGCAAGCGTGTTGCTCAAGTCATTGTAACGAGGAAGATGACAGCAGAAGATTGGAGAACCTATTTGAAGGATCGAAGAAGCATCATTCTGCCATTTATCTAAGATGTAAGATGATGCATGCCAGCCTCCGTGGCAGAGTGCTTAGCACATCGCGCTACGACGCCAGGGGTCCCAGGTTCGAATCCCGGCCTGGAAATGGGTGTTTGTGAGTGCCCATTCATCAATTTCATCACATCATCACTCATCCCAATCTTCTCGATTTGCAAAAAGTGGCAGAAAAGCGAAGCGAAGCAAACCAAATCAATCAATCCAAGCAGGAGGAGGCATAGTAAAGCAATATGAGTCAAGGTAGCCGGTAGAAGATGGGTAGTTCTTTCCATCGAGTCAGGACTGAATATTCCGGATTCGATTTCAGCTCTGGACATTGACAAACTTCAGTTAACCCTCATAGACAAAAAGGCAAACAGCAACGCAAAATGGCAACAACCATTGAACCAAAACCTACAGCAGAAGAAATCAGAGGTTCTGGCTGCTTTTGTCCTCGTCCTGTACAAATCCTCCATTGTTTACATTTCCATCATTGTTTCTCAAAAGGGAGAACAATCTTGTCGATAAGGAGGGCTTAATAAAATACAACGCATTATTCTGAGGAACGGCGCAGTTTCTGATATGGATTTCCTTGTGTAGACCTTTCTCTCTGCGCTGTCAATATATTCTTCCGTCCCAAAGCTCGTTGCCTCTTAATAATTCATGAATCTATCAATAATTTAGCAATGCCTTGTAGATAGTCTTCAATGTGTATGTCATTAGCAACAGGTTGAAATTGTCGAGGAGAGTTATCGGAATATTGCTTGCTTGCGTCCCCCCTCCCCTCTTGTGGAGTGTCTTCTTTGTTCAGCTGATGTCTTGAGTTCTTTTATGTCTCCATGCAGTGTGTCTTTTCTTTCATGTATACACATCCTTAGGTCGATTGGAGGTGAATATATAACTAACTTATGACGGCTCGTCATAACACCTCTATGAAAAAATATAAATATGCTGACCAAGGCAGTAATTTATTTTATTAAAAACATAAACTAAACGTAACGTAACACCTCTAGGTTAGAGGCCATAATTTTCATGCATATTACTAGACGAACTGTAACAAAAACGCTTGGGATAATAGAATAATGTATAGGAAAATTAAGATTTAATCCTGAAGTGTCTAATTACAACAGGTGGTATTGGTAAGGAAGAGGATAGGTCGAGTTATAGATTAATTTCCTGTTTATGTATAAAAAGAAACCATTCGCAAGTAGATTAACCCTGGCTTACCAGAGGGGGCCGGGCTGTCAGGGCCACCACCTCTATATATATATAACCCTGTGGCCGAGTGGTTAGCACATCGCGCTGCGACGCCAAGGGTCCCGGGTTCGAATCCCGGTCGGGCTTGGTTGTTTGTGAATGTCCATTCATCAATTTCATCATTTCATCACTCATCCCCATCTTCGCAAATTAGCCAAGAGGCACAAAACGCGAAGTAAAATAAACTAAATCAATCAATCAATCTATTCTTTTATTTTTCACCTGTGATATTTTTTATTGAAAAAAATTACATTATTCCCCAGGCTGATCCGAATATTTCAGTATTGTCTTTCTTCATATAAACTCAAAGCTAATGTAAATAGGAGGCAAAATGCACTAGGTGGGCCTATCAGTCGCCATTTTTAAGTGAGTGTTACGCGAGACAATCATTCCAGTGGGAGTGTACAATTGGTTTATAAAGATAGTAATATTTGTAATTATTATAATTAATAGACAATTAACGAATATGCATTAATGAGAAAATATTGTTTTTTGAGAGTTTTAATGAATGGTAAAGTCTGTGTGTGACACTCATGCAATAATTGGTTATTATTTTTATTGCGTAATTTTTGTTATTATTATATTTAATAAGTAACTGCACATGTTTAATCAACAAAGGAAGCAGTGATTCAATAACAATTTTTTTTCTTGAATTTTAAGACAAAGAAAACAAAGTGTGGGCTTGTGAACCCTCTCCCCCCTTGAGGTACGTAAGTTACTCGTACGACACATGGGTATGTTAGGGTTAAAACTATTTAGATCCGAAAAGGAAATCCATATCAATCGGAGGCATTTCAATGCCACTAGCCTACCGATTAACTGTAAACTTGAAATTTTCAGGTTTTATATATACGAAATATAGAATACAAACAAAATATACTGCTGGACAAAAAAAACCGGACACTTGCATTTTTTGTGATAACGCATAAATTCTGATTCGAAGGCTAACTAAATGTTGCAGAAATTGTTGGAAATAAGAAAACCTGAATATATTCAACAGAAAGCAAATTGAAATTTATTGTTAATAAGTTAAATTAGAACATAAACGAAAGTTACAGAAAACTACCAAAAAAAATTAGAAAAAAAATCTTAGCAATATTTTTTTTTAATATTCTTAACTGGTACTGGTGGGGTATATAAGCTGTCTAGTAGCGGGTGTTACATCCCCTGCCATCAATTACAGCTTGTAACCGCCGTGGCATACTTCGAATAAGGTTGGCAATCAATTCTTGGTCCAATTGCTCCCATTCTTCTTGAATAGCACGTCTTAGCTCTTCATTTGTTTCTGGAATTATTGTGCTGTTTCTGATATGTCGTTTCAGTTGATCCCAGACGTGCTCTATTGGATTTAGGTCCGGACTTTGTGGTGGCCATTCTAATCGCGTAATCCCAACTTCGTCCAGGTACTCCGTGACAATTTTCGCAATGTTAGGACGTGCATTGTCATGCATAAAAACAAAATTTGGGCCTATGAATGGTGCATATGGTACAACATGATGTGCCAAACATTCTGTAATATACCTGCAAGCTGCCATGCCCCATTCTCTACAAGAACCAACTCTGTACGTCCTTGTAAAGAGGTACCTCCCCGGACCATGACACCACCGCCTCCAAAGGGTGTTATTTCAACAAAACAACATTGTGCATAACGCTCATTAGGACTTTTATACACATGTTCACGCCTGTGTGATGAACGTAGGTTGAATTTTGACTCATCGGAGAATAAAACCTTTTCCCACTGCTCCACATTCCAATGTAAGCGTTTTGTAGCAAATTCCAGTCTTTGCTTCCGGTGACGTGCTAACAACCTAGGACCTGTAGCCGGCCTCCGAGATGATAAACCACTTTCATTCAGTCTTCTACGAACTGTTCGTGAAGAAACCACAGCTCTATGAACATTTCTCAAATGCTGTGTCACAATATTTGAAGTCGTACGACGGTCTCTTAAGACTATGATACACATGAAACGATCATCCCGTGCTGTTGTGCATCGTTTCCGACCAGATCCCGGTCTTCTACCTTAGGAACCAGTTGCATCATAACGTCTGAGAGCTTCATGGATAGTACTTCGTGCTATATTTAGCACCCTAGCAATATAGCGCACACTACGACCATCATCACGGAGAGCTACTGCTTTTACTACCTCTTCACGTCTCATTTTCAAGATAGCAACCTTACAATACACTTGCAAGAAAAACACCAGCAATGACAATGTCAATAATATCTGTTACTATGGTTACTATGAACCAAAATTCATGCCTCTCTAGACATTAAACAAAATAACGTCAACAGGAATTGAAAATCAAAAAATTAAAACAAAATTGCATGAAATTAATTTTGAGCCTACTAGGTGTTCCAAATAAGTAAATACGAGTAAATAAAT
This sequence comes from Lepisma saccharinum, assembly GCF_977018435.1. Taxonomy (NCBI): domain Eukaryota; kingdom Metazoa; phylum Arthropoda; class Insecta; order Zygentoma; family Lepismatidae; genus Lepisma; species Lepisma saccharinum. The sequence continues at coordinate 93,538,842 of NC_139231.1, read as the reverse complement.
AAATAAATAAATAGATAAGTAATAAACGGAAAAACTATGGAAAATGTTCAATAATGAATGTTCAATTGTTCAATACTTAACTCAGAGCGTAATTCATAAGTAATTGCAATTCAGATGTCAAATATTAAGGTGTCCGGTTTTTTTTGTCCAGCAGTATAGTTATATATTTGAATTGAACTCTCCTGAAATTTAGAGAACCGAGAAGTATGTTTTACTTGTCTACGCTTGTTTAGAACAATGTTGCCTCAGATTGTAGTGTCGCTGAGTAACTTTTTTACCCTATTAGCATCGATTGTAGTTGCAGAGTAGTTGGGATAACTTTTACTGTTATTAAATTCCAGAGAAATTTGCCCATGGATTGTAGTGTCATTTCCTTCAGTGGACTTTTGATAGGACAATATTGCCATAGATTACACTTACACTACTTTCATTTATGTTTCGCAGGAGAATGTTTCCATAGATTGAAGTGCCACTGATGTCATTGATGTTTCGTAGAAGAATATTGCTATAGGTTACAATGATACTGCTTCATTGTCATTTTGGTGTTTTGTATGGCAGTAGTTTGTAGTGTCATAGTTTTCATTGTTGTTTCGTAGAAGAATATTGCCACATTGCAGTGATATTGCTTTCATTAGCGTTTTTAGTATTTCATAGGAGACTATGGCAGTAGTTTGTAGTGTCATAATTTTCATTGGTGTTACTAGAATGTTAACAAAGATTGCAGCACCACCGCTTTCATTGCTGTTTCTAAGATAATAGTCTTAGAATGTACTGTAGTTGAATGTACTGGAATTGCACAGCTTTCGTCTGTTACACTTAGGAAAATATTGCTAGAGCTACTTTTATTTGGTGCTTCGTCGGAGAATGACGATAGGAAAACAGTTCCAGATCTGACCAAAAAGTAGTTCCACTGCTTAGTTGGAGTTTCTTAGGATAATACTGCTACATATTGTGATGCCACTGCTTTCACAGATGTTTCGTACGAGAATTTTGACATAGATGGAAATGTAGCTGCTTTGTGGTTTTTCGTAGGACAACATTGATAAATTGTATGGGTGTTGCGGAATAACTGTTAGTGGTTTTGGTATATTATACAGAAATAGTGATAATAGTGGCAATGAGGACAAAGTTTTATTAGTCAAGTGTGTTCTAGGGGAAGCAATATTGCCACAAAGAGTTTAGTGTCACCGGAAAGTAACTTTTATTGGTCGGCGTTTGTAGAGGATCCTCTCAAGACTACTGCCAGGTACAGACACTTTATTGCCCCAATCCCATTAGATTGAATTAATGAGAGGGCAAGACATGTGGGAATCGGAATGACTCCGCAGGTTAAAAGCTATCACTGACGCCGGCGGCCCGATAGAACTTTTTTTTTTCTCGAAAAGACCAAATCACCTTAAGAACTTGGCAACGACCCTCAACTTCATCTTCGTGCGTCGTTTTCTTCCAAAGCAGTGTTAAAAGTTCTCTTTCTTCTCCTCCTTTTTCGTCCATTCATTGGGACTTCCCCTTCTCCCCACCTTTCTTGCAACTTCTGCCTTCCAGCCTCTGCAATTAACGCCAAGACTTTTCTGTTAGTGGCTAGCTATGTCCCCCCGGCTAAGGACTTAAATACTGCTGCTTATCAAAACGATGGAAGCTCCAAGGGGCATTCAACCAAGCTTAGGTCCTCTTCTTCTGTCAGCTTGAACTTTTTCTTTCTTCCGCACGATAATTTTCGCCTGATTTGCATGCAAGGGAAATTCTCCCGAGACAATAGTCAATCTATAAAAGACAGAGGTAATAATGGAGAGGGAAATTTTATTGATTTCACCCGTTCTTCAGAGAGAAGAGGGTGTGAGGTCTAACTTATTTTATTCCCAGCACAAACATCCGTCGTCTTTCAGACTGAATCATAGACTAACGGAATAACTTTAAAATAATGATCACAATGGTCTACTTGGGTTTAGAACTTTTCGTTTTTAAATCTTCGTCCTGCAAGGTTACAACATTCTCATAAGAAAATAAAAGAGAAAATACTTCCTACTTACTGTCCTATCCCGGATCACATCACCTCCACGATGGTCGAGATCGAGAATATGTGGGGCCTTACCCCTCCCCACCGCACACCCTAAATGTGCCCCATGGCATGGTGCTATATGCACGGGGAACGTTACCTTTACTTTACCTTACAGTGTATATACGATCATGAGTAAATTGCCCGAGTCTTTAATTTTTCCCACAATGCAGCTCTTTGGCTAGCACTTCAAACACACTTGTAACATCCCTTGATATTTTCAAGAGACTATTCTGATTTTATCACAAAGTCATTTCCATATTTTTTTTTCTTTTCTTCCAAAAAATACATTTCCATAATTCTTTCGTAAAGAAACTCCTCTAAGGTTTTTCACAGGCACTTCCCTATTTCTTATCACAAATACACTTTCCTAATTCTTTCACAAAGAGCCTTCCCTATTTTTTTAAACAAACGTTTGCTCAATGTCTCCCCTCCCTAAAATTGTCCTTACACCTACCCTAAAGTAAAAATTCGGCATATATCCCTTTTCTCAAGATTATTGACTTGTATTCAAATCCACATTAAATATTTCCAGTCGTGTCCATAGTATAAACTATCGTCAGAGTATATACATGCACAAGAAATGTGCTGTAGTAATTTCACTAGTAAAACTTTAAAGGCAACTTCATTGAAAGATATTGCCTCACGACACGAAAGGATTAGCAAGGAACACTCTTCCTAGTACCTGCCATAAATGGACTATCGCGTGTGAACTGATAACAGGTGCCATAATGTGAAACCCTAAGTCCAAGCATGCGAACTAATCTGGGTGGCATGTGGTCGATGTAGTCATGGGATAATGCTATTGGATTTTATTATTTTTTATAGGGGAGGGGGGTCCAGCACGAAATACGCGCTAGAGAATGTAAGAATATAGGGAAAGGTTCTTCATCAATATGTTCCTCACATGTAAACGGGAAAGGTTCTTCATCAATACGTTCCTCACATGTAAACAGGAACACAGGAAGTTGCCTCTTTCTCGCGACAAGGAGGACGAATGATGAACTGATGATGGAACAAACACAATGATACACCACGTGCCTTAACCAGGATTCGACCATGGAATACCTCTGGCTTCGAGTTGTCGATTGAAGACCTTGCCACCAATGTTTAGGGTTCGGGTTCTGGACTGGGATAATTTGGGACAGCCATTTCATCCAATCATCATCCATCTTCGTCATCGCGATAACGCCTTCACCTTGTAATCCAGAGATCCCGGCTTCAATACATGGAGGACAGTGTTCCGAATCCCACTTTAAACTAAAGGTCCAGTTCCGATTAGCCTATCTGAGCATAAAGTGGCCTTAAGAATTCACATTTTGGCAGAAATGAAAGCACCGGTGGCGTAGCTCTCGCTTGTGATCAAGGGGCCACAGGCAAGATTATCAATTTTAAAACTATTATGTCCACACTGCCCATGTTTTCACATAATTTGATTTATTTTTATGGAAAGTCTTTGGTAAATGCGGGGATAGCCTGAAATGAGTGCCGAGCGCAAGGAGGGTTAATGACATTCCTATAAGAATGCCAATTGCAGACAAAGTTGGCTACATATGGGATATACTACGAAAATCCTGAAACCCCCATTAAGGGCATGCGGAACAATTTCCACGAGGCTCTTCCCAAGCTCTTCTATACGTGGCAGTGTTGCCAGATCTTGCTCTTTCGTGCACTTGTTTGTCTGTGAACTGGGGCGAACGCCACCGTACCCCACTATGATGCCATCACTGGTTCCGGCCCACATAGACTAACTTTTGCCATATGTACATACATTTTGCACGTGACGTGATATTGTTATATTGGCTGCGTCGCCTCCCTCCACCTTGTCTCCCAAGCTATTTTTTTTATAGCTCCGTGTTTCAAGTAAATTTGACATAATATTGTTATCAGGGAATCCTTTATTTTCGATTTCGATTGAGATGGGTCATACCGCCGGATCTAGATGATGAAAACTAAGAATAAATTGTCATCAACTTAGAGTAGCAGCGCCCCCACCCCTTTGACAACTAACATGACCCTAGGAGGCACTTTATCCAGCCTTCGTAAATCTAGCTCCTTGAAAGTCAGTTTTAACTCCACTTAAGGTGAAATTTAGCTCTTTCATGCGCATGAGGTTTAGCAACACTGCCACGATGGCCATAGGAGGCAAAGAGAAATGCATTACGCTTATGGGAGTATTATTTGATTTGTTCTCCTGGGAATATTAAACTTCCGATGGAAGAGGAAAATATATCAACGGGAAGGGCAGTTTGAAGATCCATTTGGCCAGCTCAAAAGTCGAAACTTCCCTTCGATTAGCCGTAACGTGATGTTGAAGTTGATTCCCCATAAGGAATACATGGGATTCCGGAAATTCTTAACTAACTAACTAACTCCCTAGCCTTCTTAAACCCGAAGGTTCATGGCTGCAGCAACACAGGCCTTCCATCTTTCCCTATCTTGAGCAAGTTCTATATACTCTTTTCCATCCCTACCGATTTCCCTTAGGTCCGTCTCAACGTTGTCCCTCCATCTTCGTCTTGGCCTTCCTACAGGTCTCTTACCATCAGGTTTCCCAACAAGAATCCTGAAAACTCCTCTTTCCTCCCCCATTCGTGCCACATGGCCTGCCCACCTAAGTCTTCTTGATTTAATTATTCTAATAATATCTGGACATGAATACAAATTATGTAGTTCTAAATTATGTAACCTTCTCCACTCACCTGTCTCCTCATCCCTTTTAGGTCCAAAGATTTTCCTAAGGATCTTATTTTCAATTTCCGGAAATTCTTATTCATCATAATTTTCAAACATCGTGTTAAGCTTAATAATCAACATAAAGAAACGGTTGCACTTGCAACACGGGGAGAAATTCATACTCTTGCATACACCCAGTATTTTTGTCTTTTTTTGTAGCAGTGCCCATTTGGGCGATATTGAAATAAATTCACAACTGGTGCGTAACTGTAACTCCTCACCTTAACCCCTTTCTCCGGTTTCGCCACTGACTGCAGTAAAAATCCATTTTGGCGATTCGAATCCCAACTGTGGAATCCACAATCCCTCTTCTCTGAGCCTACAAGCACATTGGCTAATTTGTTTTTAACACACAACCACTCTGACTGCAGTCGAGCCATAAGTCCATTCTCTGAATTGTCGTTAAGCATCCTTATGTTATATCTTTGGTCAGCCTCTGCTCATCACTTTCCAAAGCACATGGTCTCTGTTCCAAGCTACCTGCTTCTTGCTCATCTTCTTCCTGGAGGCGGTTTTCCACTCCAAAGGAAACCTTTCATTTGGATCTCTCTCACCCCCTCTCCCCTAACCTCCACCCTAACACCCTCTCTTGGGCAGAGGTAGTAATTGGAGTAGGTTGGCCGTTAGCTCAAGCCGCAGTTGGGTTCCTGAGAACTGGCTGTTCAGAGCCCGGCGATAATTGGATCACTGTGGTGAGAGACGTGCAGACTTTTAGGGAACCTTTCTTGTCCGTTAGTGTTGATGTCAGCGTCCGGCGACCCGCGAAGCTCCCCGCAAAAGACAGGTGATAACAGTTCTGCACGGGGGAGGAAATTTCGGCCACGTCGCAGTGGAATGAGACGTCGACGGAGGTCGAGAATAGATTTATCCTTGAAAGACGCAACACAGCGTACGCGCGAGCATCGCCGGTGAGGGCGAGTTCAAGGAGTTCCGGCTGGTTACCTCCGAGGCCAATTGTGGAACGCCAGACAATTTTGTGTGCAGCGACCGTGGCAGTCGTGCGAAACGCGAGGGTTCTGGTTCGTCATACAACCAGCAACAAAACTGAGCTGAAGTTAAGATGCAACCCAAACTATTCTTGCGTTCATTATGCAAGAAGATATCATATTGTTATGGTAGAGATGAGTTTTTGAGATTTAGTTGTTTTGAAGGTCACTTTATGCACTGAAATGTTAATCGGGACTTGACCTGCAGTTTAAAGTGGGATCCGAACCACTATGTTCCTCCACAAGGTATCGAACCCGAAACACCTTGATTACAAGGCGACGACGTTACTACTACTCCATCAGGGAGACCCGTATGGTAGCGATGGAACACATTGGAAATAAGACGAAACTTGCAACAGGCCAAGGTTCTTGGATCGAGATCGAGTCTGGCCAAAAGAGTTTCTGATTGATTGGGACTTTGCTTTTCTGCCACTTTTCGCTAATGAAGAAGATGAGGATGAGTGATGATGTAACGAAATTGATGAAATGACAACTCACAATGAACACCCATGCCCAGAGCGGTACTCGAACCCGAGACCTTGGCGTTGTAGAGCGAACTGCTTTTTCTATTTCCTTCTTCAATTTTTTCTCCATTTTTATTGCCATGCTTTTCTTTTTTTTTCATCCTTTTTTATTCATTCATCCCCATTTTCTTTTTTTCCTTTTGTTTTCTTTCTTTTCTATTTCTTTCACATCCCACATTCAGCACATTTTTGTTTTTTGTTATCCTTTTCTTGAACTACAAAGTGTGTTTGTGTGTATGTGTGTATCCCCGTTTTTTTTTTTTTTTTGGTCTTAATTTTCGAACGGATCCATTTTGTTGTCCAGTTGAAACATACTGAATCATCGATTTATCTTGAGCATAATATTTGCGATTCCATATGTGTCCATTTGTCGACGATTTTCGTTGTCTCCACTTGTGGTAGTCAACCAACACCAGTGGCGGCGTTTTGCGGTAAGATAAACTCCCTTAAAGACAATACCCAGGCCATTCACCCTTCTTTTTCCTTTATGGCCCAGTGAAAACTCTTGTCTTTCTTCTCCACTTCTTTTTGCTCCCCTATCGCGATCTTCCTTTCCTCTCTGGATGGAAAAAGTGCTCCTCTCAGGGCCTACGGATGAACAGTCGTTCATCTTGTGGCTCTGTGACGTCACGGCGGCTGGACGTGTATGAAGATTAGGGGAAGGCGCCTGTGTGTTTGGGGCTTGCTGGGGGTCTCAGATCTCCGGGTAAAGATGCAGATATTCTTCGATTCATTGTCGACCAGAGGAGTTCGTTTAAATATGCTTTTTATGGAAGCTATCATGGTGTATTCTGAGTTATGGAGCATCGATTGCAAGGAGAAAGCGCGAAAATACAGGATGTCCACAGTAAACCTTTCTAGCTTCATAAAACAGTAAGAAATTGAAATGTGGAGATATATAGGGTTATGGTTGTTTAAACGGTCAATAGAACTACACGCTTCATCCTGAATGTTTGAAACGTTTCGTCCATTGCAATGCTAGATGGCGAGCTAAAGTGAAAAGTGTTTTCAGCTCAAATTATGAACAAGAATCCTGCAAAGAGGCGTACTAAAAAAAGCTTCAAAATTTAAATATTAATTACTTTATCTTGCATCAAGTGAGAAAACGATTAGAAATTGCAGTTTTTATCAACATCACATTAATTAGGTTAAACTATTTAATGATTTGTTAATGACAAAATTCGACAGCGTGTAGAGGACGTCAAAGCAATCCATTTTTAGAGAACTTTTGGTGCACTGTTAGAAGTTACAGTAAAGTTTTACTGTAACCTTTAAAATTTAACAGTCTGTCGGTGTTTTTTTTTTTTTTTTTTTTCGTGAGTGTGCATTCATGGTGTCGGTAACCGCTTGGAATATTTAACGCACACACATTCATATGTATTATACACAGGACTTAATGCAGCGTTTACATACACAGGAAAAGTTTTCTGTATTAAATCTGAACATTTTTTCTTGCATAAAGATAGATAACGGTCCCGCACCGTGCGGTATACGCGCACTTTTTCGAGTCTCCTGCGAGGAAGCATAACATCTGTTCTCCAGAGACTTAGGACAGTGTGTGGGACCGTTGGCCACTCACCATCGTGAGGAAATTGTGGAGCTACGAATGAGTAGCGTAACCCGGTCACGGAAACCTACAACAACGACGGGGATTCGCACACTTTATCACGTAACTGATTGGATGATCTCCCACCTCTGGTGGGAGTGAGATCGGCAGGTCTTACCTTACGGGCTGTTGTGCCGCGGTTATTTATTTACTAATGATAGACAATGATTTGTAAATTGCACTTGCATGCATCATAAATATATTTTTAGAAACTGAAGCATTAAATATACATTAATTAATTAAACTATATAACAACGGTTGATGCTTTAAAATCGGCCGGTTTTTTTCTCCAATAGTTGGATGGCAGCGTAAATTGAGGGTCTTAAACCGTCGTTTCTCTATCTGTGTGCTTACTGTGTTGAGTGACCCGAAGGGTTTTTTGTAGTCACCCTGCCGTGCGAACCTGGTGTCGCAACTAAATTCACAACTAATAATTCATTTAATCATATCAACACGTACAACACACCATGCATAAAACATAAGAAGTTTCGTCAAACACAGATTCTCCAAATTGCAGTCTCTCCTCTCGAACCCGAGTCCCCAGCGTTTACTTAAATGGCTCCTTGGTGAGATGTTTCTCCTTTTAACTCTTCCAATCTTTCATCTTAAAAGAAAGTTCCCTCCTCCCCACTTCTCCATTCAACGAGGAGCAAGCTCGCTTCGCGACACAAAGAGAAGTGTCTTAATTCCTTTTTTCCTCTTGGTTTTCCCATTTCTTTTCTGTTCTTTTACGACTTTGCCCCCTCCCCCACCCTCTTTGTATGCATACGGGAAATTCTAGTGAAAGACATTTCAAAGCATGAAGCAAAAATCGCTTCGGATGTTCCCGCAGCAGAAGAAATAAAACTTGCCAAGACAGACAGCAAGTTAGATATGTAGAGAAAGAGAAAAAGGGACGATGAGAGAAAAAGAGGAAGAGAGAAAGAGAAAGATTCAAAGAGACAGAGAGAAAGAAAGGTAGAGAGACAGCGAGATACAGAACTCTAGGGATAGAGAGTAGGAATGGCCACAAATTTTTTGTAGCGGATATCTGGAATTCAAATTATCCGATATCCCTTTCTGATGCAACGGATAATCCAGATATTGAGATAATAATGTCTCTCCAGATCATTATTTACGTTTTCAAGTTCAGTAAGTTATTGTGGTAAGAATGATTAAAAGTTTCAGATTATCCTTGCACAAATGATCCACATTGAAAAATAAGCGAAGAAACGTGATAAATACTGAACTTAGTAATACATATACGTTTTATGTAAAGAAGGCAAAAGCATTTAAAGACTATGCTGAGGATCCGTAAACGGATAAACGAAGAGATTTGATTAGTTGAGAATTTTGTACGGAAGATATACTAACATGACGAGAGACCGTAAAACGTATAATCTATAAAACTGTATCCGGATAATGTACCCAATAATCCGAATATCCGGATATTTTGGGTAATCCGAATATCTTGAGAATTCCAATATTCAGATAATTCGGATATGAGTATATTAATGGTGCAAGACCGTACTTGAAACGAACATCCTCCGACAACGGTCTCGCAATTGGACTAGAAGTGAAAGTCTTTCGAATTGCACTTCGACTGAAGCGCCAAATATGATAAATAGATAAAACTAAGAACGCCTTGTTTTTCCCCTGTTATATTTCAAAATATTCCTATACTTGCAATTCCACATATGAGTAGAACTTCAACCAACATCTGGTTGACTTTCGACTTCCATGTTTTCAAACAAATTAACTATAAGTGCACGAGTCAAGTTTTCAAGCCTGCTACGATGCGTGCTCCGTGCTATGGTCTCGATTGCTGATTTAATTAGCGCTTTCGAAATGCACTAATGACGTCACTTCCGACAAGACTTCCTCAAGCCTACTTTTTTGAACATTTCCAATGGAGAGTCCTAATATTCGATATCTGGGTACTTGGAATTTGGATAGAAAATTATCCGATATTTGTGTGTATATATATATATATATATGTATACTGCTCGCCATTAAAATTGCAACACCCAGAAGGAAATGAGATAGAAACACGAAACTTGGCAAATATGTAGTTCATAATAAGATAAGAAAATGATTACAGTTAGAGCTCGGTGGTGTGACATGTGACACGTAGAACATGGTTGCATAACCCCAAGGAGCTAGTAGCGTGTACAGCCTCCACGGGCGGCAATAACTGCTGCAACACGGCGAGGCATGGACAGAATGAGTTTATCAATGTCTGCTTGTGGTATGGCGTCCCAAGCGGCTTCCACACGGTGCCAGAGGTCTTCAACATTACGTGCCGGAAACCTGAGTTGGGCCAGCCGGCGACCCACCATGGACCAGACATGTTCAATTGGCGACATATCCGGCGAACGTGCTGGCCAAGGAAGCAGGGGCACGTGGTTAGCTTCCATAAATGCGAGGACATTCCTTGCAACATGGGGGCGCGCGTTATCCTGTTGAAAAGTGGCATTATGCAGTGCATGGATTAATGGGACTGCAACAGGGGTGAGAACCTGTGTGATGTACCGTTGGCTGTTCAATGTCCCTTGAATGCGTACGAGACGCGAACGAACACCTATGGCGATGGCACCCCATACCATGATACCCAATGAAGGCCCTGTGTGATGATGCATGATGCAGGCGTCATGAAGCCTAGTGCCACGGTGCCGCCACACGCGTGTACAACCATCATGATGTTGTATACAGAAGCGGGATTCATCAGAGAACACTACAGCATTCCACTCCGCCATCCATGCACGACGGTCTTGGCACCATCTCAGACGCAAACGCCTATGCTCTAGCGTCAGAGGAATCCGCAACAGTGGGCGCCGGGAAAAAATTCCCCGGTTCACCAAACGACGAAGCACGGTTCGTGGGGACACTGGACGTTGTAAAACATCCCGTACTTCATGCCCAATCCTCGTTGACGTGGCCGTTCTGTCTGTAAGGGCCATGCGTATCAGACGTCTGTCCTCTCGTTCCGTCGTCCAACGCGGACGTTGTGAACCTCTACGTTGCTCTACAGTGCCTTCTTGGACCCACTGGTTCCATACACGGATCACTGTGGATGCATTCCGTCCTACACGGGCACCGATCTCACGGTAGGATAATCCGCATTCACGGTATGCAACAATTTGGCCGCGATCGAACTGGGAAACCTGCTGGAATCGCTGCCGTATTCGACGACGTGGCATTGCTGACCGATTTTAACACACTACACTCACGACCATGCACTTTCACTGCTCTTCTGCACCTATCTGACCTGCTACAGGTACCACTTACCAGATGGCGTGGCAGGCGCACATGACGCATGACGGCCTTGAACACCTAATCATTTCCTTCTGCACCTCTCCTCTACACACTGTGCACATTTCGTCCGATTCCGATTACTCCTTCTGGGTGTTGCATTTTTAATGGCGAGCAGTTTATATATATATATATATATATTCGGATTGAGACATTCCTAGTAGAGAGAACTGCACGGTGGCCTCCACAAGTTCAATTCAAACTAGTCTCGGGCACTTAACTTCCATTTTGTCTCGACAAGCCTCGAAGAATCTTCTCTCGAATGCAAGAGTCTGCTCGACACAACCCCACTATTCCTTACCATATTCACAATCTTTTTATCATCCCTGTTGCTGTTAGCTAAATATCACAAATGAATGACGAAATAAAGTTCAGGGTGAGTCAGATATGTGGCTACACGTTTGAAGTAAATTTAGCCAAGATGTAGCCATAGATATATGATATATCATATATATCTATAGCTAGCTACATCTTGGCTATATATATATATATATATATATATATATTCTGTTTCTGATACATATATTTATTTTGTTTCCGTTTTTTTCTTTCTTGGAGCTTAATAAACAGCATTAAATTATTACGAAATCAGTGTATATTCACCAAAAGTGATTCTGACATTTGCAAAATCATTGTGTAAATCTTTATTTAAAGGGTTTTAAATCAGTATTTTTTTTAAAAAAATACCTTATTTAAATTGCCATTTAAATTAACCTGATTTAAGTCAATTTATGATTCACCTGTACAGGTGCTGAAAGGTAAAAATTCAATATATTTACTAAATGGACATCCAATTGAGAAAGATGGTAAATTATGCAAAGGCCTGAGAAGCTTGAGAGAGAGGCGACGTCTTCAATAGCTCATCTCGTGTCTCCCTTGAACCTCATTTGAAGATGGATTTATGATAGAGCCTCATCCAGAAGGCACATAAATCATTTAGCTGCAATTTGAAGTTCTCGACAATCCTAGGAGAGACGTTGTTGAAGATTAAGCCAAGGATAATCCTTGGCGAAGGAATTAACGCGGTCGGGTCGTGTTTCTTTCCACTCGAACAGGAATCACTTAAAAAGGAAACAACAGGGTAAATCAGCCTGGACAAGATAGGAAATCGCAAGCAGGAGTTTCACCTACTGGGTGGGCGCTTTAGCTGCATTAATTTTGCAGGACGCAGTAGATTGGAGGAATTACGACCGTCTTGGGGGCCAGAAAAAACAATTTTCTTGACCGTCGAGCGCCCGGGAAAGCTGGATGAAGGTTTAAAAGTGTAACGGTTGAGGTGGAAATGCAGGAAAGGTCTAGAATGGGAGTAAATTTTCATCCACCCTTTGCCCTTAGGAAACTTGAGATTCATGAATAAGAGTTGCATCTCTGTACACTGATATTTCACTTCGATTAATTCTGAATTCTGATTAATTGGAACGGACTGATTTAGTGGAGATAATAACCATGGCACTGGCAACACTGTTTCCGCAGCGCTTTCCTCAGAGGAAAAGGAAAATACTGCAAATGGAAGAGTACATGATTGACCTTCACCATAGAGCAAATAAACCCACTTTTTGCTCAATTAGGCTAATCGGGACTGGACCTAGGGTTTAAAGTGACATCTGAATGTGTCCAACCGGAAAACGAACCCAAGGCCCTATGATTATAAGGCGTTAGGCACTGTTAACCACTAGCCTATCGACAAGGACTTTCACCATCCTGAATATCATTAATAAAAACCCGTTTCTTAACGTGTAAATGGAACTTACAAACTTTAAATAATAAAATACAGTTATGAATAGTAAAAATAGGCCTATAGATAGTTTCCGTTGCGTAATGGTCAACATAAGGCACTACAAAATTAGATGTCCCATGTTAGGACCCTGGTCAGGCAAGAATGTATAATTGTGTTTGTTCCATCACAATTTCATAGCTTCACCAGTCACCTAACGAAAGTTATAAAAAATCGACCTAAACTTATAAAATTAGAAAATATAATATACATATTAGGGTAGATCAAATGAAAACGGAACAGGGGCTACAGAATGAAATCAACAATGTTTATTTCAAACGTAATCTCCAAAGTTACACAAGCACTTGTCCCATCCACTGTTTCACAAAGCGATGAATACCCTGCTCGAAGAACTCCTTTGGCTGAAATCGGAATCAGTTGCGAACATTCTCCATGACTTCATTTTCCGAGTGGAAGCGCCGACCCTTCAATGCCCTTTTCAACGGACCAAATATATAATCTCGCATGGCGATAAATCAGAGCTATATGGTGGGTGTTCCAACACTGTCCAACCAAACGTCGCCAACGTGTTCTTTATAACAGCTGACGTGTTTAGCCGCACGTTGTTATGCAGCAAAATCACTCCAGAGGGCAACAGGCCGGGCCGTTTGGCCTTGATTGCTGCTTGGATGATACTGCTGCCAAACCGCCTACGCATGTCACGTGCTCACGCGCGACTCTAGTTCGAGTCCATTATGCAGTAGGGGTTTCCTTCCTTACCTCCCGCTCTACCTTTACAAAGGGTTGTCGCCACACACATACATAAATATAACTCAATACATACACTGTTCCGTTTTCATTTGATTCACCCTCACGCATTACTAATTTCTCTTGCTTCAACAAATTATTTTTAATTAAAAGGATGCAGTTCTCAAAGCAGTTTACTTCAAATGAAAAGTAAGAAAGGTTACGTCACAGCACAGTAATTATTTTATTGTGTTACGCAGGCTTCTAGATTGAATAAAATGGATTTGAGGAATATATACGTATTGATTGAATAACATTGATTGCAGAATATATAGGCGTTTCGTTAAAAGAACGCAACAACTAATGAAGTTTTATAGTGCCTAAAAAAATATATTTTGCTTGTTAGAATCTATTTTAGGTTTATGTGCCTAAATCCAACCTCGTTTTAGGTTTTTATATATTTTTAAAGGTTTTACAGACTTTTTGTGTCGCACAGAGGCATTTGCTTTGTTTGGTCACAAGAAAATTCAATGACGAACGTGTTTGAAACGTACTCTCTGTCGATTTCCCTTCCTCCAAGTCCACGATGATTTCTCAAAGCTCTTAACAAAGCAAAATGTCTTATGCCACCGTTACCTGAAAATCCAAAGTGGTCTGATCTGTGTGATCTTGCTCACTTTCGCGTCACTTCGGTGCTTTGTGGCATTCACGCCTTGCAAACTAACATTTCAGCATTAAAGTTTGTACTACTGACTATGTTCTTGTTGAAAGATTATTTTCAGCATATAAGATGATCTTCACAAACAAAATTGCGAAGTTTGACTGTGGATAACATTAAAAAGATTTTTGCTTAACTATACGGCGAAGAATGGATTATAAAAGCAAATTTCCAGTGGTGAGTTCTGCGATTTCCGTGGGGTTAGGCAACACACATAACGTTATGCAAGATACTGCGTATTTCAGGATATAGGTGTCCCATTTTCATTGCCGGTGACTATCTAATCATAAGTATTTAGAAATTTTGAACTATTTTGTTTTCTTGAACCTACTTCAGGTTTTTTAGAGCCTAACTGAAGATTTTTAGGACCTATTATAGTATCTTTAGAACCTATTTTAGGATTTTTAGAGCCTATTTTAGGAACCTATAAGCACACTTTTTAGAACGTAAAAATCCGAGGTCTGATTATTAGAAAGGCGCGTTTCTGAAAAGAACGTGCTTATTTGCTCCAGTGAGACACATCACCTAGTAACAGATAATGACGATGTGGAGAGCAAAGTAGCCAACACAATTATAAATTTTACAGCCCCTCAAGCGCCCGGGCACAAAAACCATGATCTGTTGATGAAGATGAATTGAAAATTGGTGACGAGTGCTCCATGGTGATTTGAGGAGTGTGTTCTGTAGATGCTATCTCCCACCTTCGATCCCACCGCTCGCTAATGACAACCTATCTTGCGGAAGAAGTGGCGATCATCGAGGGAAGGAGTTCACTGGGTTCTCATAATGGATTCCTCGGTAATTGTCACTTTGTGTTCGACCAGTGTCGGCTTCTGTATGGAAATAGGGCGGATGTGCGATCCTAACCCTTGGAAACCAGGAGGGAACCTTTGAAAATTGGTTTGCTGCGCCTCCAGAAATAATCATTGGGTTTTTCGGTCTCCTACTCTCTCTTTTACTCTTTGTGTCGGGCTACGGATAGTTTGGAATGCGTCTGCTTGGGGCACATTCCGATTTGCAGTGACTGTTTGCCTACCCTTGGCAATTACAGTTTTTAATGGGGCGTACTGGCCCCCTTTCCCTGATGGAGGAAACACATGATATTTCTTTCACGCCTCATCACCAGTGGGAGAACAGCTTTTGCGGAGCCTTCCAGTTCATTGATGCTTATCCAGAAGGAAGTTTAAAGTTTACCAAAATGTTCCAGAAACATCTGGTTCTTGTTTGGCAAATCGGTGGGGACTCTTCCACGCTGGTGCGACAGCTACGCATTAGACGAAGTGGAAATGCTCGTGTTCGTAGATCGTCAGGTTAGAAGACTGACGAAATGAAGTTTCAATTGCCATTTTTAACCTGAACCATTGCCATTGCACTTGGATTTGTTACTTTAAAAATCGGTGCTGTAAAGAGGTGTGCTATTTTCACAGCAACCACCCCTGAGTATTCCAGTTCTGAAGCTCATATTTACTCATGTAAATGAAAATGAATGTTTTTTGGATCCACAAAATTATTGGAGAGCAACGAGGCTCTGGCGCCTGGACCGGCCCTTGAGTTTTGTGTTCTGTCCTGCTCACATGTTTGTGATTGGCCCTTCATCCATTTAATCTAATCGCCACCTATCCTAATATGAAACAATGGCTGTCAAATATAAATGTTGACATTGAACAAGTTTTATGTGTATGTATTAAATTACCTGTTACGGGCTGCTAATTTAATAACTAACTAATTAACTCAACTGAACTCACTCAACTGAACTTAGCAACGCAACAACGCAGAATCGCTCGCCTCACCTGCTGGGCGAATTAAACATTACATGAAATATAATACGGTCAGGATAAGTGCCTAACAGTCGGAGTTACCGAGAATAAACCTAGGAGGATTTGATTTTAAATACCTGAAATGACGTTACATAATACTACGGTGTTTCTGAATATACACATATATTAAAGCACAGATAAACAAACAGTACATCTTGCCCTCTTTCACTCGATCTCACATTCATTCTCTCATTCTATGGCATATTGCGACAATATGACAAATACAAAGGTTAGATTATTTACTACTTTGACCATACTCTTGCTACGTCTTGGCTACATTGCCTTTTACAATTTATCGTTTAGGATTTTAAGTATAAAGTGAATAATTGTTCCTTGTGCGAACCCCTTCTATCTTTTCTGAAGGTATAAATATATTCAATGAACTATTGTTTGCTGTTAACATAAACTCTCATCTTTAAATTGATTACTCCGCCGGAATACCGATGCCTAGGGATGCCATAGCACTGATTTAAGTTATGCAATGATTTGATTTACGCAGATTCGCGGTAGATAGGCGTCATCTCTCTCACACACGCACATGGTTGGATCTTACCTTCGCTGCATTCCCTCTGACCTGGGTTGGTTGAAAGTGGTCCTACAGTTCTGGAAGACATCTGCACTCCAGTGTTGCACTTCACGGTTATCCTGGTTGGCGAAAGTGGATCAGTCGGCAGCTCCATCTGGCATCATCGGATCCTGGCTTCACTCGTTCACTTCGCAGGGACGTCCAGGACGGTACACGTACACTGTCGACTCCATACGACAACTTGCGCAATAATAGGTCAGTTCTTCACGGTCACTCGTAAGTACAGATACGTGACTTGGGCGATGAGACGAACATACGCGATTAGCCATTCGCGGTTTCACATGGATATCAAATGTTATTAACTTTCACTACTTTGGACGTTGTTTCGGACGATTGACACGGGTGGACGTGTCTGGCGTTATTCTCACATAACCACACGTATGTGCACGGATGCGTTGACGGCGAGGGGGAGAACGACCCCCTGGTTCTACTTTGCTCTACTCCATGGCTCTGAAACACTCACTCGAGGAAAACAAATCCAGACCTCGCAGCTAGGTCGCGCGTAGCTCACACTCCGGTGGCGATTCTAGGCAAAACTGTGGCAAAACTGTGTCTCGCTATTCCAAATCATCCCTTTTATTCCAGATTTGAACGTGGTGACGCGCTACCCTCTATGATCAGGTGCTTGTTTATTGTTTCTGGTGCTTTGACCGTTGTCCTCCTATCCTGGTCAATGCTCACTCCGGTCCTTAACCTCTGGTAGCAGCCCCTCGTGCAGAGATTAGGCTAACTCTTCCTCCATTGTATTCGACACGTTCAGAGAGGCCAACTCAGTAGGGTTCCGTCTTCTATTCAATCCAGCGATGAATCTTTAATAATTCATAACTCCCGTAGTTCTGTTCTGATTAGGCTCAAATCTTGGAATCAGTACTTTCATGATGTGTTCTTCCGCTGGTTAAAATCTCATCCAATTCGGTCCATTGGTTTAGAAGTTGCATTTTTCTTGCTATTCCCATAAGAATGCATGTAAATCCGAATTCGGGCGAAAAACGGTGGTTGAGCAAGCTAGTGCTGGCTAAGACAGTTCGCTAGACACCTGTATTCGCGACGGATATTAATATTACCAATTGCAATTAATTCCTACTAACGGGCAATTAGATTAATTACTTGTCACTCAATATTTGACCGTTATATACCTCTCTCTCTCTCCTCTCTCCTTTTCTTTTCATTTCTCATATTCGATGTGTCAACCCCCTGTCTCTCTCTCTTATCTCCCTTATTTTTTCTTCTTTTCATTTCCAATATTCTCTCTCTCTCTGTGTCTCTATCCACTGTCCCTCTCTCATCTACTCCTCTTTTTTCTTATTTTCATTTCCCATATTCTCTCTCTCTCTCTCTCTCTCTGTCTATCCATTGTCCCTCTTTTATCTACTCCTTTCTTTTTCTTCTTTTCGTTTCCCATATTCTTTCTCTCTCTCTGTGTCTCTAGCACTGATCCTCTGTCATCTACTGCCATCTTTTTTTCTTTTCATTTCCCATATTCGCTCTATCTATACCATCTTTCTTTCTCTCTCTCTCTCTCTCTCTCTCTCTTTCCTTCTCTCACGTCTTCCCCCTCTCTTCCTGGGCGTCTCTAGACAAAGAGAAACACTTATTCTTCTCTCCTCTTCCCTTTCTTCTTTCTCCATTTTCTCTCTTCCTGTCTCTGAGAGACAGAGAAGAAAGAGAGGAGGCCTTAGAGGAGAGTCACAAGAGAACTGCATCTTCCTGTCTTGAATTCATCCCAAGATATTTGTTATATGGCCAGAGCATATTCAATGCCTGAGACCCCACACCCCACGTAGGGGTCTGACGGTGCTCAACGTCCAGAAGAAAATCGATGCACTCTTGCCCCTTCATGAAAATACCCTTGGCGTTCAATGAATAATGTTCCCGTCATGGTTGCCTGTCCACGATAAGAGGGAAACAGTGGGTCAAGCGAAACTAGGTGTCATTTGTTTGTCTTGATAAATTCGCCGCCTGAGCGGAGAAAGAGAGAGAGAGAAAGAGAGAGAGAGAGAGAGAGAGAGGGACGAAAAGTGAAGTCTACGGGGAAATCGGAAACATGGCGGTTAAAATAATAAACACGCAGGTCCTGTGGAAACACGCGAGGTCAGCTGGGACAAAGTCGTGCGAAGTTGATAGCATAAACCCCTGGCGATGAAGAGTTGGCGGGTCATGTTGATGCAACACGAGGGGCTTTTCTCGTGGCGGTCCTGGCAAAACAGATGTGTTAGATGTTAACTCTCCATTCTAAAATTATGATTAATGTATTTTTTTCAACCATGCGAAAATAATTATCGGATTGTCTCGTCGTTTTGATATTTGATCGTTACCATTGTGCAAGTGTGTGTGAAAAAATAGGAATGGATCTTTCTTCGCATGAGTAAATATGAGCTTTGTGAAACAACAAACAGCCGAGTAAATACGTATAATGGATACTGACGCACTCGGGGGTGAGGTTGTCTCAACCATAAAATGAATAAGTACGGGGTAGGGAGGATGTCCAAATCAGGATAACATTTTATCTGGATAACTGGATATCAATTATCCGGATATCGGATAGTTTAATATCCGGACATTAGAATTATCAGGATATGCGGATTATCAGAATATCCGAAATACCAGAATGTGTGCATTATCCGCATAAGTCGTGCAATTTAGGATCGACTAGGACTCGAACCTGGGTCTCTGGACATCATGCCATTTCTACACTTACTGAGCCAGTCCTAATTTCACCTGATTATTCTGATTTTCCGCTGTTTTACCTGTTTGGTGTTGTCTGTTGCAGTTCCGAAAAAGTCAAAAGCCATGAAGTCAAAACGCCCTGGAATGCTGTCGGACGGAATCATCCTTTTACATGATAACGCCCGTCTCCATACTGCCAATCTGGTGAGGGATAAGCTTCAGACCTTTGGCCGGGAAACGCTTGGACATCCTCCGTACAGCCCCGATCTTTCCCCTTGTGACTTCCACATTTTTGGTGACCTGAAGAAAGACATTCGTGGACGTCGGTTTCATTCGGACGAGGAAGTGCAACAGTGGGTGAGGTTCCGGATCCGTCAACGCGACCTACCGCTTTCTACAAGACTGGAATTGATCGTCTCGTCTCCCAGTGGGATAAATGTCTTAACACTTGTGGCAATTACTTTTGAATAAAACAAACTCCATTGTCACTTTGTAGCGGGTGTTCGGTTTCCATTTGACTGCCCATAGTACTTTAATTGGATTTTTTAATTTCTTTTATTTAGTGTAGCTTTTCTGTCACCTCTGGCAAATCGCGACGATGAGGACGACTGTTGAAAGTGATGAAGGAACACTCATAAAGAACGTCCGTGCCCATCTCCTGATGTTTAAAAGCTTGGTAGCTCGGCACGTAGACGTCATGGAAATGTTTCTTGTGCAAGGCGGCAAAAGGATTTTTGAGGAGTATGCTCCAATCATGCTCAGTAAGCACACGCCTTTTCACCCTTCGATCCTTATCAAGAACAGATCCTGTTTCCCTAAATTTGTTCACAAGTTTTCAAACACTGTTGCTGTGTGGAACAGGAACATCTTGGAATTCTACTGCAAAACGCCTTCTAACTTCCCTACAACGTAATGACGGTAAGAGTTGTACATAAAAATGCCTTGTTTCAAATTGCACGGATAGCGTGGAATTATTAGACCGCAGAAAAGCACCTGTAACACGCAAACTAAAACAAAACAATCTAAAACACTTGTTAACACCTTAATACTTCACAAACACGTGCAAACTGGACACAGGCTATCTGGATACTGAAACACTGACGCGTGGCAAGGTCAGCGTAAAGCTGTGAGTCTAAATGCCGGCAGACGCGCTCTCGCTGCCCGGTGCGTTAGCCACCGCTCCACGGACGACTCGAACGTGAAAGGCACTGTAGATAACAAATTACAGTTGCATTCACCATAAGTATATTTTTATAAACATAAATATATTAATTAGTGTAACTATATAATAGCCGTTAATACTTTAAAAACGGCCATCGTCATTCTTTACGGTTTAGACCGCCATTTATCCAGACAACTTTTTTTTCAGTGTAGCTAATCTCTTACTTATTCTGTTGAACAGAACAGCCAGTGCCCAAATGGGAAACATCTCTACTGGGTAGGGGAAAAAAAAAGAAGAGCTATGAACTTCCTGGGCGGGCACCGCAACTTCCAACCCTAGTCCTCCATTATTTGGGATTAAAGAAAGAATTACCCGAATCGCGTTCAGCCATCTCTAGCATCAGGAGTCCTTCTGCTGATATCTCGGCCCGCTGATCCCAAATGCAGCCTGTGCGGACCTTGCCTTCGTCCGCAATGAAGGCAATCTGGTTGATGAAGCGGACACTTTAATGACTGAGGTAAACTGTTTTCGGATTCGTTTGAGCAGACGGAACCGTTAGCTTGATGGGTGTTTTCGTGTGCATGTGTGGGAGGAGCGCACTTCTAAGGGTTGCGAATGGGGGTGGGCCCTAAAGGGTAAAAAGTGAGGGGAGAGGGTAATAAATTATGCACGCGATCTGTTACAAGAAGAGAGAGAGAGAGAGAGAGAGAGAGAGAGAGAGAGAGAGAGAGAGAGAGAGAGAGAATGCCTTTCTAATGAATTTACCTTTCACAGACAGGCTGCCTCGTGCTCAGTCAGGGATCACGGACTCTCGCTTCCTGACTACCCTTGTTTCTTCCTCATCCCACTGACTTCCTTTTGACATCAGATTTTCGAAAAAAAAAGAGGAAAAGGCCAAAACCAGAAGCCGGTTTTTAAAAACGATTCTCTCCGAGTTATCATCCCCCCCCCCCTTTTTAGCGATGTATACGCAATTTGGAAATCCTGTGGTAGAAATATCCGGCATTTCTCTCTCACCATAACAGGAAAATGTGAAGTAATATTTTGTATTAATGAATTGCATTGAAAATGTACTGCCATCCATTTCATCTTTCATTTCTATCCGGCTGTAAATGTAGACCATTGATAAGCACTTCATTTGGATAGATTTAAATGTTTTTTTCCGCGTTTTCTGTTACCAAACATTCAAATATCAGTTATTAAAAAAAAAAAGATAGAAAGAAACATAATAAGTGTTGCCAATCCACAGTTTTTGGTAATTACACGGTACTAACGCGTAACATTTGACCTGGTGAAATATGGCAATTATTTTGTGCAACAAAAAGGTTTTCCCCCTAGAGGAAAGTTTAGCCAAGGGAGCATTTATCTCTTTTAGGTCTGTAAATACGAGATCTGTGTGTGTCGTTCTTTTTTAGAACGGAATAAACCATACAAACGAGTGTCTGGTTGCAAGAGAAATGAAAAATCTCCATTAAAAAGAGGAATTACAAATATCATTGGTAATTTTACATTTTTTTTACTTCCATTGAGGGAGGTTCCACGTAAAGAAATGTTCAGCGCTCTCTCCTCTGATGCGAGCGAAGTTGGGTTCGATCCTCAGTTGAATCTACAAAATTTCGGCGTTGAACCGGCATCGTAAGGGCGGTGGGGGGACTGACGCGTAGCTAGAGACCTCGACACGCCCGGCGCGAAAACAGTGGCGTTTCTTGCACTGAATATCGCGCTCACACCCCTTTGTTTGATTTATTTTACGTCACTTCGCTGCCACTTTTGGCTAATCGCGAGGAACGGGATGAATGGCGTAAGGATTAGATGGGGTTCAAGTGAAAATCACAATCGGATATGGAAGAACAGACACAAGTACAGAGGGTTCTAGTCAGCTTGCAAGAATGTACTATTGGAAGAGAGGTTGGTATTTGAGCGTATACAGCAACAGCCAATCTTTGCTTCCTTGGAACAAATGTCAATCTCCTAGCTCCCCGATGGCGCAGTGGTAGCGTCGTCGCCTTGTAATCAAGGGGTCCCGGGTTCGATACCCGATGGAGGCACATATTGGTTCGGATCCCACTTTAAACTGTAGGTCCAGTCCCGATTAGCCTTACTGTGCATAAAGAGGACTTAAAACACCTAATCAATCAATCAATGAATCCTAGCTTTCAATCCCGAACCTCATGAGGCAAGAATGATAGCAATGCGTTACTACAGGGTATGTTGTGTACAATTTGAACTACATTCACAGAATCGATAGTAAAATAGTATATTAATAAATCAACATTGTAACATTGCAAATGTACTTTAATATAATAGAACACCATAACAAAGTATTTTTTAATAACTGAAATTAATGAATACTGAAAATACAGTGGACTATATTTAATTCGAACTTGGATATTTCGAAATACAGTCAGGAACACTTCTGGCTTGTAACGATTCCATTGCAAGTATTTGAGTTCATTATAACCCAGAAGTGTCCGTGACTATACAAGATAATCCGAAATGAAGTTAGGGTAACAATTTGGTTTACTACGTGGAAGGGTCACTCCTTACACCCCAATAAGTATGCAAACTTTAGGTCAAGTTCTTTGCAAACCATTTCATAGGGCAAGCCTCCCCGATGGGGTAGTGGTAGCGTCGTAGCCTTGTAATCAAGGGGTCCCGGGTTCGATAGCAGGTGGAGGCACATAGTGATTCGGATCCAATTTTAAACTGTAGGCCCAGTCTCGCTTAGCATTACTGTGCATAAAGTGGACTCAAAACACCAAATCAATTAAATCAATCACTTAATAGGGCGACAACATTTGCATAGGGTCTCATTTTTTGTTCCTTCAATCCCGTAGCTACGACTCTTCGGGAGTTTATTGATAGCAACAGTGGCAGACTCTTGCCTCCAAATCCAGAAAACAGCGGCGATGGGACTCGATGCGCTCACCACGCTTCACCAAATGAAAAGGAAATTACCTATAAAATGATGGATAGGTTTACGCATTTCTAGATTCCGTGCCGCATTTTTTTTTTTTTTTTTTTGGTTCCTCTCCAAGGAGGAGGAAGGGGAAGGACACGTAACGTTCCGATCAAAGAGAACGTTCCCATTATCCGGTTCCTTTGTTTCGGGAATTAAGCGCATGGTTAGCGATCGCACAGATCAATGGGCCCGACGTTACTCCAATGACATTTGCCGAAGCTCGTTCGAAAAAAAGGGAGGGTGGAGCCCCCTTCCCTCCCCTTTGGCGAATTTTCACCTCTGACCGCAGATGTCAGCACCGTCGACCGAAAGTTCCACGTTTTACGAGAAGCTCCCGGTGATTCACGAGAGGTAAAGATTTTCGCGGAGGTCAACCCGCGACTTCTCGCCTTTTGTCCGCGTACTGGAAAACCCCCTCCCCCTTCGCGAGATGGTCGATACGCACAACCTAATTAATGCACAGTTGCCAAGATTTTGGATTCCGGCCAATCGACCTTTCGCTGCGAACAAATCGCTTAAGCCGACGTAAGCGTCGGATATCTGGCAACATAGCTGTGAAACTGACACTTGGAGCTACTTTGTCCCCTAGCTGTCTTCGCAAAGGTCTATGGCACGATATAGGTCTAGGTGATTCAGGGTTGCCAACTCGGTCGATCTTTAAGGAGCATTTGGTCGGGTTTGTTGGAGAAGAGATGTTACGGAATTTGAACCGCCAGTTTTGTCCTTTTTTGTGGCGTATCATGCGAGGTGAGGCGAAACAATATGTCTGTATGCATATCCTCACCCCCGTTTCATCATCCACCATCTACACCAGATCAAAATATTCTGCAAATATGTCATCATTTCTGCTCATAACCATCTTACATTTCCCAGTTCTTTGTCGAAGTTTTTAAAAAGTTCGTCCTACATCAGTGTATGATTAATGAGGCTAATCGGAAATGGAAACAGTCTATGGCAGGATCTGAATCATTGTGCAGTGTCCCTCCTCCAGAAATAGCACCTGGGATATCTTGATTGAAAGACGACAGCTCTAACCACTAGGCTATAGAGGAGGCCCATTGGCATATTTTTCTTATCTGTTTTGTGATGGAGTTGAAATACACCACTATTTTATTTATCTTTCTACTCATTAAATTGTAATCTTTGTAGCACTAGCCGTATCTGAACAGTGTATAGTTAGTCAATCTTTCAACTTACTAAATTTCATATTTAGGCTATATCGTATTGTTTTCTGAATAATAGCCAAGTATATATTGCTTTCGATTGTTATGTGAGGATCAGTATGACACATCCGATTGAATTTTGTCAGATCTCTTCAGTACACCTTTATTCCTCTTGGAACTCAGAGATGGCGCTGCCAATCATTATTCATTATATGTTCGTTACAAGACAGAAATGTTTCTTCACAATATGAAATTGGTGGACAAGCATTTGTTTAATTTATTGGCTGCCAGCAACATTTTTTCAGAAACCAATTTTGGCCAAATCTGGGCCATTTACGTATTTATACTTGTCTAATGATATACTCAAAGTTACGACTTGTAGTGAAGTTCTCTGTGAAGTTTTGTTTCAACTGCGCAGTTTCTGATAATATTGCCATCAATGCTCCTCCTACTTACCGTTCTACGCATGCGCATTTTGTAACGTTGTAGGACCGCTGGCCAGTTCCAAGTCCAATTTGACATTTTGTTATGGATGATAATTGCATCTATGGGGATATTCCTTGATGATAATGTCAGGACTTACTATAGGGCCACACTCACAGATGAGAGTGTTGCCAACTACATTAAGAAAAGATCCCAATTGCACCAAAAACGAAGTCAAGACTCAAGTTTTCAGGCAACAGTCTGCGACGAAATTCCCACATTTGTGATCACAAATTGGTTTTGAAGTCTCTCTTCTAATATATGTGCTAGGGAGAAAAAGAAATATCGTCCGTCACTGCGGTTAACTTAGGCATATAACTATCAATAGAATGTTATGCCTACATCGAGAGTAGAAAGCCACTAAGAAGGCGTCTATTAAACCAAATGAATAGTTTATCATATTTTTTCTCACACATTGTATGTATATCGCCATAAACGCATGTGTTTAAGTGAAGCACACGTTTTTACGATGAGCCATCTTTAATTTGATACTGCACCGGAAGAACCACCAAGCATTAACTAACATTTTATAATCTCCTGGGAACTACTTATAGAAAACCTTTGTAAAAAATGGATTTATCTCCACTGTTAATGTTTCATTTAAATAAAAGTGCAAGCCTGAATGATTTACACTAGGTTGAAGAGATCTAGGGCTAGGTTTTTCCTCTTTTAAGCTAGAAATACGCTTGAGACATTGCTTTTTCAGGAACAACATAAAAGACTGAACAAAATGTTCATATAGGAACAAAGGAAGAAAGTTGGCAACGGTTAGAGTTAAATTATTCCCGTAACATCTCTGGCTTGTTGTGCAGCTTGGGAGCGAGTCATAACTCCCGAAGCCTCCAATCAACAAGCGCGCCGATGATGTCATTTCAACCCAGGACCTACCGCTAACCGTCTTGTTCACGCTCTACACTCTTGGTAGACTCGCTGGACAGACTCACGAGGCCAGTTTGAAATGTTCCGAAAATAATTTGACTCAGCTAACACTGACACGGAGTGTTAACAAGTGACGTTGCCTCCAAGTGGACGAAGGTGCATTCAAGCCTACACGAGAAATATTGAGAATCATACACAACGTGAGAGAAAAATTAGACGAAAATTGATAGATACGTAGGAAAACAGGAGAAAGAAGGTTGGAAAGAGAGAGAGAGAGAGATAAGTGCAGAAAGAAAAGAAAGATTGAACGAAGGGTAGAAAGAGAGAGAAATTGAGAGAAAGCGAAACAAATAAATTAATAAAGAAACCAAGAAACATAGAAACAGAGGAACGGCCTCATTTAATGGTGTAGTGGTTACGTCGTCTCCATATAATAAGGTCCGGGTTCGATACCCGGTGGGGGACAAGTTCTGATCCCACTTTAAACTAAGGTCCAGTCCGAATTGACCTGTATGTGCATGAAAGTGGATTTAAACTCAAAAATCAAAGAAACAGGAAAAATGAAAGATTGATTTGGTTTATTTTACTTCGCTTTTCTGCCACTTTTGGCTAATCGGGAACATGAAGATGAATGATGATAAGATTAAATTGATGAAGGGAACATCACAAGCACACATGGGCAGGAACCAACCCAAAGGCCGAGGTCGAGTGAGAGAATGTTGTCACTTGGGTGACTTCAGAAAGGGTCACACCCTTACACCCCCAGAGAAAGAAAGAAAAAGTTAACGAAACTTCAAGAGATAACTGAAGAAAATGAGATATAGAGTAACAGAGAAAGACGAAAATAAGGAGAGATAGACGAAGGATCTGTGTAGAAATGGCCACTGAAATAGAATTCCACGTGGCAATAAGTTGTCCACAATGGAAATCCACTAAACTATACTAAATTCTTTGCTGTCATCTTAGACATAGGCCTAACTTGGGACCTAATTTAAGGAAGTAGAATCAAATTGGGCCTAATTTTTTAAAGGAGTAGAATGAAATTGGGCCTAATTTTGATGGGGTAGAATCAAACTGGGCCTAATTTTGAGTGTGTAGAATCAAACTGGCCCTAATTTTGAGGGTATAGAATCAAATTGTGCCTACTTTTGAGGGTATAGAATTAAATTGGGCCTGCTTTTGAGGGTATAGAATGAAATTGGGCCTGCTTTTGAGGGTATAGAATCAAATTGGGCCTGCGTTTGAAGGTATAGAATCAAATTGGGCCTGCTTTTGAAGGTATAGAATCAAATTGGGCCTACTTTTGAGGGTATAGAATCAAATTGGACCTACTTTTGAGGGGGCAGAATCAAACTGGGCCAAATTGTGAGGGTATAGAATCAAATTGGGTCTACTTTTGATGGGGCAGAATCAAATTGGGCCTACTTTTGAGGGTATAGAATCAAATTGGGCCTGCTTTTGAGGGTATAGAATCAAATTGGGCCTACTTTTAAGGAAGCAGAATCAAACTGGGCCAAATTGTGAGGGTATAGAATCAAACTGTGCCTAATTTTGAGGGGGCACATTTAAACTAGGCCCTGCCCGACCCTGTGGCCGAGTGGTTAGCACATTGCGCTGCGACGCCAAGGGTCCCGGGTTCGAATCCCGGTCGGGCTTGGTTGTTTGTGAATGTCCATTCATCAATTTCATCATTTCATCACTCATCCCCATCTTCGCAAATTAGCCAAGAGGCACAAAACGCGAAGTAAAATAAACTAAATCAAATCAAATTAAACTAGGCCCTAATTTTGAGGGGCAGATTTAAACTTGGGCGTAATTTTGAGGGTGTAGAATCAAACTGGCCTAGTTTTGAGGGGCGAAATCAGACATTGGGCGTAATTTTGAGGGGGTACAATCAATCGTGGGGCTTAACTTTGGGAAAAGAGATTCGAAAAGTTTCCCATCCCATAAAAGTAGCGTCCAGGATTATTTGGTAAATAACTGTGACGTTTGCGAAATAACAAATATTACTCTTTATTACTTTGCTTGTCAGGTCCCCTAACTTGTAAATTTTAATAAACAAACCTGATAATTTTGTGGGGGCAAGTGCCCCTTTGCCGCCGCCAAGTTGTTACGCCTATGATGTTAGACAGCGGAGGTTGGCATGTGGATTCTCTTCACTGTGAGAACATCATTATTATTGCGACTGTAGTGTGTTCCATTAATTGCTCAGTGCTTCAAGCAACCGAATCCAGGCGGTGAAGAGCGATTTTGTGTTAACGCAACTGACTCACAGACACATCATGCTTCAAGAGGCATGTTTCATCTTGATCAGCTATTTAACCGTTTAGCAGCCATCTTAATTCTTGTCATCAGCGTAAAGTGAGATCATCACAAGGCAGTTAGTCATGATTACTGCAATATTCTAATCCCACACTGTCTTAGCTACACTAGAATGGGACGAACCTCGCATCGGCATTCCTACTTTGTTTGCAAAATCTACTCTCTCATGAGTTTGTAATATTTCACATTCCAACATATAAAGTAGATCCTTCAATTGTTATCATATCCTAAAGTCCAAACACAACTTATGGAATGTTTTTTTTTCCCCTCTGGAAAAAATCTGTCAAGAAGACCTTTCATTTCCAATAGATGGACAGGGATACATAGTACTGTGCTAGGTTTACGACGTAGCTTTTTGTTCCACCTCCCTCCTTGACTTATGTGAACTGTCCACCGACCACCACTACCCTGTCGACCAAAGAGAATAAGATTAGGGGAGAGAAATAACTCCCTATCCTTACAATGGAAACTTTTTAGCAGACGGCTTGAGATGACGTCAGAAATTTTGAAATAAATTGGCCAATGAGGAACAGGCAGGTGAAATGGTGCTGCCGCCGCCGTCTAGGTACCGAACTACGTTGGTTGCCATAGCAACGCAGCAAGCAAGCTATATGCAGACGTCTTTCAGATGCAACACTACAGTCAATTGGATATTGAATTTAGTTGTTTCGTATTGCGCAAAACATTAAAGGACTGAAATATGTTGTTCGATTACTAAAATCAATTAATTGTCTATACTTTAAGAAGGATATACTTATCTATTTTGATAATAGTTAGGACTAGGGCCATTTTCATGACACAGCATATTTTTTTTAGGGTAGGGGTGATATGTTCCCAAACAAGTAGACATTCATATTATGAAGAAACTAATTAAATTAAGGTGCTTTTTAAGGGCATATTTGGCTATTAGTACGGGATAAGCATATTTTGATGAATTTTCGGTCATATTCAGCATAGTTTTACATTTTCAACAAATATAGTCATTTTTTAAGTGGATTTGCTCTTACTCCCATTTTCACTCGAGTTTTTTTTTTCCACTGCATAAGATCTTTTGCATTTTTCTTTGAAAATTTAGAGAAATTATTCATTGTGTATTTCAACTCAGTGCCCATAAAGTGAACTAAAAATAGTACATATGTGCAAATATCTCTGCATTTAGATGATGTTTGAAACAGTCCAGTTATAAGGGCATATTTTGTAAAATGTTGGGTCATAAGAGCATATTTTATTTTTTATATTTTGATGATTTTTAGGTCATAAAATTCCTAGCCCTAGTTATCACTGTGATATGAGTAAATTAATTTGTACCCATGAGATCAGTTTTATTATGTATTTTCTTCGTTGCTCCCCGAAAAATTGACTTTTCATAATTTTAGGCACAATTTCGTGCACTTCATGCAGCTGCAATAAAATTGTAAACCTATATAAATTCAAAGTCGAGAATGTTCTTGAGAGTGGGGAAAAAGCACAATTAGTGCATGAAATCATGCTATGCTATCATTCCTACAAACTAAAACCAGTATTTCCTTATTTATTTGTTTAACAGTAAAAAAGCACAAGTAAATAAATAAATAAAATATATGAATGACAACCATTCAGTACATAGGAGGATTGTCCAAAATGCAGTCTCAGAGTAGCTTCTGGCTTGCTAAAGTTTCTTTAGTACTTATGAAACCTCATTATTTTTATTCTGAGGTATTATCTTCGGTGAAAGTAAAATGCAATGAGACCTGCGACCAACTGTTCCATTGGCCTCATTGACAGTACGCATGAAAATCTTGAAGTACCCTGGTGTATACAGGGGAAAAAAAGGTTGTTTCTTCACACTTGTAAACATTTTTTAAAGTAATAATAGTATGCATGCACAATATCTTCAAGACACTGAAATTAATCACGTCTGCTGCTGGTCGGGAGGGAAGAGGAGATGCAGCAACACAGGGTGCTCTCTTTCTAACAACACACACAAAAACCGATGGTTGACTACGATATGCATGCAGGAGTAGCACAGGTAAAAAATGCATGAATTTTTCATACATCTTAAAAACATATCTGGTGCTAAATCTCTCCCCCATCCTCACAACCTAAAAGTGTAATCAAGGCCAAACCTGTGCATTAGACCCGACTTCAATAACTGGTTGAAGCAGTGG
The DNA here is from genome assembly GCF_977018435.1 of Lepisma saccharinum. Classification (NCBI taxonomy): domain Eukaryota; kingdom Metazoa; phylum Arthropoda; class Insecta; order Zygentoma; family Lepismatidae; genus Lepisma; species Lepisma saccharinum. The sequence continues at coordinate 93,508,276 of NC_139231.1, read as the reverse complement.
TTCAGATCCTACTAAACTGTAGTTTGTCCTGATTAGCTATTCTCTGCATAAGTGGAATTAAAAACACACAAACTATCAATTCCGTTCGCTTACAGGTGATTCTACTGTTCAATGAAAAAAATCATGAAAGGAGTAAGTGCCCAAGGATAAATTAATGCACAAACTGACTTCACCACTATCATGCAACAATAAAGATGTGAAGCAGTCCAAATACATAGACTGGCCATTTTCAGTTACAGGCTAACCTATATTTGCCCACAAGGAGGAGGCTCCCTTTGTTTTAAAAAAAAGTTTACTTTGGTGGACCCTTCATTACATAAATGAACATAAGAAATTAAATAAATAGCTATGAAAACTTATCGAATGTTACATATTCCTCAGTAAAATTCTGCTAATTCTTACTAAAAGTATGCACGTATTCTACTCGAACATATGCATTGCAGAGACTGCGTAAATAATGATTTTGTTATCTTATTTGCATTACATGAACAGTGTACTTACTGTATTATGTCCCCATATTGTGTTACTTTGTATATTCATTAAACAAGTGAAAGGTGTAACAATTCTTTTGTGTAACAAAAAAAATCACTAGATTTTTTAATGCAAAAATGATTTTTTTTAGATTATACCATGGTAATGAACATATAAGTGTCTATATAATACCTAAATAAAAGCAATCATTCCTTCCTCTCCTGTCATTAAGTGAAACAAGTGCAATTCACTAAAAATCATGTAAATTGAGAGTAAAAAAGAGGCCACATGTGAAGTACATGTAGGTTCAAATCTGATAACACCACCATCAAAATGCCAACTCACGGAAGGTCCCCTGCTCACTTTATTAAAACTTATTTTCACATTTCCACATTTATTTCCAGGCCATTCTGTAATGATTCTATTTCTTTTACTTACAGTTCGGTAAGTTTTTAATGATACCAACCTTGCGTTCTGAAGTCACTGTGCTATGGTTTCATTGTTAGGCTAAATGCATAAGTTGTTAGGTTAGGTTAGGCTTATTAGTATTAGCTCTCTGAGCATAAATAATACATTTGCAGTGTATTTATGCTAAGAGAACCAAACCTAATAACGTAGGCATATCACGTCTGACGTCATAACACAAGGTTGGTATCGCCATCTGCGAGAAGGAAGACCTCTTGGAAATACTTAATCGTTGGCTCCTATTTTTTTTTAAAAAAATCTTACATGCAACTACCTGTTGAAGCAAATTGGTGGTTAAGAATATGGAAAAATCCAAATAAATATAAGTAGACACTGGAACTCACTTTTCACAATAGCTCTTGGATGTGCACTTTGCATTATGTGCCACTCCTGTTACAAATTGAACACATGGAGGTACTTACCCTGAAGTTGTTTTAGTTAGTTTTCACCCCCCACTCCCAAATATAAGTTTTCTATGGAATATCTTGGTAAAGTCAGAAGTGTCTTCACCAAAACATGTGAACTATACTGCTAAAAAAAAAAGTCTCCAATATTCAATATGGAGAATTATTTCCACCACCGAGGCGAGCATATAGGGCTATTTTCACCAGGTGCTGAAGATCAAAAATTACACAATCAGGTATTGAAAGTATTTATGGAAGAAATTTTAATGCTAACAGCCATAAACCTGAGCTGGGTAAGACTGCAGAATATGGGCTGCTTAGGAGGAACGCGGTTCATAATCTTTTGGTAATATTTTGTAGTTAGTAATTGGGAAAAGTAAGTTTGAAGGTGCGGAAATTTTTTTTCTTTGAAAAAAACTAGAAATACCCATGCAGGTTGGGCGCTCTTGGAAGGAAAAAGTGACATGGTGGCGCACATTCCTGCACAAATCTAGTGAAAGCAAAAAATGCCTACGTTGTTAGGTGGCTAGGTTTAGTTCTCTTAGCCTGAATAATAATTTGTCATTGTATTTATGCTAATAAAACCTAACCTTGTTGGCATTCCTCATCGAAATAATTAAAGTAACTGTACGTAAACAATATGGACGTGAACGACTAGGGAAATGCATTACTTTAGTAGCAGGAACAATATTTTTCATTGCATTTATGCTATTGGAACCCAACCTAACGGGCCTAACCTAACCTTGTAGGCATTCCTCATCGTAATAATTAAAGTAGCTGTTCGTAAACAATATGGACGCAAACGAATAGAGAAATGCATAATTTTAGAAGCAGGAAAAACATTTTTTATTGTGTTTATGCTATTGGAACCCAAACTAACAGACCTAACCTAACCTTGTAGGCATTCCTCGTCGAAATAATTAAAGTAGCTGTGCGTAAACAATATGGATGCGAAAGAATAAAGAAATGCATTATTTTAGTATCAGGAACAATATTTTTCATTGTATTTATGCTATTGGAACCAAACCTAATGGGTCTAACCTAACCTTGTAGGCATTCCTCGTCGAAATAATTAAAGTAGCTTATCATAAACAGTATGGACGCGAACGAATAGAGAAATGCATAATTTTAGTAGCAGGGAAAACATTTCTCAATGTATTTATGCTATTGGAACCCAACCTAACAGGCCTAACCTAACCTTGTAGGCATTCCTCGTCGAAATAATTAAAATAGCTGTGCGTAAACAATAAGATTGCAAACGAATAGAGAAATGCATTATTTTAGTAGCAGGAAAAACATTTTTCATTGTATTTATGCTATTGGATCCCAACCTAACAGGCCTAACCTAACCTTGTAGGCATTCCTCGTCGAAATAATTAAAGTAGCTGTGCGTAAACAATATGGATGTGAACGAATAGAGAAATTCATTATTTTAGTAGAAGGAACAATATTTTTCATTGTGTTTATGCTATTGGAACCCAACCTAACCTTGTAGGCATTCCTCGTCGAAATAAAGTAACTGCGTTAACAATATGGGCACGAACGAATAAGAGAAATGCATTATTTTAGTAGCAGGAACAATATTTTTCATTGTATTTATGCTATTGGAACCCAACCTAACAGGCCTAACCTTGCAGGCATTCCTCGTCGAAATAAAGTAACTGCGTAAACAATATGGGCGCGAACGAATAAGAGAAATGCATTATTTTAGTAGCAGGAACAACATTTTTCATTGTATTTATGCTATTGGATCCCAACCTAACATTGTAGGCATTCCTCGTCGAAATAATTAAAGTAGCTGTGCGTAAACAATATGGATGTGAACGAATAGAGAAATTCATTATTTTAGTAGCAGGAACAATATTTTTCATTGTGTTTATGCTATTGGAACCTAACCTAACAGACCTAACCTTGTAGGCATTCCTCGTCAAAATAAAGTAACTGCGTAAACAATATGGACGCGAACGAATAAGAGAAATGCATTGCATTTAGCAGCAGGAAAAACATTTTTTACATGCAATAATATAATTGTAATCGGAAAAGTAACACCGGAAAATGGAAGTAGAAGGTACGGAATTTTGTTAAGTCTATTTAGAGGCAAAAAGCAGCCCATGTTCTGCAGTGAGACCCTGAGCTGCCTAACCTAACATTAGCATTCACTGACATAGCAGCAGCAGTCCATATCAGAATACCTGGTGGTATTTTTTCAAACTCCATGAACATAAATGCACACTAACGTAAGTTTGATTCACATCAACAATTATATCCATGTAAAAGAACAAGCCAGGTCATAGATGATACACATGCAGAGTTTTAAAACCTGGTGAAAATAGCCCGAAAGCTAGCTTCACAGCGGTGAAGCAAGTCACTCCATTATAATATATGGTTGTGCTTTTAAATATATTTCCTGTGTTATTTCCACCTCAATTTTTTCTCCTGTTTAATGCTTACACCTTAGTAAGAAAAAAGAACAAACCAAATAGAATTACTCTCTTAGAATTCATTATTCCATCCATTTATACACTAGAACCACGTATCTTAGCACACTACATGAAACCACAAAGCAGCCACAAATAAACACTAATGAAAACAGAAGATCACCATGCTCTCTGCATTTGGGTAGAATCACATAACCACCATAAAAAGTATGCTATTGTCTTCACTCCCTTTTGCTGTACATACTATTACTACTAATACTATACACTGTCTGGAAACACAATCTTCATCAATGAAATCATATATCATCTTTATATAAAAAAATTCTTCATTCACTAACACTGTACAGTACGTAGAAACAGAATTGAACACTTTCACCTCAATGGAGATTCACTAATAAGATAACAAAAATCGACCACACTGAAACATTTTTTCAGTATTATTGTTGCAGAAAACAGGCAGGGTATTCTGTTCACAGACAAAGCGAAATGTGTCCTTGCGGTCCAGACTTTCCATTCCACTCGACACCTGTGAATATCTGTAATAAAAAAAAACGAAATCTTAGTATTTTTATAAAAAGAAAAATACAATTACAATCACAGTATATACTATAATATAAATTAAATAACAGAGCAGACTACGGCTGCACCTTGCCCGCTAAATAAAGGAATTATTATTATTATGTATTTAGTGAATGACCATCAAACCACTTTTAACAAGCTTGAATTAAAAAAAAAAAAAAATAATTTGGGCAATAAAGGCAAAAAAAATAATTAAAGATATAGAAAGATTCAAAATAATACCAGCACTTTTAATTTTAGTACAAATATGTGGTCAATTTATCTAAATACCATGTGTGCGTTGTAATGTTTATTTGGTTTCCCATTTCTTTCAATTATAAATTTGGTCTCACTTGTTTGTGCACACACCAAAGCATAGCATCATTTTATTTTCCACCCATGAAAGTATATAGCCTATATCCCCATTTCATATATTTGTTTAATTTGTTGTTACATAGGAATTAAATACACGAAATACACGTGAAGTAAGCAACTACACACACAGATACGTACCTCTCTCTTATACAGGGTGTCATTTTAATGGCGCCCACGGACCACAGATTCGTGTAGAGGACATCAAAACAAACAACTTTTCTCAGTAACATTTTTCACGTTCGTGCGTCAATTCGACGCTAGAGCCGTTCAAAAAAGACCGTTTTGCCGCCTGGATGCTGGCAACCCAACACAACATTTGATCGTATCTGTGACGTCATTTCCCGCGGTGAAACAGCGCACGGTAGGGTTGCAAGGAACACACAAATTTTGTGAAAAATGACGAACTACCAACCACATTATTAGCTGTAAAACGAAGCGAGAAACGCGTCCAGTAAACCGAACATCATAGCCTACCAGCCAGAAGATCAGCAGTCATCTCAGGGGAAGGGGGAAGTGAACCAACGATATGAGAAATGGTAAAAACGTATTCAAAATGAAGAGTCAATATCGGATTTTGTCTCAGCCTACATGTCAAATATCAACAACAATAACTTTTATTGTACTTACAACTTACATGTGGCTGTTTACGCCCAGCTACATGTCAATTATATTTGCAAATCTCGTTGCAAGGTTGATATCTACAGGTTTGTGTCCAGATGCCTTGTGGTACTTTGTGCTGATAACGGAAGTATCTGAGGTTCACGTTGTTACATTACGGCTAAAACACGTACAACCACAGTAACAATCTAATGATGAATCAGTAGCGAATATACTGCCCTGTTCAGAGTTGCAAACTATTACATGTGTATCCGGTGCGTAGATAAACACAGTCGTCGGAGAGTTTGTTTTACTACTATTTATATCCCTGTATTTTCAACCATTTTTGTCCCTTGCCTCATAATACCCTGAATATACATTATATTATGTGTTGCTTACCTTTGGAATTTTGAGTTCTTTCATTTCTATTTTGTCATCTGTTCAGTGTGTCACAGACAACTAGTATCAGAAGGACGAAGTAGATAGACTAAATTGTAGATGCCAACTTGGTAACTAGATTCGCAAATATTTGACATGCAAGCTGATATAAAATTCGATATGACCACTTCCACTTGAATTCTATTTTCTTTCTACTATTTTTCGTATCGTTTGTTTACTTCCTGTTAGGTTACAGAACGTGTTTTCTCGTTTTGTTTTACGGTACATAATGTGGCTGATTGTAGCTATGTCATTTTTCACAGAATATATGTGTTCCTGGCAACCCTTTAACGCATCGCTTCACGACGGGATATGACGTCACAAATGCAATCAAATGTTGTGTGTGGTTGCCAGCATTCAGGCGGCAAAACGAGCTTTTTTTTGAACGACTGTAGCGCTAAAACGACGCACCAACGAGAAAAATGTTACTGAAAAAAGTTGTTTGTTTTGATGACCTCTATACGTTTCCGTGGTCCGTGGGCGCCATTAAAATGACACCCTGTATAGTATCCATAGCTTTTTTCCAGCATATTCGGTCAAACATCATTACAGACTGCTTCAAATAATTATCTATCTTCATAGTTTCAATTTTTTACTACATTAACCCGAACTCGAACGAACTATGATACTCTAGTTCGACATCAACGGTAGCAGTCAGCCTACACTCAACGAAACCAGACCGGACCAACCGGACAATCGTTATTTCAAATTCGAATACACTCACGCGATGCTGCATTCATTTGTTAACAGTAGAGCGCATGTTAGTTCACTGTACCTAAGGTGCGACGTCGCTAGTGTCGCAGACCTCGAGAGATGAAGTGCGCATGCGCGGCGTAATTTCCATTTTTGGGCGGACTCGGCGCTCTTTCCGTGTATACTTTTTGCTGTCGACGTGGGTGTCCTTGTAGGAATTGGCAACAATGAAGAGACATCTGGTGGTCACATTCCTCTTCACGCCTAGTCAATACTCTGAGGAAGATAAGATCCGACTCCCGCACTGTGCATCTTGTTCTCTGCACCCCCGAACAGAAGAACTGAACAATGAAATTGAACCCAGAGCTCTTAGCTTCTCGCGTTATAATGCAGCCGTACCGACAGATATTTACAATCGTTATATTTCCTTATTCTTATTTCGGGGTTTACTTATTTTACGTTGCTCTTCAGCCACTTTGGGACAATCGTGATGATGAGGACGTTTGATGAGTAGATGAAATTGAAGCAGATACATTCACAAAAGAACACAGATGCCCAGAACAGGACTCGAACCTAAACTCTTCGACGGCGAGTCATGAGCAGACCACCCATCGTGTTCGCCACCGAGGCAGCACTGAAACCTTTTGTCCATCCTAATCTCGACTGGTCAATGCACCTCGTCGCATGACAGTATTGTGAAATAACCGGCCGTCGCGTGCGAGCCACGTTAAATGCTCACGGAAGGTAACACAAAAGGTTTTACGCTGGAATGAATTTCCAAATCTGATACGCAATTTCATAAGCGTGGGATTTCAAGAAGATATCTCATAAATCTTCCTTAAATTACGAGCGCCGTAGGCTTAAGTTCGTATTTGTTCCGAGTGGGAGTTGGAACCAAAAGTTAGGTCGTTTAAAATATTCTGGAGTTTTTCCAGTTCTCGGCGTAAGCGATTGATTTCAGCGGCCGACAAAGCGATTTGGGAGTAAAATTTTGCGATACCGAACTGCCTAAAGATTTCGAAGCAGTCATGTAGTTTCCAAACAAAACATGACATCATAGCGGTTCTACTTTAAGATATTCCTTTCTGGATCTTTAGGGTACGCGAGCAATGTCGATTTCGAAAAATTCTCTCCGTTCGTTCCATATTTTAGGGATTTTTTTTTTTTAGAGAAACGGAGAGGAAAGTGACTCCCGAAGTAAGCCAACTTCAACCCGCATACATTCGAGGTTATGTGCTTTAGTCCTGGTGCCTTTAAATAAATCAAGAAATCAGTTGCTCTGAATTTAATCGGTTCACCCACCTTTATATTCCTTTTCATATTTGTTTATTATTTATAATAACTAAGTAACTAACTCTCTAGCCTTCTTAAACCTGAAGGTTCATGGCTGCAGCAACACAGGCCTTCAATCTGTCCCTACCTTGAGCAAGATCTATATACTCTTTTCCATCTCTACCGATTTCCTTTAGGTCCATCTCAACGTTGTCCCTCCATCTTCGTCTTGGCTTTCCTATAGGTCTCTTACCATCAGGTTTCCCAACAAGAATCCTGTGAACTCCTCTTTCCTCTCCCATTCGTGCCACATGGCCTGCCCACCTAAGTCTTCTTGATTTAATTATTCTAATAATATCTGGACATGAATACAAATTATGTAGTTCTAAATTATGTAACCTTCTCCACTCATCTGTCTCCTCATCCCTTTTAGGTCCAAATATTTTCCTAAGGATCTTATTTTCAAATACTCTCAATTTATGTTCCTCTTTCAATGTAAGGGACTAAGTTTCACACCCATATAATACACTATGTGGAAGAAAGTCATTGGACACCACATGTCAGCGGATACCATCAGTTTTTTTACAATCAATAGGAGGTCGGTCCGCCTTTGGCAGCGATAACAGCAGCCAGTCGTCTGGTAAATTGGCCACAAGGTCGTGTAGTACACCGAGTGGGATATTCCGCCATTCCTCCTGTCACCAACCCTGGAAGTGTAGAAGGACGAGGCGATCTCGACCTCAGTCGGCACTCCAGTTCATCCCATAGATGTTTGGTAGGGTTGAGGTCAGGGCTCTGAGCAGGCCAATCCAGTCGGGTGACATTATTTTCTGCATACCACTCCATGGTAGCCCTGGAAACATGACAAGTCGCATTATCATCCTGGAACACACATTCTTCGTTTCCATAGAAACGCCACAATGTGGGGAGCGTGAAGTTGTCGGTAGGATGCAGACATCATGTGGCCATACACCGGTACCAGTGGACCCACGCCATGCCAGCTGAAACAACCCCAGAACATGATGCCGCCACCACCATATTTCACTGTGGGCACTACACACTCGGGTAACAGACCTTCTCCGGCTAATCGCCATACCCACACTCTCCCATCTGATCGAAACAGTGTGAAGCGTGATTCATTGCTCTATAGGACCTTCCGCCATTGCTCCACCGTGCAGTTTCTCTGCTCTTTACACCAGCGTAGTCTCTGCCGTTTATTGTTTCTTGTTATCAGGGGTTGTGGGCAATGGCTCGACCATGATAACCGAGCGCATGGGCCTCCTTGCGAAGTGTCTTAGTCGAAACATCAAATTGGCTGCACTTTGAAACTCTTCTGCAATCGAATGAATCGGACAAATCCAAATCTCCCTCTTCAGCGTTCTCCTGTCCTGGTCGTCCAATTTCGTGGGTCTTCCACTTCGTGGTGCATTGCTGCAGTGTCCCTTTTCCTTCCACTTCTTGATGAAAAAGGTTACAGTTGATTTAGGGACCTGTCGGGCATCAGCTATGCTACGTATAGTCATGCCTCCTATGGAGCAACCTACTATGATCCCTCTTTCAAACATGCTGAGCTCTTTCCTGTCCGTCATTTTATCAGCGAATGATCTGAGAAGCCTCCTGCTGCTGTAAATATACCCATCTGTAGTATCTTTTCCATGAGGAGTTCGTTTCAGAGTTGAAACCGGGTGTCCAATGACTTTCTTTCACATAGTGTACTACAGGCAATATTACTGTTTTGTATATTTTAACTTTTAGTTTCTTAGATATTAAACAAGAAGGCAAAAATTTATGAAGAGAGAAGTAACATACATTTCCTGAATTAAGCCTACTTTTTATTTCCTCTTTAATATAAATTATCTGTGATAGAAGCAGTACAAAGTGTAGGCCTATTCTGGTGCCCAGAACAGGTCTTGTGCTATAATTGATTATTCTTAATATATTGAGTATAATAAAGATGAGTGTCTCTAGATTGTTATTCTAATTACTAATCTATTTGTGTTTTCTGATATTTTAGCCATTTCTTGATAAATATTCTGGGGTGCGGAAGAGTTGTCTAGACTTAATGACTAACAGGGTGTTGTGAGGAGAGTGTATGTTAGGAGGGGAAGAAGTGGTGTTGTGGAAACGTTGGTTAGGTTGGGATGCGACTTGGTATGCACGGACGTTCTGCACTCGCTCTGTATTCCAGAACTTGGCCCATTGGACTAGCCGAATATTTAATTTCTGGGTTTATTATACTCGTAGTTAAGGCGTATTGGTTTATGTAACCGTACCTTCGATCTCGCCACCGAAGTTTCCGGGTTCGAGTCCCGACCTAGACAAGGGTGCTGCACTTTGTGAGTATCCCTTCATAAATTTCCTCTAATTATCACCTACCATCATCGTTGCGATTAGCCAAACTGGGCAGAAAAGCTACGCTAAATAAAATAATTACAATGCAGCAATGGATTGAACCGCTGATGGTAGACATGATTTTCTTGTTAGTAACATAACACTGAAGGAAGCCATTTTGTCTATTTAATTTGTTTTCAATTGTTTCTTTTCCTCTACAGCTCTTTTACACATCCTGTTCTGTTAATGATATGCTAACCTTCCTTCTCACGTTGCATGTGGTTAAAGGTAGCGTGTTGTATGTCTCTTCATGCATGCATTACAGGTATTTCTACAGAAACCGAAAACCTCTTCGTTCTGTGGTAATTACGAACGGCGCCTCGAGTACGTTATCGACATGTCTGTCTCTTGTTAATAGTTTTTTACCTCTCTCTTTCTCACGTGGACTTCTATTTTTCGAAGCGAGGAAGTGAGGAAAACACTGCACCAAGGTTTCTGGGAATTGCTATCCTATTTTAGCAATTTGCTTTGAGCTTTAGGTTGACACCAATATATTAACGTCGATCTGTGGCAATTTTACCATGCGTGCGTGTATGCTCACACGAACTCGTCTACAACTTTCGATTTGTATACGTAACTCATCCACAAGTACGGCTCTGTAGCCTTCGATTTGTACATGCAACTCATCCACAAGTACGGCTCTGTAGCCTTCTATTTGTAAATGTAACTCATCCACAAGCACGACTCTGTAGCCTTCGATTTGTACATCTAACTCATCCACAAGTACGGCTCTAACATTAGGTTTGTGTATGTGGTTCGACTTTCCTTAATTTTACTTGTGTGCAGCCAGGGGTAGATATTCGGCAGTTTTGTCTCGTCTTGATACCTGTCTCATTCTTGTCTCGGTCTAGAAGGGAAAGTCTTGATCTTGTCTTGATACAGTAAAGGTAATAATATATGCAGCGTGTTTCCCAACCGCACGATTTACAAGTTGTGTTTTCTTCCCGATGTTTCGAACGTTCGATACATGTTGATTGTTGCTATAATGTAGCATGAGTACCACAGATATAATGTATTATGTTAGTATTAGGTATATATATTTCAATTTGCCAAGTTTTATGTTTAATTCTCAAGTAATTTCTGAGTAATACATGTGTATCGTTTCGATTGTTTACTAGAACAGTCCAAAGGAAGGATAAAAGCGAGAGGGAAAAAAAATAAAGTCTGTAATTCGTATTATGTAAATATTTGAGTTTAACAAATTTCACATTTAGAGCTTGCATAATTTCTTAAATACGGTAACGTAAAAATATACCGATTAGTGTATTTCTATTGTTTAGTTACCATAGAACAGACCAATCGGCAAAAAGTTTGTAGTCTTTTCAACATGCATTTGCTCCAAGTTTCATCGCGCTTCATTTAACAGATCCGGAGATATCGACGTGTCACATGATATCGATTGTTGCATATCACAGCTACATATTGGTTTAATCTGTGGCTAAATTTAGCTATTAGTTGATAGGTCTATCAGTACACCAAATTTTGTCTTTATAGATGAAGGAGTTTCTGAGATATCAATGGGTTACACATGCTGGATGCTTTATTTCATCTTTTGCAAAATAAATAAAAAAAACAAAAAAAAACGTCCGCTCAGTCGAAATACATTTGCAAACATTGTAACGAGTTGTTCAATACTCCGGCCCTGTTAATTTGTTTATATTAATGCCAAATGTTTACTAAATCTTACTTTAAACCTACTTCTTAAGTACGTCTGGCCATCAGTTCTATTTAAACTTTATGGTCAAAGGAGGGGATGAGCGTTGAAATCAAATCACACATTTCGTCGCATATAAAAATTGGAAATCAGCTTACAAACGCAGTTATAAACAATAATCCAGTTTGATGACCCCGGAATAGCCCAATTTTATGGTGATTCTGGATTTGGTGCCACCTCGAAGGGGCCTTGCAATGTGCCCATCCAGCACAAAAAAGATGGCATAAAGCATGTCTGAAAGCACCGTAAAGAAAGACCAGTATCACTTCGTCTTTCAGCGACTGAACATACACGCATATTCACGCAAACGGTGGAAGGGAGGAGGCGGTTTATGGGAAGAGCTCATGGCGTTAGATAGGGGATCTCCCGAGCACTGAGCCGTGCTGATACAGAGCTGCTGCTCTACTTCCCTTGGAGATAATTCGTTTCTTATTACCACATTTAGTGGCCCACAGGCACAAAACATGGACCATATATCATCCCACCTGCTTCTTTGTAAGGAAATGGATGAGAACGGGCAAGAAACCCCTCTCTGTATCCCCCAAATCTTCTTGTGCCCCTAGCGTAACCCACTACTAAGCCTGGGGTTCAGAGTTCGAACCTTGTTCTTTTTCATAATGGATCTTCATCTATACTCTTATGATAATAAATGTTGGTTTCAACCTTTCGGGGTGGACATTTTGCCATCTGTTACGGCCGGTATAGAATGATCTATGCTAATCCATCCATGAAAAAACAACAACTATTGTCCACTCTGATCCCACAGTTTTTATAGACAGTGACGAAAGATTATTTCTTACAATTTATATAAAAAATTGAGCGTGGATTTCTTTGACATACTCCCACTTCACAAAATTGTGAAAGATGAATTCTCCATTTTTTGGCCAGTAATATTTTAACTAAGTTATTGATGAGGGGAGTAATTGCATATTTCCCGGAAGGATAGTAACCTATACAATAATCCTAGTGTACCTTCAATGCAAAACATGTTTTTATTATTCCACGAAAAAAAAAATCCTAAAATACAAAATAAATAATTTTTTAGAATTTGTCCAATATCTTAAACCATTCCTAAATTAATTTTCGTGTTAATAGCCCAACGTATTACTGTTAACTGTGTCAAAAACATAAAAAGACTTAAAACTATGCCACTTTTTACTTTTGCGTTGTATAACTTTGAAGATAAGCATGTTTACACATGACCTAAAAAATAAACACTTCATCTCACATCTTTGCAGGCATCTAACTTTGTTATCACAAACTGCTGTAGAAAAATAATTTAGATTTTAATGTATATTTGAACACATATATTGTTTCAATAGTGGTGACCGACAACAGTTTCGGACAATACTTGTTGATACAACTTAATGGGATGTTGTTAATCCGACGAGTGTGCCCACGTATACACTTGATGCAAACGGCATATCTTTCTTTACCTTTGATATGGTGTAGGAGAATACCAATTTTAGTAATTCTATCTTTCTTAATTTTTAGATTACAAGCCGCAACATCTCTCTCGTCTACAGTGTTGTAGGTGTTGTACATTTTTGTTTTTGCAGGTTACATTCCATCAAAGTAATGCAACTCTTGTAGATTCCTTTAGCAATATTTTATTTTTTGGGGGCGAGGGGAGGGGCGTTGGCAATACCCCCTCGAGGTTCTTAAAGCTGCGAGCCCAGACTGGTATAATATGACTTAGATTCTCCATTCTGGAAGCTTCGTTTTATTGTTGTTTTTGTCGACAAACTGCTCCTGAGAGGTTAGCGTGCCACACGCGCTTGTTTCTGTATAACATACATGAAATGTTAATTTGACATGAGAGTCTCTGTAGGAAACAAAGGCAGACTGGCCAGGTGAGAATAATTGCTGTTGTAGGGCCTTTCTTTCAGTGTTGAAAAGGTCATTAAAATGCCATACTTTATGGGTTGATTCCAAGACAAGTACACAAATAATTCGAAATGGATGAAATCTGCATCAACTGATACAGTTAAACGCGTAATTTTGATTTCTTTGACAGTACTGTGTTTGATCTTCTCAATTGATGCATTTATAGTTCGCCACACAGCTAATAAAGTACCCATTTATGAATTTTGACAACAAAAATGCTTCATTAGCAGTTCATGCGTATTAATGCTTTACTGGCGTCAGTACATTTGTGACAACTGACACATTTTTCGATTTGTTTGCATACTGTTTTTTTTTTTTATTTTAGAATTGCTATTCTCTGTCCACTGTGAGAATGAAGGCACTGTAAACAAATAAGCCAGAGTTGCGAGAAATACTATTGGTTATGGCAGCTGAGCAGGAATTTCTCGCTGTTAGCTGCTATATTCTAGTTGTGGGACCAATGACGGCAATTGGTTCCAAAACCGGCGGCGGGGGAGCAAGGTGCCAAAACGGGGGTGAAGGTTTAGCATAGTGCTGGGGCAAAAGTGGCGAAAAGTGTTGGGGGGGGGTCAGCTTTCCCCCTAATCGCCGCCCCTGTGTGACCAATATATTCATAGCAAGTAACAGCAGAAGTAACACTCAGGAAGGGATTTTTTTCAGAGAAGTCATGTGCTTTTATTTACATTAAAATAGTTCTTACGGTGCATGGAGAATAGTAGTACGCACGGAACCTGCTTGATTGAGGGCCAACAAGGTTCTTGTACCTGGAACCAGAGGCGGAGCATTCTTCTGTCTATTGTCCTGCTTTCCTAATTATTTTTGCTATAAGTTGCTCACACCAAATGGTTAGCGCTCTTGCCTTTGATGCGAACTGTCTCTGGCTCGATCTCGGAAACTACAAAAACTAGAAATACAAAAGTTGATGTACGGATAAATCTACTGAATAATAACACAACTCAAATTAAATCAATGGATTGACCCGTCCGTCTGTCTGGCAGCTGTAGACAACAGTCAATCATAGCTGACCTGTAGATACCTCGTAAGCTAGCAAATGTTAAGACCGAATATTTACCCCATCATTAATTATTTTGAAATGCCCGCCCTCATCGTGTACAGAGGCCAAACGAATGAAAGTCAACAAATTAAAACATTTTTAACGCTGCGATATCTCCGATACGATCCGAGCTATACGAAATATGTGTAGTTCATGGAACTGTGGATTTCCTACATGGCGCGATTTGCACATTCTCGATTGGCAACATTCAATATCTGTTGATTTGTCGCAAGTCAAGACAGATGCGAACGCGTAAGTTCCTTTCTAAAATAACTATCAGTATTATGATACAATATTTAACATCTTGATCGATCTATCCATCTGTTTGTCAATGCAAGTTAAATAATTGACAAAATTCGAATCATCGCGAACTATCTGTAACATATAAGAGCAAGAATATGTTTTGTGAGTAAACGTGCCACCAGGATAAACATTTTCATGTGGCACTAGTTATCTTGATGTAACTATTTTGAAGACTAGGAATGCTACATAGATCAAATTTGTATTCAAATGTTATTGATTATATAAATTATTTTCGTTAACAAGTTGATTAGCACGCATTGAACATATCGCGGTTAAGTACTAAACACAGCTCCAACTTGTTCAACTTCTCATCTTCTTCAATCACTAGTCTCGTACATTGTCGAAAATCCTCCGAAAATTTACTGCAAATTGCAAATGAAAATGTTAGGTTGCACTTGTGATGGAGGAAATTTCTCATTGAGAGTTGGCAACCCTGCCCTTTCGGAGTCTGCAAGATCTTCCCAGAGTGCAAGTATACAGCAAATCTGGACATGAAGGCATTCCCAGGTCGCCCGAAGTTGAATTAAAGTTGTAAGTTTTGAGTAGATGAGGGACTTTTCGTTCGTACCCAGAGCTCGAGTCACAGTTTCCAAAACAGAGAACGAGGAGGAAAATTACTCTAAAGACGAAATTCAAGAGAATTGAGCCGTTGTGCACAGAGGCGGAAGAATGAAAGAGAGACTGCAATGCTGAAAGTACACAATTGACAAGAACGTCCACTGCTGCGTGTGTGTGTTTGTTTGTGTGTGTGTGTTCTTCCTGCTCATGTTCTGTTTGCGTTTCGTTGACGATTTTCATCATTACCAACGAGCACAGTCCCTCTGTCGTGTGTGTATCGATCTCCTGTACTCTGTACGTACCAAAGGATGGGCGATGTTTATGCCTTTTCAGTGGACTGACAGCTATTCGGATCCTTGCCCTATCGTGTGTGAATCATACAGATGCAGAAATAGAGGGTGTCCCAAAATGATTACGCTACTTTCCCTACTTACTTTAAAAAACAGGTGTGAACAGAATATAAACCTTGTGGTTGTAATTTCCAGGATGTATTTGCTTGAGCAACTCTCGTAACACACGATGTGTCAAAACGCTACTGGTCGTGATTGACCTAAAAGAGTAAAAAAGCGGAATAAACTGATAAAATACAAAGTAAAGCGTAGATAAAACATCCGAATTGAAGACTTCAAAGAATAAGTGTAATATGTTGTTTCCGTTTCTTTTATGTTCCTTCTCTGGCACCTTTGGCTAATCGTATCGATGGGGATGATTGGCAATAAGATTGATGAAGGAACAGCCGCAAATATATACGGATGACTCAACACAAACCTCACAGAGGATTTTCCTGGCTGGGGATTCAGAATTCAGAGCCTCGTTAGCCTGCAACAATGCTGCTCCTGGTGTTCTACGTGGAAGAGAGTTTGGCATTGGTTGGTCAACCCTTACTGATCCAGTGCGATTTTTTTAAAATAATAATAATAATCCTGTTATTTAGTAAATGAGGTTTAGTCACGGGTTCTCTACCACCTTACCCTGATCATGACTTATGTAAAATATTTGGGTTTGAGATTTTGTTATGCACAAATAGGCTAAGTGGGACTCGACCTACAGTTTAAAGTGGGATCCGAACCACTGTGCGACTCCACCGTGCATCATTGTATTGATTTTATCAGTTACAGAATGTCGCATACGGGTTCATATTTCAGTAGTGAATTCAGTACTTTTTCAAGGTAGAAAATATTTGCATATATTTTCATGTATTTTCTTACGGGTATTCTTTCGTAAAATCTTCTCATCTCGCATGCATTAATATATTTTTCTTCTCCCTTACAGGTAAGCTTAAACTGTCTTTCTTGAGCATCGCTTTGGACATTCTTACCATATCCCAGGATCCATAGTTAGTGGACGATTTCCTCGCAGTGATTTTCCATGCAATTTTCGAAGTAAGTTTACATCTCCTTACCACTATTTTTTCTCCCCACAACAATAGTCATATAACCAAAATAACCTTGATGGCACTGGAATTCTTTAGCTGCTGTAGTGCCATACTGTCACTACAGGGTGTCCAAAAAGTCACGCGACGGAGATATTGAACGTACGTAAGTTTTGTACAGAGAGCGATAGAGACATGAAACCTACACTTGATATTTACTTTGTCTGTGTGAATGTTTTTAAAATATTAAACAATACGATTATTTTCTACATGAACGTTCAGTATGGGAAGTAGTTACTACGGTATAAAAAAAGGTTTTGAACAAAGTAATAACAACGTGTACAAAAGGCCGCTATGGAGTAGCTTGCAGTAATTTTCGATGTGTAGCGATGGTCTCCGTGGGTATTTATTGATCTGATCAAGGCAGGATAATTTTTTTCGCATTTTTTGCAGTAGAGGACAATTTAAGGGACTAATTGTAATATATTCATAAAAATGTGTATTTTTCGAAATTACGAGGTGTACTGGCAACATTGGTCGTGTCAGAGGACAGTACCAGGTGTGCCAGATATGTTATATTATTCAATCAATGCCCAAATGAAACAAAATATTTGAAATTGGTCGTACATAAGTCTAACCTACGTATCGTTTTTTGTATTTTTGTATATTGTCCAGTTATTACTATATTACTTTTTTTAACACTTAGTCCCAACAACCATATATATTCTTTTTTTGGCATATTCAGTCTTAACAGTCATTTATGTTTTACAATTTTTCAATATTTAGTCCAACGTTTTAATTCTTAAAGAACTTCTCAGTCCCAACGATCATTTGTGATCATTTTTTTTTATTTTTCAATTTCTCAGTCCTTACAATCATTTATGTTCTATGTTCTACTTTATCTTTAGAATATTTAGTCCCAACAAGCATTTATGTTCTGGTGGAATAGTAATCTCTAGTGAAGTAAACAAGCTTATAAATTGATCAGGAATACATTTGCGATTCACTGAACTCATGGTGTATCTGTATGTTATGTTCGTGGTCACCTGGTGAAGGAGATTGGAAACACATCATCATCTCGAGATGAGTCATGGCGTCGATGGGAACTTCTGTTAGTGATACCTTTGAATGTTGCATGAATCATCAGAAGGGGTCGCTTCTTTATTAGGAGGGGAACACAATACTTCACTTTCCGTTTCATCATCTTTCATTCCTTTTCAGGTTTTGTTTCTGGTTCCTAGCATTGGAACTGTAACCAGAGTGATGACCCTTCTTTCCCTCTGTCTTTTTCTCATCTCTCTCCTTTTGTGGTGTATGTATGTTCTTTGATACAAAGTTAAACGAAGTTGTTTTTACTAAAGAGAATTGTAATGGAGCTCCAAACTAATCTACACTCTGCCCCTGGAAACCTCTGGAGCAAGCGACCGAAAACGAGTCTGCGCAGATCCCAGAGACAGGATGTAATGCTTAACGCTCTCCACTTTGGTGCGGGCGGTTTCAGGTTCGATTCCCGATGGGAGCCACGCAATTTCAGTAATGATCCACCAACGTGAGGATATATCGAGAGATACTTGAAAAGAAGGGGTATAGGACTGTGGTGTGGAAAGCCAGTTACCAGTGGCAATGAATGAAAGGCACCAGAGCCTTGTTAGCCGGCAGTTTCGAAAGCGCCATAAAAAAAAGTCCAACGGTTACAGATCATCTCGCAAATCATTTAGAGCAAAATTTGCTTTCATTTTTTTTTTCAAAGCTATTCCGTCATTACATTTTTCTGGATTAACCGGAGAGTTCCCTCTGCCTCGTCGCTTCCGACGCCCGTGTTCGGACGGATATGATTCCTTTTTCAAGGTGCCGTACTCATTTGCCAACGGAGGTAGGGGGCGCAGCGTGCCTCCACCAGAGAATGAAAAAGAAATAATAATTGGCAGATGTAAATATTGTAGTAAATCCTAAACGATTATTGCTAGAAGCAGAAAATGTAAAATTCTCAAAATCTGCAGTAGAACTGGCAAAGGATCCTTCTCTAGATAACAGTGCTCAACGTTTTCAATTATTGTAGTCGGGATTATTGACGCAAGTGCGCATGCGCTAACTTGACGGGTCCGGTGTCAAAATAGGGGTTACGGTTGCAAGTGGAACGTAGATGGGAAGTAGATTTCGTGAAAACCAATACAAAAAGGAAGTTTCAAATGTAGTAACGTCGTCGTAATGGAAAGCGATCGATATTAATAAACTCAGCGCTTACAATATTCATCTGCAACCAATGACGTCGTTTCCTATCTTAGATTCGTTCATTCAAGCTAGGCGCGTCTTCCGCGGTCGGATAAGATTTTCTCCGCAGACCTCACTTTAGATTGTTTTTCACAACACTGATATCCTAACAAAGCATATTATTTCTTCCGCGTATGGGATTTGCAGGTAATACCAGATAACAGTTATTAAATCACTCAAACACATTGAGCTCAGCTGAATGTAATTTCTTTTGCAGTTTTCTTACTTAATTCTTGAAATTAGACGCTTATCCATAACTATATATTTTTCTCGCATAAAAATTTAGGCTTACAATTGTATTTCGACTTTTCTAAAAATTTAATACCACGTTTGAGATATCCAACAGGACCGTTGTTCACTCGGATGAATTTTGCTAATACATCGACACCTGTAGTATGTAAAATCAATGAGCTGTAGTTTTGTGTTGCATTGATGAACAACTGTGTTCTTTATTGATCAAGATCAAGCGTACATTAATATTTATCGATCGTTGAAACTGAAAACAAAAAGTCTGTTAAGTTTTACACAAATTCCAGGCCATGTTATTTTTTCTGAAGACCAGAATTTTTATAGGCTTGATTATGTTATTTAACTTTTCTAACAACATCTACAATTTTTGATAGATTCGTGAGAGAACATGGCGGGATTTGAACAAAGGACCTTGATTGGTCTCGACGTGGTAACCACCTGAAAACAACCCCCGAAGCATCCAGTGAACAAATAAGCCACTGACGTCATCTCAACTCAACACCTATCCGCAATCCTCTTTCTAAAAGCTTTTACGTTATAGGTATAGTCGCTAGCTCTACTGCTTCTCACCCCCAAATTAAACGTCCCAAGAGTCTGTGGAGCATTGCAGCGCATAACGGTAGAGAAGGGGAGGTGACCCCTCCATGCAATCCCTTCCCCTCTCTCGCGTTCATTGGTCAAGCCCTCTCGAGTCACTTCTTGCGAAGAAGACTTGCTCTTTTTTCTTGCTTGCTCCACATACTCCTGGAACAGAGTATACGTTGTACTTTTTAGCGGTCATATTGTATTGTCAATGTTAGTATATTTCTTTTTTTAATTATACACATTTGAACCGCTTTCACATCATAATGTATACATGGAAACGTGATTACTAGTCCTTTACGTTTTCTTCCCAGTTGAGAGGACTTCGAAATCTAATTAAGAGCCATGGTCTTTCACCCTCATTGCTGATCCAGTTACGTAGCTCTTCGTTCACACATCATTCACCCCTTGAAGCGTGCGTGCAGGCAATCTTGTTTAGTATGCTGGTCACATAAGATTGTGTTCACCTGCGTTAGCTGATCAATACGACCTTTGTGCCCTCCGATTTGAATTGAAGAAGACGAATTGCCAAAGTTGAATGAAGTTTTCTGCCATTCATCAACTTGGTGTTGTGCTGGTTTGTACTCGCCAACACACTCAATGGCTGCTCCCATATTGTGACCTTAGGGCACAATATTTTCCCTTTTTATGACGTGTGAACTTTGTTAGTAAAGGACTTTGAAAGAAATTTATCATCTCTGTTTGCAGCTGGGTTCATATATTATGTGGATTTTCTCTCCAAGTTAACATTGACAATGGAAAAGGGAAATCAAGCACCTGATTATACTAATATATTGACAGATGAGTGCAAAAAATCATGTCTAAAGTCTCGTTCTGTACATCGTGAAACAGCGCACCCATTGGTAAGTTTTCAGACTTATCGGCTTGGGACTACCTTAGGGTGACGAGTCCAGTTTTTCTCGAGCACAGCGCTTTCAAAGCAAACTCTCCTTCCATTAGCTTGACTGCAGTGTCCTTGTAGCAGAGGAATACAACTCGATTCCGGCTGGCTTTTGTTTAACAAAGCATTGTCGTTTGTCGAATTGGTGGGATGGATTGCAACATGCAGTTTGCGATTGTTTCCTGCGTGGGACACGTGAGAAGCTAAGTCGGAAATTGGTCATTGAGCAGCTCCAAAAGAACACTTCCAAATGGAAATCAACCAACGAATGAGTTGTTGGAACCTTTTATGGTTGATCTCCTTCTCAGGCAGGTATTCGGTCACCTGTCGTTGTTATTGGATTTTGTAACGTTTGCTTCATTAAAACAGATGATATCTCTTTTGATAGATTTAACAACGCCAATTTTATTGAAAGTCGACACAAAGAATCTTACAGATAAATCCATCTCGGTGAACAAACTGGATATACCTTATAATCATAGGCGTGACTTTGCGGATGCAAGGGAGCACTTGCCATCCCCCCCAATGCGAGTTTATTATTATTATTATTATTATTATTATTATTTATTATTATTATTTACAAGTTGGTGGTACTCTCGTTGGCCTTCTCGGACGTGAGAAGCAAAGTAAGAATTAATTTTTACGATGTGGAAAATTTAATACTTATTTTGCTAAATAGTCCTGGATACTATTTGATGGTATAGAAAACTTTTTGATACTGTCCCTCCCGCAAAGGTAAGCCCCAAGTACGATTCTGCCCCCAAAAATGTTGTTCCAAGTTACGCCAATACTCATAATCACATCAATATCTCCCAACAGGAACCCTTAAAAAAAATCTGATAAAGCAAATGCAACAGAATTATCTTGGCGATGAGATAAAACAACCATAGGAAGCAGAAATAATAAAGCTTATCAGCAACACGAACTTAAAAAGTATCTCAAGACATTGAGTGTTCACATGGAATTCATGACAGCCTACAGAATATGTGATTCTGCCCATCTGTCACACACAGAAGATTCTTCAAACAGTAGACCACACACTGGAATACCACAAAACCATTGCTGTAACACACTAAAAATGTGTAGACTAGGGTTGACCACAAAATCCGGTTAATGAATATGTGGATTTCAAATTATCCGATATCCGTTTCGGATGTAACGGATAATACGAATATCCGTATAATCCGAGCGGTACAAATTTGATGAAGGATTTGTTGAAAATCCGTACAGTGACATAAAACCATGACGAACAAAATAATATGTGACTAGCCCGTAAAACAGATAAACGATAAAACTGTCTGGATAATGCACGCATTGGGATATCCGCACATTTCGGATAATGCCATTATCCGGATGAAATCGGATAATTCGACTTCGCATAATCCGGATTTAGGATATCCACATATTTCGGAATCTTAATACTCCTGACAATTCGGATATCCGGATAATCAGTATAGCAGAATATCCGACACCCGTATATATGAAACCCGGATAAAAAAACATCCGCTTTGAGCATCCCTAGTGTAGACTCAGAAGTTGAAAGGATGGAAATTGCATTGATGGTTACGAATGTAGAGAAAGGGTGCCTTAAAGTTGTACATATTTACACCTTTCGAAACGGAAAACACTTACTTTTACAAATGGCAGCTTGCCTACACTACCCAATGATGTCCACAGCCATAATTCGTTCGGAAGAACATTCACCGAATGAGTTCGAATCTTCTGTTTCGAAGATATTCCGGACGTAAAAAGAAATGAAGTGAAAAATGAGATTGCCGTCGTCACTTTGTCATCATCGTCCTCCTCCTCTTCTTCTTTAAGACCGTACTCTTCTCTATTTTCCTTCGCTCAAACGGAGAAGAAAGTGCAGACCTAGAAAAGAGGAGCTGCAATTGTTGTTAAGGTGTGTGCGAGAGGCGCGACAATTTTAACCGAGGAAGAGAAATCGCAACCATCTCCTAGATTGCATCTAATTTCGTCAGAGCTTTACTTTATGCTCGCACTCCTGCCATTTTCCTCGGTCTTTAACTGCTGGAAATGCTCCGGGAGCTGACTGGGAAGAAGTGCCTCCGGACGGGGAGGATGGTTTGTTCTTACGGGATTCCGCGAGGGAAAACATCAAAATTGCAAAGGAGAGGAGCTTGGGTGAATTTGAAATCCTCCCCGGTGCAGCATCCGAATTGGAGCGATTTCCACTTCCTCCTTCGGCACTAAATTAAGCCCGGAACGATATCGGCGCCGAATGGGGTAAGTTAGGGACTCTGTATTGGGGTGCATTGTTTCTATTGGCCTCTGATCTGCTGTATCTTCTCCTGTGCACTCGTTCTCCAAGGAGATACGAGGCAAGCTCACCTTTGCACTGTGGGTCCATTTCATTAGATCTGGTATACTCGTGATACCAATCCGATTCACGTGCACCAGCGGTTCCAAACCTGTAGCCCGGGGACCTCCAAGGGGTCGAGAAGCTGTGAAAGGCTACGGATTTTTGTTTCTCGCAAATGTTCCAGGAAAATTGACAGTCACTTAATAAATAATCAGTAATATTAGAGATTGTTTGTAATACAATATTGATGTACAGTTAACGAGCTGTATGTTTGCGGGTGAACCCTGCGCAGTAGCAATGGGAGGGTCTACAGCGTTCCTTAGACTTGCATTCTGTCCTTTCTGTGGACCACTGAAATGGTGAATAGGTGACAACTGTGTAAAATGTATAACTCTCTGAAAAGGTCAACCCCAAACATTCAGCTCACCACCTCTACAATCTGTACCAGGAATCTGTGAAGAAACGCCACGCACAACGATAGAGAAGGGTACGAATGCGAGTGGGCGGAGCAAAGCAGTGCGCGTTGCTGGTAGTTGCAGTCAAGTTTCTCTGTCCTAGCAGTTCTTTCTCTCTCATAGATTCATTGGTCGAGCTCTCCTAAGTCACTACTTGCGCAGATAACTTGTTTTCTTTCGTTTGTTATACAGACCCCCGGACAGAGTATAGAAACAATTCGCAGAAGTCCAGATTTTCTCTATAACTGAGCGAGAACACCACACAGCAAAAGTAACTCTGGTGCGTGTTTCTTTAAACATGTGCATGATGGTTCACTGTTCAATATCACTATTTTTATTATTTAAATATGAGCATTATATCCGAGGAACATTTTTAAATAATTATTTGATGCACTTTGAAACTTCAAATATTGAGTTAAATTTGCAAATACAAAATATATTAGAAGGGTTCCCTGGTGGACGAATGGTTAAGAACCGTTGGTGTCGACGCTTTGACAAAAATATAGTTTTAAACCCACTTTATGCTAGCTAATTGGTACTAGACCTGCATTTTAAAATGAAATTCGAAACGCTGTGCAACGTGCCTCCGGCAATAATCGAATTCGAGATCACTTGATTAGAAAGCGACAGTGTTAGCCTCTTCGCTATTTGTGAGACCCTACTGACGCTCGGAATTTCAGGAAGTTTTCTGCATGGATCTTCATGAAGAAGGTGCATTTTTAAAATTTTACGCCGCTCTCTTTCATCTCTAGGATAATTGCGGTGATGATAATCAATCAGTAAAGTAAAATAGATGGGAAAATTCACACGATTCCGTCATTATTAATCGAGACACCATTGGTGGATTAATGAGGGAAGCGGAGGGGACATTATCCCCCTGTGACGTTATAGTGAGTCAATTGATCAGCCGCCTCCTCGACAGCGTAGTGGTCGAGTCGCCGCCGCCTTATAATCAAGAGGTCTCGAGTTAGATGCAGATAGTCTTTCGGATCCTACTTTAAACTGTAGATACAGTCTCGATTAGCCTTTCTGTCCATAAATGGACTTCAATTGAAATTAAATTGTTTGGCTGTTGGACGTTTACACGTAGTATGGATCTAACAAAGTAGTTTGTATTTGTACTTGTATTTTTGTTATTGCTTCTTTGCAACTTTTGGTTACTCATGACGATGAGCATGAGTGATGATTGGTTGAAATAGCTAGATGAAGGGATAGTGCATACCCAGCTCGGGACTCGAACCTGGGAACTTTGTCGGCGTGTCCGAAAGTCGACACAGTTAAATTTAATAATAAATTTAGTAATGCCATCTGGAACAGACCCCATCAACCATCCACAAGAGAAGACGTTAATTCGCCACTGCGCTCTAGTGTAAATCTACATTTGAACGTTACTGTGTCTTCTTTGGTATCTTTGCTTGCTGCATCGTGCATTGAAGAGCGAGACTGCAGCTGGTGCAGTGCAAACATCCTTCTTGTCTCTGCCTTGTAGAATCTTCAGAACACGTCTTCGTCCATACCATGGCATGGAATTCAAAATCTCGGACTGTGTAAACTTTGAGAGAACTTTCCATTCGCCCCACGTGGTATGCGTTACTCACTCACTACTTCTGCAATATGTCCTGTCGTGAATTTCGATTTCTTGCGGGTTTCTTGATAGATAAAGATGGATGGAAATCGCAAGCACATCACCTGAGATTTAGGGACCGAAAAGTGGTAATTTGCGGTGCGTTTACAGGCTGTTTCCTGGATTAAGTCCAGCTTCTTCTTTAAGGCAGTATTTTTGAGGATTTGGGGCAACAATGGCGAAGGGAAATTGCTTTCCTTTTACAAGGGCGACTGTTCAGACCAAGCAACACTTTCATCCGCCGGTTTTTCCAGAACTGCTCCCTTGTTGTTATCCTCGCCCCTCTCTCTCCTCTTCGTGTCTCTGCTTTTCCACCTCAACACGTCTTCTTCCTCTTCAGAGAACAGAGAATCGGTAGCTGCTTGCAGGTATTGAAAGAGGAGGGGGAGACCATCCCTTTGCAACCGCCGGCTTCAAAGACGGGATCGGAGTGAGGGAACGGTCAAGCAAGGAGACCTTCTTCTTCTCAAAGAACTTCTACATGAAACGGATCCAACTAAATCCTATTGCGCGCTTGTTTCAAAGGAATTCCTAGTCTTCCGGGGGGGAAGCTTGAGGACATTCCCTGGAGTTGGCGACGGTGATCTTGCGCTTTGGGCAAATACGTCTTTGAGTGTCTTCAGTGACGGACGGGCACGGCCAAAGTAATGCACCTCCCTCACGTGACTAATCTTCCATATGGTTGCTACCGAACGGAAAGCCATTACAGGTAGGCAAGACACCATCTTCTCCACAGAAAGAACGGCACTGGCAAATCCCCCTAAATCGTTCCAGAAAGGTGTATATGCGTGTGGCCTTCGTGGCTGGATTATGGAATAGGAAGGGATTTTCTTATTTTATGCCGCGTTTGGAGTCGCGGTGGTCTAGTCGGTAGGGCATCTAACTGCTACACGGGAGACCCGGGTTTGATTCCCAGGGTGGAAGATCTAAGGTCGGAATTTTTGGCAGAAAGCAACTCTGGGGCTCACCCAGCCTCAAATTAAATGGGTACCGGAGGCCCTGGAGCTAAGGATGGCCGAAGCGTGGTGCTGATCACATCGCCTCCAAAATGTCTGAGTTCGATAAGAATGTGTGGCACTCTTCCCCTCACTTACCCCAAAGTAAGTGCAAAGTGCACAGGGAAGTTTACATTTTTTACCTTATGCCACTTTTGATTAATCGCTGGCCTTGAGGATGAATGGCGATTGGGTGAAATTGATACCAGACAAAGAATCGAACCAGGAACCTTTCAATGACGAGATTGTGATTTGACACCTCAATACGCTTGGCCATAGAACTGCTTATTGAGAGATAACAAATAGTTATTTCTCATAAGATGAAGTCGATGACTCCTGATGTCTAATATTAATTGACTGACCCCACAACTTTCTTAAAACAATAAACAAATTATCAATTAACAAAATACTAAATTGCAATGACCCGCCTTGACGTAAAAAATCCAGAGACGTTCAAAACTAAGCAGTAGTCTCTCGAGACGTCTGGCGTTAAGCAATTACCTCCTGAAAGCTATATAACCAGGCAATCCGTTCATGAGTTATCTAAAATTAAGCATCTTTCCTGGGATGCCTCAGATTAAACAATCACACATCTAAACGTGCCACATGCCCAACGTGGAGAGTTGCCTGTTGAAACGTATCAAAGTAAGCGATTGCCTTCCAACACGGAAAGCATGAAGCAATTTGCTCCTGAGACGTCACAAATTAAGCAACAATTGCCTCCTGAGGTATCTAATATCAAGCAATCGCCTACCGAGACATCTAAAACTAAGCAATGGCTTTCAGAGACACGTAGATCTAAAGTTAACATTGAATCACCAATTAATATGACACTCAGTGCTCCTTGACATCCAAAACGTGGCGATCACCTACACCCCCCCCCCCCGAGACGTTTGAAATTAAATTATCAACTACCATAAAAGTAAAAGGTGATCGCTTCTATTGACGTCTAAACCTAAGCGATCATACCCGAGAACACAACTATGAAGAAAGCCATCCGCTCAATTACCCCATGATACAAGTTCATTATTCCGCCACTGGTTGTCACTTTTTTTGCTGATCGATTTATTGAGATGAAGATAACTTTCCCGTGCAACAGGTTTTATTCTTGTATTCTTACATTACGTCACTAATTAGGAATCCAGGTGGGGGTATGTCTTACCGCCACGCAGACCACCCATGTTCGATTCTCCGAATGGGTCAAAGGAATTTTTCCATTGATATCCCTGCGTTTGAATTTTCGTTATTTTATGTCATTTTCTGTCTATAAAATGGTAATCGAGACGATGGATGAAATGGAATGAAACTTGAATTTCTTATCCAGGATTCGAACCTAGTGCCAGTGCTACGATAACTACTCTTCTACAAAGACTACTTCGTGAAACTGCATATTGTTAATTAGACTGACTATGATAACCTTATTAACTAATGGAACCAGTATCTACAGTATAAAATTAACACAAGAATTAGTACAGGGTGTCCCAAAGCAATTATCTGATTCCAACTGCTCACAGGTGTTTATTACATGTAGACACACATACACATGATTCGGTACAGAGCTAGACGTAAATTACAGTTTTCTGCCAGACACAGGGAACATGTCTCTTCACGCCACTTCGTGCACTCAATGTGGACACCTCTGGCGACACCAACATATCAAAACGGTATTCTATCTTACGTCACACAAATTTTATATCATTTTACACCACAGTAGCGCTCCTAGTGGCATGACATTTGAAATTATATCAGGAAATTATTTTGGGGACACTCTGTACAATTTCCCCTATTCCACAACTGTGATTAGCCCCTGTGCCTAGAGTAGACTCGACGAAGAGAGGAACCTCTGTTCATGTTCAGCCAACCACTCCAACCGGCGACCTTCAGAGTGCAAGTCAATTAGCCTAACCACTAATCTAAGGCCATTTTTTCCATCGGCATAGTTGAAAGCCAACTTCTTCTATTTGTCAATTGAATTAATAAACGTTGAGGAGTCATGGACCACTTCGCGGAAACTTTAGAGGTTGGTGGTGCCAAACATGGATATATAATTAATGGCTGTTCACGTTAACTAAGTGACAGTCGGTAGACGCGATTACAAACTAGAGAACTCATGAATAAACCATCATCCTGAAAAGTTCTGAGCACAATAAAGGCGCATTGTAAGAGTGCTGGTGGTATTTACAATCGCCGGCGAGAAACAAGTGATCTTAATTCTGTAGTCAAAACACGAATCTATGGTCCCCCGGGGATTGGGGGAAAAGAGGCGAACATGCAACAGCTATCTACGGGAATTAGACGAGGTGCTGGAGAGAGATAGGTACATGTTGACCCGATGGTAAGGTTTTACACCTTGTTAGCTTGATGACATCAGATAGTGACCGATCACCGTCGAGTTATCGACAGAATTGGTCAGAGCTGGTTGAGCATTTTGTCGTTGAGTTATAATCCCAGCTTAGTCTACCGTGTATTCCCCACTAAGAGACTGAGTCTTTTTTTGTTAAAGTGAAAACAGGATATGAATACACCCTAAGAACTTGTTTATCCGAAACATTTAAACATTTTTCCTTCACAACACATCAGTGGTGGATCCAGAAGTTCCAGTTGGAAGGGGCGAATTTCAGTCCTGTCCCATTTCTCCGAGAATCAATTCTAATTTATTGATTGAGGTGGTGCTTTAAGTCCACTTTATGCACAGTAAGGCTAATCGAGACGGGACCTACAGCTTGAAGTGGGATCCGAACCACTATGTGCCTATCGAACCCAGGACCCCTTGATTCTAACTTTTGAATTTTGTAATTTTATGTAACGAATAATCTATAGTATTGTAAACAGGAACCAAGCTGACATCATATTCTAGAGATTGGAGGAGGGTCTATTGTTTTACATAAATAGGGCCTAGGGCTGAAATAGATGTTTTTTCTTATTATTGTATATAGTTATTACAATTCATACCATCGCCACACTACGTACTGAGCTATGAGGAGTATAGTGAATGAACGAAAAAAACAGAAAACAAGTGGTCTCCGGTTCGAACCCTTTTTGATTCATATTGCACAATGGTTCGGATCCCAGTTTAAACTGTAGGTCCAGTTCCGATTACCCTGTCATGATTGGAAAGTGGACTTCAATAGTTTTTTTTTTCTTTTTCAAAATAGTCTCATAGCAGTTGAACTTGCTGATAAAAGACAGAACATTTGAGTCTTTAAAAATTATTAGGCATAATAATATTTCCAAAAAACCTGGCAGTTGGAGGGCCGATCGCCCCTATCACCCTCCCCGTTGATCAGCGCCTACCACACACACACAAGTCGAAATGCATCAAATCAAGATTGATGCATTTTTCTGCATCAAATTTAACGGTAAAAACGTGTAATTTTCGTTTTTATGGAATGATCCAATCTGTTCTTCTTAAATTATGCCTCTGTCACGGTATCTAGTGACATGTATAACGCAGTTCGATATAAATTATTTTTGTTTATCGATTCATTTTATGCACAAACATGAAAGTGTGAGGTTTGATTTTATTTTGTGAATAAACTTGTATCCGAGCCAGACGTCGGGAGTAGGGATCCGGGTCTTTCCTGAGTGACAGCCGCCGCTTAGAACATGACATATTTGCATCAACACAGAGAAATGGAAGGATTATTTTCGCCGCTACCGGGCTTGAGTCGCAGCAGGCGTTCGAACCCATGTTCACGGATGACCAGGAAAACCAGCTGGAGCTCAAGCCTGCAAGGATCGAAGACGCCTCGGTGACCGAGTTTCAAGACAATGGACACAGGTCATTCGCATCTCCTCCAAAAGCGAAGCCAAGCTACCTGAGCGTGGGTTTCAACGGACGAATTTGATTCTCTTATAAATATACGGTGCTACCATCCCAGAGACAGTTTTTACCCGGATTTCATAGAGAGAGCATCTCCGCGCTACACTCTCGCGTGATTATTGTTTTGTGTCCGTGAACTTTGTTGCCTTACGTACCGTGAGTGAATCACAGATAGAGCGTTACCAGTGTGCGCCTTATTTTGGTGAAGATTACGCGGTGATTTGCTTTTGCCAAGCGTGGACTACATAAGGATGGAGGGCTAAAGAAGATAGAGAAGGGAGTCTGTCGACTTCCCTGACCCCGCAACGATGCATCGCCATCTTCCGATGAAGCCAGTCAGCCAACGCCAAAGACGACACCAAAGCCAAACACTGCCCAAAGCCCAAAGGACGTTTTCAGAACGACGCCGACCGAAGCCCGTCACCAGAGAGAGAGATTGAAGGACGACTCCAGAACGACGCCGATCGAAGCCAGAGGGAGAGATTGAAGGACGACTCCAGAACGACGCTTCCAGAACGACGCCGAATCGAAGCCCGTCACCAGAGAGATTCCGCACCGGCGCGTGACCACGTACACCCGACGCTAGTGACAAGAGGAACGCCCGAAGTTCTGAGGAGGTGCAAGTACACCATATCGTCGCAATTATTCTTCGTCGCGATCGACCTCGGAGGACAATTTCGCCACAAAGGAACCGTGTGCAAGTCCCGCGTCCAGGAGAGATGAATGACCACGCCATGTAGCAGAGTCTGGTACAGTATACTTCGGAGGGTCTCATGTCCATGTAAACGTGCGTCGTTAGTATCAACACCGTACAGTTAACGCCGAAGCCTCACTTATTTGCAAAGTTACTCAGGAAAACGCGAACCTAACTTCCGTCTCTGACAATTTTTGGTATTGTTGTAAAAAAGGGTTATTTCATGTTCAGATGTTCTAATTTAATTGTCTGCATTCAGCGTTAGAAGCTCCATTTAATTTCTTTAATATTTAGTGTAAATTGTCAAAGTGTGCTCCATTTCTTGTGTAACCGACCGCCCCGTCGCGCCATTTAACTTGTCAATAGTTGACTGATGAGTCCCTTTTAATTGTGGAAAGCGTAATTTTTATTGCAAGGTCGTGCGCATGAAATAGTATTATTGGTGGCATAGTGGTTTTTAAGGTAATTTTTGCTCGCGCCGACGATTGATTAGTGTATTCCGGCAGCTGGAGCCAAATAAGTTTTTGCATCACTATGTAATTGATTAGTTGTTCTCATTGGACGAGAGAGGCTTGTGTGTAACACCCCCGTCCGAGAAACTTGTATAATGTCGTCCTTACGACTCGATGCACACGTTCATTCGAACGAAAGATTTAACCACGCCGACCCATTGTCTTAGTTAACCGCTTTCCGAGGGCTGGCACTTAAGTTAATTTAAAAGAGCACAGGAGCTGGCAGACACATGCCCTAAATTCACATAAAGGTTTAAAAATTAAAAGGAATGATATGTTAATGAGATCCATGAGTTGTATCCATACTTCACATGTAAAAATACCTCATGTGTGTGAAAGAGAGATTGCGTGAATGTTGTGAGAGTGAGGAGGCTTTGTAAACAGTTGTTGATTGCAATATTTTTTTGTTGTTACAATATATATATATTCACTTTTTACCGTTCGTCAGTGTTGTTTTTTGACGTTTTTCAGGTACCGGATATTATGCTATTAGTGTGTTATGATTGTTCGAATCTACATATCAAAGGTAAACAAAACAGTGTAATATTTCAAGGTATCTATCCCCGCCTCGCAATAGTATGACAATAAATGACCGTCTCAGTACCGAACTTGATAACTGGACCGTGAGTCATGACCGGTTTCCCGTACACACAACGACGTTTGGCCCCGTGCCGGGGTATGATTGACACGTCGTTTCGGGGACCGTGAGTGCACTCGTTACACCTCTTTAGTGCATCACACCTAACAGCAGCTTATGAAAGTATCCTTTGATGCATTCTGTGTATTTTGATTCACCGTAAGTGCATCATTATCAGTTTATCCACTTGAATGTGTTTCTACAGTCAACATACTTGTGTCGTCAATTGACACAGTTTGCTTTCTGTGTGTATAATCAACATTGAATAGCATACACAACCAGCGAATCCACTATAACATTATACACATAAAGCTGCGTATATGCTGTAGCATTCAGAACAGTGTATCAGTATATATATATATATATATATATATATATATATATATATATATATATAAAAACAACTACTACTACTTCGGAAATTATCATATATTTACAAGAATAACTGCGCACCTAGATGTAAAACCTGTAATTTACAGTGTGGTGCCACATTACAGTAACATTCACTGTATTTTTTTAAAATGCAGATTACGTGTCTAATACCATATAATCGAGATTTTCCGATATATCCAGTACGGTTGTATCAAATATGGAGAAATAATTTTGTGTGCGTGTGTGTTTGTGTGTGGGTGTATGTACTACATTTAGCAAGAATACCCACTGTTGTACCTCTTTATCTTAGAGCTGTACGCAGTTTAGGAACACTTACTCCTTATTTATAATAAATAAACACACGCATGAAGGAATTGCGCACAGGTGAATGGCACTTAACCGAGCAACAATGACAATCAATGTGTTGACAGACAGCTCGGCAAACTTCAAGGAAGAATGATGAAAAAAGCAACAACAGATGTCGCCGATACACGTTGCTGCGGTAAGATAAGCTTACGTAACAGCAAGAACAAACCAGGTGCATTTACTCATTGCCATTTCGTGACTAAGGAACACACACGCTAATGCCGCATTGATTCGAGCCAGTGAAGGACTTTTAGTGATGAAAAAAAAATGAAGTGATTCAAATCCCACAGATTGTTGGCAATCACCATATTCTCCCTGTAGCGATACCTGAGCAGTGTTGCCAAGACTGATAAATTTATGCCAAATGTGATTTTTCATGCGAATGGTCTTAGGGCGACCATGGCAGCACATTTTTGGGTCCGAAACGGTCGGGCCACGGTTAGATCTCTTGTTCATTACCAGTAGTCGGATTACATTTTAAACTTTATTTCCGGTTTAGGAAATAAAGTTTACTAATGTTTCAATATCTGAACAATTTGTGAGAAGTTTATTTGTCTGCGTTTTATCAAAGTCCAGTTCTCTCCTACACTAATGAAGACTGTACCTCCAGTTTAATGTAGGATCCGAACCACTGTGCAATGCGCTTCCACCGGGTACTGAACCTAGTACCCATTGATAGCAAGACGGATTTTGCGAACCAAAATAACCTTGAAATAATATTATTCATTCATTCGCGCATTTCTCAGGATTGAAAATTTTGTTTTCTTTATTTTTTTAGCATTCGTAGTGTAGTGGTTAACGCAGCGCGCTAGGTCCGAATCCTAAGCCATGTCTATTTCATTTTGCCCGATCCTTCATCTATGATGTTAATCATTAGTTGTCTTTATCGTCGCGATTAACCTAAGCCGCGCGTCAGGCTAACTTTGCAGCAGGTTTTATGTATCAATCCGCGCGAGAATTGAGCTCAGAATCTTCCGTGCCAGTTTTGCCTCAACCGCCGAGCTGTTTACATGGCAGACATTGAGAAAATCCACAGTATTGCCAACCGCACAACACATCAAAACCCGCATGCATGTCAAGCGGAATGTATTTTTGTTTCTATTTGTCTCCTGAAACACAACATTTTAGAAGTACTTTCGGCGCATAAATTATTTAAAAAATGTGTCATTACTTAATATAAATGCTAAATATCTTTCAAACATGAGAGCATGTGTGTATATTTCGAGCACTCAAAAATAAAAATAAACAAATATATAAGTAAACAACGATAGGCCCTCTTGAATTTAATGACAAATTATTGTTTTTGGTTTATAAAAAAATACATTTATGAAAAACTTTGTTACTTCGTTGGCAATACACCGTTACTGTAAGACACACGCACTTCAAGTTATACCAGCAAAAAAGCATGATTTGTTATTGGTGACAATCAGGTGCATTGTCTGCTGCTATTACTCTGGTTTCAATTTATGAATCACTTCACTAAACCAGGATTCAAATCTTGGTCTGTTCATTTCTTGCTAATCACACTTCCCTTTCTTTGGACGGAACAGTAAATATGCGCCTTCAACAAAGACTTCATTGCCGCCAGTGGGTGAAACAATAAGCCTCCCCCTTCCCCTTTCTCGTCGGTTTCTTCAGCTCTGGCGGTGGTTTTGCATGGTGGTAAAAAAAAAAAAATCAATGTACGCACCCGTCCCTCCCCTCACCGAGTTAAACCACGTCTCGTCCAAATAATAAACATGTTTCTTCTCAAGGGGGTATCTTTTAATACCGCGGACATTATTTTGTCGTCAAACAACAAACAATCGTTTCCTCTTCCTAAACTCAAACCGCAAATCATTCAACACCCGGGATACAGTTCGTGCGCACATTGACGGCAAATCACCTCACGCCCTGTTTTACTTTGATCTTGTTTCCGTATGGAGGATTATGCATTTTAAACAACTTGCTTGATTTGAAGAGCTTTTCCCTTCGGATGAAGCTCACAATAACACTCGCTGAACAGGAGACCTCGATTCAGCGATTCTCGTCGCTGTATAGCACGATTAATCACAATAAACATAGGGTTAAAATAGTGGGATGTGCAACACTGGTATCACGGATTCCACGCGCTCTGCAACGTATTCAGTCTTGCTCGACTCGCACTTGGGCTTCAGCGATTCCTCAGTTCATTACAAACTCCAGTTGGCGAATCTGCGGATCCAGGTTCGTCTGCACAGTGATTGCAACCGATCAAGTACATACATACCTGCTAATGGATGCTTATTTTGTCTGTATTTTACAAATTAAATAACTGTTTTCTTGCAAGTATGCAGTTGTGTCGGAATAGAACCCGTCTCAGTAGAACTATATTCTGCGCGCACGTTTGGATCTACATATGCGAAAACCTGCTGCAAAGTTAACTTCACGCTTGGCTTAGTAAGGTAGAAAAGCGGCGTAAAGACAAACTCCTTGTATTTGTTATTTGCTCGCTCGTTTGACGCCGATATTGTAGCATTTTATATCACTCGCGAAGGCGAGAATCACTGATGGTTAGTTTAAATGTGAGGGACAAATGCACAGCGCGGTAATCGAACACAGAACCTTTGACTGGTGACAAAACTTGCATTACAGTGCGATAAAATATATTTATCTTCTACCCTCAATTCTGGTAATTTATCGCTAGTTATTCTGGTGTATTTAATACTTATGCCATTGGCAACACTGTAACTGAATGGCGTGTTCAAGGGACAAAAAGAAATACACGAGTTGGAATCAGTCTAGCGTTCCTCCACTAACAATGATTTAATTCCTACTTTCCCTTCTTCAGTTTTTAAATCTATTAATGTCAAGTGTTTTTAAGATTATTTTTTCACTCTCCAGATCCACGTATTCATGCGCTTCCAATTATCTACACGTAAAAGGTAGCCTGTTGACGTCTAGTGCAGCAAAGATGAGGAATTTTACTGAACTACACTCGCGCGAGCAGGATACCCTTTTTCCTGCTGTCGGAATTCTTCTTTTTTTCCCCTTTGAGCTTGTTTTCCAATGTTTCCACTCTTATGCGCGGATACGTCGTCACTTTTCTGCTAATTAGTCGACATTTGACGCGTCCAAAATATCCTTCTTCTTCAGTTAATCACCAGGTGGAGCTACGATTTCAAGTTTTCAAAGAGGAGAAGGGGTAAGCTCAGCGCTGAAGAAGTTTCTGCTTGGAACGTGCCCTTTTTCTTCTTTTTTCCTCTAATCTACAAGAATTTTCCTTAAGATGAACTGGTATCAGAAAGCTTCTGGAATTCAAATTATTTTCATAAGAAGCTTTGTTTCTTTCTTATCCAATATATATAAAGCCCCAATCCCACCACTGACTCACTGACATAAATGTTCTCCATGATGGAAACCCCGGAGGCCAAAAATACCCGATTACAACCCCCCATGAAATTGTCCCAAAAAGCCGAGAAAGTTGGCCCTTTCTTAAGGGTGAAAATGCCCTTTGTTCACGTCCTTAGCAACCGTTTCCATGGGTTTTCTTTTTGCTCACATTGTTTCCTTTAATTCTTAATTGTCTAGCTACATTATATTTCTCACAGATCTATCACACACAAATGAATGAACTCCTGGTTTTGAAAAGGTTCCTCAAACAAGGGTGACATCTACATAAGAAGAAGATTTAGTCCAGATACAATTACGTATATGTATATTGGTATACTCAATGCGAGAATATCTACATCGTGCTCGTTTCAACTAAATGTTTAGGGGTATAAAAACAAACAATTATTTAGAGAGTTTGTGGTGCTTGTTCTTCACCATGGAAACGGATGTAGCTAGGGAACTTAAAGAAAGTTTATTTTCACCCCGAAAGCTACTGTAAGTGAATTATGCTAGAGTTTTCGATTGACTGATTGATTGATTTGGTGTTTTAAGTCCGCTTTGTGCACAGTATTAGAGTTTTCGAATTTTAAAATGTGAGCATCCGAATTCATTGCAGAGGAGAGATAGAAATTTGCGAAGAATGAAGGAAAACATTTCTTTATTTCAATTATGTTTAAAAAAGGGTCATTCCATGTCAAATCATCCAGAATTTTGTGAAAATGTCACCCACCATCCCCGATTTTGATGAAATTCGGTATACTTATAGAACTTTTGATGCTGATTACAAAAATGACAACATTTTTAAAATTGGTCAAAGGGTTCAGAAGTTACACGCTTTTTAAGATCTCCGTGTACGCCACATGCGGCTCCACTTTGAATGACACGCATTAGGTTATAAACGATCGTATCTTCCCACGGGTTTGCCGTAGAAACTTCAAGTTTGTTTTCTTTTGTTCAGAATAGTGTAAGCTTTTATTTAAATAACGTTTCAGATGAATGCATCAATAAACATGTATTTTTATATATAGTTTTATGTATTTTTTTAGAAAAATAAATGACTAACTTAAAGAGCGAATTTCATACAATGCCCCCCCTTCAATTTCCCCCCAATTTTATATGTAGGTAGCTCAGAGTGTGTACTAATGCCTGATAAAAAAATTGGGATGGGCGGTTCAGAGACAGGGTGATAAAAAAATCATTTGCATAAAATGACATTAAAAGTAAATCTTGTTAAAAATTAGCACAAAACCTGAAGTACAATATGTTTCAAGCTACAATATTCAAAATTTATGTTCACTATGTGTGAATGTAAGCATAGGCGTAACGTGGTGGGGGCAAAGGGAAGCTCTTGCCCTCTCCCAAATTTATATATTAATTAAAATTTACAAGTTAAATATATTTTGTGATCCTCCTGGCACTTGACGAACAAACGAATAAGGAGTAATAATTGTAAAGAAGAAAAAAGTAAAGTGCTCCCCTGTGCATAGCACCACGCCATGAAGGCGTATAGGGGGTGTGGGGGTAACGCACCACACTTTCTTGATCCGGTCGTGAATGGGGGTGATGTGATCAGCATCACGCCCCTGACCGCCTTTACCCCCCAGGGTTTCCCCCAGGTACCCATGTTATTCGACGCTGGGTGGGCGCCGGGGCCGCTTCCATAATTGTGGTTTTTCAAATGTATTTATCAAATAATCCTGGACACTATTTTTATGCGATGGAAAACTTTGTGATTATCTCAACCCGAAGATAGTTTCCAAGTGACACCCATTAAGATAGTACCTAAAAATTGTACTCTATGCATTGCCAAAATTTCATGTACTATAAATTGTCCCGTTCACATTTTACATGGATATTTTGACCATTCCAAACACACTTAAGTATTTGACTTATCACTAAGTACATATGTCCATCCATTTGTATTGTTAATGTCCACAGGACACAGAATATTTTGTGGCCAATAGTAGGAAGTTGATGGACCAAGTGGATGCGAGAATTTAATAGCTGCATCTCCATTTTCACGTGGACTTTTGAAGCAATCCTACAAGGTAGTTTGAGTCACGCACACACATGCTACTACATAACTGTTTACAGTTAGAATTCGGAAAGCCACTTCTTCACAAAAGTGAAACCATACAGTTATACAAAACATATTACATCAGCACATACTATTTTGCTCTGACTGTTAAACAACTAGTGTTTCGAAGTAAATTGTTACGAAGTTACAAGTACAGTTACTTTTTATTTAGGAATTCTAACTGTAACTAGCTACTTTTAAAAGTAAGTACCTGTAACGTTAACAACGGTAACAGAGTTACTTTTTGCAGTAGGGAAATAGCTAAATTGGACAATTCTGTTCAAGACTATAAAAATAAAATATGTACCTTCTCCGGATGCTACGTCAAAGGATTTTCTTGGAATTGCTGGCAAGGAAGCTATGCTTTGTTGCATGCTAAATTTAGAACATCCACGCTTTACTGTAATTTATTTCTAATTGTATGTGAAAACTCCATTGTTTTTGGTAGACTGCTGTGTTCCTTTGGAATGTTGTTGTCCAGCTAGGAAAAAGTCATTGTCGAGGGAGTGGATCTTTGGATCTTGTTGAACTTGGAATGGAGGAGAAAGAAATAGGTCCAAGTGGAATCAATGACACCATATTCAAAATACCATGGTCAGCATACAAATGATTTTTTAATTATAATCGTTCAAGCAAAGCTGACTGTGTTTTCCATCATTTATTAGCAGTAATAATGTAAATATATGAATACATATTATGTACTAGAAACATAAGTAAAACACGGAAGTCTTCATGATCATTGATTTTGTGTAACTTTTACCCAAATCAATGATCATTAACAGTAAGTTACTGTTACAGTAACTGTAAAAGAAACCCATGACTTATAAAAAGTAACTTATGGAACCTGTAAGTTCAAAATAGTGCATACTTCCTGGTACTGTTGTAGTACTTTGCAATCGCTGACACATTGTACTGTGGGTTGTTGTCATTTCACCCTAGATGATTACTAAGAAATTTATGCCTTGAATACTATTTCTACGGAATTGGTACATAATTGCCGTACTCGTTGCTTTATACTATAGAAGTCTATACAAGTATTTTTTCTGTTCCAACCATCCCGTCACAAGGATATTTTCTGAGGTATGTGGCGAAAAAGCTCAATTTGAAAAAAACTTCAATCAGCACAAATGTGTAGTATTAATTCTTACTTCATATTACGTATCCCCATGAAGAGTAGCCAAAAAAGAACTTCCATATTGAGATAAAATGCACAAAAAGAATGTTCTCGAAGATAAATTTGCTAAACTTGGGAATGTTAATAATGATTATATTTTTTTAGAAAATGAAGACTGTTGAAACTAACTTAGATACAGTGGAACCTCGATTTTACGTTATCCAGGAGACCAAGCTGAAAAAAATTAATGAGCGGGAAAATGTAAAATCTTGGAAAATTTCTAAACAATTTACTATGTTGGGACCACCAAGATTGAATGCAAAATGAAGGAAAATGTAAAATCGAGGAACTTCAATCGGAGTTCCACTGTAATTATTACTTGCAAATTTTAAATTAATCGATAAATTTGGGAGAGGGCAAGAGCTTCCCTTTGCCCCCGCCAGGTTACGCCTATGCTTACATTCACACATAGTGAACATAAATTTTGAATATTGTAGCTTGAAACATATTGTACTTCAGGTTTTGTGCTAATTTTTAAGAAGATTTACTTTTAGTGTCATTTTATGCAAATGATTTTTTTATCACCCTGTCTCTGAACCGCCCATCCCAATTTTTTTATCAGGCATTAGTACACACTCTGAGCTACCTACATATAAAATTGGGGGGAAATTGAAGGGGGGGCATTGTATGAAATTCGCTCTTTAAGTTAGTCATTTATTTTTCTAAAAAAATACATAAAACTATATATAAAAATACATGTTTATTGATGCATTCATCTGAAACGTTATTTAAATAAAAGCTTACACTATTCTGAACAAAAGAAAACAAACTTGAAGTTTCTACGGCAAACCCGAGGGAAGATACGATCGTTTATAACCTAATGCGTGTCATTCAAAGTGGAGCCGCATGTGGCGTACACGGAGATCTTAAAAAGCGTGTAACTTCTGAACCCTTTGACCAATTTTAAAAAAGTTGTCATTTTTGTAATCAGCATCAAAAGTTCTATAAGTATACCGAATTTCATCAAAATCGGGGATGGTGGGTGACATGGCCTGGATGAATTGACGTGGAATGACCCAAAAGTTAAACTGACTACAGAAGTAAAATGTTACTTTTCCAATTTAGTGTCGCTATTGAATTCGTTTACATAAAACATCTAACTAACTATCTTGAAACTGTTATTACTTACACAGCTTATTATTAAGAAAACACAATAATATTTTGATTATTTGTACCATATTACAGCGCATACACACATAAATTTACGTTCAAAACTTTCCAAATAAGCGAACCACGTCGGCGAGCGCAGCACGTCGAAAGTGCGCGAGTCTGTTGATATAGCTACTTGAAGTAAAGTCAGTAGAAGATATTAACTGGGGTGTAAGGGGTGACCCAATTGTCAACCTCACTTCCATTTAGTATACGCTGGACTGTATTTGCAGACTAACGAGGCTCTGGCGTCCGGACCTATGGCCAGTATAGCCTAATGCTCGTAGGGCTGTGTGTGTGTTGTCCTGTGTTTTGTCCTTACGTGTGCTGAGGGCCCCTTTACAGCCTCAGCTTTTACCGAAGTAAGAATATTTTAGTCCTTCGACATTAGAGTTATGTTATATTAGTTATATTTTAGTTAAGGTAAGTGGATCCCGTATAATCTGCTGGGTGCAAAATAGCCAAAATTTCAAATTCAAATTCATAGGTATTAACTGTTTTCTTCTTGCATTCATTGATTCCTGTGAAATTTTACTTCATTTTTGGCCACTTTTGGCTAATCACGACTATGAGGGTGAGTGAGATGTGATTAAAATTGATGAAGGGAAACTCACAAAGAACACCAATGACCAGGTCGGGAATCGAACCCTGGTGTCGTAGCGTGATGTGCTAGCCACTTATTCCGCCACGGCGGTCGACACTTCTTCCCGCTTCTCTCGGTCTCTCTCTCTCTCCCTCCCTCTCTCTCTCTCTGGTCTCTCCGATGGCGTAGTGGTAACGTTGTTGCCTTGTAATCAAGACATCCCGCCCGCTTTCGATAACCAGTGGAGGCACATAGTGATTCGGATCCTGCTTTAAACCGCAGGTCCAGTCCATCCTTACTGTAAAGAAAGTCGACTTAGAACTCTCTCTCTCACACACACACACACACACGCACACACACACCCACACACACACACACACACACACACACACACACACACACACACACACACACACCTACCCCTCTCTCTCTCTCTCAAAGACCGAGTGGGTTGAGTTGTCGACTCACGATTTTCTTTCAAATGTTCCGTGTTCTAGCCCCGACGTGGGCATTGTCGTTGATGTCTGAGTGTTCCATCATCAATTTTATGTAATCACCATTTGTTCTGTTCGTGACAAATAGCCAAAAATAGCATAAACGTAATGCAATAAAAGCAAAAAAAAAAAAAAAAACACCAAAAGTACTGTGGATAAGTAATTCAAGACTCGAGGGAAAAAAATGTTTGACTCCACAAAGTTAAGCTAATATTGTGCGTGCATGAATATGTGTATGCCCTTATCTCCCCATACACATAATGTAGTTAATTGAAATTGAATAATATAATGAATCTATAACGAAAACAGGAAAAGTGGAGTTGGTTACCTTTTTGTAATGTCTGCAGTACGGTACTCCAAAAAAATGTGGAAGTTCATATGAACTAAACTCTGTGGTCGCGTGAATAGGATTAGTGTCCAAATGCACTTTTCAATCGACCGGCAAAAGTGGAATTAATCTCGATTTATGTTTTCGAGCCGCTGGTTGTTGGTGACAACGGGAGTTAATACGGGATGACAAATATGGGGAGGTATTTTAACGCCCAAGTTGGTCTCCTTTGTGAATGAATTATTGAAGAGCGAAGCAAAACATAGGATGGAGGCATCCCTGTGTAATGGGTTTATAGTAGACCATTTAAACTGTATTCGGGATGATGGTTGTATGTGAATAGAAAACGACTTCATGCCATGTGTGGTTTTTATTTGTTGTTTTGTCTCTTCAACATTGTAATGAGCTGGATTATTTTCTACAGAAAAGTGAAAAACAGGAGTAACCCTGTTATGGGGT
This sequence comes from Lepisma saccharinum, assembly GCF_977018435.1. Classification (NCBI taxonomy): domain Eukaryota; kingdom Metazoa; phylum Arthropoda; class Insecta; order Zygentoma; family Lepismatidae; genus Lepisma; species Lepisma saccharinum. The sequence goes on along the minus strand of NC_139231.1, from coordinate 93,465,867 downwards.
TCCAGTTCGAATCTGGAGGGTTGCGTTGCTAGAGAAGTTTTCTGGTTATTTTCAGGTGGGCTAGGTCTCGGCTTTCACGGATAGAAATATGCTAATCTATCTTTCTCGTACTTTCTCTATCTCTCTCAAATTTCTTTCTTTCCCCCCCTTTTTCGCTATATCTTTCTTTTTCTTTCTTTCCCTGTTTCTCTTTTTCTCTCTTTTCTTTCCTTTTTACCCTCTGTTTACTATCTTTTTCTTTCCCTGTTTCTGTTTATCTTTCTCTCTCTCACTGTTTCTCTCTTTCTTTCTTTCCCACTCTGTTTCGCTATCTTTCTCTTCCTTTCCCTGTTTCTTTCTTTGTCTCTCTTTTTCTTTATGTTCCCCTATGTTTCGCTTTCTCTTTCCATCCCTGTTATTCTTTCTTTCATTCTGTCTCTCTCTCTTTTCTTTATTTTTCCCTCTGTTTCGTCTTCTTTCCCTTTCAGTGTTTCTTTTTCTTTCTTTCGGTCTCTCTCTCTCTCTCTCTCTCTCTCTCTCTCTCTGTGTTTCTCTTTATTTTCCTCTTCTACTCTCTTCCCTATCGTTTACTCTCACTCGTTTTTCTCTCTCATTAATTCCATCTCTTTCTCTCCCCTTCTTTATCCTTCTCTCCTGTCTTCGATTCTTCATCTTAATGCGTATATAAAAGGATTCTTCACTCACTGTCTCATTAACGCACAGCTCGTCTCCATGTTCCTAGCAACCTAAAACTGTCTTCCTCTTATGAATAGAATATAATTTATTTCTTCAAGAATGAGCCTTTACAGCTGTACATACCATACAAGAGAGAAACAATTGTGCATTTGTCCTACCCCCTCCTTCTCTTTAAATAATTTTTATCTTTGCTTACTTGAGAATTCAAAGCCACCGTCATTTCACTCACTTTGCACTATTTCTTTAAATTCTTAGTTAAGTGATTCCTAGCAAGTTTTGTTATCCTCATTTCACTGATTTCCATTCTTCCCTCTTAGCTTCTTTGCTCTCTTTGTCCAGATATAATGTAAGAACTACCAAGATCCCTTATTTGTGCCTCTTTCCCCCTTCGGTCTCTCCCTTCTAATGACTGATGTCATTATCTTCTCTATGTTAGATTCGTTTATTTCATAATCTGTTTTTGTCTTATCTCCCCTGTTTGCACTGGAGAAAAACGTGAAATTTCATCTCCTCTCACCGCATAGTGGGCATTTAGAGCTTCCGTCATCCCGCTTTACTTTAACTTTTGTCCATCCCCCAGTCTGAACCAGGCCAACACTGGCCTTACTTTTGTCCCACAAATAAGTCTACGTAGTTCCCCCTTCCCCATTATTGTTGACGGAAGCGCCCACTAAAAAGATATTTTCGAAATTCAACGTGTAAGAGGGAAAAGGGGTGTTAAACCTTTTCATTATTTTGATTGTAATTATTGTAATCAAAAGCTCTCAATGCGCCGTGTGCATTATACATCTCGCCTGCTGGTCGCTACTTACCTAATCATCAACATTTCTCATTTTGGCTAATGGCGTGTACAGGAGGGTGGGCTAGAGACCTCCCTCCCCCGCCCGGCGACTACGCCTATGTTCAGGTGCCAGGATGTATTACAAGTAGTGACAGGAAGTCGAAGTGAGAATAGCAACAGTAGAGGAAGAGAATAGAATAAGTGTTTCTATGGATCTTTGGATAAAGACCTAAGCAAGAAACTAATGAAGTGTTTTTGTTGAGTGTGGCTTTGAAACTTGCACCATGCAAAGAAATGAGGGTAAATTGGTAGAAGCTTTAAAAATGCGATTATGGCGAAACATGGAGAGCGTGAAATGGACAGGCAAAGTAAGAAATGAAACCACGCCAAAAAGAGTTGGTGTGAATAGAATAATACTGGAAGTAACCAGGTAGAGAAAAATAAATTGGTTGATACTGGCTAAGAATGAACTGACTGCTACAAGATGCTCTAGGTGGGGGGAGTATAATGCGACAGATGGCATTAAATTAGTGGATTTTATAATGTTATGAAGCTTAATGCACAAGAGCAAAATGTTTGGAGGTTGTGTACATAGGACTTAGGCCATCTCAGAGAGAAGCAAAGGTAGAAATAAAAAAATAATAGAAAAAAATAGATGATATATCGCATAAATTATTATTACTTGTGAGTTTGTCTATGGATATGTAATGCTCTCCGTATGTTAGTGCCAATGGTTCTATTATGAATGGCTCGGTTGTTGAACATGGTAAGTGACATTTTGGTCATTATTGAGTTACAAAGTAAAATGTGCCATCCTTCACATTTCGAGTGAAATTGCCATGTCAAAAAATTTGCATTAGGATCAGTGAAGCCTTTCGTAATTGGTAAACACAACACAAATACAATTTATCCACAATATAGCTTCTAATAACCTTTTTTCTTAATGAACTCAGAAGTGACCAAAATGTCACTCACCATGTTTAACACTCAAGCCCTTCAATATATAAGCATGGAATGTTAATTGGACATTATCCATTGCCTAGTGCTTTAAACTATACTTATTCTAAAACTCCGTTTCCGAGAGAGCACTTCATCTCTCGTCTTCAGGTGTAAAAAAAAAAAGTTTTGGTGGTGGGAATCTGCCTACAGCTCTGACCTACAGTCCTAACCAACTACTCCGTGTCGACCTCCGTAATTCTGCACCAGTTTTTGCTCCACTTCTGCACCATATTTGCTTGAATTCTACATTGGGATAAGTTTTAAGTTTTTGGGCCATTGCTATGAAGTTTGATGTGGACATGTAACCAGTGAATCACATATAATTCAAGTTCTTAGTACCCATGGGCCACGTTTAGGTAGTAACCGCAGCATTAATATTGTTTATAGTGTAGGCATATCAGGACATGAACTACTGACCGTCACGCATTGCGGGGATAGGGATAACCCATTAACTAAAACAAAATTAATAACAGGCCTACTAACAAGAAAATAAAATATGTCTGTTAAAAAGTTCCTTACTATTTTTTTTTAAACTAACTCATTCATTCATTACGTAAAAAGAACTGAAACTATACTCTCTCCGAGGATTAAAATCCCCTTACCTAGTCAAAAGCTGAGGCTGTAAAGGGGCATTTAGCACACAGAAGGACAGGCAGGACAACACAATCATCACCCGCTAATGACACAAACCCACAGAGAATTACCCTGGACGTGGGTCAAGGCGCCAGAGCCTCGTTGGCCGCAAGAAGAAGTTACTGAGGTGTACTACGGGGAAGTGAGATTGATTTAGTTTTATTGCAATCAAGGACGTATTTGGGGGGCGTACAGAGGTGCGGACCCCCCGAAAGACTTACCAAATACTAAAATTAAATAATCAAAATATAATTGTTTAGCATTTGTTTAAAAATAATCTGTTATTTTTTATTTACGCTGAACCTATCGGAAGGCTAGTAACTGGGATAATAAGACTTTGAAGGACAGTTCCAAAGATTTATGCACACTACTACTCGACTTATGATAATATGCATAAAATATTAATCAGGAATTTTACTTTTAATTTACTTTGAATCTAACTCTTTTTTTTGTTATTCAAGAAATATTCAATTCTTTATCTATTTGACACTAATTTCCTTGCCAGGGAAGTTATTTTGGTATAAATTTGGGCGATCTTAACTACATGTAAGCTACGTACGTAGATAATGCATTCGTGCTGTTATATCTCAATTCATTTACAATCTTTTTTTAACCTATTCATGTAATAATAATACAATACTAATTTACATATTTAATTAATATTATTTTAATTTAATATTTTCTTATTATTATTATTATTATTATTATTATTATTATTATTATTATTGAGACACTTGGTCGGACCCTCCCCGAATTGTAGTTCTAGATACGTGCTTGATTGTAATGTAAGTACAAATATATCTGAAGGCTTTTTGGGGAGAGAAAGAAGCGAATCCAGAGAGTTTGGTTTTAGGAAACCAGGAAGATTTGGAAAACCACGATTTCCCTCATGCAATGAAACTTAAATCAGACGAAGATTCTTTTACAATGATCGGTGGCGTGAACGAAATGTCACCTTCAACCGACGCCAGACACCCACACTTCACAGTTTCAGCTTGCAGCCCAACGGACTTGTGCTTGACATGCCTGCTTTGTCATAATCCACGAGCTGTTCCATACTGGTACCGAGAAGAAACATGCCATTGTTTCCCCTTCGAAAAAGCAATGAAGAACCCTATTATTAAACAATCGCTTACCCACCCACCCATTGAAGAAAATATCCCAACTTCTGCATTGTGGGGGCCAAAGTGCATGTCATCGTAATCCAGCTGTCAACACGGTCGAGCTCAGGGCTTCACGTGAAACACAAAAGAACGTAGGGTCACATACATAATTCCCACAAGGCTTACTGACAATTAGTCCACACATGGTAGGAGAGGAGGGTATTCAAAAACGAAGCACCGAGAACCATATAGCTCCTGTCAACAACTGCTGGTTGTGGCCGGTTGAATAGGGTCCGCAAATGCCTGCTGTGTGTATGTATGTGTGTGTGTGTGAGGGAGAGCATATCTGCAAGGCTTCCTCGTCAATCTTTGTCCGTTGGTGTCTCCGTAAACCCTTTGGCCCCGCGGGGTTCATTAATAGGCACATTAGCGCATTCCTTCCTGCGTGTGAATGTGCGAAGGGGGGAGTGGCGGTCGTCTTGCACGTGCAAGTTGAGGGACTTTGCGACCTTCCGAGTAGAAAAAGCGCTTTAGGAGAACCTGAAAAACATCCGGTGTGAGAAAGAGCGTGTCAAATCACTGACGCGTCTCTCACACATGCGTGGGAAGTAGAACCGCCAGAACCGGATCGATTTACATTTGAATCTCTGCTATCTTTTTCGGAAAAGACATATTTGGACACTCTGGAAGTTCCTGTAATGCCGAGAATTGACCATTAACTCGATTAAAAGTGCAGTTTTTTCCCCTCCACACTAGCCATATCAAGTCACATTAACGCTTTAATGGAATGTAAGTCGAAGTTCAATGTACACTCCTCGTAAGTATACAACTGGACAAATTTAATGTTCTTTTTCAATTAACTAAATTTACCGCAACTCGAAAATATATAAAAGAATGCCACATGTTATCTGAAACCATGCGAAGATTAAAATGACAACTTTTGTTTTTACAATTACTTACTTTCTAGCATTCTTAAACCCGAAGGTTTATCGCTGTAGCAACACAAGCCTTCTATCTGTCCCTATCCTGAGCAAGATCAATCCATTATTTTCAATCCTTACCGATTTCCTTTAGGTTAATCTCAACGTTATCCCTCCATGTTCGTCTTGGTGTTTCTACAGGTCCCTTACCCTCAGGTTTCCCAACAAAAATCCTGTAATCTGTTTTTAGATATATTTCTACTAAATATGTTGCTAATCGTGCTTGAACTGAGTATTCGACCGTTCGTTTCATCCGACTTTTCATAACGCTTTTGGCATACATGCTTCTGATTATTCACCACCCAAGATTCAGAATGCTACCCCAATGGGGTGGTGGTAATGCTGTCGCGTTGTATCCAAGGGGTCCCGGGTTGGATTCCCGGTGAATTCACACATTGTGGTTTCGAAACTCGCTTTAAACTCTAGGTCCAGTTCCTATTAGACTATCTTCAAGTGGACTTAAACATCAAACTTCAAAGAATCACTGGGTGGCTGAACTTTAAGACGTTTTTGATTATTTGCTCTTCGCCAACGACATCGTTTATCGAAAGTCGAACTAGAAAATGCTAGTTTAAGGAGATGCAAATTATTTCGACCAGCGACGTCTTCGTATGTATTCGAGCTACAGACACCAATTTTCATGAGTTGAAAGTACTGGGAATTTTTTATGTGAGGCAAAGAGAAAAAAAAACATATTCCTAGTGCTCGAAGTCAGAGGGTGCAGGGGGACGATATCTCCATCGGCTTGCAAAGTTTTTTCAAAGCATCCCCCAGTTATCTCATTGTCACCATGTTAAACCATAGGAGCATCCTTCCAGCTAACTCGAGGCTCGACCATCCCTCTAGCTAACAGTTTCAACTTCATGCGCTGCATATTCCCTATTCGCAAGATCCTTTTTGGGTTGTAATTAACAGCCCAACCTAATCGATACTTATCGATTTCTAACAAAGTGTTTGAGCTAGAAAAATGAGGCTCGCTTAGACGGAAGTATTTCCTTTAACATTTTTGCTAGTATAAATGCTATGCTTCCAGGAATCTTATAGCAGACATACGGAATAATTTCATGTAATATTTCGGTTAGCTTTTGCGATTACATTCTATATACAACACAAAAGGCACGCCCAACTAAAATTTTCTTCCATACCTACGTGTACTGTATACTTTATAAAGAATTTATTTAAGCAGCGCCATTGCTTTGTACCTAAAACTTTTTTTTTTAGGAAACGTTATTCCTCTCGGGTGAATAGTTATCGACTTTTAAAAACTTGAAGTGATACGTTGATTATATCTTGTTCAGCCGCCATTACATTTGCACCCTTGACTCAGAAAAATTCAACGGAAATAAAACCGATTCTATCCTTGAGAAATGCCATGAAATATGTCATCAGATTTTTCACTTTACACCTTAACATTTTGGTCATGACATAAATGTTATGAAAAATGCCAAGGCATATGCTTTCGTGTAAAGCGGGCATAAGATTTAGTGGACTGAAATACCTATTATTATCTAATTACAACATAAATAAACTGGTTCAACAGATATTTATCCAATATTTTGACGAATTTCCAAGCTCTTTTTGTAAGTTGGAGTCAAACAAAATTCTGCACGACCTTGAAATCGTCAATAAAAATCTCTTTCCTCTGCTTGGGAGTACGGTAACGGACACTTGCACGTTGTAACGTGACCCTATTGATAGTCAATAAGGGCCATTACAAGCAGAAGTAAATGTGGCTGTTCATGCTGGCATCATCCATACTTGGATGTGCCCATCCTTACAGGGAAACACGAGAAAGGCAGTGCAAAGGATAGGAGACAGAACATGAAATTAAGACGCTCCAGAGACATTTTGAATTTTAAATCGTGCAGAATAATGCGAGGCAGTATTTTCTTGAAACGACCTTCAAGAGGTGTCTCGAACAGGCAGTCTCCTTTTACTGCCAGCTGCAGGGGAGGTTTTATACTTCATTCTGCGGTCATCACTCTGAATGCATTCCAAGGATGAAAAAAAGGAAGCCTCGTCGCGGCATTTAGTTCTTGGAACAGTTCACCAGGACAATAACGCCTTAATTTTATCGCGAGAACCTTATCAAATTCTGATGACATCGTTTCTCAGCGACGGAACGTTCTACCAATCTTCGTAATGGGTCATCAAACTTCCAAGCACTCCGAGGCAAGTTCCGCCTCCTCGGCTTCATGAACCGGAAGTTCTACTGTTCCCTGGACTTGCTTGCAACTTGTTACCTTCGCGTGTTGGCCTTTATCTCCCCAGGTTAGCCGAGCCCAGATGAAAGACTATCATTGAGTTTCTTACACGTTGCATCCGCTGCTCGGTGTAAAAAGAGATGATAGCAGCGCTGGAATCAGTTAAGACAAGCCCGTTTTATCTGAAGGCCAAATGCAGCGTACGAATAGATATGATACCTACCGCGCTAAGAGATAATACAGAATCGAAGCAGATATGGTGTCGTGCTAGAATCAAAGAAATAAAATCCATATTGAGAGTAGGAGCAGTTATGATAGCGCGCTAGGAACAAGGAAGAGACACCAATGCTATCTTAAGGTCCAATGTAGAGTACAGCCAACGAAGTTAGTAATATGTTGTGTTTTATACAACGTATATGGATTCAATTATAGGTTGAATTGTATCATCTGCAAATATGTTGTATAAAGAAACAATCTACCGGAGTACTAAGTGAGGTGAGTGTACACCCAAAGGCGAATGAAACAGTAGGCGAATTATCTACCGCCATTTTCATTTTCATTCGGTCTGTATTACACAATGTGATGACAATGGATTGAAATAATGACGTCAATTAGCAGAGAAGAGTGCCTGCTTCGAACCAACTTAGTTTCATTCCTTAAAACAACACAGGATCTAGAATAAAAAGTAATAAAATAACGGTGGACAATTTGCTTACCATGATCTTTGCCGTTGACTGTACAAGCGGATGAGCCAGCTCGATTAGCCAAATGCAAAATACAAGTATATATGGTAGTTTCATAAGGTAAAATTCAGAGTGTAAGCAGATATGATATCGCTTTAGAACCAAAAGAGAAAAAACACTGCTATCTGAAGGTGTCGTGTGAAGTGCAAACAGATATGATAGCGCGTCTAGACACAATGCAGAGTACAAGTAGATATAGACCTAATAACGCGATAACGTAAAAATCATAGAATAAGGAGAGTCCCAATAGATGTGACAAAGCCCAATGTATACAGATAGTACAGACAGATATGATAGCATGATAAGGTCGAACCAGTGTGCAAGCAGATATGATAACGTGCTGAAGTCGATGAAAACAAAACCATCCTATATTAACGGCAAGTGTAGTGTGTAAACGTATGTGATAACAGCAATTGAAAATTTAAAACGAATCCACAGTATTTTAAGGCCTAGACGTTGTGCATGCAAGCAAATTCCATAGCAGTGTTGGTACAAAAAAAGCGTAATGCTTGTCAAGGAGTTCGCTTAACGCAAAGATGAGGTTGGTGCTGAGATAAAAAAAAAATATCCCAACATCGTTGAACATTGGAATTATTAAACACTAATCAACCAGAAATCAATTCCAATACAAAAGAATGCATATTTTATGTAGAAAACTACAATTAAAAACTCCAAATCGCCAATTTTTCAATCCGGAATCCTGTCATTTCGAACCAACATTGAAATATCTTCGCTTCTGAGTCAATCCTTCGTGTCATGACAATTTTCTCTGAGCATTTTATTCTTTTCTAACGAGAGGAACATGGACTCAATTATCATCTTCATGTCTCATGGGGCAAATAGGCTCAAGGCTGAAGCCCAAGCACAATGTATGAGCTGAAACTATCCGAGACAATATACTTGAATGAACATTTTTAAAACTTCATCAGAAAACTAGAAGCTGTTATCATATGTGCATTTGATCAGCTTCTCCATTGTTGTTCCCAGTGCTTTTGTGGTTTCCAGCTGGAATGTGCTGCAACACTATCGCTTTGCGCTCGTAATGCATTTATTGTTTCCCGCCAACGCGCTGCTGTGTGACAACTGCTGATGAGGTTGTTTGATGTCTGCTGTTCGGTCGTGGAAGTATGTGCAGTCTGTTTATACTAATAATTTGTGGTCTCTGGTGGCGAGTTAAATTATGCCGGACCCTGGAAACATACATATATCAGCATCAACCAAGAATGTGCTGTTTGTGTGTTGTTTTGTGTACGTACATGTGTTTAACTCTGTTTCCCTTGGTCTTCATATGCATTTTGTATGTGTGTTGGCATATGGCGAACATAAGTACTGACTCTACCCACATTGGTCATCGGGGAAAGCTGTAACAGGACAATCTCAATAAGGCCTAATGGAACATTTTGCCATATGGTAATCAGACAAGACACACACGCAAGGTGATGACACTATGATGCCAGATAAACAGAGAAAGAATAGAGCAAGTAAAAAGTTTTAAATCTTTGATACGTTGTCATGGATGATTGGAAACGTGAGGAACAGTATTATAGCCGTGTGAAAATTAACATTAATCTGAAAAAAGATACGTCTATGTTCTAAAGCAAACCTGGACTAAGTGCTTTTCATGGTGTCCATTAATGGGTGCATCAGACACGTAGACATTGTGGCTGAGGTATAGAGAGAGACTACAGAGACAAGAATGGAAAGATTTAAGGGGATCCATAGGGTGCCAAATGGAAGAGAAAAGTACTAGAATGAATTGAAGAGTAGAGGTTTGTGTGGACATGTCATGGGAGATAAGGAAGGAACTCGGAGAACGGCAAAAGAAGGCTACGTGGAAGGAAATTAAAGGATAATAAGTGAATAAAAATAAAGAGAATCGCAGTAAAACGAAAATAAAAAGAGGAAGAGAAATAACACCGGAAGAAAACAGACCGCTATGTGGAAAAAAATAAGAGAGGGAGAAACTGAAAGGAAACAGATGACTATATGGAAGGAGAAAAAAGAGAAGAAGTAAGATAACTGAAACAGTGGGCTATGTGGAGGGAAGTACAATACCAAATGATGATGAAGCAGAATTGAAAGGGCATAACAAGTACTGGACAATGATAAAAAATAGCAGAGTGTGTACATTGCTGATATGGATGCTGAGATAGATCTGTGACGCCACAGAGAGCGACAAGATGACAAACGACTATAGACGGAGAACCCTAGACATTCGTGAGGTTGTATTGCATATGCAAGTTCAGAGAGGGTGGACTGAATGGTGGTGTACAACCCACAACTGATGCTGTTCTTGTATAAGAATATTGAGAATTGCATGTGAGGGGGAACATAAAGAAGCGAAAGTTGTAGATATGAACACAGAAACAAAAAATTGGACGAGTGCGGTGTTTTTTACTGGGTGGTCAAAATAGAGAGAATTGAGGAATACGGCTGTACGCTAAATCGTAGAAATTTCAGCAAAAAATCCAGGCTCGACCAGGACTCGAACTCGGATCTCTGGCATACCGTGCCATTGATCATCTACTGGGTTGTCGAGCCGATCTGGCCTCTCCTGATTTTTCGCTGTCTCTGTTTTAACTGTGTGGAATCGTCTTCGTGAAGTTCACGCTACATGTTGGAATTTTCAAAGTTTTAGTCTGGTGCTCATGGAAATATATGCATTACTTTCTGATTGATTTATTTATTTATTTTACTCCCTTATCTGCCACTTTTGGTTAATCTCGAAGATGAGTGATGATGTGATGAGGTTGGGATCCGAACCAGGAACCCCTGGCATCGTAGCGTCCTGTGCTAACTACTCCGCCACGGAGGTCAGCTGACTCATGACGGAGAAATGACTAGGAACTCAGCACTACACGCACAACAGCAAAAGTGTAATTTGGCTGATGGCAATGTCCACCACACAAGAGGAGGCAAAAACTGTTATGTTTCTATTTTTTTCAAAGCGAATATAACTCAAATGTATTTGCTGATTATTGCTACACCTAAAGAAACTGTGGACATCGTAATTTCCTTCAGGCATGGGAAAAAGGAATAGGATGTCAGACATCTTTTTTGTTATTTGTCTGAGCGGTACCCACCACGTAGAACAAGAATTCAATTTTTCTTTTAATGTACGTGCTTAATTAGTTCGGACTCGCCGGATACTGATGATGAGGTTGGTCGAGCACTGACTGCGCGACGAACACGTGGTGGTCCCAAGATGGTTTCTTTGTCAAACCAGATTGCGCAAGATTGGACCTCAAATTAGTGTTGCGAATGCCATCAAACAGCTGGCTGGGTACTGGAAGTTGAGAAATAGAGGTAAAAAAAGCACATAATTCCTGCATTCCCTCTCCTTTCTGCTCGATTTGTAACGCCATCGGCGGACTGGTTGACAGGAAAGGTTGTCGACCATGTTTCGTGACTGCTGAAGTAACTGTCGTCGCTTTTGGTAAGAGACGCAGGAGGTTGTTCGCGTGTGTTGGTTGCTGAATGAATGTGGAGGTTGGAAATCGGCGAATCTTCCGGTGTGCGCTTGGTCGTTTACGGTGCTTAATTGCTCGAGTGGTTCTGGATTTATGTGTATCAAGTATGCTAATTGCACTTTTATTTTTTGTTCCTGAGGGGGTTGGCTGGTTTCACATGTCGACAGGAATGCCGATAGAAGTCATCTTCCCTTTCGTTGTTCCTGCCTACGCACAACAACTGTCGCTTTAGTTGTGTTTCATTATTCCATACGTCACTTTCCTATGCAACAATGAAAACGGATGATGAAGTGTAACTTTTCTACTCTCGATCTTAATTGTGACGATTAAAAAGCATGTTTAACTGTTAAAGTAGAAAAATAAACAACAACACTGACATATCTATGCGAACCTAGAACCTCTAGATCAGCGGTTCTCAACCCTTTTCAGCCCGGGACCCACCTTGAAGGATATTACACTTAATGGGGCCCATAAACAGGGGCGTCGGAAGAATTACTTATAGGGGTGTGCACCCAGTTTATAATCATATTTTTTCTAACATCGAGTACTTTAAGAAGCTCTTTTTTATGTTTGCTTAACCGAATTACACATACTTCATTCTAGAAAAGTTTAGAAGACTAATTTACATGTTGAAATTGAAAACAATTTATTTCTTACTCATCGAACTAATGTGCAACTATAGACACTGCTACACTACAGCCACGTTACTCAAACCTGCAACAAAAAACGTGGTTAGTTTTCTAACATTTTGGCACCACTTACAATTAGCGGATATGAATAAAGTTTGTAATCAGGAAAAGACTTCTGGGACACCCTGTATATGTATTTGTAATTTAAATGTAAAGTCTCGACCAAACGCCCCTTCGGAACCCAGCAATGGGTCGCGCACCATAGGTTGAGAAACAATGCTCTAGATATGTTGGCATGTGTGTGTGTGTGTGTGTGTGTAGGGGGGGTGTTTGTTTTGTATTTGTATTTAACATCGCTTTTGTGCCTTTGTAGGCTACGTTTGTTTGTATGATTTTCATTTTATGCCACTTTTCTCACTCTACAGACTGATTGCGATGAATATTACGTGAAATTTTCGAAGAAACAACCATTTACAGATTGGAACTCAAATGCAAACTGTGTGTTGGCTCAGCTTGGCCACCGAGTCGGTGTGTGAATGTGCCGTTCTCACAGTGTTTTTCTTTTACTGTGCTCAGGAACGGATGATGCCGTACATCAGGCTTCCGTGCGATGCGTACTTTCCGCCCGCACACGAACCTCGAGGCCAGAAAGCAGCAGAGCAAGAGTGGGGGAACCGCTAAAATACTGTTGGGGAAGACACACTTCTTCTCACGAAACCACCTCCTGTTTCTTCTGCAATGATTACAACACAACACTACACTGTAACTCACAAATAGGATGACGGGAGTTTTCCCACTTCACGAACGCGACCGACGAAGCCTTCTTCTGAGCTCACTCAATCCATTCCGCCTCTCTTTCAACGCCACAGTACCGCTGCTCGCTTTGCAGTCCACAGGTACATATGAGAGCGTTCTTCCACAAATACTGCAAGTTCATCAGGCCTGAACTACATCTACATAACTCTTCTCCATTTGTTCATCTCGATCTTTACCTGCTGAACGCATTTTTTGATGGGAGGAACATAGGAACAGAAGCCCACCTGCCCCTCTCCCCCACGTCAAAATACAAGGAGTGGTAGGTGCGAAATTATGTTGAAACAAGAAGCAGTTTGGAGGTTACATTCAGCACGTTGCCTGCTTCATTTTATATCTTGATCTTGTAAAACCAGATGGTAGACAAACTCCACTGCAATAAAATTTTATTATTCTCTGTTATTAATTTCTTTAGGCAAACCGGTTAATGTTTACCAACCGGAACACCCTGTTGTCTGATTTCGTGATTATCTAGTTATTGAAGCTACCAAATGAGCGAAACATGTTTATTGTTGGATCAGCAGGGCCCAGAGTATCGGGGAAAGAAGGTGATAAAGAGTCAGTCCTACAGGAGAACTTAATGACGGGCAGAGAAGTCCCCGGGCCTTGATTGTGGTGATCGTACCGCGACAACTCTCGAGACAACTCTTCGAGACTTGTCAACACGAGACCGAGGACGAAATTAACGCCTGTATAACGAGACTTAGTGTGTCTAGAATAAGAAGGAACGAGGATTTACAAGGATTTTTATATTATTTTTTTGTAATTTTTATTCTTTCTCGTTTCTCGTATCTTTATTCGTGCTTACTTTATCCCTACTAATATTTTTTCTATGTTTCTCTTCTGTTTTCTGTCTCATTTCCTTCTTTATTATGTATTCTTTATTTCCCTTTTTGTCTCCCTGGTTCAATTTCTTTCTCTCTTTTTTTCTTTCTCTCGCTTATTTATTCATATTTCTCTCTCTCTCGCTGGTTCGATCCGTGATTTATCTTTCCCTTCTCTCTCTCTTTCTTCTTTAATACCTACTATTTTTTCTCTCTCTGGTTCGATTTTTTTTATTTCTCTTCTTTCCCCATTCTCCCTTCCTGACCCCCGTTTGTTCTATCTCTTCTTTATGTCTATTTTTCTCTCTGACTCGATTCCTATTTATTTCCTTTTATCCTCCCTCCCCTCTCTCTCTCTCTCTCTCTGTGTGTATGTGTAGCTGGCCTCCTTAGGTCTCCGTCTTTCTCACATTTTCAATCGTTTCTTACATGTCCTCTTCCCCCCTTCCCTGACACGTAAACATGACGTCAATTTTTTGATGTTGGCCCATTTGGAAAATTTTTCTATGGGCATATTATCTGTTCCTGAAGTGGAAATCTCTAGCTGGAGCTTTTGGTCGAGTTTGTAGATAGATTGGAGGGTGCTTACGTATATATATATTTTTTAACTTGCTTGTTGGCACCCTCACGTTTCCCCACATCGAGCTCTGGTGGACACCTATGATACTACCACGTTTACAATCAACAATTCCGCTCCCGTTCGCTTACCAAATATACAAGGCCGAATAAAAGTGTTTCTGAGATTTATACGCGTTCTGATAATATCTTCCAAGACAGAGAAGAAGCAAGATAGGAGTTTGATATTAACAGGAGGCAGATGCCTTTAACGAGCTCCACTTCCTATCCCATGCCAGTCACGTATTGAGACGATGCGAAGCGTAATTAGAATGAAATTAAGAAAGAACACACGGTTCCTCAAGCAACCTTGAAGCAGCGGGGATCTACAAAGATAGATTTTTCTATGCCTCTTTTGTTATTACAAGCAACGGGGAAACATCAATTTTGTTTTCCTGCCTATCCAAACAGATATCAGGGAGGTTCTGGAGAAATTGATTAGAATAAGGCTTCCTGTAAACCGTGTTGCTTTTCAGTATTAATTGTTAATAACTGGTTCGATTAGGCTGTAGTAAGATGTAATCTTTCTCCTGGTATCTCAACGTTGAATAGAATCTGCGTGTGTTTATCTGTTGGTGCGTTCCCCAATTCGTCCCTTTATTATCTGTGTATCTTTTCGGTTAGGACATGCTTGTAATAAAAGAGAGAGGATTTGGTGGGAGGGGTTATGCAAGTTCCGGAAGCAGGATCTCATCATAGATAAGGGAAGGTCATTGGTTAATCGTTTCCCCAACAGTGTTGCCATCACTACATAGAAGTTACTATAAAGTTCACAAATTTCCACCGTTAAAATTTAACTTCCTGTTAAGAAACAAAAACCAACAACTTTTTTTTGGTGAGCGCATGCGTCATCACCTTTCTGTGATGTATATATGGAGTACAATATTGAGAATTTATATTTGAATAGGTAATGATTATACATTACAGTTGCATTAACCATAAATACATTTTATGAATACTGAACCATTAAATTAATTTAAATTAGGCTAACTGTGCAATACCCGATAATACTTGAAAAACGGTCATGACCATTTTTAATGGTATTTGGAAATTGACGGTCTTAGCCCATCATTTCTCCGCAAAATTATGATTTGCAGCCCATGGTTAATACCAAGAGCGTGCCGAGAAGGGATAAAATGTTTTTTTTGAGGGGGTTCCAACAAATGAAATTAATTTATTCAAAAAAGAATACCAAATATACAGTTCAAAGTTCCCGCGTTTACTGTATCTGACGAGACAAATATGGCGGACTGATGAGATGCATTAATTCCAAGGAATTTCTAAACAAATAATACATTTTGATGTAATCAATTTTATAGTGAGATATATATTCTGCATGGTATTTACACTATAATATTGTCTTAGTGAAATAGTTTGCCGTAGATTAACATAAAAATATGTCTCTCTGCGTAAATATTAGTAAAATTTTAATTCAACATTTAAATATGCCAATTACTGTCGAATCCTTGATCCTGTGAACACTCCCCCTAGTGGTTGCTTCTTCACACATTCATACTTACTGAACGTGCCGACCTCAGACAAACTTTTCATTTTCCGATTCCTTGTCATCCATGTTGGGAGATGGTGACAGTGACCTCCCTGATGGGGTAGTGGTAACGTCGTCGCCTTGTAATAAAGGGGTCCCCGGGTTCGAGGTGCATGGTGGTTCGGATCTCAATTATAACCTCCTCCCCACACAAATATAAATAAGTTTGTAATATTGCGTAATGTCCTGCCTCAAGCTTATTGGCTGGCATGCTCGGTGCTTAGTCTAGAGGCAACCTTCACGGGTGAAAGGGCTGTTGACAACGTGTGAGGTATGTGGCTATATGATGGGGAATTGGTATAGAATGGGTTCCTATAATTTCTATGGTTTATCTACAAAGTCATTAGTTTATTCAAAATTTCTATCATTCTTATATTAGTTGATATGTATTGAGGAACCCTTTCGTATGAATTCTCCATCTTATGGCCACACCAACTTCTCACCCCTGGCCCATAGTAGTCAATGAATTTACTATGTAGGATTTTTCATTGTATATTGAATTATAAAGAATTGGTTTACATGAAATGGAGTTAGGAAAAATATTTATTGTTAGTTTTATGAAAGGAAAATTTCACTTAGCTACATTAAAACTAAAAGATTAATATTACTGATTTTGAATTAGACAATAATTTCCTGGAATAATGGACTCGGGTTAGCCTACAGCTTCCTTTTACTGTCACTCTTTATATGGCAGGCACTGCTTTTAGTTGAGTTAGTTGAGTGTTGAGTTACAACGTGTGAAAATCTGAAATTTGGCCCTTTTGCAGCTACGTTACGCATTTTAAACTCTAGGTCCACTCCTGATTTGCATTTCTGTGCGTAAAGTGGATTTAAAAACATACTCAAACCAACCCCAGACGAGAGAGCCTCGTTAGCCTACAAGAATGTAGTAAGGTGAACTACGTGGAAGATAGGTTGATATGTGTGTGCTTAGTGTGAAGTCGCAGTTCAATTCATACTCTGTTTTCGCACTTCAAAACAAATAGATGAATATTAAAACACACAGTAAAGAGATTTTCATAAAAAGTTCAACCTTTTAAGCCTAAAACAGTAACTTCCGAGGGAGAATCCCCGCTTGGGGAGGGTGGCAACGTGGAACTCATTTACGAGTTCCCCCTCTTCCCATCCAGCCAGAAACCCCTTTCTGTTACCGATCCGGCCAGGAACACAGGCGCCACTCCAAAGCCAACGAGCTCAGTAAATTAATATTCGCTTCTCACTTCGCCCCGGAACACAAGGCATCGTCACAAGAAGACAGAACAACCGTTCGTCCCTCAGGGTTCTTCGCAACATCATTGGATTACAAAGTTCGAATTGTAAAATCGTCTGTTCCACGTTTCCGGGCCTGGTGACTGTAATTACCAAGTTAATTATACTGCAATTGCAAAGTTAATTACTTCTAGATTTAAGCAGCGGGTTTCTAGAAACAAGAGCTTTGTTGGTGCCGACGGTAGAGAGGGTTGTTAGGGAGAATGGAGACCCACGGATGAAGCTGTTGAATGCTTATGAGTTGGAAACGCCAACCGACCCTCCCCCCCCCTCCTCTTCCGTTGATTGCCACATCCAAGGTTGGTCTTTCGCGTTTACATCCCCTGATATGAAGGGGGGGGAGCTCGAGGGGTACAAAGGCGTTGGACTCCAGTGAACCTCGAAACGAGATTAGCTACCAAGGTGCTCCATGAAATTCCATGGAATTAAGCTCATTTCCAGCTGCTCATGGTTTCTTGTGTTCTTTTGTGTTTGCCGCACCACTTGTTTAAAGGGAGATACTTTGGATATTAGTCCTCCATAATTCAGGAACATTACCCCCTTCCCCTTCATGGCTTTAAGAGTTAGTATGTGGCAGATTGGATGGCAGATGTGGACGGGCCCATTGTCGTCACGGCACTGCGTTTCGGTCTAGTCTCGGTGCATTACGTTCCCAGTTGAACTGATGGAGGGGCTTTTGGCCGAAGATTCTTTTGCTTGTACTCTCTCTATAATCGTGAAGATGAGGATGAATGGTAAGACGATGAAATTGATGTACGGACAATCACAAACACACATGGATAGCACACAAGTCTCACAGAGGATTATACTGTCTGAGTACAGACGCCAGAGCCTCGTTAGTGTGCAAAATGTGTATTATATGGAAGAGAGGCTAGCATTTGAGTGTCTAAAAAGAGCTCGCCTTTACACCCGTTAAAAAGATATATTATAATAGTATACATTGAGTCATTGACAAATTTCCCTGTAATTAACCTGTGCATAAGGTCCGATAAGAATTTTTCCAGTTTTGCTAAACAAATGGTGCGATTTGCAAGGAGCGGGATGGGGGATTTACCCCCTCTGCCGTTAACTCTCACGCCCTCTGGCTATGAATGACAGGGATAATTAGTTCTCACCATCTGTTGTTATGAATAACACATCCAAATCAGATATAATCATTTGCCACCATCTTGATATATAAGGTATATTACCTGTATTTACTCGTCTGTCATACCTAATATGCTCGTGTCACTAGCTAGTAGGTACAGCTTTGTGTAACTGCAAATATAATCCAAATGGGTTTAGTGCCTTGAATCTAACCGTAAATAAGCTGAGAAACCAGTTAGAAGTTACAACGCTTTCAAACCTGTTTCTCCTTTCAATGAATGGCCGGCCATCCAGTGCATTGCTTCGATGCAGAGAAGTTGCTTACTTTCCAAACCAACTGGAAAATGATCGAATTTAAATTACAATGATATTGATTTGCTTTCCATTCGATATCAAAATTCGATTTTAAGCAATTAACATCCAATTATAAAACGGCTGCTTCAAAATGATGTGAACGATTTCAACTCCTTATATATTTTTTAATTTTCGTCCAAATTGCTTTAAATTTTACATGTAATTCCTAAAACTGTCCAATTTTTTTTTATAAAATTTTGAACACAGTATCTCACAAATGTTCTATGTGAGCCCCCTTTGTCCTGCATACATCAATTCGTTAATCGAATTTTGACCAGACCCGTTTCAACATGTCTGCATCAACAGTTTGCACTGCAGCAGTAATGCGCTCTTTCAGTTCATTGACATCTGCGGGTAGAGGAGGTTTGTACACAATGTCTTGTTGATGTTCCCACAGAAAAAAATCACAGGGGGTTAAATCCGTTGATCTTGGTGGCCAACGTAGTAACTGTTGATCATTTTGAGTAGATCGCTCAGCGGCCTGGCAGTCTGTTATTAAGGTAATTTCGAACATAACGATGAAAGTGGAATGGGGCTCCATTCAGTTGATAGATGAAGTTTGCACTGTCACGTTCAAGCTGCGGCATAAGCCATATATTAAGCATGTGTAGGCATGTTTGTCCAGTCACACATTAGTCTTCGGTGAATCACGCACAACTTCAACGATTTGACGAGGATTCTCAGTCCGCCAGATGCGAACAATTAGCTTCTTCACTCTTCCTGTCACATGGAACGTAGCCTAGTAGTATAATTGGTACCATAGATAGCGCAAGAAAGGAAGAGCCCCCCTCCAGCAGATTTGTTTATACTTAAACCTAGCTCAACATGCCCATATGAGCTTTTTGCTCAAGTGTGGAACCCCCCTCTAATCCAAGAATTTTGTAAAAATGCCCTCATGGATTCCATGAGAAAGGAAGAGCCTCTCCTATTGATGTGCCTACACTTATAAAAGGCACTTCTGTGAGATTGTTGTCCATAAACTTGTCAAAAATATGCCCCTCTTGATATTTTTTTTGGCCACACTTAAAACTAGGCCATGATACACCCACCCACATACACACCTACACCCACCCACACCCACCCACACCCACCCACACATATTTACTTCCGGTCTACTTCCGGTCCACTTCCGGTCCACTTCCGGTCCACTTCCGGTCCACTACCGGTTTACTACCGGTTTACTTCCGGTCCACTTCCGGTCCACTTCCGGTCCACTTCCGGTTCACTTCCGGTTTGTCGCAGAGACCCTCTAGAATTGCTCTGTGACTCTCTCATTTCTTACATCATAAACATATGATTTTTCTCCTATGAGAATAACACTACATATGGTGTCATCAGGTAATGCCTCATGGAATTCACAGATAATTTTAATGTTTGTTCTGTCATTCACCACAACTTGTTTTCTTTTTGAAGTGTTGATCACAAACATGGGTCTTTGTGCTTTGAATTCATCTGGTGTGTAATACATGTCAGTATTGCCAGTGGTGACCCTTTTGAATGCCGAAAATGCCTCATATAATTTGAGGAAATCATCCTTGGACATGTCTAAATTGTAATTTTCCCTAGGAAATACCTCATTTCTGCCATTTTTAAGATATATGTTCTTGATGTTGCAGTTATCAAATTTACTTGAATTTTTTTCCTGATTGTTGTGTCTTCCAGTCTGAAACAGTACCACCACAAAATCAGGCATGTCGTATTGTATGCTGGAGAATGAATTTGTAGCATCAAACTCATAATATGTACCAGATGCAGGCTTCTGTACACATTGATATGTATAAAATTGCAGAGGAACCTGTGGATTTTTTATTATATCTGCTTTGTATTTAAGAGCATAACTGGCTTCATACTCAACAACAGGGATTCTTAACTCCATAGTCTGAATAATGCATTTGCCTGCATCTGGTAGGGTATTAGGCAGAGCTTCTCCTGTAGGGTTTATTGTACTGTACCTCATCAAAGCATTATTATCATTTGCAGCTCTTCTAAATGTAATTCTTAACCCACCCTTCCACATAATATCTTTATAATCCGAGAAGAATCCTGGCAACAGGCGCATCGGGAACAGCACAGTGTGGTTCTTAGATAATATCTTATCACCAGCCTCGAATCCTCCTATTTTGTAGTAAGAAGCCTCGGTTTTGGATAATTTTAATGTGGCCAAAGCTGTGGAGGTAATGCCGGGATAATCCACTCTGTTTATGACAACACCATGCTTTCTGATCTCAATTTCAGAGAATAGATGTGGCACAAAATTATCTACAAGTCTTATATTTGAATTTGCCGGATAATCTGTTCCATCGAGCTTTACAACATCAAACTTGATGTATAGATCTGCTCTGTGGGGGTGTATAAATCCGTCCCCTACATCAAGATCAACCTCTATCTCTGTGTTGGGTTGATTTAAATTTGCAAATGTCCTCCTGTTTGGAGGGAATGATTGTAACTCATAACTCTCAATATTTTCCATTGTATGTATTTTTATTTAAATATTAATTTCTATGATAGCAGTTGTTGTGGCTCCAGCAAAATCAACTAATTCTTCTTTTTCATTAGTGACCATCAATTCAATATAATCTATTCTGTTGTGACACACAGGAAAATATAATGTTGGGGATGGATTGTAGATGATGGGCTCCATAAATTCAGAATTAGGTTTGAATGTTGCAATGATCCCAGTTTGTTTGTGAGTGCCTATGCCATTTGATTTGGTGATCATACCCTCGGCCACATTACAGTGAATATTCAGAGTCTCTATGGCCAAGAATTTAGGTATATTAATAGCAGTGTGTTTGATGGCTGGTTCAAGTTTTGTGTTGTTCTCAAAGCCTAACAGCTCTCCTATAGTACCCAGATCCACTGTTTCTGTAGCAGATACAATTTCTACTCTGTGAGTGACAGAATTTTGACTTAACACTACACCTCTGGGTAATTGAGCATTTAGAGTAGAAAGATTATACTGCCCTGGAGTGATGACAATGTTTTGATCCCCTACTGCAATTGTGTTGTTGTGGTGTGTAATATTGGGGATTAGGTACATGCCGTAAAATGCTCTGAGAGCTATTGTTTTGGGATACACTATGTCATCATGTAATTTGAGTTTCAATATTGAATTTTGGCTGGTGAGATGGAATACCCCCATGATGTTTCAGATACCACAAGGCTTTTTGAAAATTTTCAATTGATGGTTTATTTATTTGAGACATATATCTAAGAACTGATAAACACAAATGTCCACAATTAACATCTTTGAAGTTTTGAACACGGGCATTATTGTAATAAAGATTAACTGAATTTAGATATTTTATTAAATTTTCAGGTGGAACACCTCCAAATGAATCAAACACAAATGCCTCATTTTTTAAATATTTAAGATAACAGATCCAGTGAGTGCCCTGATTTTTGTACTCATCCAAATTAACAATGCCACACTCTTTGTTGAGTGGTTGTTCTGGTAAAGAATCAGACATGTACACACCTCTAAAATGTTTGATGCCCAGTGGCTTGATTAAAGCTTCAATATCTTGGTTCGTAAGCGCTTCTTGTTTTTTTTAAACTTATTCATGGCTCTCTTAACACCTTTGCCTTTTTTCTCCATTGCCAGGTTATGGCGCCTCTGCTCATCTAATTCTGCCCTATTCTTCTTGGCATCTATTACTGTTTTTGCTATGGCAGCTGATCCCCCAGCCAAGCTCCCAACAGCCCCGAGGGCAGCTAAGATGGCAGGGATGGTAAATATAAATCCCCCTACATGTGATTTTTTTCTTGATTGCTGTAATTTTTTTAATTGGGGGGTGCTAAGCAACAATTTCATACCATGGCCCTTGGCAATACAAGAGCTTTTTTTCTTGCGCTGCTTTTTGGTTAAAAGACTGTCAATAGTTTTAAGAGATTTAAGACCTGCATAAGGTATTTGATACATAACACCCTTAGCCTTCATTGTAGGTTTATTATATACATATTCACAACCCCCACCCCAGTTTTTGTTTGGTGCTCATAGCTATGGTGGTTCCCAATGCTGCTATTTTTTCACTTAAAGAAGCATCTTTGCTTACAAATCTACCAAATGCAGCCTCTTCTAATTTCTTGTCTGCAACATGTCTCTTGTCAAGATCAGAATGTGTGTTGTATGCTATGTCATGGTCTCTACAAGCAGCATCTAGGGGATTAACACCAGGATCACCTCTGTTTAATCTATGATCTAATTTTGTACCGGGACCACAATACTGATAGCCTGGAATGTGTAGTTCAAATGGCAGCTTGTTTATAATGTCATTAACAAGCCCCCGACCCTCAGAAATATTCCAAAATTTAGGTGGTAGAGTATTAATAATTTTTATGAGATATCCAATCCCCTTAGGATCATTCACTATAAAATTAGACAATTTGGTGCTTATCATGTCCATAATTCCAACCTTTTCATTGTAAAAATTGTGGTTGCCAGCATTTTCCTCCCCAGCTATCACCAATAACCTATCTACAAGTTTCCTGACATCATCAACCCACACAAATTCTTTGGGCAGGGTGTTGTATTGTTTGATTCCACTGCCAGTCTTGATTTGTGACCATATGGGCTTGATTAAATTATTGTATTTTGCTCCACTGCTCGACTTGACTCTTTTTTGTGTGGGATCATTGTTCTGGTATAGAGCATCTGATTTTATTAATATTTCTTTGTAATCCTCATAATCTTGATCTGTGTAGCTGCCAGGTCTCTTCCTAGTCATCAGTTCCCACAATCCAGGTGTTCCGGAGTACTTAACAAAAGCACCTTTTTCTCCGAGACGAGATTCTGAATATACAATTATATCATCTCCCATAAATGTTACTCTGAAATTGCCAATTCTATGAATAATGCTACCATCACGCTCTGTGTCGGCATATAAGCCAAACACCTCATCTTTGTTGTCTTTAGGTGTTGTTAAATATTTTTGAGCAAGAAGACCCAATTCAATAGGATCCTGACTAGCCTCAATTCTTCTAGGAGCAATAGGACTAGGTGTATGAATACTGGAAAGTGGGGTGAATGGATAATCTAATATGTTCCTAGCAGCTACAGGTACAAGCTCTGTGAGCAAATTTTGATTTTGTTCTGTAACAGTTTTGATATTCTTACCTAAATTATTAATAGCATCAATTACAGGCTGTTCTGTTTGTTTGTGTTTTTCATAAATTCCTCGGTTCTCTGATTTCCATCCCTTAAATCTTTTTACAAGATAATCTCTTAACTTAAGATCATCAATTATTGGTCGTTTCATGGTTATTTATATACGTTTCAACGTCTAGAAAATTGTTGATTTTATTTCTGTATTTGCCACTATTGGGTGTTCTTGTCATATCAATTGTGACAAACCCATAACTGTCCTGGTTCCAGCACTTGCTGCAAAACTTAGAAAAATCATTGTAGCTCAGGTCCCCACCTACATATTCATCATGTATATGTTTGAGGTTGGTATGGTCTTGATGAAACACACATATAAAATTGCTGTTGTCTCGGATCAGCTGCTTGGGTATTTTTGAAAAAGTCTGTGCCAGGTAGAAGCAATCAATGTTTTTGTGCCGGCCCTGTGTAAAATAATTCCTAACCTTGTTTTGATTATCCAGTATAATATCATCAAACACAACAACAGAATTATCGAGACATTCATGAAGTGGCTTAACATCTGGTTCAAAAGTGGCTATATCCAATCCATCATATAGCTTCATTAACTGCTGATATTTTAATTGCTCCAAGCTCTTAGAGAAAATATACAAGTGCCTGTTTTTCCAGTCTAACCAGTTGGGTGCCAATAGAAAATTATCAACCATTAGTGTAGTTTTACCACAAGCAGATGGCCCAACAATAAGACACCTAATATTATCAGGCAGCAAGTTGCCATTTCTCTTATTCTGTTGTTCAGGTTCTGGCAGCCTTTTTATAACATCCCAGGTGTTCATATTATCACTTTGTTTGCATCGATCCAGCTGTTTTCCGGATGACCCAGCCATTTGACAAATAACTTGTTGCCTTTTCTGCGGATGATTTTTTCTATGAGATATGTGTCAGGCTGTTTAGTTTTGCTGAGCTCTTGTTCATAGAACCTGCCTTTGAGAATTTCCCCTCGGTGGTCTTTTATTATATATGTGTTAAGGGTCCCGGGTTTAACCTGAACCACTGTAAATAATTCTGTGCTCCAGTTTCTTGTAAAGCCTCTCTTGAATAAGTGCTTATATTTGCTTATTCTTACTTGATCACCCACCCTGTATTTGGCCTTTCTTGTTGTTGGCTGATATCTAGGATAATAAACAGTGCTGATCAATTTTTGCTCATCAGATGAAGTTACTTCAGAGGGTTTCATGTTGATTGTGGAATGGACCGAGTTGTTATATTTATGTAGAAGTTCTGGAAGAATATTAATCCATTTATAATTACCTTGAAGTGTAAATTGTTTATACATAAGATTTTTTAAGGTTCTGTTGAATCTCTCTACAATTGAGGCCTTGAGGTCACTGTAACTCGAATAATGTTTTATCGCCTGGCTCTTAATAAATTGTTGAAACACAGAATTATAAAATTCTTTGCCATTATCTGTTTGCAAATAGCGCGGGGATCTTCCACTCTGATTGATGATTGTCTTGAGGGCTTCTGTAACACATTTTCCAGTCTTGGATTTGAGTGGCATAGCCCAGGCAAATTTTGAAAATGTGTCTATCACAGTAAGTAGATACTTGTAGCCCTTGTTGATTTTGTCTAAGTTTTTCAACTGGCCAGTTGCTAATTCAATCAAGTCGCTTTGCCATAAATCATCTATGCCCTTTGTGACTACTGGCAGTCTCTTAAAATTATGTCTGGCCTGTCTGTGTAATTCATCAACAATAATTTTTCTAGACATAATATGTAAACAAGAATATTGCAATTATAGGGTGTTCAGCAGCTGATACTGCAGGATTTTCTAAATATAATTTGTCCCCTATTTGTATTTTAAATTCCAAAGTGCCGTCATCTTCGGTATAGGCTGTTTCTAATGTATCGGGGTCTGTAAAATCCTCTAATTCTACACTGGTGATTTTTGGTTTGTTATCAGCATTTGTTATTGATAAGGTAGGGTAGTGGTGTGCCTGTGGCTGATGCCAATATTTGATCTTGATTGGTCTCAATGTGCCCCCAACAAAAAACTGATAATAAAATTGAGCAGGGGACAGCATATATATTTTGCCACCTGGTGTAAATGGAGAATCATATTCTCTGTTGGGGATGCTGTTCAATTCAAGAATTACTGTGTGCTTAGGATTCTCGATTATGCCTGTTATTTCTTTTTCTGCTGTAAGCAATCTGCTTGTTACAGATTCAAGGTGCTCATTAATAGTTCTAACAACATCATCATGGCCTGGCTTGATTTTTATGTCTATAGCAAGTTTCTTGTATTGTTGCACAATTTCTTGTAGCTGGGTGGCAAAAACAGACAGAGCATTTGCTTGATTGGATTCCATGGTCCCTAGCTGTTGCTTGATATTAGCTACAATTTGTTGCAAATTTTCAACAATTGCCAATTTTGAATTTTGAGCTGTAAGATCATGGACCTGTCTTCTGATATCCTCAAACAGGGCATGCAGTTCATTAATATGTTGATTGGTTGGTAGAGTGGCCACTGTCTGTGTGAGACGTTTGATCTCTGCTTGGATATTCTTGATATCTTCTGATTTCAATATCCTATTCACAGCTCTCTTAATATTTTTAAGTTCCTGTGATGTAGGAAGATTTGACACTGTATTTTGTAAAAATTCAAGTGCCAATTTCACATTGTTTAATTCAGAAGCATCAGCCACATTTTGCATAGCATTTTGGAGCAGGGCTATATCTGCCTGAGAGGGTGTTGATTGTTGTAAAATTTCAAGTTTTGTTTGGATATCATCAATCAAGTGATGAAAATGAGATAGTTCAGATTCAGTGTTGAGGTTTTCAAGCTTTGTGATTTGTTGCTGGACACTGACAAGGGTATCTACAATCCCAGGCAATCTGGATTCTAGTACATTTGCCAAATCACTTTGCACTGCTGCTATTGTACCTTCAAGATGGGTTATGGAACTTTGAATTTTTCCAAAATCTTCATATGTTTCAAGTTGCAGCTTAATATTTGCAACACTCCGAGTTATTGCATTCAAAGCATCAGAAGATGGCAAGTTGTTCATAAAATTTTCAAGTGTCTCAATTTTTTCTTTAACCTCGGCTATGGCATTGTTCAGAGGGTCCAGATTAGGTATCTGGAGTGACTGAATCTGTTCTTTTAGAGTGGAAATCACTAGATCAAAATCTTCTTGTGATTTTATGCTTTTGACAATTGTTTGGAGCTGTGTCTGGACATTATTTATCTGCTCTTCCAATTGTTGTTTCAATTGCTCAGAATTGGTGGCCTGGGTCTTAAATTTGGCTTGAAGAGCTGCTACAGCTTCTTCTAAACTTTGAAAATTATTTAATGTGGCAAGATCAGTATATTTCTGAAGCAGCAATTTGAGTTCAGAATCAATTTTAAGAAGAGGGTCCATGCATTGTGATTGCAAATTTGTAATTTCTAATTGAAGACTGGCATTGAGTGTTGTTTGTAAAGCTTGTAAATCACTTCTTAATTTCTTGACTCTGACATCAAGCATCAGAATCTCATCACTGTGATCTTCATGTCTTGTATGGCCAAAAATATCATTAGGCATTTTGTTTATTGGTTATTTATTATAGAGTATCTGATTCTTAATTCTATAAAAAAGGGTATAAGTTTGTCATATGATCCAGGGACTTCAATATATAAGCAGTCACCAGCAGAAACAGTATAAACAGTGCCAGAAATCATGTTTGAGTGCTTAATTCTGTAAATATTTCTCCCTACTGAAATTTTAACATCACCCTCAGGGGTTGTAATAAATTGCAATTGCCCACCTACAGGTAATTGGTAGTGATTCAAATTATTGTTAAATATGTACAATATTTTACCTGTTTCATCGTCAACATCTGTAAGTATGCTGTTCAGATGAATAATTAACAAGCCACTCAGCTTAGACAGCATATCAGGAGAGGCTTGTGGTGTTGGCAGGTCCATAATAGCCTGTTT
This sequence comes from Lepisma saccharinum, assembly GCF_977018435.1. Taxonomy (NCBI): domain Eukaryota; kingdom Metazoa; phylum Arthropoda; class Insecta; order Zygentoma; family Lepismatidae; genus Lepisma; species Lepisma saccharinum. The sequence continues at coordinate 93,438,063 of NC_139231.1, read as the reverse complement.
TTTAAACCCAAATAAGTTCATAGGCATGTTTATTTATTCCAAATCATGCTCTGTAATTGGACATTGATTGCCATTTTTCAAATCACAATGCCCCCATGGTAAAGTATGTATGCCACATGATAAAATGCATCTCTTGTCATCATGTGGGTCCAGAGCCACTTTTCTTACAATATTTGAAGTCAATAAGTGATCCACACTCTGAATTCTGGATTCTGATGTTTTGATTGAACTCTGGGATTTGAGGCAATTTTTATAATCTTCAAATTGGAGCTCTTTTTCCACAGCTACTTTGCCAATACCCTTGGCCTTTTTGGCAGCAACACCACTACATGTTTTAAAACTATACACCTTGGCACTTAACCCAGCAAATTCCACAATAACATCACCAAGTGTCTCATCTTTTAACTTGCCAGGCACCTTTTTGTTGTGGGGTTGAATATTCAAATGGCCCGGCAATTCACTGGTATCAAAGTATTGAAACAATTCAGGCTGGGCCATATCTTGATAAACATCTTCTGTTTGAATATCAAGAACAAAACTATCCGTGTCCATGTATATCAGTTTTACTCTATCACCATAAAAAGGTTTGAGCACATCATAATAGAATGTTAACATACGTAATTTGGACAAATCCAATATTGCAGCCCCTACATAAATAGGTTTATCAAACTTAATCTTTGTTTTCTTCATGTTGAAAAGTGCCATGTGCTCATCATAAATTCTTCTGTAATTGAAATTAGGCTTTGCAACCAATTTTTTGCTCAGGCTGGGGTCAGTAATTATTTTAACATCGGTATGTTTTCTGACATTTTCAATTGTTTTGCCATATACAGAATTCACCATCAATTTAAACAAGCCCTTATCAAATTCGCTCTTTGCAGATGTTCGAAGCTCCGTGTTTGTATCAATATATGGTTTCAACCATTCTGAGTGCCTGAACCTTAAGATTTTGCCAAGTTTGGTCACTTGAACACCATGTTTCATCAGGAACTGAAGATACCTGTAATGTATGACATAGCCCTGTTTTGGCTCCAGAGTCATCATGAGCTTCTTCTGTTTAGAGCCAGGTGAGCACTGAACCTCGGGAATTGGGGGCAAATCAGAAAATTTATTGTGTAAATCATCTGGAATTATCAGATCAACCTCTAAGAATAGGCCATTTTCACGGTCATCAAAGTCCTGAAGATCCTCAATATTAAAATCTTCAACCCATTCAAGCTCTGCATATGGCAGTTTTTGCATCATTGCGTGACCATAGAGACTGTTTGCATCCACATACAGTATATAATTTGATGGCCGTGATGGATCATAATCAGGCATATATTTGTTATTTGCTCTGGCATATCTCTGGGAACATTGCACCATCCCCCCTCTTATATTTTCCTCTATAAACAGATACTTATTTTGATCTGAGATCAGATCCAATGGCTTTTTGATGTTTAAAAACATTGCAGACCATGCTAGGCCCGGGGCACTGAAAAAATACACTGGGTCCAGTCCATAATTTTGCATTGATGATTTTCTGAATGCCTGCATTATATCAGCTAAGAGGGTCACATCAAGTTTCAAATAAGCCATGTGATAATCGCCAAATGTCTTGCATTTTAAATTGTTCCACATCAATTGGGCATGGTGATAATCATCATCACTGATTCCAGATCCTCTGATTTTGCTGTAAAACTCATGTTGTGGTGGCAGGGAACACTCATCAAATTTAGAAAAATCTGTAACATAGTCATAAGGATATACACCCTTCCGCCTAATTAATTTCAGATCCTGATTTGGAAACAAGGCACGTGTGATTTTGAATTGATCATCAGATAATTGAGTGGCCAGTGTAGCCAGGCTAGCAGATAAAATTCTGTAAGAATCAAGAAATCTCATGTGAATAGGAACACCATTAACTTTAATTATCTTGCTAATAGATATATATTTCTCATCATTTTCAGCTAAAATATTTAAATTCTGCTTGTCAAACCCCTCATATCTTGTTTTAGAGATATTCCAAAGCAACAACAACAGGGCCATCTATGAACAAATGTCTGAACTCGGTGAACACTTGGGAACAAGTTTCATTACTACATCATTTCCAACACTTCAAAAAGAAAACAAGTTGTGGTGAATGACAGAACAAACATTAAAATTATCTGTGAATTCCATGAGGCATTACCTGATGACACCATATGTAGTGTTATTCTCATAGGAGAAAAATCATATGTTTATGATGTAAGAAATGAGAGAGTCACAGAGCAATTCTAGAAGAATTATATTATCTTAATACTAGATATACGAGTTGAGCCTGGTGCCCAATTGAACTTAGACCGGAAGTAAATATGTGTGGGTGGGTGTGGGTGGGTGTGGGTGGGTGTAGGTGTGTATGTGGGTGGGTGTATCATGGCCTAGTTTTAAGTGTGGCCAAAAAAAATATCAAGAGGGGCATATTTTTGACAAGTTTATGGACAACAATCTCACAGAAGTGCCTTTTATAAGTGTAGGCACATCAATAGGAGAGGCTCTTCCTTTCTCATGGAATCCATGAGGGCATTTTTACAAAATTCTTGGATTAGAGGGGGGTTCCACACTTGAGCAAAAAGCTCATATGGGCATGTTGAGCTAGGTTTAAGTATAAACAAATCTGCTGGAGGGGGGCTCTTCCTTTCTTGCGCTATCTATGGTACCAATTATACTACTCACTGAAACAAAGTTTGTCAATAAAATCATCATCACCACTGCATAACTCTAGAAACGACTAACATTTTTTTTTTTTTTTTTTTTTTTTGCGGAACGTGTCATCATTAGGTGTTAAGTGTTGTAACAACTGCACTCGATAGGGATACATCTTTAAACACCTACGCACTAAGCGCCAAACAGTTGCTCGAGGCATTGTTAGCTTGTAATGGTCGGATTGACCATTACTGGTTTTGGTATATTGTAATAATTAATTTCTGGCCAGCTACAAGGTGTAGGGTTAAGTAATATGTTTCCATGAGTGTACTTTTGTGTTATTATTGCATGTAAGTGTATATGCTTATTGGATTTTGCTTTGCTGGATGTTAGATTCCCCTATTTTTTATCTCCCCGGTTGGGTTAGCTAGCTGTCTTTCAAAAGACCGTTACAATGGAATTTTCCAACGCTACGGGGTCCACGTCCACGGACGTTTACCCCGACTATAAAAAAGGAAAGTGGGCTTTAGGAAAAACAGTGTTTCCCCATTGATCGACGAAGAGGAACGTCTTCTCAAGTTTAGTCCACTTTTGGTGGCTAGACTTAATATAATAATGTAGCATTTGGTGTAAGCCAACCCCTGTTGCTGTCCCAAGTCCCCTTTTAGAAACGTTTTGAATATGTGGATATTTCCCTATTAAATAGTTGATGTTCAAAAGAAAGAGTGAAGACGTATGGAAACTCATTTGTAATGAACGGAATATCATTTAAGCTGAGGGTAGGCCCGAGGAGATAGTTATGCTAACTCTGAGGTAAAGGAAGTGCCGATGGTGTAAGTCATAGGTGCGCAATTATGTTGAATTAAGTAAATTCGTTGTTAGGATTCCAAGAACTACGACACTGTCCATTTAAAACCAGTTGTTTATTCACTTGCTGTACATGTGTAAACGAAACAGGGACTTAAAAATATAAATTGTTATGTGAAATCCCCCTTTCGTAATTCCGGCGCAAAAATAATCTGCTCGCTTGGCACGCAGGGTGAGGTGAAAGGAGAGATTAAAGTAGGAAGTAATCAAGAGGGCCGGATTAAAACAAGGGACTGGGGGGCCGAACTTTCACAAGCACTTGACTCACTTGCCTTGTAGACTTTTGGGGGCTTCGTTGAAAACTAGCTCGAACTCTCTCGATATCTGCCTCAGACGTGGACGGTCTACCGGAAAATTTTCCTTTGCAAATGCATCCCGTTGTCTTGAATTTATCATACCACTTACGTATGGAGTTCTTGGATGGTGGTTCTTTACGAAATTTCGTACGAAACTCACGCTGAACACTAAGCTTTCTCTTCACCACAGGCAGCCATCTTGGAACTTATCACCTTGCCACCTAGTGGAGAAATTTGGAACTACTACGACCGTTGCAAACAAAACTCGAGGATATGGTTGAAAGTATTTACATAGAACCAGAGGCGTAACCTGAAGGGAGTTCACGGAGCACACGAACCCGCAACCGGAAACGAATAATTTTCAATTTGTTTTCTTTCCTGCACAATAAAACACTACATTTCAATACTTATTTTACAAAGCAGCTTTATTCGTTCATAAAGTCTTCACACTGCTTCAAATTTCCCAATTTTCCCCGACTGTTTACAAGAAAAAGCCCACCAGGTTAGGCAGCGAGAGCCCGGGGCACATCTGGCGCTATGAACTCCCTCTGCTGCATCCTTCTGGTGTTGTTGTAGCTCTACCGAAGGAGAGAAACCATGGGGGAAAACTGGAGATCGGAGCACGTGCGCCTTCCGAAAGAACACTGTCAACAGATGGTAGCAAGTGTTCGGAGAATGCCGACAGCGGCGGAGGGACGAGGTATTTTATTTTTCGTTTCGTTCAACTTCTGTATTGGAGAAAGGTAAGCACTAATTAGGATATAATGCAAGCACTGTTTGCATTGTTATAGTAATTCCTAAGATCTTCGATGTTTTAGCCTAATAACTTTCTGTTCCAATATATTTCACCAAAAATTAAGACCGCAAACCGCGAAATGTGTTACGTTTTAAAACACTCTATCACCAAAATGAACAGATTTACACTTACGTACATTGATAGTTAAAATGTGTTGCATAAACTTTTACATAATGGACATTTTTAGGAATTGAAATTGCAGTAGCTAGATTGTGAAACATCTATGATGTTGTTATATCTTTGAATATAGAAGTTTAATTGTTTTGTTGATTTGGATTGTCAATCATGGAGTTAGCCATGTTGCATGTATATTCTTAGTTATGGATTAAATTATAATTTTGTATAAAATCGAACCCACCTGATTTATTATATTATATTACCGTGGTTGGTAACACAACATAAATTATAATTGCTATAAACTCCTACAGGAAAGCTTTAAAACAATAATTTTTAAGTATAGCGAGTTGCAATTCTTATCATGAAATTTGAGCATTGCCAGAGACTTACGAATGAAATATAGGGAAGCTGCTGTTAAATTACAAATAGCTATTTAAAAAGATCACATATTCGACGGATCATGATTAGCTAAATGAGAGTGGGAGTTATTTCTTAGGAACAAGAAACGGAATTTACAAAACTAAAATAAAGAGAAAAGTAATTGTTTATTGGTTTGGTTTACTTTACTTCGCTTTTCTGTCACTTTTAGCTAATCGCCACGATGAGGATGGGTAATGACATGGTGAAACTGATGAAGGAACATTGACAGACATGCCCTGGCTGAGATTCGAACCCTGAACTCCTATAGTTGATGGACAATGTGCTAACCACTCTGCGACGGAGTTCGGCGAGGAGAAAAGTGAGGAATTTCAATAATTCAAATTTGCAAAAGATTGATTGATTATTGTTTTAAGTCCACTTTATGCACAGGAAGGCTAATCGGGACTGGACCTACAGTTTAAATTGGAATCCGATCAAAATTTGCAAAATAATGTTTCCATGTTTTTGAGGGAGTCTTCACGGGCGACAGAGGGGGGCGGTGTTAGGCAGAAACAATAATTCGCAATCAATTAAAATTGGCCTGTATTTTGTAAATGTATTTTCACTAAGCACTCTGGCAGAGTGTTTACACAATGCGCTACAAATACAAGGTCACAGGTTCGTATCCTCGATAAAACAAGCGCTGTTATATTCGTACTTTTATGTTGCTTCTCTTCGACATTTGGCAAAGGCACTCGAAGAAAAAAGAGAATAAATCTTAGCTTCGATTCTTGGCTGAAATTTCGTCCTTTGTATGCTCGATTAACCAATGGCACTTAGGTTCACTGTTCTCTTCTCTGGGATTGTGATCAATAATTGATTTCTCTGTGTGTTTGTAGCCCTTTCGGTCTGGGTGATGGGGTGTAAATTTTCTCTGATTTTAGGCTGGCTGTGAACACCCAAGGATTTACTCCACGTGACGCCACTGCATAGAACTTTAATTGTTGATAAAGTTTTATCGCTTCTGGAACGGTTTCTTATCGTTCAAACCATTTTGAAGCACTTTATAGGTAACAAAATACTGGATGTAAGGTCTAAGTTAATGGACATCTGTTACAAAATGGTTTCATGGAGACTTATTGACAAACAGACCTCCGTGCCGAGTGATTAGCTCACTGCCTTCGATACCAGGGGTCCACGGTCCGAATTCCGGCAAGGACATGGGTGTTCTTTGTAGGTGATCCTTCATCAGTTTCATCATATCATCACTCATCCTTATCTTCGCGGTTAGTCCACAGTGGGAGAAAAGCAAAGTAAAATAAGCCAATCAATCATTTTATAATATTATTAAGATATTAAACCAACTAAGTCCTCTGATATAATCACAAATGCACGATAGATAGATATATTGCAATAAATGCTGAAGATAACGTAATGGCATACGTTATAAATACTATAGGGCCAAAGGTTTACGTTGTTGCCACTGATTTCGGCGCAAGCGAGCAAACGTGGCGACAGGCCGGGCTGCGAGCGGGCATTTGGGGGTGCAAGCACAGATGTCTCCACCACCAGAACATTCACGTCTTTGACAACGTGACAACAAAGGACACGTGAAGGAAGCGGCGACCCCTGGTAGGCGGTGGACAAAGCACGTGTTGTCTCCAAGGCTTCTGCCAATGGTTGAAAACACTCACGTGACGCCCGGAAAAGTCGTCTAGCAGAATAAATCTACGGTTTGGCGCGAACTGTGCCAGGTTAAACCTACTGCAGTATAAGGCCGGCCTCATGAAGAGCGGATAGACCGGGTGTGACCCGCGGGTCGTAGTTTAGGCTACCCTAATTTACAAGATTGCATCTGGAGCAATATTTATTATCCCCGCTATGTCGAGAGCACCTACATCTGTTATTTGCCACCGATAACCGTTTTCTGATCACGCAAGATACCTTTCCTCCAGAAGCATTTGACTTCAAAGCCAGGCGGGGGTCGAACGAGACAAGGGGCCGCAGAAAAACAGCAAGATACCAGCGCTCCAGATCTCACAAGATTCCCACGACCTTTCCTTTAGCTCCTCGCGTGATTTAGCTCTGCTTCCGACAGCCAGAGCTACCTTTTTGGCTTTTCTTTTTTCGAAGGCAAGCCCCGAGAAGTCCATGTACTTTATCTTCCACGTTATTAGCAATCATGTTCTCCTAGGTGGCGAAACAATGGATGATTGTTGCCTGGACCCCCTCAAACACCAAGAATCGATAGAGTTGACCTCACATACTCAATCACTTGCTCTCTCGTAGCAGGTTTCGGAAAGGAAACGAGGAGGAGCGGAGGGGGGTCAGCCCCGGAGTTTGATTAATTAACACATGTGACTTCGAAGAGATGATGAGGAGGGGGAGAGAGGGCTCCCGCGTACCTGTTCCGGAAGAGATAATCATTTAATGTCACGGGCAGGTAGCGTGTTTGCTGTGCATTGTTGTCGCGTGCTGTGTAAAGCTTGTTTCTTTTCACGCATTGGATCGCGGTGTTATGTATCAGGCCGTTCGCACGCGCGCGTGTGTGCACGTACACATGTGAAGAGAGAGCTAGTGTGTTTGTGTTTGCTCATGGTAATTAACGTGTATTACCTATAAAGAGTGATTGCCACGAAGGCAGAAGAACTAGACGAGGCTGGTTGGTTTCTTTGGATTTTAAGTCCACTATATGCACAAATTGGCTAATCGGGACTGGGCCTATAGTTTAAAGTGGAATCCGATTCACTATGTGCCTCCGCTGGGTATCGAACCCGGGACACCTTGATTACAAAACGACGACGTTAACACTGCACCATCGCGGAGGCAAAGGGAAGCGAGTGAAAATTGGAAAGTTGAGTATTAAAAAAGGTACATATCGACGTCATGTTTACATCATCGGGAGTAAAGAAAAGTTTTAAAGAATACAGAAGAAAAGAAAGTATGAAAGAAGAAGCGGTATGGAATTGGAGAAATGAAAGAAAATAGAATCTCACACAGCGCACCCGCAGAGAAGGGGGGAAAGGATTAGAGGGATAGTAGAGAAAGCAAATGAAATAGAAGAGAAATAAAGATAAATAAGCCAGAGATAGAGGAAGGAAAACACCGAGAAAGGGGCGAGAGAGGGTAATAAGGACGAAAATGAGACTCACGACCGGAGAGAAATATCAGAAGAAAGAAATGCTCAAGAGAAGATAAATTATATCTCGGAAAAGAGGATCGAATGTTAGAAACAGTACACTGGAAAAGAACAACACATTTTAGAATGTAAGAATAAATAGGCAATTTTCCGCATTTCAAGGACGGGGGGGGGAGGAGAGGGGAGGGGTGGTCCTCTTATACTCCCTAGGGAAGCCCATAGTGATTGGCTAGGCAGTAATGCTACGTTTCGACTAGGAGACGAGACCGAAGCCATACACTTGGACGTTTGTCAAGACCGAGAACGAATAACTTTCAGTGTCTAGAGGTCGTTACACCTTTCGTTTTTAACTGTTTTATTTAACTCTACTTTATGCTCATACAGGCTCATCGGGACTGGACCTACAGTTTAAAGTTGGAATCCACAGGTTCGATCCACAGTGGAGGCAATGTGCCTCCCCGACCCTTTGATTACAGTACAACAGGATTATCACAACGCCATCGTGCAGCGTTCTGAACGTTTTGTATTGGTAGCAGAGGGGATAAAAATCATGATTATTATTTAAAAAAATCATTTTTATGATTTTTTATTTAAATCGTTTTTTTTAAAAAAAATACAGTACATTCTTAAAATTACTTGTGTGGTTTATATATGTTTTTGTATAGAAATACTTTTTCTGGTAAACGGCCCTGTAAAATACTTGAACAGTTTGATGAAAGCAAATGAAAAATTATATGTAAATATACATTTTTCTGTTTCTGATACTGTATATATATTAACCTACTATGGAAATGTTTGTTGAGTGTGTTAATGAAACTATAATCATTTCAGTAACTTTTCTTCCAGTGAAAATATAACATTCTGGATGCACTATATAAATATAACAAACTATTTTTATAGTATTTTTAATGATAGTTTGCAAAATATCAGCTGCCATGTTTATTTACAGTTTAATAATAATGACACTATTTACGGTTTAACCTGATTAGAATTTTGTATATTATTTTATACAAAATTTTTACTATTTTTGACTGTAAAAATTATTGTATTTTAAATCAACAAATTTAAGTATTTACATTTTACATATTACATTTCCTTTCGAACGAGCTTCACCCCATCAGGACAAATATATATATATATATATATATATATATATATATATATATATATATATATATATATATCCTTTCTTAAGGCCTAATAAACAGCAATAAATGATTACGAGATTAATGTACTATCACGAAAAGTTATTCTGATATCTTTTCAAAATCCGTATGTACAATATTCTATAAATTATTTCTTCAAAGTGATTTAATTGAGTGATTTTGTAAAAAAAAAAAAAAAAAAAAATCTCATTTAAATCGATTTAAGTCAATCCACCCTGATTGGTAGTAGTGATTGAAGGCGTGACAAGTGTGGATCTTGTCTGGTTGGAAATTCGAGACAAACATAAGACCCAGATAGACATCTAATAAATCGAGATATAAACGTGACCTGGCCCTTCGAAACTCGTCGAGACGGCATCGAGAATTAAACAGGCATCTGAAGGATATCTGCTTCACTAATTACAGTTAAGTAATAATCATTGATTGTCGTAACTGTGAATTAATCCGTCAGTGGCAACTCTGAAGATGTGTAATGTGCTTCCATACAACCAGGATAAAATTTCTTCTTTTCCAGGGCTTGTAGTGTCGAAACAATACCCAAGGCGTTGAACTATTAGAACATACTTTCCTAAATACGTCTCTTCTTGACTCTTCTGTTAGTATGCTCCCGACACAGAACGGTAGCAACTAGCCTTATTTCGCTGCCTTGTGGAAATCTACTGTTATCAAACTTATTAGGAACTTGCGGGTAGAAACGTATCCTGGAAAGAGACCTTTTTTTAGAGGATGACGTAAATGTTTATATGGATTATAACCACTCAGAAGCCAGGAGAGGGATCTCATCCTATATTTTTCTTCTTTCTCTCTCTTTCCTTCCCTTTTGTCCAATTCCGGGGCATTTTGCGAGCGACTCCATGGAGCGGTTTTCTGTTCGGTAATTGACCCTTACTGCCCGCAGAGAAGATGCTGAGTCGGATGGGACCTTTTCTCCGTCTGCTCCTACGACGGCTTCTCACTCGTCTCAAATCTTTTACTCTCAGAAAGCAGTGTTGCCAGTGTCTGCACCGAAAGAGAATGACTTTACTTCTAGTTCTGAAAGAACAAATTTTGCGATACCTTGCTTTTTCCAATAATTTTTTTTGCAAATCTGGGGCAAGTTGGGATTTGTGGCATGGAAACATCCACAACAACACACAACTGTATGGAAAACTACTATTGTATTGGTTCTTTTTTGTTTTTTAACTCGAATTTTTAGCATCTTTAGCTTAACCGCGACTATGAGGATGAAAATGTGTAGATGAAGTTGATGAGGGAACACACGCACTCTGTGAATGGGATTCGAACCCACTTCTCTTGTCGTTTAAGGGCCTGCGATACAATTTCCACGGGAATCTTCCCAAGCCCTTCCGTCCATGGCAGTGTGCCAACTTAGCTCTCTTGGAGCCAGATCTGGCTCTTTCGTGCACTCTAGCCGGACCCTGTGGCCGAGTGGTTAGCACATGGCGCTGCGACGCCAAGGGTCCCGGATTCGAATCCCGCTCGGGCTTGGTTGTTTGCGAATATCCATTCACCAATTTCATCACTCATTCCTATCTTCGCAAATTCGCCAAGATGTACAAAACGCGAAGTAAAATAAACTAAATCAATCAATCAATCTTTCGTGCACTCGTTCGGCTGTGAACTGGGACGCCCACCCTCCATGCCTCACTATGATGCCATCTCTGGTTCCGACCCACATAGACCACCTTTCGTCATAATTATACATTTTGCACGTGACGTGATATTGTTATATTGGCTGCGTCGCCCCACTCTCTCTTATCTCCCCAGCTACTTCTTTATAGCGCAATGTTAGACGTGAAATTGACATAATATTGCCGTCAGGGAATTCTTTACTTTCGATTTCATACCACCATCGGTGGATTATTGAGATGGGCGATGTCGCCGGATCTAGATGTTGAAAACTAAGAATAAATTGTCACCAATTTAGAGTTAACGATAATAGCAGTGCCTCACCCCTTTGACAACTAACATTACCCTAGAAGGTACTTTATCCAGCCAACGTAAATCTAGCCCCATGAGAGTCAGTTTTAACTTCAGTCAGTTCTTTTATGCCCATCAGGTTTGGCAACACTGCCAGGAGGCAAGGAAAAAAGCATTGATCATATGGGAGTTTGATTTGATTCATTCTCTTGTGAATATAAAACTTCCGATGGAATAGAAAGAGATGTCACCGGGAAGAGGGCAGTTTGAAGATGAATTTCACCAGCCGAAAAGTCGAAACTTCCATTTGATTAGCCGTAACTTGATGTTGAAGTTGATTCCCCATAAGGAATACATGGGATTCCGAAAATTATTATTCATCATATTTTTCAAACATCGTGTCCAGCTTAATAATCAACATAACAAAATGTTTGCACTTGCAACATGGAGAGAAATTCATACTCTTCGATACACCCAGGGTTTGTATTAGTAGCAGTGCCCATTCGGGCGATACTGAAATAAATGCACAATTGGTGCGTAACTGTAACTCCTCGCCTTAAGGTTGAAGTTCCGTTGACAAACATGCCCCATTTTTCAAGAACCAAGTTATGCGTAATCAGTCTCATTTGGACGGGACCTGCAGCTTAAAGCGAGATCTGAAACATCGTGTAATTTTCCTCCGCCAGGAATAGAACTTGGTCTCCTTGGATTACAAGGCGTTAGTCACTACTCTATTGCTATCAGGAGAAGAGACAGCTGACGGAGTGGTTAGAATTTAAGGTGGTTGCTCCAGTGACGTATTTTGTCTTATTTTAAATTCCTCCGAGGAGTCTGAGGCTTATCTCTGGGAAGTGGGCGAAAGAAAGAGAAGTTTGAGTAACGGTTTTTCAAGATTAGTGTAGCGGCTTGGGTCTGGAGTTGGGTTCCTCCCCTTGCATCTCCGGAATATGATCCTTCAGGGTCGCCGAGGCTGTGCAGTGCCTATTAAATTGAAACTAACTGAAACAATTTCGATTGGTCCACTTGTCTATGTACTCCCATATAAATTATTTTATTAAAGTGCTTCCTGAGTTTAAGGGATATTTCACACCGAAGCGACACATGTCGCTGGGGAACGAGCCAATCAACAAGCAACGTTTATCACCGCACAAGCCGCACATGTCTGCGTTCGATTGGTGCAATCCTCAAAGATCAACCTGACGGGACTAAGTTAGATGATTGTTTGGGAATAAAGCGTAGACAGATCAATTTCTGACACGTTGTTGTCACTGGTATTCACAGGATTTTCTTTCAGGGAGGGTTGGAATTGTAAGGGTGAATAGTACATAGCCTACCTGTTTACTAGGGGGCGGCGTACAATAAGATATTTCGTACATTTAGAACTTTCCACACTCTAAAATGGCAATTGGGACTCATTTATGGGGGAGGGGGGGGGTTCATTTACTATCCTAGTTTTTTCCGAGTTCTTCTTTCAAACATTATTTGAAAATGTTGGTATTTCTCATAATTTGGGAAGAGGTGGTGTAGCCCCATCAACCCCCTCTTCGTACGCCAGTGGTGGTCGCCGCTGTGTGAGAATAAACTTTTACGGACATGACCACGTACTTGGTAAAGCTTCCTCAGTTTTGAAATCTCATGAGTATTGTCTCCATGATATACTTTATGTTTCTGATTAATTATATTTTTGTAGCGTAGTTTTTCGATCCTCAAAGGGCAGGCACAGTATCCACATTTTTAAGCAATCACGGACACGCACTTCAACCGTTTACCTCTCTTAATTCACACTGGACTCCAGAGTCGAAATATTCAATGGAAGGAATTGCACTTCACACAGTTTAAACTGGGTTTGGCCTAAGCTGTTGTTTTCCCTGTGCTTGCCGAACTTTGACCTTTCTACAGAGCATTCCCTGACATTCGCTACGAGACTCAGCGGCAAGCGGCCCGCCGTCAGCGCTTGTCTTTCCCGGCGAACGGGTCCGCGACAATCGCACGCTACAGTCGGTTTTTTTTCGCTCTCCCTGCCTTCGCTCTCTTTCCCTTTCTGTTGACGTTGCGGACTGACGCCAGTATAATCCTCCCTCGGAAGTTGTGGTGTGTCGTGTCCGTGTGTTGAAGATTGTGGCTTATTATGGCACCACAAAAGTTTACATTACAACAAAGGATTTATCTTGTCGAGTGTTACTTCGGAAAGAGGAATTGTGGAGAAGTGCGACGACGGTTTGCAACGAAATTTCCTGGTGTTCTCCTTCCACATAGGACCACTATATTATACCTCGTAAAAAAGTTTAGAGTAACAGGGTCAGTTCTGAATAAAAGTGGAAAGAAAAATGGAGAAATCTAAAAAATAAAGTATACAAAGACAATCCGCACACCATCCGTGAGTTAAAAGAGAGTATTGTACGAGAAATCGGGAGAATTACAGTAGACGAACTTGCACGTGTAAATGCCAATTTCCTTCGGAGATGCCAGGAATGTGTTGCAGCAGAGGAACATCATTTTCAACAACTTCTGTAGTCAAGGTTAGTACACAGTATGGAAACTGTAATTTTAATAGCAGACTCTAGCGACTGTCGCGGAAGCCGTTCACCGGAAAAGACAAGCGCTGATGCCGGGCCGCTTGCCGCCGCGTCTCTTAGCGAATGTCAGGGAATGCTCGAGCTGAAGCAACGTGGCATTATCTCTACTTACTGTCCCCCTCTCTTCTGGTCAGGGGTACCAGGTTGCGAATAAGCTACGCAGAATGTACAAATGCACTCTACCCTCTGCTATGAGAACTGAGCAGGACGATATATTTTTTAATAAGACAGAAAAAAATAGGATTATACTACAACGCGGCAGCAGCATGCGTGTGAGTGTTCTCTTCCTCCCATTCTCTCCTCCCCGTCTAGCAGACGACATTTTCCTTGTTTCCGCCCGGCGCAGGAAGTGTCGAGCGATCGCTAGCTCGGGAAGGTCAATTGGTTGGACGAAACGCGGTTAAACTGATAAAAATATACATAAAAATAGCTCATCCGTGTGCATTGCACCATGGTATAGAGGGATGTACGGCTTAACACATTCTACTTGTCGGCTATAGTGAAAGTGATGTGATCTTCATACTGCATACCCCGGCCACCATTACCATTAGGCTCATGCCCAGGTACCCATTGGTATATTCCCATAACCTCTCATGCAGGGACACTCCTATCTGAGAATTCTCGGTGGATAACGTGTGATTGTCACGTGGCAATTGACGACGCCAGGGGTCCCTGGCTCGAATCCAGGCCTGGTCATGGATATTTGTGAGTATCCTTTCATCAATGATGATATTATGATCACTCATCCCCATTGTCGCAATTAGCCAAAACGTGGCACACATGCAAAGTATAATAAAGCAAGTCAATCAATCAATCACCTGGCAATTGCACAACTGGAACACCGCGGACCGTAAAGTACCTGGCGAATCATTAATTACTTATTTGCAGCGTAATCCAATACAGGTTGAGTGGACTATGGGAGTCAAACTTGTTACCTGTTTGTTTCTTATAAAGAGAACCAAAGACTTGTCAACATTATCACGTATGAGAAAAATACAGGAAGATCTGTTCTGTTATATTTATCAGTGTGCTGTGTACTAGAGCGCACGAAACATTAAATAAACACAGCTCTCTTAACAAGTCAGTTGCTGAACTGTTACTAAACTTATTTGAATGCTCGGAGAGAAATGTATCAGACTCTTCATTTGATCTCAGATTTCCGGGCCTCCCCGATAGCGTAGTGGTAGCGTCGTCGCCTTGTAATCAAGGGGTCCCGGATTCAATACACGGTGGAGGCACACTACACAGTGGTTCAGATTTCACTTTAAAACTGCAGTCTCACTGTGCATAAAGTGGACTTAAGACGCCAATTCAATCAATCTCAAATTTCCACTGATTCTTATCACGGTGATTAACAAAAGGGATAAAATATTGTGCTCAAGAAGGAAACATAGTTTCTTGACCTATGTCACGACCTAGGTAACGAAGCATCACTGCATCCAGGACAAAGTCAGCCATTCGGCAACATTGCTCCCCGACCCCTTTTAAAGAATTAGACGAACCGTCATCGTCTGCGAAGAACTCCAACCCCTCCCCCTACCCGCCTTCTCTCTCTGGCAGTGATGTTGGATTTTTGGAAGATGAAAGAAGAAAGGAGAAGGGGTTCGATAAAACCAACATTAAACGGTTTGGTGATGGAGGACCTGGTAGGGAGACTGGCACGACCATTGCCTGCGCAGGGGTTGCTGGGATTGACCGTGGAGGAATCTCCCAAGAGCCTCTATTCTCTCTGTGTCCATCATTTATACGATCTTCCCCTCAGGAAATGGCAGGAAGTGAGATTATTCCTCCACCGTTTTCTCTCTTTCCCCCTGATTCCTCCTCGTCTTCTGCTTTCTCCCCGTAAAAAGATTGGTGGTTCCGGCAAAGCTGAAAGTTCTTATCCAAAGAAAGGGGCAGGAAGACATATTTCTGAGTTCTGGGTCGCTAAACATGACGGACATGCTCCTGTTCGGATAAAGGGTTTCTTGGGAGAGTCATCATTCTGATGGCGTACCTTGGGGAAGGTGGGAGATGATGAAGGTTTCTCTTTTTCTGGTACATCATCCCTTCTCCTAAATGAACCGATTGGTCAATACGTTCCGCAATGGCTTTCTCAATCATGAACCCCCGCTCTGCACCTGGATTCGCGAGATTGGGTCCTCAGGGGCGGGATATTACCTCAATATTGTAACCGCTCATCGTTTAAACGTAACATCCTGGCGATATAACGCCGTCGTCATATCGCCGAATCAGATTAAATGGAAGAGGACGATGGCAAGCGATAAGGCTTCCTTTATAACGTCGCGCACGAGCCATTTTGGACCTCGTTCTCAAAGATCCAAACGGTTATTGTTCCATTTTGAGTCCAAACGGCGATGCTCTTTCCCCAGTTCGTAACGTGACGTTTAGTCTCTGTGAATTTATCTTCTTGCTGGTTTTTTGCGTTCATCACAGGAGACCGCCATTGTGACTTCACTTACTGGTCCAAATCGGTACTTTATTGGTCCACGGGATGAGTGATGTTAGCGGCCAAAGTACCAATCCGTAGAGAGAATCTCTGTTAAGAAACTGATACGTTCTATTTCTAAGTATACTCAGTATTCCTCTCATAGAATGTTAGGAGAACTTGTGGATCAAAATGAATGCCCTGGTTAATGGATTGAGAAGGAAATATTACGTACTAGCATGCAAGATGATGAAACAGAAAGGCGAAGGAAAACTGTTTGCAAGAGGATTTGTGGAACGTATAATAGAAGAAAAGATACAGAACGTAAGGGATCGAGAGAAAGTGCAAAGGTAACAACAGCTACAAAAGAGAGGTAAAGGAGAAAGGGTGCAGCTGTAGAATGCATTCCAGAAAAGGAACCCAAAATTAAACAGCAATGGCAAATGTAAGCAAATTTTGGTTAACGATACAACGAACTGTCGAACACAGTACCAAGGAAGAATAAGTGGAAAAAATATTTAAGATGAAGGTAAAGTGTTCAAAATGTACAACAGAAGAATGAAAATACAATGCAGGACAATACAAGGTGAAAGGTACAGGCGAAGATAGCGTGACTAGAAGAAATGTCGTCATCAGAAAGGTAAAGTAGCGCGTAAGGAAAATGACACAAAAGTGTAGAGAAAAATGTGGGACAGTATACAACTCACTAAGGGTTGCAGAGCCCCTAAATAACGCCACTATAATTAAGTGGATAAAAATAGCTCATATTTGTGTGACTGAGTGCCGATATTAAATATAGAGTCATACGTACATGTGTAGTAGTAGATGAGCAGCGATATTTTAGCCGAGACAGGCGCCATCGTGGTTATATATAACAAATATTATTTTGCTCTAACATAAGTGCCTCCCCGATGGCGTAGTGGTAGCATCGTCGCTTTTAATCAAGGGGTCCCGGGTTCGATACAGGCACATAGTGTTTCGGATCCCATTTTAAACTATCACAATTAGCTTTACCGTCCACAAAGTTGGACTTTAAACACCAAGTCAATCAATCCTCTAACATAAATATTCAATCAGAACTGTCCCACTATTTGAAATCCTATCTTATAATTTGTTCGGAAACAAATTTGAGTCTGAGAAATTCTCAAATTTTATTTCTAATGCTTCTTCAATTTTTTTTTTCTAGTTTAGTTCATTATGCCAGTGCCTAAGGCCTAGTTGAAATTATAACAAAAGTACTAATAGAAAAAAATAAGCCAGTTTAACAATTCTCTCAGTAAATAAAAATACCAATTGGTTGGACATCGTGGGAGTTTCAAAGTTAACGTTTGAGAACGCATTCAAATGCTAACAACAAAGTTTAGATGTTCTAAAAACTTCATCTGCGTTTCATTTTTCCTCCTCATATTTCCAAAGGTTGATTTTTTGTTATCCTTTCAGCATTTCTAGCCCCTAGCTGTGTATGTGACAGAAATTTACCTTCGGTATCTTCCTTCTCCTTCTCTCTCGCTCTGTTTTGCTTTCTCTGTAAACTGACCAAGGGGAAGAAACAAAGAAATATTTTCCAACGAAAATAGAAATATGTTCATTTAATTCTATACATTCGACGGGCGAAGAGAAAGAATAACACTGCAGGGTAAAAAGAAAAAAAAAGTGTAGGTAAAACGTGAGAGGAAAAGTTACCGAAATGTCTGGAATTGAGTATATCAACGCAACTGCCGCTGGAGATACCTACGTACCTTTACCTTATATTTGGATGTTAACTTAAATTAGTCTGAATACAGCAGTTTGAAGCAAAAATTATCTTTTCGTTATACATATGTGGAAGAAAGTCATTGGACGCCACATGTCAGCGGAAACCATCAGGTTTCTTGCAATCAATAGGTGGTCGGTCCGCCTTTGGCAGCGATAACAGCAGCCACTCGTCGTGGTAAACTGGCCACAAGGTCGTGTAGTACACAGAGTGGGATATTCCGCCATTCCTCTTGCAGTATATCAACGCAACTGCCGCTGGAGATACCTACGTACCTTTACCTTATATTTGGATGTTAACTTAAATTGGTCACCAACCCTGGAAGTGTAGAAGGGCGAGGCGATCGCGACCTCAATCGGCGCTCCAGTTCGTCCCATAGATGTTCGATAGGGTTGAGGTCAGGGCTCTGAGCAGGCCAATCCAGTCGGGTGACATTATTTTCTGCATAGCACTCCATGGTAGCCCTGGAAACTTGACAAGTCGGATTATCGTCCTGAAACACACATTCTTCCATCTTTTCGAAACAGTGTGAAGCGTGATTCATTGCACCATAGGACCTTCCGCCATTGCTCCACCGTCCATTTTCTCCGCTCTTTTTTTTTTTTTTTAATCAGGGGTTTGTGGGTAACGGCTCGACCATGGTAACCGAGCGCATGGGCCTCCTTGCGAAGTGTCTTGGTCGAAATGTCGAAACAGTCAAATTGGTCACACTTTGAAACTTACGCAATCGAATGCATCGGACGGGTCCTGTTTTTCCGAATCTCCCTCTTCAGAACTCTCCTGTCCCGGTCGTCCAATTTTGTGAATCTTCCACTTCGTGGTGCATTGCTGCAGTGTCCCATTTCCTTCATGACAAAGCTATAGTTGATTTAGGGACCTGTCGGGCATCAGCTATGGTACGTATACTCATGCCTCCTATGGAGCAGCCTACAATGATCCCTCTTTCAAACACGCTGAGCTCTTTCCTGTCCGTCATTTTATCAGCGAATGATCTGAGAAGCCTGCTGCTGCCATATATACCCGTCTGTACGCTCTTTCCCATGAGGAGTTCGTTTCAGAGCTGAAACCGGGGTGTCCAATGACTTTCTTCCACACAGTGTACTACCCGCCTTTTTGATTGGAGGCTTGAAAGCAATCTATCAGCGATCGGTTCAATTGTGTTCGGCTGACATCATTTACTTTCGTGTCCCAAGGTGCCGAACGCGACTCGCGAGGCCGAATAAGGGAGAATCGGAGACACGCTATGTTGCCAAATTTACTTAAGTGCATAGTTTCCTCCGTCTGCGGCTGTAAAGGCTAGAGTGTTGAACAGTTTTGTTACAAGTGAACCTCCATGAGCATGTGGGGAACTAGAGTTGGAGTGTACTCCCTTCATATGTGTAAAAGCAAAGGCGGGGTGACGTATGGCAACGTTACCAGAGGAGAGAAGATGTTAGGGAGCATTCAGACCGAAGCGACAAGCGACATGCTACACTTGTGAACAAATGCCTTTCAGTTTCAATATTTGCTTTTTTTAAGTACATATCTTCTACTTCTAGATCGTTGATTATTTTGTAAAGACCAACATGCTGCCATGGT
Organism: Lepisma saccharinum; assembly: GCF_977018435.1. Lineage (NCBI taxonomy): Eukaryota > Metazoa > Arthropoda > Insecta > Zygentoma > Lepismatidae > Lepisma > Lepisma saccharinum. The sequence continues at coordinate 93,418,403 of NC_139231.1, read as the reverse complement.
AGGATATACTTGTTGACTAGAGTTCATAAATTCTACATCTGTTTCTTTTAACTGTGTACTTTCACTTCGTTCACACTAGATATGGCTTAACTCATTTCACGCATGAGTTCATTGAGATGTGTCGAACGGGTAGCAACTTGCTCCAAATAACACCTTGTATTTTTTGGCAATACTGTTTGTTTACATTTAGCGCAGATTACTGCAACGAGCTAAATTGATTGAATTACTGCCTCAATGCTGCATTTCTAAGAGTAATTCTTATTCTACATATTGCTATAGCCCTTACAGTTTCCCATGTATTAGAATAGTCACAACAACTCACTAAAAACTCTGTAAATTACACAAAATTACAGAGCACAGTAAAGCCACATCACCCGTCAATTTGCCAAGGTTGTGCAGGTACACCGTGCTTCGGTCTGTTGGTAGCGCATGCGCAGTGAATGCTTATATACAGGCCTATGTTGCTTGTCGCTTGGCAATTCGGTGTGCAAGCCTCGTGTCGCTTCCCTTAGTTGTACAGAGTCCACTTCGCAACTAAGATTGCCACTAACACCGCGGCACCCTCGAAGGCGATGGGCAAATAGGTTCCAAGGTTAGACGCGAGTTGAATTGGCCGCCAACATAGTATTTCACATATCATTACAACACAAATACAAGTTTGGTCTACTCTCTGAGTGAGCTGACAATTTTCACTGTTCCACTACACGCTAAATGAAATTTAACCCAGTAATGCCATACGTTGCATATATGCAACGTCATCTCATATTCCCATTTTAAAGTTTTGTATAGAGTTCTCTAGTAATATGAAATGTCTATGGCCAAGTTTGACACTTGTGCTGTACAAAAAACATATTTTGTTGACACATAACCTTTAACGTCATCGAAAACTGTTAGTCAATTGTCACTGTGTGTTGTTTCAATATGGATGCAGAACCAGGCACGTCTGGGTCATCTTTGAATGGACAAACCAAACGCATCACGGTGAGTTTTCTTTGGGAGATAATTACTTTCTGTTAATTTAGTATTTCGTTTTCACATTTCTTTTATATATTAGTGATTTTAGTGTACATTCTTTGAGATAATATAGTTATAAAAAATGTTGCACAAATGCAACATTGGGAATTCCATTTAGAATTGCACCATATGTTCCCAGAGTTGCATATCTGCAACTATGTTTCCAGTGTTGCATATCTGCAACTAATGTACATTATTTGGAATAGTTATGTTTTATTCTAATTCTAAATTTTTATCTTTGCAAGTGTCATTGGTTTAGAACTATTTCAAGAAGAAATCTAGTATTATAATTGGGGCATTAAGCAGAAAGTGATAATAATTAACAGACTGTCCTTCATTTAGAAAATTGATATCAATTGATTATAATGACATTTTATAAATAACTAAACAGATATGTCAATGAAGCTAAACTCTTGGTACAATTTGAAAGTAGATGCAGAAGTTATGATATACATGCTATTTCGCATTAATTTCATATCTGATATGTTGAATAAATTATGTAAATCTTGGTTGTTGTAATGTTATGTCACATACATACACAATGCATTGTATAATGTATCATTAACTAGTGACAAAAAATATAAAGCAGCAACTAAACTGACTTTTGTTTGTATATTTTACAGTACCGAGGTCATTTCACTGATGCCAGAGACATTCTTAGTGTCCTTGATGATGTCCAAAGTAATTTTGAGTTCAGTGATGATGATGAAGAAGAAGAAGAAGAAGAAGAAGCTGAAGTCACTAAAAACAAAACCCATTCTCTATCAAATTCAGAAGATGAAAGTGACTGTACAGATTCTGAATCAGATCCATGCAACAGTGTCGACAGCAGGTCAAATAATAATTCTAGTAAGAGACAAAGTTCCTACAAATGGAGGAAGGTACCTTTGAATAAACCATACCCTGAATTTAAAGGTAATGTTGAATGTCATTCTTCTGATGAGTGGACACCATACATGTACTTCAAAGAGTTTATCACTAGTGAAATGATTGAAGAAATAGCCAAAGAAACTAGTATATATTATTTCAAGAAACTGGTTCTGTGTATGTTGTAAATTCCAAACTCGTTGAACAGTTTATTGGTTTGTATTTTAGAATGGGTCTTGCTCAGATGCCTAACATTCGATCTTACTGGGAGAGAGAGTGTAGGTATCACCTTGTTGCAGATGTAATGTCTCGGAATGAGTTTGAAAAGTTGTGTAGGTACATTCATTTTACAAATAATGCAGAGGTGTCACATCAGAAAAAGGATAAAGTGTGGAAACTTCGTCCATTCATTTCCCAATTACAAAATAATTTGGCAAAAATTAGTCAAGAACAACATCAAAGTGTTGATGAAATCAAGGTGCCATTCACAGGCACAAGAAGTCCAGGGTTAAGACAATATATAAAGGGTAAACCCCATCCATGGGGATTTAAATTGTGGGGAAGAGCAAGTAGCTCAGGATTTCTTCACCAATTTGAAGTTTATGAAGGCAAGTCAGCCAATCCATATTTGTACGGACTGGGTGGAGACACTGTTTTCAAAATGACTTCGCAAGTACCAAGAAACGAAGGCTACATTGTTTGTGCTGACATTTTTTTCTCTTCTGTGCCATTGGCCGATAAACTATTGGAAGAAGGGCTGCATTATTTGGGCACCATACGTGTCAACAGGTTACATGGATGTCCTCTACTATGTGACAAAGATTTGAAGAAAAATGGCAGAGGAGCTTTTGATTATAGAAGAGACACAGATGACAGAATATTGATAGTGAAATGGTATGACAATCGTGGTGTGATACTCATATCTACCTATGCTACTTTGGAACCAGTAATAGAAGTTAGAAGATGGGAAAAGAAAATGAAGCAATTTCTAAATGTACGTACCATGCCCAAACATCATACAAGAGTACAATTCAATAATGGGTGGCATTGATCTTCATAATTGTTTAGTAAGCTTGTACAAATATTCTATAAAGAGTCGAAGGTGGTATATGTACTTGTGGTATCATCTTCTAACTAGTTCTCTTGTGAATGCATGGCTTCTATACTGCAGAAACAGCAAATTCCGTAGTATACCACATAAGGACAAATTACCCTTACGAAAATTTCAGGCCCTTGTGGCAGAATCTCTTGTAAGCTTCAAGGCACGAAAAGGTAGACTTTCTCCAAGTCCACCTGAAGTGAAAAAGAGGAAGGCAGTATCGCATGGTCCAATGAAAGAGATACGGAGACACGCAGTAAATCATTTTCCTCAATGGGAAAAGAATCGACAACGATGTAAATTTTGTCCTCAGGGTTACACATATGTATCTTGTATTAAATGTAAAGTAAATCTATGCCTCAACAAAGACAGAAATTGTTTTCACAACTATCATGTGTAACAGAAGTCATGTGAGTATTTACCTTATAAATTGAAGAACTGGAAAAAAGAGGAAGGTATGACTTGATGTATCGTGAAGTAAACTGCTTGGGCTTCCAAAAGAAGAAATGGAAAACAATATGGATGATAGAAGACGAGGAAGGATGTGAAATCACAGACAAAAAAGGAATATCGAATGTGTGGGGAAAGTACGTTGAAGAGCTCTACCAGAAAGAGAATCGCCCAGACAGTCTCAATGTAGAAAATGAAGACGACGTGCCTGATGATGAGAAAGGATACTATATCCTGAATGAAGAATTTGAGCAAGCACTCAAAGAAATGAGGAATGGGAAAGCAACGGGCACTGATGAAATTCCTGTTGAACTTATCAAATGCCTGGGAGATGGAAAAAGAGAAATACTGCACTTATGCAATGAAATCTATGAGAAAGGGGATTGGCCACAAGATTTCACGGAGACTGTTTTGGTACCTCTGCAGAAGAAAAACAATGCCAGAAAATGTTCTGAGTACAGGACAATCAGCTTGATATCTCACTCGGCAAAAATTCTTCTAAGAATTCTGAACAGACGCCTATACTCGAAGGTCAGTGGCGAGTTAGAGGAAGAACAGTTTGGTTTCAGGAAAGGAAGAGGTACAAGGGATGCAATTGGTTTACTGAGGACCATTGGGGAAAGATATTTAGAGAAAGGAAAGGAGGTGTTTGTAGTATTTGTAGACCTGGAGAAAGCCTTTGATAGAGTGAATTGGGTTAAACTTTTAGAAATTCTGAAGAAAATTGGTGTAGATTGGAAAGAGAGAAGACTTCTAAGCAACTTATACATGAATCAACGAGTTAAAGTGAGAACAGGAGACGAAATGACAGAAGGCTGTGAAATTGGAAGAGGAGTACGACAAGGATGCTGCCTATCGCCTACTTTGTTTAATATTTATTTAGAATATATAGTGAAAACTTGTTTCCAGGGCACAGGAGGTGTCAAATTAGGAGGAAGAAGAATAAACTGCATAAGATTTGCTGATGACATGGCATTATTCGCTGAGGATGAAATAACCATAAATAGTATGTTAGAAGAGTTAAACAGCAGCTGTGAGCAGTATGGGATGAAGATTAATGTAAAGAAGACAAAGGCAATGGTTATAGGACGGAAACCAAAGAATATTAGTGTGAGAGCAAACAGTGAAAGAATCCAGCAAGTGGATAGCTTCAAGTACCTCGGATGCACTATAAGCAGTGACATGAGCTGCAACCAAGAAGTGAAAATGAGAATCGCAATAGCAAAAGAAGCTTTCAATAGAAGAAAAAATGTTTTTTGTGGACCCATGGACATAGGTCTAAGGAAGAGATTAGTGAAATGTTTTGTGTGGAGTGTAGCACTATATGGTGCAGAAACCTGGACGTTGAGAAGAAATGAAGAGAAACGACTCGAAGCTTTTGAAATGTGGACATGGCGAAAAATGGAGCGTGTAAAATGGACGGACAAGGTAAGAAACGAAGCCGTACTGAAAAGAGTTGGTGAAAAAAGATCTATACTGGAGACCATCAAGAAGAGGAAAAGAAACTGGTTAGGACACTGTCTAAGAAGAAACTGCCTGCTAAGAGATGCCTTGGAGGGAATGGTTGAAGGAAGAAAAGTCCGTGGAAGAAAGAGATATCAGCTTATGGATGATATTAAATTAACTGGGTCGTATGCTATTACGAAGCGTAAGGCAGAGAACAGGGAAAGCTGGAGATTGCAGTGAAAAACCTGCCAATTAGGCAGAAAACAATGAATGAATGTATTGTAACTGCTCACGTGTGGGTATCGAACAGGATTATTTTGTAAATGTAATAATAATAAATGCTCAGTGTATCATAAATGCAACAAAATTTTTATTTCTTTAGAAAATAAAAAAAATTAAAAAATCGAATATATTTGTTATAAGTTGTCCAAAAGGGTCCAAAAAATCGAAAATGTAATTATGGAACTTAACAAGTTAGTACCTTGGGCATTACAGGGTTAAGGATATGTTAACAATGACATTTCGAGAATAAGTTTGAAAGCTACAGAAAGGCAGATATATATAATACAGAGTAATATGCACGAATAGGCACACATTTTATTTATATTATCTTGTTAGAGTATCAGAGTTTTACACAATGGACAGTTTATTGTTGGGATGAAGTTTTTTTCTGGAAAAAAGACTGTGGCAGAAATCCAGAGGAGTTCCAACGCTCACTTTGATACGCGAATGGCCGCTTAGAAGCAGACTGTTCCAACACTTTGAAAAAAGATTCCTTGCTGATGGAAGGAAAACGTATGTGCGAGTGATGTGAAGAATTTCCCTGTATTGGGGAGAAATTTTCTTACAAATTTTCACCACCGTAGAATGGCATCTTTTCGAGTTACAAGACGGCATAGTGATAACGTCGTCGCCTTGTAATCAAGAGGTCCTGGGTTCGATACCCGGTGGAGGCACATTTCACAGTGGTTCGGATCACACACTTTAAACTGTAGGTCCAGTCCCGATTAGCCTATATGTGCATAAAGTGGACTTAAAAACAAGAATTGTCCCAGAAAAGCCCTGGAAACATTTAAATTCACACCTAGAAACAGGTAGAAAAGTACACTGTGTCCTGTGTGTCCTTACCTGCAGTATAACATTTCTCTCCCCACTACTTCAGCCTTTTCCTCCCGGAGTCAATTTTGAGCGCTTTTCTTTTTAATTCCAAAGGAAAAAAGTAATTTTGCTCCCCTAAGAGCAGCAAATTAGTTTCCTAGTGTGAGTTCTGTGATCGACAAGCATTCACGATCTACCAAATTCCTCATACGGAGAACCGATATTTTGATAAGAAAATATAAGCTCTTGGAAGATATTTTTTTAACCAGCCTAAAGCCTTTGTAATACTTTGTTCATAATTACCTCATTAATGTGTAAACAGATTTTGCAAGAGCACAGAGGAAGGATTTCTCACACGATCTGATGTTTGATATTTTTCAGATATCGCATTTCTTTCCTGGAAGTTAATGCATTTTGCTATTGGAATTTCAATTTTTCTCATATTTCTAGTCAGGGCAGACGTCCTCTTTTTCTTGAACATGTCTTACATTAGCTTGTCAATGCGAATTGGACTTTATCTATTGTGTAGTGAATGTTAACGGTATTACGTGGGAGAATCTGGACGTATCCTTGAAAAGAGAATAGACACACACAAGGATAAGGATATGAGGAGTAGAAAGGTCAAATATAGCCGGACATGTACGGAATGAATCTCGTACAATTTAGTAGAGCAGCAGTAGAGTACTACAAAGAGGAACCAAATTGGAAACAGAAAATTCAATGAAGGAGCATTCATAGCAACACTTCAAAAATAGAAATAATAACTTCAGTGAAACAAATTATAGTGGAGAATTCCCAGAAGACAGACAGGCAGGAGTTAGTTGTTTAGAGCACCGGTTTTGGGGAATTTACAAGTCGGTCATGATAAGTTCGATCTGGTAAAAATAATTCTCTTCACCTGAAGACGATAAGAGGGTAGTGTTAGAAAAGATGGTGTTTCACTCGCGGCGGAACCCTGTATTTCGGTCAGAACTCGGACACTAATAAATATATTGCAACGAAATTTGGAGTGGACTTACCTCCGTTCATGCGAAGTCGGGTGACATCATAAGAAGTGCTGGAAATGGCCACCATCGCGGACCTGGAGTCCTAGACATCTTCAACTGCTTTGTGAACCAACTGGACGATGGGGAATTATCCATTGGTTATTTCCAGCAGGATGGAGCAACACCGCAAACCTGGCGCGCAAGCATGGCTGAAATCCGGTCGGTGACCGCGTAATTTCCAGGGGACTTTGGCCACCGCGCTCGCCTGATCTCACGCCGACTGTTTTTTTCTTTTGAAGTCGCAGGTTTACGCCAACAAACCGCGAACCATAGAGGCCTTGAAAGCAAACATCAGTGCGGCCATCCCAGCAGTGACACCTGACGTACTGAGACGGACTTTCCAGAACATGGAACGCCGCGTCCAATGATGCCTGGACGCCAATGGTGGCCATTTCCAACACTTGTTATGATGTCATCCGACTTCGCATGAACGGAGTTAAGTCTACTCCAAATTTCGTTGCAATATATTTATTAGTGTCCGAGTTATGACCGAAATACAGGGGTCCGCCCCGAGTAAAACATCCTAGTTAGAAAGGACTAGACAAGTTATTAGGTCCAGTTAAACAATACATTCTAATAAAGAACCATTGTCACTAACGTTCAGAGAAGAATGTCCTACATTTCAGCTTTAAGACAGCTCCCCGAATCTGACGATAAACTCGTAAGTCCAACAGTTTGACAATCATATTTATTTGTGTTAACAAATTACGTTGGAGAAACAAAGTGACAGGGAAATTTAAGAAAATTTGGCTCCTTTGGAAAGCGCAATTGAACATACATTTATCAGTTTGGGAAGTTACTCAAGCGTTCTTTAGGACCTCCCCGATAGCGTAGTGCTAACGTCCTCGCCTTGTAATCAAGGGGTCACGGGGTCGATACTCGGTGGAGGCACATAGTGGTTCTGATCCCACTTTAAACTGTATGCCCAGTTCCAATTTACCTATCTGTGCATAAAGTTCACTTAAAAACTCGAAACTCAAGAATTCTTTAAATTATTTATGAACTGAAAATGTGTCAATTTTACATTATTTCCTAGTATTTTGTGACCTGTCATTTACTCTTATTGTTTCTATCTGGTAATTCGAGTTATGTAGTACTGTGACGTGGCTCAAGTTATCCACCAAGGTCATCCACAAATGCTGCAAGCAACAATACGTAAGAAACATTTTCTTGCTTTACAGCAATTAGTTTTTAAACATATAGTTCCAGGATTTTTTAATCACTCAGAGTTCAGTAAATTGCCGTTACTTCGTCATTCAATAGATACATTTAACTATTTATACAAGTATTACAAATGTTCTCTGCAGTCCATGTTTCTTCCTGGCAAATGATTCCTCTAGTTTTGAATTTAGCAAGGTAACTCATTTCATGAATAACGTTACTCCCAAACTCTGGACTCACCCTGTGCTATTATATACCTGCATAACAATCGTGGAACTTTACAGTCTAATTTCTGTTATTAATTGTTGTCTTCGGAGTGCGGCAACCTAAAACTGGGACAAGTCACGACTCACCTTGGATTCCATCTTCTTATCTCTGTATTGCAAATTGTCACGCTACAGCTACCGACGACACTACATTACGACTTTTTTTCTAGGTCGTGGAATAGGTTGCGCCAACCATCCTATTTCATCTTCCTTCTGGGCAACATTTTGCCAGGGCTTATGGCATGTACTCTCCCACTTCCCTTTGTTCTTTAGTCTTTTGTTCTCTCTTTCTATTTTCGTTCCGTGGCTCCAGAGCTGGAAGGACAAAAAAGGAGCTGGAGAAGTCATGTTTATCAGTGTCGCAGTGACTTTTACTGAGTTAGGCTGGATCCTCCCGGATTAGAGGATTCTCAAGACTTCCAGTTCTTTTGCGTGGTTCTGGTTGGGAATTGGAATTCCATGCGGAAAAGGCACGGGGTTCGCTTCTCAAGACCAATTTTCCTTTGTTGGACTCCAGAGATAAGTCTGCCGTGGAAGGAGGCCTCCTCGCTTCGTTGGAGAAAAGGTCCTCTCCCCCTCCCGCCTTCTTTCCCGTCTTGGAAACAACTTGGTTTGCATGCCGGATCACATCCTCCTTGTTCTCCATCCCTTTTTTTCCAGCCCTGTGAGGAGGATTACAAGGATCCCCAGTAAACAAGTGTTGTCAGTTCGGGAAAACACCGAGATAACAAAACATGCCCAACCCTGTTGGGTTTCGTTAGGAGAACTTGCGGGAAAGCCGAGGCCCGGGTGAGGGTGACCGAAATCACTGACCTCCAATCTTGAAGCCCCCGGCGAATGCAGAGGTGCAGGGCAAAGTTTGCGTAGCGTGACGCAGCTGGAGGATGGCAAGGGCCCAGCTAATAGAGAAGCAGTACACGGTGTACTGAGCATATAGCGCAGTGGAGACAGTTGCAGAACGTAGGGCATTAGAATGCTTGGCATAGGGCACATTTACTGTAAGCTGGAGATAATGGCTAGCAGAGACCTGTCAAATATAGAGATATATGGGCATACGATGCAATTACAGTACGAAGGAATGAGGACTAACAAAGATCAGGTGAATATAGAGTTATATAGAATAGGACACATGGAAGTGTCCTATTCTATATGCCTTCGGCCATGGCAAGTGTTTTAAGTTCACTTTATGTACAGTAGGGCTAATTGGGAGTGGACCTATAGTTTAAAGTGGAATCGAGCCCGGGACCCCTTGGTTACAAGGCGACGACGCTACTACCACTGCGCCATCGGAGAAGCCCATACTATGCAGCGTGGCAGGTCTCAGCTATACGGCGTAGGCCACTGAAGTCAGGGAAGGCTCGGGCACAGTTTGCAGAGCATACGCAGTAGTAGCAGGGCATAATGTTACTAGAGCCAACGAAAGACAGGCGAATGCAAGGCAGCAGGGCAGAGTGGGTGGGGGGGGGGCAGAGCATATGCTGCAGTTGAAGGACGTAGAGGGCACTAGAGGCAACGAAGGATCGGCAAATGTAGAGCAATACGGCAAAGTGTGTACAGTACATAACGCTCTTGCAAGGCGTAGGAGGCAACGAAAGCCCATCAAAAAGTGAGTAAGGGATACGGAGTACGAGTAGTTGCAGTATTAAGACATGGAGCTGGAAAAAGTGGGAGTGTAGGGTACGGTGTACAGCACTGGCCTTCAACGCGCGGCTCGCTGGCTTTATTTTAGCGGCCTGCCAAAGACTTTAATGGAGTAAAGAAAAACACTACATTCTACGCCAGGAAAATTTGTGTGCCAAAGGTGTGGGTTTCAAATATGTTAGGAGATATAATGTTCCAATTGTGAACTTCATAAGATCTCTGGGGCTGAACTACATACAGTTCCAAGCCTTTCTTAATGATATCGAATCAGATCACGGTGACATGACGCTCAAAAGAGTTTTCTGAAATAAGCGAGTTCATGGCAAGTAAAGATAGGGAAATAAAACAGATGAACAATCCAGAGTGGATGGCCTATGTTGCTTATCTCACAAACATTACAATGCACCCAAACGAACTTAATATCAAACTACATAGGAAGAACAATTTAGTAAGTCATCTCAGTCTTACGTGAAAGCATTTGAATCCAAACTTGTTTGTGGGACAATCAGCTTAAAAATGGAAATTTCGCACTTCCCAGAGTTGTCACAAGTGTTTGTTCCAAAAACGTGAGAAGTATACTGAAGCTGTCTCAGCATCAAGATCTGAATTCGCCACAAAATTTCAAGACCTCAGGTCACATAACGACATGTTTAAGATATTCTCCACCCCTTTCAGGGTAAATGTAGAAGATTCTCCAGGTAACATGCAAATGGAGCTCATCGAATTGCATTGTAATACTGAATTAAGGGAAACATTTAACAATGTGGACGTGATGGAGTTTTACTTCAAATATGTGAGAGCGTCAGAATCCCCTTTCCTGTATAGTCATGCCCGCACCTCTATTCTAACTCTATTGAGTTAGGTTATTTTACTTTGCTTCTTTACCAATTTTGGTTAATCGTAAAAATGAGGATTAGCGTTGATATGATTAAACTGATTAAGAGACATTCACAAAGAACACCAATACCCAGGCCGATATTCGAACCCAGGACCCTTGTCGTCTTAGCGCACTGTGCTAACTACTTCTTCACGGAGATCGGCATGATAAATGTGAAATCGAAGTTGAGGAATCGACTAACCGACAAACACATTCGAAAACTGTCTGCGAGTAGCTTCATTCAACTTCAAGGCGAATACTGACATGCTAGTGAAGGAAAAACAATGACAGTCCTCTCTTTGAAACGGTATTTAACAATTCTTGTGTATGAATGGTTTACAGGCTTTCCTTTATATACAAAATAACAGTTTTATTTCATTATGCTTGTTTGTTATGTTGAAGTACCTAACTTCGATTCAGAAATTCTCAGTGTTTTTTGCAATAGTTAATTATCCATGCTGGTGTGTTGTTTTGTAAATAATCTAGTAAATGAATATATAGTGAACAACAGAAACCATGTTATTATTTGCAAAACTACAACTGCCTTTATGATCGTGTCTGGAACAGTGCGGCCCGACAGTCCCTTACAGAATGTGAAAACGGCCCGCTAGGGGAAAAGGTTGAAGACCACTGGTGTATAGGGAAGAAGCCGCATTAGCAAAACTTAAGAGTGCCAGCAAAGGCTCGGTGAATACCAACACACAAAGTGCAGAGCGCAATTGCAGCATGTTGAACACAGTGCTAGTGACTGCTCCTGAATACAGAGACGCAAGGACATATGATGCAGTTGCAGGGCTTGAACTTAAGTCCACCAGAAGCACCATGAATATCGATAGAAAGTGCAGACGCAAGGCCAACGAGAGACCGGCGAATAGGACAGTGTGCAAGGCATGTAACGACGCTGCATAGTGTTTGGCACTAGACTTAACGAATGCCAGGGCTCAATGTGCAGAGCACATGACACAGTAGCAGGACGTACGTCACCGCTGCCAACAACGACACGGTGAATATGGAGACGCAGGGCACATTGTGCGGAGAACATGACGCAGTGGCAGAACGAATGTCAAAGCTACGAAGAAAGACAAGGGAAATGCAGTAACACGTGATTCTATATAAAGAGCTGACAATTGGACACAAAGCTGAGATGAGGACACCTATGCGCCTGCCTGTGTCAGAACAATACCAAAAAAGATTTTCGTCGTCGAATTATTACCTTGACAGCCTATAATAGCATTAGACGATTTATAGATGTGTTAAACAAAGACATCCACAGAAATAAAAAAAGTAACCTCTCTTATTTGGCACGAGATTGCACCACTGTACAGCTAATAAATTAATACTGCCCTAAAACAAACAAAAAATTACATTTTCTTGCAAAGCTGTGCTGATGGAACAGACCATATTTTTTCTTCATTCCACCAGAAAAATAACAAAAAATTCATGCGTTACATAGAGCAGTAAAATCTGCACCAAACATGAAAGCGTTCACCATCCATCCGTATGCGTTAATATTTCGCTTCCTTTCCTAGCCTTCATCCCCCGCCCGCCATCTCTCTGTAGGGCGAGGGGTGGGGTGTTAAAGCTATCCCATAAAGAACAAAACGCTAATGGCAAAATTCATGAAGACGACCCCCCAGCCCAACTCACCCTTCAGCGGATATCTTAAATGGAACCGATTTGTGCGCGCGACTGGGCGTGTTTTAATAAATGACTACAGCATGACGATACTCCAGCTCACTAATGGCGGAAAAGAAGTCTTACGTAATTTAAATTATGAGGGGGAGAAGTTTGTAATGTTATCATTTCACAATCAGAGCTTCCCTCCATGCAGTATTCCCTTCTCGTCTGACACAATGCACTCATTCAACGCTTTATTCTCAACGTTGTTTTCGGTCCTCTACCCCACCCCCCAGCACCCCACATCCCGGAATCTCCCTCTTTCCTGTTTCTTTCTCATCCCTTGACGAAGTTTTTTTTTTTTTTGTAGGGTTTATGAGTGCGAGGAGAATATATTTACGGTCGTTGGCGATCGTCTCTTTTGCAGACGAATTTTGAAACGATCCTGCGAAAATAGGATTTTCCTGCCCCCTATTTATTCTGGCTGCTCCCCACTGTTGCCAGGGATACATTCAAATGTCCAGATCTGGTTCCATTTCTTTTTCCTCATCCTCAATGTGTGTGTTTTAGTGAGTTTAATCTTTCTCTTACCTTCTCCTATATTATTTTTCGTATGCCATTCTCATTTTATCATCTGGGTAGCTTATTTCCTAATAAGTATGCAAATAATTATGTATAAATTCGATGGTAATAGAATGAATCAGAAACTTTGATCTTAGTGAAAAGGGATGAAGAGTTATTAAGATGATGGGGAAAGAAGATCTGATGAAGAATCTTTGGAGCAGTTAAGAGAAAATGGAATGCCAAGAATAAGAACAAACTGAAAACGTGTGTATCTGTGTAAGGATGTATGTGTTACAGAAATTAAGAAAATACGAATATGATGGTTAGCGCATGTATGGAGAATGGAAGAGGAAATGGTGTCTAGGAGGGTATTATGAGCAAGGGGTGGTGGGTGGGGGGAAAAGGGAAGACTTAGGAAGAGATGGGTTGAAGAGGATTTAAAGAAAGTGGGAATGAGAAGACGGAGAACGTAGGCTAGTTGGATGTTTGAGTTTCTAAGTCCACTTTATGAACAGAAAGGCTAATCAGGACTGGACCTACAGTTTATAGCGGGGTCCGGAGGTTGGTTGCGAAGGAGGCCAATGTTCTTCATGGTAGCCAAGGAATAAGTAAGTGAGAGAAAGTCGAGACAGAACTCAGACCTAGATCACAGCTACACAGGAACAAGACCAAACCATTCGAAACTTGTTGAGATGAGAACAAGACATCCACCAAATCGAGACGAGACCGAGACACAACTGTCCCAGTGCTTAATCTCGTTCTATATCTGAAGGCGTAGTTGTAATAACTCTTTGTAATCAAGGGGTCCAGGATTTGACAACCGATGTAGGCACATAGTTGTTCGGATTCCACTTTAATCTGTAAGTCCAATCCCAATTTGCCTATCAGTGCATAAACTGGACGTAAAGCTCACACAAACAAAACTCGTTCTGTACTACAGGACCAGATATACAGTTCCTCTCACGAAAGGCCAGCAGCCAAGTGACATACAAGAGCTAGAAACTTACATAATTACATAAGGTCTCATGGAAGTAACTGCAAAAAACATGTGGACGGAAAGAAGAACGGTTGAAGAACTGGTCTTTGAGTAAAGCCCCATAGCTAGGATTTTCATTCGCCATTAGAAATACATGGTATCAAAACATATAACACCATTAAATCTTGTTTCCATGATATGAAAAAAAACTCAATATGCTGACCAAGGCAGAAATTTATTTTATTATAAAACATAAATAAACATAACTAACTAACTAACTAACTCCCTAGCCTTCTTAAACCCGAAGGTTCATGGCTGCAGCAACACAGGCCTTCCATCTTTCCCTATCTTGAGCAAGTTCTATATACTCTTCTCCATTCCTACCGATTTCCCTTAGGTCCATCTCAACGTTGTCCCTCCATCTTCGTCTTGGCCTTCCTACAGGTCTCCTACCATCAGGTTTCCCAACAAGAATCCTGTAAACTCCTCTTTCCTCTCCCATTCGTGCCACATGGCCTGCCCACCTAAGTCTTCTTGATTTAATTATTCTAATAATATCTGGACATGAATACAAATTATGTAGTTCTAAATTATGTAACCTTCTCCACTCACCTGTCTCCTCATCCCTTTTAGGTCCAAAGATTTTCCTAAGGATCTTATTTTCAAATACTCTCAATTTATGTTCCTCTTTCAATGTAAGGGACCAAGTTTCACATCCATATAATACTACAGGCAAAATTAGTGTTTTGTATATTTTAACTTTGTTTCTTAGATATTAAACGAGTAGACAAAAGTTTATGAAGAGAGAAGTAACATGCATTTCCTGAATTAAGCCTACTTTTTATTTCCTCTTTAATATAATTTTCATTTGTTAATATTACTTCTAAGTATTTGAATTTGGAAACTGTTTCAAACGAGTTGTTATCAATAATTAGATTTTGATTAATATCTAACACTTGGTTTCGGCCTGTAAGCATATATTTAGTTTTCTCTTTGTTAACTGCCAAACCTATCTTTTTAGCAGTTTTGAAAAATATTTTAGCATTATTCTTAATTGTATTCACATCATCCCCCCCAGTAAGTCTACATCATCTGCATATGCTAACAACTGAGTCACACCATTTAATTTTAGTCCTTCGTTAGTTTCTTTTACCTTCCTAACAGAATATTCTAAGGCAAAATTAAAGAGCAATGGAGATAATGCATCTCCTTGTTTTAACCCATCATGAATTGTAAATTTGTCAGACATGTTAATACCCACACGAATTTTACTTTCTGTTTCACTGGTGCATACTTTTATCATACTAACAAGGTTCTTAGGTATTCCAAACTCTACTAATATATTATATAATTTATCTCTTTTGACCGAATCATATGCTTTTTTGAAATCAATGAATAGCTGATGGACATTTTGATTATATTCCCACTTTTTTTCAAGTGTCTGTCTGATGTGAAAAATTTGATCTGTAGTTGATCTGTTACGTTTAAATCCACATTGATAATCACCTATAATTTAATTAGCATATGGGGTTAGTCTTGTTAAAAGAATGTTAGATAATATTTTATATGTTGTTGAGAGTAGAGAAATTCCACGGTAATTATTGCAGTTCATTTTATCACCTTTTCAAAACACAGGAACAATTATGGATTCTTTCCACTGTTGAGGGATTTCTTCTTTATTCCATATTAAACAAATTAATTTATGAATTTGACATATTAATGAATTTCCACCATATTTAATTAACTCAGCTGGTATTAAATCAATGCCAGGTGCTTTGTTATTCTTTAACCTTTTAATAGCATCTTTAACTTCAGTCAAGTTAGGTTCTGGAACTAAAGGTTCTGCTGTGTGTACTTCATTTACTTCTGATTTATCTCCTACATGAACATTTAAAAGGTCATTAAAGTAGTTCTTCTATCTATTTAGAATATCGCTTGGGTGAGCTAGAAAATCACCGTCTTTATCTTTTATCAAGTTTACTTTAGGTTGCCACCCCTTTCTAAACTCATTTACACCTTTATGTAAATCTCTGATATTTTTATTTTTGCTGTTTGTTTCAATTTCGTTAATTTTGCTTTTCAAGTAATCTCTTTTTTTTACTTCTAAACGTGCGGTTAACTTCTCGCTTTATTCTATTATAATTGTTTAGATTTGTATCATCAGAGTTATTTAACCACCTAAGTCTAGCCTGATTTCTTATTTCTATTAGATTATGACATTCATTATAAAACCATGGCTTACATGGTAAAATAAACATGATAAAATAAATTTCTGCCTTGGTCAAACAATCTCAGAGAAATCGATGTAACCGAGTTAGGCAAATGTTTCGATGCATAGGTTAGCAACATTGGCAGGAGCTGAGTCAAGGCAATGATGATGACGTCTCCTGACGGCGTGTTCGCTTGACTAAGAGAGCGTGAGCACGATCGGAGCTGTCGTTCAGATTGCATATTTATTTCTCGTCCGCGTAGCTATATATATTTTCTTTCTCCATAAGACTTGGATTTCCGACGGCCTTAACTCGGTTACATCGATTTCTCTGGGATTGTTTCGTCAGCGGCGAATGGAAGGTTTGGAGATGACGATTCTCCAAGGAAACACTCCCCCCCCTCCCCCCTCTTCTTCCCGTTGTGTTTCAGAACCGAAATCGCAAATGCGTTCATCAATTTGTTTAAAAGGATGAGAATGGGCGTTTTCAACTTTTACGCAGGAATCCGGAAACTGTTCTTGCAGGATGGCAACACTTTTTATTAATTACGAAGATTTCAGACCGAAGTGACAAGTGACGCACGACTGAAAACGCACCTTAAGAAACAAAAGTAACCTTTAAGACTGGATTTACCTGTCTCGCTGCACATGTCGCGTGTTACTTGTACTGGGCAGTTCTTCTACGTACAGGATGGTCACAAAGTGGGCGTACCCTCTCTTTATTTTCGACACTATGATGGTAATAGTTGGATTACTTGATATGAACACGTACCTGTGTCATTGATTAACCACCTCTGGGACTTCTTGGAGGCCCTTCAGAACGTATTGAGGGGAACGCCCCCTCCCGGAAAAAGGTCTTATTCACACTTGCATCGCGAAGTGTGCCAAAATATGGCGCAGAGATGGCCGTGCTACGAAAAGGATGGTCTCCATACCGATGTTCCGGACACTTAATCCATCAGGTGTGGGTTCATATCAAGCATTCAACAATAACCACTGTAGTGTCGAAAATACAGGGTGGTGGCACGCCCACTTTGTGACCTCCCTGTACATCGTGTGTTGTGTCGTCACGTTGTGTTTGTCGCGGATTCGCGATAAATGCTTTTCAAGACTGGAACGGCGAGATGGCTAGCCAGGTGTGTACAGTTTGTGGTAAAGTGTCACTTGCTACTTTGATGTGGAATCTTGTAAACGTATTCTCACAGCGCTTGCACTGGCTGCGAATTACTATCAAGACCAACTTACGACGCTAGTGTTTATCGTGTCCGTTTTCAATTTACATCAGGAACTAAATATATATTTCAGGAAGTACAACAGTTCAGCTTATCAGATGCATTGTGTTCCATTTCAAAGACTTGCTATTATTCATGCCGATATTGATGATAAAATTAACATTTGATTGTTTAACGCCACTTTTATGTCTGCAGATAAATCGCTGCGCTGTTTGTGAAGTGATGATATAGTTGATGGAGGAAAATTCGAGAATTTCGCAGCTAGTTCGAGACGTACGAAACAGGCTTCCTGAATTCGAGACGGGACGAGCTCTTGCCAAATCTCAACTCGTCTGCGTATCCCAACCACCATCCGAATACATACCTGGAATGTTCTATTGCGTCATCACATACGATGGTGATTCTGTATTCAAAGTTTGCTTTATCTGCACGTTATACTCAGCCAGTCTAAGCGGGACTGCTTTAATGTGGGATCCGAACCACTGTGCAAAGTACCTCCGACGAGAACCCTTTGTTTACAAAGCGACAGCGTTACCATAACACCATCCTGATGGCCCTGGGTATTATAAACAAAGCTCCAACGTTTTTCCCAGTGTAGATGCTGCTCATCTTTTTCGTGTTAACTTACTCGTTCAGGAGCTGAAATTAATCCTCTTGAGTGACTCTTTTTATTTCTGAGCGCGTGTGTGTTTGTACTTGAGGCGGGTATTGTAACATATATGCCCTAAGGGCCGGACGCGTTCGCTGCACATATTAATACGACACTTTGCACCTGTTATTTCAACTTTGTTCTTTCAATTACCACAAAAGCTAAAATCCCCACCCGACAATTCCATTCAGCAGTGAAAAATAGAGGAGCAAATAAACAACAAGGCACAATACACCGTAAAAAAAGCATTTACCAAATATTGAATGCAGTAATAAACGCACACAAAAGGAGCCAATGGGGAAATATCGGGAATGCTCTTTGCAGCGCAGGAATTAAAGCTAATTTAAAACAAAAAATTAAAGGACAATCCTCTGGGGCAGTGTATGCTAATTCTCCCGCCTCCCCTGTTCTCCTGCAACCCTCCGTGCATGAGAACGAGTGCGGACCCTTCTCTCTCTCTTTTTTTTGACCTTTTCCTCGTGTTCCGGCGGGGCGAAATGGGTGGGGGGGGGGGGGTTACCTCATGCTTCACGGAGATTTATGCTCTGGTACCGAGGTAAATTCCGTCGTACTTCGTCTGCATTAAGAAACTCTCTGCCGGCCACAAATGCCGGCCAATTTTAGCTCCCTTCCGAGCAAGCAAGCAGGTCTGCCGTCCGGTGCTGTACAGTAAGGAGTAAAAGTGCGTTGCAATAGTTACGGCGAATTGAATTTCCCCGATCTCTTGTTATGTGAGCGCTTAATAAGTGTGCTTCTTTCAGCTTCGCTGATCTGTACCCTGAAAATATTTCTAAAGAGTAGTTTATACGCACGGCCATGAAAATGAGCTGCAGGGCAGAATTACACTGGTGCCACACATGGGGAAAAGCAAAGGGAGAGCGGGACAAAAGTCGCTGGTTCCCGCGCAGTGTCTCGCAACGTCAACCGGGCTGCGTTGCCTAGTTCGAGCTTCATACCAACCTCTCTCCGGGGCACTTTTGTGTTACCCCTGACCTTTCCAGCAAATACTATCAGTTTGTATCACATGGATTACAAAGACCAACTCTACAACGATATATTTCATTCTCTTAAACCTCCGAACAGACGGGGTTGTGCTCCGACGTGGCAACAGCGCTAACTTCTGCCACCCGCCTAATTTCATGGTCGTGCCTTCAGGTGTACTTTTAGAACATATAGCCTAAATGGGACTGGCCTTACAGTTTAAAGTAGTATGCGAACCACCATGTGCCTCCACCGAGAACCATCTCTTTTGGCGCGGACCTCCGTGGCGAAGTGCTTAGCACAGCGCGCTACGACCCAGCGGGTTGAGGGTTCGAATCCCGTCCTGAGCATGGGTGTTTTTTGTGAGTGTCGGTTATTGATTGATTGATTTAGTTTATTTTACTTCGCGTTTTGTGCCTCTTGGCTAATTTGCGAAGATTGTGATGAGTGATGAAATGATGAAATTGATGAATGGACATTCACAAACAACCAAGCCCGACCAGGATTCGAACCCGGGATCCTTGCCGTCGCAGCGCGATGTGCTAACCACTAGGCCACAGGGTCTGGCGAGTGTCGCTGAATCAATCATATCATCACTCATCTTCATCTTAGCGATAAACCAAAAGTGGCAGAAGAAGCTAAATAAAATAAGCCAAATCAATTGGACATGTATGCTGTCCAAAGTTTATTTCCGCCATATTAAATCGATTCTGTGCAAATTTACAATGCATCTTAATATATTATAAATTAAAATATTATTGCATAGTTTAGCACGAATATGCATTTTTTGTGGTACTCATGTTTAGTGATTTTGTTTATTTTACTTCGCTTTTCTGCCACTTTTGGCTAATTGCGAAGATGGGGATGAGTTATCAAATGATGAAATTGATGAATAGACAAATGTTACGTAAGACAAAAATGTACATACTTTATAAAAGAAAAAAAAATCACGAGAACAGCCAAAAAAGGCTATCTGGTCCAAAATGAACAAGTGGATGTAGCAGCTGCTTGTTCTTGTTGAGTGTGACCGATATCTGGACCATCGTATTCGGCTGCAAAAGGCACTTCTCCGGTTGAACGTTGTTTCCAGTCGTAATTCGATTTTGAGGACGCTGAAAGAGGAAGCCATCAAGCACCTCAATGGGGCGCACCTCTCAGTGAACTATATAAAAGGGGGCGTGGGCCGGCAAATTATGCTCTTCTGTTCCCTCAAGCATTTTTTTTTTTCAAAAACTCTCCCGACACTAACGTTCGTCCGCTTACTTACTGGCAGGAAGCAGAAGTTAAGTTGACTTGTCGTCGCTCTTCCGTGATTGTGTGTGTGTTCCTGCGCTTGCCTCGGGAGCTGATGGGTAATTTCCGAGTCAGTTTGCATGTTTGGTTATCAACGCTGATCGATTAACCATTAACGGCGACAGACTTTGGTTCCTGGACTGTCTAGGTTCGCAACCAGTTTCTTGAATTCTCCAGTGGAACGTCATTTGTTATCTTTCGGCAGCGGAGGGAAGGTTAGTTGGGGTTGCGAGCTCTCTTTTAAATTTCAAACATTTCTCTTGTGCCCCCTGGCTGATTCCGATTTGAATCCTGACCTCGTCAAAGAGGAATTTCTGCTGGCGTTTATTTGTTGTTTCTTTTTGGTTAAGTAATTATATTTACTTACTCCAATAAAATATTAATAAATAACATAATGAATTACAATACCAACAAAAATATTATCAATATAAAAAAATAAAGCCTTTTTCACTTTAAAATAAAATTATGTAATAATTAATTCTTTTTGGAAATTCCCTACCAATTTCAACTAAAGATTATTCACCTTTCTTGTCGCAAAATAAGAATAATGCCAAAGCAAACAGACACAAGAAGTTGACAAGACACAATGAATTTAGAACATGTAATTTTATATTTCCACTGTGTGGATAGTACATCAAGAAGAATATATTTTCTTATTGACGCTTTGCGAAGCTACGACCCTTCAAACTATTCTAATTTCCATCCCCTACGCACGCATGAATGCGGTACATACTTACGATTGCCACTAGCATATATATTTTTGTGTTTATAAACGACAATTTTCTTTCAACAACTCATTAGCAGATTACGTAAAAAATGTAGGCAAAGATTGAACCTTGGAGCGTAAGTACGAAGCACCCCTTTCATGTAAAAGCATGAAATAAGATATGCAGCGTGTATATGTTGCATATTTCATATCTATTATCATACGTGCAAGATTTGAGGGGAAGGGGTTAAACCCGCTACCGCCCCCTGCCAACGTGACTGTTGGCATCACTGGCGTTCGCAGACTTTTTTTTGGAGGGTGGGGTTGCTGGAATTGTGAAGGTGGAGAGTAAATAGCAGATTTCTACGGGTTCGATACCTGGTGGAGGCACGTAGTGGTCCGGATCTCACTGTAAGTCCAGTCCCGATTAGCCATACTGGCACTCACGCGTATTGTTGGTTACGAAGTGCAACACCTAGTCATCTACTTCGTTGATTTGGAGTCATGTAGTGTATTTGTCGTCTGCACCGTTTGCACTACGTTGTGGTGCTGTGTACATTCACGTGGTACGTGCTAACCAATCAAATGAACGATGAAAGCTGCCGACAGGCATTTGTTGAATCTTTTGCACTTGAATACCACTCACTTATCGTCTTCTTGGATCACGATTTGTTTGCACCAGGCTGCCACTGGGATGCACCTGCACGACACCTTGTGTAAAGAAGTGTAACGAACTGGACGGGGCTAATGATATCTCAACGGTCAAGTAATTAAGAAGAAAATTTGTCTTCTGCACGCTGTATAAGTTCATGGTGTTGGTCCGCAACATCTTGTGTTTATAATAGTGGATGAGGAATTGGTATCATTCAAGGTTATTAAATGTCCAGGAATTTTAAGTAAATTCAATTCCGGTCCAGGAGAGAAAATGAGCAAGCGTAAATGGGTTTTGGACCGGAAAAATTTTTTTATCTGTAAAGCATTTCAATTCGGTCCAGGAACCGATTTTTCGGATCAATTTAAATACGGTCCAGGAACATTTTTTCAATGAAACAATACTCAACTTGGACCGAATGTAAATTGTGCGAAAAAAAAAAGGTTCCGGCTCTGTTACGGAACCCAATAGAACCCATTAGAATTGATGCGCTCTTGGACCTTTAACAACCATGATATCATTGTCTCCAAAACACATTCAGGTTTCGCGGTTTGTACCAACAAACTAGATATGGCTAGTAACTTCAGTTGTAAACTAAACACCAATCCCCACATCCCTCTAGGCCTATTACCTTCTTTGACGCTTCTACAACGTTAATTATTCCCTGATTAAACCTCCGCGATATTCAGTATTCGGAAATGAAAAGTTACAACCGTGACGATCGAATTTTGTCTCGCTCAACCCCTAAACAGAACCACTATAAACAAGTTGTTGGATTGAATCGCCGAGCCATGACATCATCACTCCCCGTAAATAAACTTCGTTTCATCTCCGTAGTAATTCTGTGCCGACCTTTGATAATGTATTAGACAATTTACATGCAAATGTGGCCACCGTGTTTGAAGGAAGGGGGTTGTTTAAGTGGCGGGAATTGCCTTTGGTAGGTGTCACTAAAAACGCGAATGAAGCGTTAGGCAAGGTTTAGTGAGGCTAAAAGAAGCTGTAATGGGTAACAATGTCGCGAAACTTTGACTATTGGGGCGGCAGACGGAGGAGGGAGTGGAGATATTTTTTTTACGATGCGCTATCATTATTTTAAGTGAGACATGTCGTTATGTTAAGAGGAACGTGGTGGTTATGGTATGTCGCTTTTCTAAATCATGGGTTATTCGCGACGATGAGGATGAATAATGAACAGATGAAGTGAACACGTAAAAATTTTAAGCAAAATAACAGGACTCGAACTTGGGTCTCTGGTGTACTGTGTCATTCTGCCTGCCAACCTCCGTAGAGGAGTGATTATCACAGTAAGCTAAAACTGCAAAGGTCTCACGTTCGAATTCCGCCCTGAACGCTGGTGTTGTCTGCGATTGTCCCTTCATCAATTTCATCATGTCATTACTCATTCTCATCTTCGCGATTAGCCAGAAAAGCTAAGAATTCAAACCAAAATCAAACCATTTTGGTATGTCAAATATTTCCAAACCAACCTGATTTTACGCTTTCGCTGTTTGTACGGCGAAAGCAAAGACTCATGCAAAACCAGAACTGGGTCGATAGCTCAGAGGGCGGAACATTGGTACCGTGTGCTAGAGACGCGGGTTCGAATACTGTTACAGCCTGCATTTTTTGGCTCAAACTTGTACGTAGTGCATCACCTGTATGTACAAAATCATCATGCAAAGATGAAATTGCTTATTGGACATGTGTAGTGATACATCCATGCCATAACTATGGTTCGAAACTGGGACATCTGAGCACGTAGTGATACATCCATGCTTTAACTATGGTTTGAACCTAGGACCCCTTGAGCACGTAGTGATATATCGATGCTGTGACTATGGTTCGAAACTGGGACCTCTAAGCTGGTTGGACATACGTAATGATGCATTCATGTCTTAAGTATGATTGAAACCTGGGACCTGTGACTGCTGAGCGCGTCTTGTTGACCACTCCACCACGCTAGACGGGAAACAGACACAGAACAGAAACTTTTATGGTTTGTGTCTACATAAAGCGATCGTACAGGTATATCTTTGATATAGAGCCTTAAGACTGACAGTCACAGAATTAAGACAACACGTGATGTAGTCCAATCCACACGGAGGCAGATTCTTTAAAACCTCCAAGCAATTTCATAGATTCCACAGCTCGTAGGAATCACGAACCTCGTCTTCTTCATTCTTCAAAGAGGAGAGAGAGAGAGAGGAGAGATAGGGAGAGAGAGAGAGAGAAAGAGAGAGAGTAAGAGAGAGGAGGAGGAAGAAGAGAAAATAGCAAAAAAAATCTTTACCCGTTTCATGAAAAGACATTCGTTACATCTGCCTTGTGATTCTTTGGCAGCCGAACTCCCAGAAGCGGAATAGGCGACGGCAGTAGCAGCGGAGAAACACTTGAAGGGGCCTTCGTGCGGCGTCCTCTTAATTTAAATACTTTTCTCTTCCTCCTTCTCTCTCCGTGTTATCTTCTGGAGAAGATTGGATAGACATTTTCCCCCTTTCCTCCCGACATGCAATATCTGTAAAAGGAGTCGTTGAGGGATGAGTCGTAAGACCTCATCACGTGCTAATGGCGCTCCTCGACAAAGGGAGTGATCAGCGGTGTAGCTTTGGTCGTGAGAAGTGGCCTTTTCTGGAACCATTGGAAAGATCAGGGCAGACGCGAGAGATCAAGCAAAGATATACTGATCCTCAGGTAAACGTTGCTTTTGAAATGTGTGGTTTGGCCAGGCTCGAACCGGGACCACTTGATTACAAGTCGAGAGCGTTACCACTGTGTCGTAGTGAAGGCATTGTAAAGCAAGAACACCCATAAAACCTGACGGCATATCGAGGTAAGGACCCAAAACATTCACAATTTCGGTAATTCGGGGAGGTCAAGTGATCAGCACCACACTCCGTCTTAGTTTACACGCAGGAAGGCTTCCAGGTACCCATTTTTTATAGGCTGGGTGAACACTAGAGCCGTGCAAGGACATTGCTGTAAAAAATCCCATTTTATACCATTAATTCCTGAAATCGAAGTTGGATCTCCCGCGTGGCAGACAGATGTCCTGCTCTGGTTCTCCATGTATGTGTGTGTAAACATATGGTATTATTATTATTTATTAGTCGCTGCACATCTGGTTATTACTTACACAACTGTTGTAATACTACTGTTAAATATAGATGCAGTACTCTCTCCTTTCGTACGAGAGATCACTGGCCCGATTGCCAGTCGAACCTTTAAACTTTTGGTTTTCTAATCCTGCATCGTGAGGGCACTCGAAAGCCATCTAAGAGGATAGTAACAGTTTCCATCATGGAAGAATCAGAAGACAGTTCATCAATCGTCCCTACATTAATTTAATCTGGTTTTCACTCATCCTCATTGTGGCGATTAATCAAAAGTGACAGAAAAGCGACGGTAAATATTAATAAATAACAGTACTTGATTCTTGTACCACCGAGTCTAGACACAAAATTATCCACAATGTAGTAATTATTTCGTCCATCGGTTGGCAACATTGCTTGCTTATACCAAATAACATGAGATCCTGACTACATGCTGCGACGTGATAGTGGTAAGGCTGCAACTTCAACAAGAAAGTAGACGGTTTCCATGATGTATCGAATTATTTCCAAAATAATCTCAAATTTCTCCAGTAATTTCAACTCTTGCAGGACCATTACCACTTTCGAAACTTTTACAACTTGCTCCCTTTTATTCCCTTCATGGCGACATGGAGATAAATTCCAATTAATTTTCTGTTTAATAGAAGATGGAAATTATCCCATCCCCTCGTCATCTCCCCCTATCTTAGGGGATCCAGCGGAGCGACGAATGGTTGAAGTTTTCTCGTGCAAAATTATCAATTTCCATTTCTTTCTGCCATTTTCGGAACATTTCACCGGTGCTTAAAGTGCCTAACTTAAAAGAATGGGAAACTTCTCTATTATCAGATGCGATAAACTGAATTAGCACTTCTCGCAAATTGCAGCGATAATTATCAACCTATTTTTTTCTTTTGCTCAAGTTAAATTTGTTCTGCTTGAGGGAATTGACTGGAGAGATGGTATGTCAATTCTGAAGTTTTAAGAAAGAGATGGAAGTTTTCTCCCCTCTCACGATGTTGTAACAAGATATTAAAGCTGCGAGCTGGAATCTAGAGTTAATTGTAGAATCGTTTCAAGGTTTTGACTTGTGTCGTTCTCGCGTCGAGTCTCGGAATGCGTGAGATGAGGATGCGTAATCTTTGTAAAAGCGTGAAAGTTTTCCCACCACCTGCTCAGTTACAAATATATATAATCTACTGAAGAGTTGGTAGAAAATTAATAGACCGGCAATGAATGGCAGCTACAGTGAGGAAGAGAGATATGACTTATCGCACGTAAGTCAAACGCCTTCTCGGTCGTCGTATTTGTGACGCAAGCGCGGATTGCTTTCGTGGTTAGGTAAACATTACATTTAGCCTAACAACGAAAGCATTTAACCTGACGTCAGAAGACGAAATGCGGCGCTTGAACGAGAATGTGTTTGACTTATGTGCTATAAGTGAGATCCGAGGAAGAGATTTTTCATCAATGGCGGATTAACCTCACTGTGTCGTTTATCTCTTCTAGCTGTCACCCGTCGGTTTCAGTGGACAGTTACTATTATTTCAGACGTCACGAAGAGTAACCAATTTAATTCACTTAAATTTAGAAATCTGGAGGGTTTGGGGAATCGCCAACTACTTTTCAATTACTC
This sequence comes from Lepisma saccharinum, assembly GCF_977018435.1. Classification (NCBI taxonomy): domain Eukaryota; kingdom Metazoa; phylum Arthropoda; class Insecta; order Zygentoma; family Lepismatidae; genus Lepisma; species Lepisma saccharinum. The sequence goes on along the minus strand of NC_139231.1, from coordinate 93,391,831 downwards.
TTATATTAAGGGAGACCTTACAGTCATTTTTATGCTTTTTCAAGTCATAAGTCAATTCAGTTCAATTCAGTGCAATTCAGTTGGCTTTATCCTAAGTACAGTTATTCAGTGATGGTTAGTCACTCTGCAACACCGATTTAGTAAAGCACACTGATTGAAGCTCTATATATTATAATAAGCATTAAGAGACTAAAACATATTTTAGTCTTGGAACGTTAATTATAAAGATAGTGATAAATGGACACCTTTATATTTTGCAGCAGACAATATAGAAGGTGTTCCACTGCTCTTAGATCAGGGCGCGAATAATAACATTTAAAACCACCTCAAACCCTGTATTATGTTGCCAAGTTTTCAAAGAAAAATAATGTAATGCTATTGATACACTGAAGTGAGCAGTGCCAGGAAGATCTCCCACTGCAAGCACTTAAAAAAAAAGAGAGCCTGATTGGTTTAAATAACCCCATGCACGGAGTAGTGATTGTAGTGGGTGGCCGCAATTAAAGTTGCCCTAATCAGCGCCCTCTGGATCTCGTTCGAAGCAACAGATTGCATTGAAAGTTGGTATAGAGGCTACGGGGATGTTGGGGAAGCTAAATCTGAAGAAAAAAGTAGTTCAAATTTTCACCACCGAAAAAAGTAGTACTGTCAAATTTCTAGACATCGGCATTCTTCAAGTCCTAAGGAATCTTTCATTCAGAATTTGAAGCAAACCGTTCATAAATCACGAAATTTATCTTTTGTATACATATTTGCATCTTGTATCTCCAATAAGTTACTAATTGTTTTTTTCTTTATTTTGCAGGTGAGTAACGAACCGTACCATGTATATATATATCATCAAGTGACGCCACGGTGAGCATATATCAATGTAAGAAAGATACATTATCATACATAAAGTGGGAGACTATTCAGATATTTTTAATATTTTGAACATTTAAAAACGTATTCCTTTAATTGTGAGGTTGCGAATGCCAACAAGCTACAAAACATCAAGACTAATTTTATTCGCTGTTTGATTCCATCAGAATACAGCAACAATTTAAGTTAATCGTTTGTGACTTAGTTTTCTTGGTGGACTTCTATCTTAAGAGTGTAAAGTTCAAATTCTGAAGCGATTTAATTCCCCAAAAACGGGTAGTAATCCTATTTAAACAGAAAAAGAATCACTTTATTTTTGAAAGACCCAGAGAAAACTGACTAATGGCGAAGCACTATTTCTTTGTACTCTATTTCTGCAAATATAATATCTGAATCTTTTGTAAAAAGAAAGTCCAGAATAGTATAACGTTCAAAGCGCCCCCCCCTTCAATGATGTACAAGGGACCAATGTCCCTTGTAAAGAACGGCTTCTGCATTTCATCTCTGGTTGAAGCAGATTAGGAAGTGGTTCCGATCTCATTCGAAATTGTACGTATAACATGTTAGGATTAGCCTCTCCGAGCATATTTTTGAACTTAAAATTTGGAACACTTTTTGATGACGTATATGAGAAGGATCGACACAAGACGAGGAGGGTAAGGTCGTAGACATAAGAAAGTAGGAAAAAAGGAACTCATAATCATGTCCGACCTAGTTCCGTGCAACAGGCGCAGTGGTCCAGCCGGTACGACATCTGCCACGCAGGAGACCTGGGTTCAATTTCCGGGTAGTGATCTCAGGTGTGAATTGTAGAGCTCATGTCTGCGATTAAGCCAGCTATGGTGTTCAACCATCCTCTTAAACAAATGAAGCTCAGATTCCAACATATGGGTCTCCGCAATGCCTTTTGACAATAGAACTTCAACTAGTACGCATTACCTTCCCCAACCCAGTACAGAAGACGATGCAATAAAAATAATAAATAGAACGCTAGAAGTTGTAGTCAATTCTCAAAATAGAAAATAGTCAAGGTTCACTTTCAGGCTGCTTATATTGTAATCTACCGAAAAGATTGCTATGGCAATCGTCGTGCACTTTTGGCCAGCACGTTTGGCGTGGCCGAATTTGTTTGCAGTAGGTTAAGTATGGTTGCCTGACCATTTCCCCTTTTTTCGGTTTTGTTTTGTGACGTCATATATCTAAGGGCTGCGCTTCTATTAAATACGATTTAATATCACGTATTGTGTGTGTGTGTCAAAAGTGAAACCCAAGCAAGAAGCTTGGTTTCTCGAATCTATTGAAAGTTCTTTGTAGTCATATTATTTTCGAAACCTATGTATCCCACGGCCCGAGTCCAGTTAGTGAGCCTAAAAACAATGCAGAGCGTGAACATGAGGATTACCTCCATTGCTCTTTAATTTTGCCTTAGAATATTCTGTTAGGAAGGTAAAAGAAACTAACGAAGGACTAAAATTAAACTGTGTGACTCAGTTGTTAGCATATGCAGATGATGTAGACTTATTAGGGGATGATATAAATACAATTAAGAATAATGCTAAAATATTTTTCAAAGCATCTAAAGAGATAGGTTTGGACGTTAGCAAAGACAAAACTAAATATATGCTTGCAGACCGAAACAAAGTGTTAGGTAATAATCAAAATCAAATTATTGATAACAACTCGCTTGAATCAGTTTCCAAATTCAAGTACTTAAGAGTAACACTAACAAATGAATATGATATTAAGGAGGAAATAAAAAGTAGGCTTAATTCAGGAAATGCATGTTACTTTTCTCTTCATAAACTTTTGTCTTCTCGTTTAATATCTAAGAAACTAAAAGTTAAAATATACAAAACCGTAATTTTGCCTGTAGTTTTATATGGATGTGAAACTTGGTCCCTTACATTGAAAGAGGAACACAAATTGAGTGTTTGAAAATAAGATCCTTAGGAAAATATTTGGACCTAAAAGGGTTGAGGAGACAGGTGAATAGAGAAGGTTACATAATTTAGAACTACATAATTTGTATTCATGTCCAGATATTATTAGAATGATTAAATCAAGAAGACTTAGGGTAGGCCATGTGGCATGAATGGGAGAGGAAAGAAGAGTTTACAGGTTTCTTGTTGGGAAACCTGATGGTAAGAGACTTGTAGGAAGACCAAGACGAAGATTGAGGGATTGCGTTGAGATGTACCTAAAGGAAATCGGTAGGGATGGAAAAGAGTATATAGATCTTGCTCAGGATAGGGACAAATTGAAGGCCTGCGTTACTGCAGCCATGAACCTTCGGGTTTAAGAAGGCTAGAGAGTTAGTTAGTTAGTTAGTTTATGGAAAGTCAAAGGCCTCCCCGATGGCGCAGTGGTAGCGTCTTCGCCTTGAAATCAAGGGGTCCCGGGTTCGACAGCCCGGTGGACGCACATAGTGGTTCGGAACCCACTTTAAACTGTAGGACCAGTCCCGATTAGCCTTTCTGTGCATAAAGTGGACTTAAAACAACATATCAATCAATCAAAATCAATATGGAAAGTCAAATATTCATAAGTGATAAACAGAGCCCGAGCTCTTGGTGAGAGCGGTTTTGGGTTTGCGGAAGGAGCTCAAAATTTTCAGTTTTGACTAGTTAACTGACTAACTCTCTATCATTCTTAAATCTGAAGGTTTATGGCTGCAGTAACACAAACCTTCCATCTGTTCCTATCCTGGGCAAGATCAATCCAATCTATTCCATCCTTACCGATTTCCTGTAGGTCCATTTCAACGTTATCCTTCCATCTTCGTCTTGGCCTTCCTACTTGTCTCTTACCATCAGTGGCGTCTCCTGACCCTGAACTTAAGGCGTTGGCAAAGAACGAATGTTAACCCCTCCCCCTCTCATTTCTGTGAACCAATATTACAAATTTTCTCCGTACCTTTTTGATGTAAATTTATAAATATTTAGAAAAACATTAAATTACATAAATTATTTTAAATGAAGTAAATACTTCATTTAAAGTATTAATATATTTGAAGGGTAAGGAGAAAATTAATATGTTCAATACTTCGCCATACAATTAATTTTTAAAGCACGAGTTTGCAACCAGAGGGGTTGGTGGAACTCCTACCTATCACCCATAAAAACACCGTGGACATAAGAATGACCCGTCCATTGAAAAATCGCTAAAATACACATTCCCGGTTTTCCCCTTACCCTTCATTTATCCTTCCAAAAAGTAAAATTTGAAAAATCAACTGCTCATTACTTAGTTACTTGAATTCCAGTCTATTCTTCTTTCTTTAGAGAGAAATGCGCTGATCACCGCCTCATTAAATTTGGATTTATCCCCTTCTCGCAGCTTAGAAAGTAATTCCTTCTCGATTGAGATAAGACTTAAATTCGTCATCCGGTTCTGAGTTTGAGTAGAGCGACAGAATGTGTGGATCCTCTTCAGTGATGAGAACGATCTCTCGACAGATGATGTCGTGGAAGTAACTGTTGCGATCAACACTGCTAATTTATATATTTCCGTAAACCCACCCACTAGATTCGTGATAATTTACAATCTCAATTGGTGTTTTCTCTGATCTTTCAGTGGAAGCATACCAAACATGAAGTTCATTCTTCTGCAGTTTTGTTAAATTAAACACACTGCCATAAATTTCCTACAATTTATGTACGAGATGGTGAGGAAAGTTTTCTCTTTTATTCAAGTTTTGTGGGATTTAGTAAATCAAAATATTGCAATTTTTCAATTGATGCGAATCTAATTGTTATCTGGTTGCTGATATTATCAATGATTTCAAAGTAAAGCCTCCGGCAGTGGTCTGCCTGTGGTTCGTTGTTCAGTCGCCTCCTTTTCATTTCAACAATCTCTTCCTCTTCTACTGCACCAGTTATAGAATTCCATAGTGTTTCGAAATTCTCACTTTCCTTTTTCAGCTGTTGTTGAAATGCAGTTATTTTATTACTGCAATACAAAATATCAACATTTTTAGACTGCAATATACTGAATAATACGTCTGAAAAGGCAAGCAAGTTGGATAAAGCCTCTTTTTAAATATATTTTCGAAGTCCTTCAAGAAGCTAGAAAATCCCCTGGAGTCATTGCAGTCAAATGATCGAAGTCTCCACTTTCACTAACATGTTCAAAAAACATAAGCAGTGCTTCTCTCTTGTCATTGACTGTCCACACTAGCCTAGAGGTAAAATTTCATCTGGTAGGAGCTAATGACGGGAGCTTTCTGGACATGAAAGCAGAAAGTTCATGTAACCTCTTTGGAGAATGAGATTTAAGTTATTTAAGACCACAAAATAACACCTTAAGCTCTTTGTTACATTCTAACGATTGTTGCAGCACCAAGTTCATTACATGAACATAACAATTAGTATAAAAAGCTTTCGGATAATTTTCCAAAACTTTACTTTAAAGGCCATTCAAATGACCACTCATTAAAGAATACCCATCGTATGTCTGGGCAATTAATTTATTCCCACACTTATATTTATCCATTATTTCAGTCACGTGACTAAAAAGAGCTCCTGCAGTTTTATCGGCGCTCATGTCATGAAATCCAATAAATCTTTCAATGACTTTTTTTCTGTGAAGCCGAGAAAAAACGTAACACTGTTGACACCTGAGATTTTTTTCTAATGTCTGATATTTCATCAACCATGATAGCCACAAAGTCTGTGTTTTGAATTTCATTGTAGATTTCATCTCTCAGAACATCCGAAACTGAATTTATTAAATCATTTTTATTTCCTGCCGAAGTACCGCGAAAAACTATAGAATTTAATAAATGTTATTTTAATGAGGGATCGAACTCGGCACTTGCAATGAGGAATTCCATGTAATTGCCCTTATTTAGAGATGCTGCATTTTCATCATGGCCTCGGAATGGCAGTTCTTGCTTTGCTAAATAGCAGACGGCGTTAATCAACCTCTTTAATATTTCCCTGTTCTCTTTTACTTTTTCATTGTGTAGCTCTATTTCAGCTTTTCGTTGAGTATCCAAAAGAACGTCAATTCTAGTAGGGGTGTCAACAAAACTACTAAATTTAAAGAAACTTTATTATAAAGATGCAATTCAGACTCGCTGTGTTTTCTCACTGCAGTATTGAGATGATTCAAATCCGCATACCCTTGATAATTCCCATCACCTTTTTTAATCTAGAATAATAAACATGTCCAACAGTAAAATTTATTCACCACATCACACCCGCAAAGCCAGTCTGGAATTTCATAGAGTTCTTTTCGAAAATGTCTCTCAAAACCTTTTCCAGCACAACTTTTTCCTTCAACACATGTTGATATCGTGAGATTCGAACATGGTCGACTATTGTCAATCACTTGTTTCTTCTCTGAATACGAAAGCGAAGAAAATGAATTATTTAAATACTTTTGCACAACACTTTCATTATTCTCCATCTTAAAATAATCACATCACTTCACACCACACGTTTAAAAAATAATGCACAACAATCACGAGCAAAACAACGCGGAACGCGGGGCGAATGAAAGCCAAAGAGTTGGGACCAAATACAACGCCTTGAGAAGGTAACCATGCTGGTAGGTGGCAGGGTGCGCATGCGCGGTCATCGTATGTTTTAGCAGTGGTAAGACGTTGGATTTCCTCGCAACGCCCTGATGTCACGGACCGATCTGCCTGCCTGACAACCACTGCGCGCTGCTCCGCGTTCGAAAACTACCGGGCGCTCGTGACTGACAATTGAAGAAAAACGCTCAAAATCGTAATTTATAAAAGTACAGATACTTTCTTCTTTATTTCATTTTCCTTTGGCCGTTGACACACGACTTACACACCCAGAGAAATCGCCACTGCTTACCATCAGGTTTCCAAACAGGGTTACGAAAATAGTCTCACTCCAACAATAGGATTGAATACCCCTGAACAATTTCCTACTGCCTCACGATGAAATTTATAACAGAATTTCCATACTGCTATTATTGACACCCAAACCAACACACTATAGTTTATACCATAAACTTTATGGGGTTCGCGAACTGTTCGGCCGCTGCGAGTAACATACGAATAGACAGTCAATGAAGAGAAATAAAGGAACAGAAGAGAAAGAGGGGGTGAAAATACAGGGAACGGGAAACAACGGGTATTGTTAACTTCAACAGCAGCGACCAAACCATTGTTCTCTTTATCCTCCGCAACAATAAATTGTCATGCATGCTACAATGCTTGCTGCACAAACACACGACAGTGTGCAGGCATATTCATAATTCCTATGCGTGAAGCAAATATATAAGCGTGCAACGTAATTGGAATGGCTAACAATCTGGAATGTGTTGCCTTTTGTTGTTGCATACTGCTTTGTTGCTACACGCTCATTGTTGTCTTGTTTGAAGTTGTTAACGTATTTCCTGCATCGCGACAAATTAGCTGCCAACTTTTTTTTTAACCATTTTTATAAAATATCATTTTTTTATTCTGCGGTTAATCAGATTTTGGCTGAAAGGGGTTGCAGTTGGCGATAGAACAGTCGCTGCATAGCAATTGCATTTACATGCAGTAACTGCTTTGACTAATTACGTATTCACATGGTGATTGTCAGTCGATCAAAAAATGACATGGTTTATTGCAATGATTAGCGTGAAACATTGAAATTTTAACGCCCAGTTTTCTAAATACTAAAACTCTTCTATTTTTCTTGCTTATTTTGGATTCTCCTGTGTTTAAAATACCTTTGATGCTCTGGACCAGCTGTTCACTTCAAAATAAGCTATAGAATAAGCTGATAGAATTTTTTCTAGTAGAGTGTGAAGGGCTTTTAGTTTCATAGTTAAATTTTAAATTTAAACGCATTAAAGTGCGCCCACAAAAACAAATCTACTACCGTGCAGTGATTTACCAAAGGTGGACGAAATCTCTCTCTCTCTTTTATTATTTCTGTCCATTAATATCTTTCTTCCCTGTCTCTGTCTTTACTTTCGTTCATCCTCTGTTTCTCTGTCGCTTTCTATTAATAGAATGCACTCTCCATCCATCTTTCTCTCTCTCTCTTCCTCTTTTTATCTATTTTTTATTCCTCATATCTCCCTTTTTCCTCTGGTTCTCCATCCCATTCTCTTCCTTTCTTTCTAAATATTGTTTCTCTATTCAATTTTCTGTTTCTTGATTTATTTATTTCTGTCCTCTCTTTTTCTAAATATTTTCTCTATCTCTTTCTATATTATCTTATTTATCTTTTTATTTCTATCTTTGTGTCACTAAATATTCTTCTTCTATATACCTCTCTATTTCATTTATATCTTTCTCTGTTAGTAAATTTTGTTATTCTATGTTCCTCTCTTTTCTATCCACAATTTCTATCTTCCCCTGCCTCTCTCTTTTCCTGAATATTGTTCTTTATATCTTTCTATATTCTTCTGTTTTTCTCCATCTCTCTATCCCTAAATGTTATTCTTCTCTCTTCCTCTGTTCCTAGATATTGTTCTTCTCTTTTATATCCCTTATTTCTGTTTTCCCCTGTCTCTCTTTTCCTAAATATTGTTCTTTATATCTTTCTATATTCTTCTGTTTATCTCCATCTCTTTATTTCCCCTGATACTTTCTTTCTCTCTCTTCCTAATTTTTTTTTCTCTATATCTTTCTATCTATCTACCTCTGTTCCTCTATCTCTTTCTAGCACTTTCTCTCAAGTCGATTTTATCTTTCTTTACTTTCCTGGGTAATGATCCTGAAGATTTCTAATGTAGGCTCATTTGGGTGGGCTGATACTATGTCACGCTGGGCTAGAGCCCACCCTCGCTGATTTTTGGCGACGTTAACTAAGATTGGCCTCACACATGGCCTTTCATGAGTTAAATTCCCTAAACATGCCTTCAGAATTGTGTGCAAACTGTTCTGGTTTTCATTGGTTTGGCTTGTCGACCCCGCCGTGCATAATTTGTTTTCGGTTATTCCTGATCAATTTTTAACGTAACGGTACTTTCGCTTAAACTGAACATTCAGTTCGTGCGCACCATTATGTTCTCTACCCACGGTTTGCAATATTTATGATCAGTACAACACACACTTATCGTGGTTACCTAATGGCGGTATCAGTAGAAGGACGGACCGAATTTACATCTACGCATGCGCACAACAAAGTACAGGCTCGTTGAGGGGAGGAGAGGATTGAATGATGTGACGTTAAGGGGATTACTTTTCTGACTAAAACAGGAAATTTTCGACAGCAAACTAATTTCCCCCCGATCCTCTCATCGATGAACAACTACGAATGCTGCATCTTTGAAAGCGGGAGCCAATGCGATTACAATGCCAGCTTTTATCTTCTTCCTCTGTGTTTTTTGTTCATGCATTTTGTATCTTCCATTTCGCATTCATTGTGGTGATTTTAGCGACAGCTTGCCCGAAATTAACATGCATTGAAAGGAAATTACAAAAAGAGCGCAGCTTTTTTCACTGATTGACATGGAGTTCGTTAAAGGTTGTTAGTTCGTGTACGCCTGTTCAGGCTTTATTTTTTTACCTCCCACGTAGGTATTTGTACACCTGACTTATTTACGGAACAAACTTGGTCGTTGTCATATACGAGGCGCATGTAAAAAAAAAGGGGTCGATAATTTTTTACGCGGGGTTGGCAACACTGATGAAGTTGAGCATGCGCAGAAGCATGCCCTAGTATTTTGTGCTTGCAACAGATATAGAATCGTCAGAGTGTGGTTGCGTACGTGCGAGCAGCAGTAAGGTGAAATGGCTGCCGTAATACAAAATCCCGCCAAATGTGAAGTGAGATCTGTCATACGATTTCTGAACGCCAAAGGACAGAGTGCGGCTGACATCCATCGGGAATTGTGTGCTATTTATGGACCGACAGTGATGAGTGAGTGGAAGGTCAGGCAATGGTGCAGAGAGTTTTGGTAAAGGCGTTCTAATGCCCATGATGATGAGCTTAGCGGAAGGCCTAGTGTTCAGACAGACGATCTTGTGGAACGCATCAACGAAAAAGTGCGTTCCAATCGCCGGTTCACAATATCTGAACTCGCCAGAGAGTTTCCAGAAGTGTCTGCGAAAACAGTGCATCGAATTGTGACTGACAACCTGGGGTATTACAAACTGTGTGCGAGGTGGGCACCAAAAATGCTGACAGACGCTCACAAGGAGCAAAGAAGGACAGCTGCACGTGATTTTTTGGCCCGCTGGGCGGAGGATGGTGATGACTTCTTTTCGCACATAGTGACGGGGGATGAAACGTGGATATCGTACGCCACTAGGGAGTCGAAGCAGCAGTCAATGCAATGGCGGCACTCTGGTTCTCCTAAAGCGAAGAAATTCAAACAAACACCATCAGTTCACAAAATCATGGCAACCGTATTTTGGGACCAAAAGGGTGTGATTTTTGCGGAATTCTTGGAACCAGGACGAACAATTACAACAGAGGTGTATTGCGAAACACTGAATAATCTGCGACGTGGCATCCAAAATCGGCGCGAGAGGAATGCTATGCTCTGAATTTTTTTCTGATCCATGACAACACCCGCCCACACACAGCTGCTCGTACTGTTGAGACAATTCAAATGTGTCGATGGGAGCTATTCAATCATCCCCCTTACAGCCCCGACCTTGCCCCCAGCGATTTCTTTCTTTTTCTTCACCTGAAAAAGTGGCTTGCATCGAAGCGTTTCAACGACAGTGACGTGCTCAAGACAACAGTTCTGGACTGGCTTCACTCTCAGGCGGCAGATTTTTACGCAGAGGGTATACTGAAGCATGTGCCACGCTATCAGAAATGTCTGGAGGTTGATGGTGACTACGTGAAAAATAGCCAAGGTATGCACTTGTTTATCAATCACAATAAATTTCTTCTCCTATCATTTTCTTGTTTTTTTAAAAAATATCGGCCCCTTTTTTTGACATGCGCCTCGTATATTCAATGCGAGTTCAGCACATGGAACTGCACAGAAAACTTTTCCGAATCGCAGCTTTCCCGCCTTCTGCGCATGGTTCTGCGCATCCTCTACCTGACGTTGCGCAGAAAGCTCCTCCCACTCGTACTTTCCACGTTCTGCACATGTGCAGGAGGCCATATCGCATATTTACTGCGCATCTTTTTACCAGACTTGCGGTTTCGAATTATATTGCAGTGCAAGTGCCATGACTAGTTACGGTAACTTTATTTGCGCTATCTATGCTTCTTCTTCCTCCCTTGTTTTTTTTTACCCAAATGTTTATCATAATTATTTCTTTAGCAATGATCGTTGATTTTGGAAACCAGGATGTATGCAGCGAGGTTGACCAGTCCCTCCGTGATACTGGTGGCTCTTTGGAGGGGGGGGGGGGTTGGCGGGCAGTTGCCCCGCTACATTTTGCCCCCTCACTATGACCTCTTAATGCTAAGATTTGTATACTAAGAGAAAGTAAGCGGTACTTAACCCTCCCCCACTAGTTTTGACACCCAATCCCTGCTAGTGCTCCTTGATTTCGGAAATCGGTAGCTCAGGGACAATTCACTTACGGGGATGAGCACATGTCAGTGAAAAGAAATATTTCAGGTTTTACAAATGTTCGATATGTCCTCCCTTGGTGACTCGACAGAAACCAATCTTGCTCCTGAACACTTTCCAACATATAACGTCAGGGAGTTCCGAGTTCGAATTCGGACTTGGGAATGAGTATTCTTTGTGACTGTCTCTTAACCAGTTTCATCATATCATCACTCATCTTCATCGTCGCGATTAGCCAAAAGTAGAAGAAGAGCGGCGCTAAATAAAAAAGATAAAATCAAATCGAACATTCCAACGTCAATGGTAGCAACTGCGTGAGGCCAGGCAACCTGGGAGACCAGGGAACAAGTGTTGAGTCCTCATGTAACCGGCGTCATTGCCATTGCTGCAACATCACCAAGTAACAAATAACGGTAACAATTTTCTGGCAAAGAAAAATGGTTCGTGAACTTTGCTGGATGGCATTTTACAAATCACAGTAACCTTGCGAGAATCACGGATGTGTTGCACTGTTGCACGAGTATTTCGCATGAACGAAATGCGCACATTATGGCGTTTGGCAGATAGATGAAAGGATGCCTCTTCACGGAACACAAGCTTATCTGCAAACATCTCCTCCCTAGACGTTCTTGCAATTTCAAACAGAATTGGTTAATGGAGATGGGGAGTAAGACTTGTGATCTGAAAGTGAGAGCCTGGTATGGTTTACAGACAAGCCTTTTGCGTAGGGTGCGCCAAACAGTCACGCAAGACATTTCTAATTCTCGGCTTGCGCGACGTGTTGATTTCTAAGGACTTAGGGTAAACAATTCTCGTACACTGTCTTAGGTGCAGGGCCCGGAATACTTGTTCGTATTGCGGCACACAAACAGCCAGTTTCCTCGAATTTTCTATCTCACTTGGTCGTACTGTACAATACTTTGTTACGTTGCACTGTAACATTTGATTCGGTTTTATCAAATTACAGGGCACAAAGAGTTTTCTGTTCATCTGAAAACGCCATGTTTGGACACTACTGCCTCCTAGCGGTGAAACGGGTAACTAAGCCTTGGCTTCTTGACGAGCGCCAGCGTCAGACAAAAGACTTACAGCACCAAAACTGATCGGCCTAACCTAGTCACATATACATCTAATTGAAAATGAAAACATGTGGATAGATTAGGTAGGTTAAGTTTAGTCCTGTTACTGTATTTGCACAGTAGAGCATAAACACACGACGTCATAACATCACTGCTGAGTGCTGGCAGTATAACGGGTGTCCGAATTGAAACGCCCTAATTTCAAATACTTATATTAAACATAATATACAGGCAAGGACAGTTTGGTAGGTGGTATATGGTAGCTTAGCTGTGAAAATTTTAAATAGGTAATGAATAGTAAGGATTCGTTTATTTTGTATCGTTCCAGGGGGGTGAAAAGTGAAAATGACAACCAATGCTGAAGAAGCTCAAACTGTGTGGTTGTACCCAGAATTGGGATCCATTATTGCAGTTCAACGACGGTGACCCTCCCGATGTCAAGATTTTTATTATTTTTATTTTGATTTGCTTTAGTTTAACTCGCTTTTTGTGCCACTTTTGGCTAATTTGTGAAGATGGAGATGAGTGATGGCATGATGAAATTGATAAATGGACACTCACAAACATCCACACCCAGGCCGGAATTCGAACCCGGGACCCCTAGCGTCGTAGCGCGATATGCTAACCACTCCGCCACGGACCGATGTCAAGAGAATCAAGGCGTGGAAAGCAGCGTTTCTAGAGACAGGATCTGTCGCTAAGAGGCATGGTGGTGGCCGATCACGAACAGATTTCTTGCAATAATTGATCCCAATTCTGCGTACCACCACACAGTTTGCGCTTCTTTAGCATTGGTTGTCATTTTCACTTTTCACCTCCCTGGAACGATACAAAATAAACGAATCCTTACTATTCATTACCTATTTAAAATTTCCACAGCTAAGCTACCATATACCGCATACCAAACGGTTCTAGTCTGTATATTATGTTTAATATAAGTATTTGAAATTAGGGCATTTCAATTCGGACACCCTCTATTTCCCAAGTTGCTAAAGCTGTCGCTAGCTGGTCCTCGGCATCTTGTCACGAAACAAACTCGTACATTTCTCCTACCGGATGGCATGCTTTCATCTTTTGTTTGTGGGGTTTCCTACTGCACGGCCAAACTTAAATATCCCGGAGGTACTTATGAAACAGGATGTGCATATACGAGGGCTGGAGAATAAGTCATGGTAACTATATTTTTTTCTCAAAAGTTGAACTGTGGTACCACAATATGATCGTTGTCCCGGAGAATATGACGCCCGTATTATGTGGACATGTCACTAGATGGTGATCAGTTTTTGTACAGAGGGCAATGGTAATTCCTTGTTGAGTCAACCGCCGTGCCACGGCTTGAACAGCGTTCGTGTATCAAAATAGACGTTCTTCGTTGGAGAAATGCCAGAGAATGCCACATAGAGCTGGTGGAAACTATGTGGAACAGGGTTCTACCATAGTATGCGTGTTTTTGTTCTGTAATGCTCCTATTCTTTCAGACTTGTGAACACATGTCGTACGATGCTATCTTTAAGGATGTTTACTAACTTCCCTATCCTATACCTGGAACACATGATCTACATTGTTCATTCATTCAACAATACCATGCACTGTCCCCTTCCATTTGTATATTTCGGATTTTCGTGTTGGTCGAGCATTGTCACGAAAAGAAAAATATTTGCCATGACTTATGACCCAACCCTCGTACATGAAAGTTTTACAACTGACACTGGACGCCATTTCGTAGTCTAGCAGTAACCAAGGTAGGGTGGAATGAAAACAGAAATGTAACTATTGCTAGAGATTACCTAAAACTTCTGGCTACGATAATATATTAAAATGGGATGTGTTGAACCTCCAGATCGACCTGACTGATTACTCACCAATAGAACTCAGCAAATCTCCCCGACATTTCCAATACCCGGAGACGAATGTGTTTACGGTGTCCCCTCCCTTTGGTTCATCAATGAACCGTGTCTTCAACCACGGAACCCTTTCTGTCAGGCCGCCAACATCCTGAAAGATCACGAGTCCGCAACACTTTGGTTAAGTCGGAGTGACATCTTTCGGTAAACAAGGTTCCATGTATCTTGCTTGGAAGTCTCTTCCAGAACCACAAACTACTAAATGCACTTTCGTGAGTCACTCCTGAAAGCCCCCGGAACCGAGTACATCGCTGGTTCTCCAGAGCGAATGGAACACCCACATAAAAATTTAGAGCGAAAGGGAAGAGATGCAGAGCGGGGGAGGAAGAGGACACCGTGCCCTCCAAATGTCTTTCCTTCGTTGTTTTCCCTCCTCCCCTTCTGTTCCTCTGCCTCCGGGGATTCGAAAGAGATTCAATCAAAGGCAGGTAGAGAGTTCCGGAGCGGCGGGATTCCGGGGCGGAAGTGAACGATGGCAGAAGTGAAAAGTGTCGTTTAGGATTGACGGGACAGATCTGAAGGAAACTATTCTAATTTAGAAGTTGGGTGAGTGTTGCTGAAAGTACACTTCAGGGATCGATCTTAACATGCACATATGAATGCAACAAAAGAAAAATGCACTTTTGACGAAACGAAATTGTAAATGCAATTCCTCCATTCTTTGAACCATTGGAGTGGGGAGAGGGAGATAAGGGAATGAACACTTGACAATAATCACTCGTAGTTTTATTGTTTAGCATAGCTTATCTGTTACTTTTGGCGAATCGCGACAATGAGGATGATTAGAGGAAATAGATGAATGGTATACACTGCGCAGAAAACTAAATGCATCATGCGTGCACAAGAAACGCATCGATTGATGCACTAAAGTGTGTTCTTTTGGCATCTGCGAAGAATCAAGTGTACACTTTGATGCATTTTTTGTGTATTGTAATGTTAACAGAAAAGTGCATCATATGATGCAAGTGAGTATTTCTTTCTGTTGAGATGCACTGTAATGCATCAGTTGATCCTGCATCTTTCTCGATAAAGCACTTGAACATTTGTTCTGAGCTACACACTTTATGCATTTTTTGTTTCAGATCATGCATTTACCACCCATGCAAAGGCCGGGACTCGAACCCGAGAACTTTGATGACGAGTTCGAAAGTCAACCAGTCAACGCTCTTGTCCACCGAGTCGGCTGGTAATCACAGAATATGTTTATAACTAAGCTGTTCGTGGAAGAGCACTTAAGTGAAAATTGCAATTTTCCAGCAGAGAGATTTTTTCTATTCATTTAATAGCAAACATTACAGAGATGATATACGAACTACATGTTGCATCATCACTGTTTACATAATTTACACATGTCCAATATACTGATAATATTTTGTTTAATTGATTCAGTGTGAACTTCAGAGAATCGCAGTTTGACTTATGTATCTTTTCCAGAATGCCCTAGATATATTGACCATTAAATTATTTTATGTCATGTCTTCTTGTGTCTGTTCTGAAATGATAGTTGTAAGCAATGTAAATACTTTACGCAGAAATGAAAATGTAAATACCGTAACTCAAAGCCGTGAGAACGGGGGTGGGGGATCAGATGCCTTCCCGAATAATGTTACTTAGAAATTTAGGACCTAGCTTTGGTTCTGTAGCAAAGTTTGGGTATATGGAGAATGTCTAAGTATTTTTGACTTGGGTAGACATCCGTCAACAGGTACATTTTCTCGCTATGACGTCATGAAGGATGACAACCACTCGATCACTCAACTGATTAGATCATTGTTAATACTTTAAAGATTTTGATGGAAACTGGGCCAATATATTTTACTTTCTATTTAGAAGGTGATTAACAATACTTTGTATAATTGGATTAAATTCGACTTTACTTGGAAAAAAATATCAGTTCGAGTATCGCATCACAGGTACAACGCATAAAATTACACTAAATGTACACAGGAATAGGATTTTCGATAGGGCAGAGGCCAATCCACTCCAAATACGCCCCTGTTTTGTACGCATCAATATACATTTTGTAAAACAGTGGAATGGAATATAGTTATTTCGTCAAGGCTTTGCCCCCACCTAATCAGCGGTATCCGCATTCTTATGCGTAACTCAAGCAAAGAGGTGCAATTGCCCCCTTTCCCCCGATTGCAAATTTTATACAAATGAAGTTTCGTAAAATTTTTTTGATCGCTTCGCTTCACTTGCAATATGTATTTTTTTTTTCAGTCACAAGTTCAGAGCCGCAGCTAAGGGGCGTCGAATGATCAGAATGAAAAAAGATGTAGAGGAGAGAATGCCATGGCGCCTCTGTGAAATTATTTGCACCTTTTAAATTGATATTGTTTTCAGTTTGCAAGAAACAAAATGGATGAAAAAAAAATTTCTTGATCGCTTCGCTCGCAATCTGGGACTTCTCTTACGTACAAAACGAATTATATACGTCATACATTTTCTGTCTTCCAAAAATACAGTTTGTGTGCTTATTTTCCATTATTAGCTAATGTGAAATTGAACGTGTTGAAAAAATATTTCAAATCGTTTGTGCCGACACTATTGCGTTAGCACCGTCTTGTACTCCCCTTTTGCGTGAATCACGATAATAACGTCTTTGATGCGATTACTACTACTACTACTACTAATAATAACATTATTATTATTGGCACGTTTATCCAGGTGCTTGCCCCCGACCCCCAGAACCCGCAAATTAAAATTTGTGGTTGCACCTATGTTCTCTATTGTAATATGCCTCTTTTTTCAGTTTATACTGTAATGATAGGCCATTACAATCAACGATTTCTTGGGACGTCACCGCCCTCTTGGCAGTCCCAGTCCGGCCCTGGTCACACCTCGTCTCGTCTTGTTATATACCAACCCCAACGCACAAATTCGTGTTCTCAGCATTCGAGGTCAAGCGCTATTAACACTCCTTAACATTGACTTGTGCAGTTCCTGTGATGCATAACGACCCTAAAGCTACTGGACTCTGCTCGGAGACATTCCAATGTGCTGCCGCTTTAAACCAATTTCCATTTGGCCTGGGTCGCTTAAGTATTGCCCGTGGGTGGGTGGCGGGCGGGCGCTAAAAGAGAATTACGAGGAACAGAAATGAAAAGAAAAGGAGACGACAGAAATAAAAGACGGCAGTTTCCACCATAGTTGATAGCTGTTGAGTCTCCCTTTAGTGAGAGACGGACGGCGAGCGAACAACATAACGAGCACTCGTTAGTGTGATCACGTGACCATTGGTCCACCGTCAGCCTCCGCCGTGGTGGACCTTCCCCTTCAAATGGAGGGGGGAGATTGGACGGGAGGAAAGGCCTCGTCAAACAAGAAACCGGGAGGAAATGATGTTAATTTCTATCTTCCCGCATCGTGGATGGACACTTTTTTTTCCAGCTGGGTTTTTGGATGGGCTGATACGTATAGCCCCTAATTGCTGGCCGTGACGACGATAGGCCGTGGTATAATTGGTCAGCTGTGGTTATTTTGATGACAAGCTTTTGGTCCAATACCTCATTCTCGTTGTCTTTAGAACAATTAATGCCACCTACTTCCTTAATGATCTTTCTCGTTTGGGATTACGGGAAGATCTGTCTCCAAGATCCACAACAATATCCAGGACTTCTCTCTCCATGGTGTAGCGGTTAACCTAAAGTTAATCGTTCACCAATGCGCCCAAAACAGAGCTGCCCAGCCACGAAGATATCCCTATTGTCTGCTTCGAATGGCAGCGGATTACGAAATTTTCATTCTGGAGGCCCGGAGTTTCTAGTGTGTTGCGCAAGGGATGTTTTGGTACTGCAAACAGCATAGTCTCATTACGTGGTATTATTCCATAGGAGCTGGAGATAAGTTCCAAATTTGAGCATCTAACGCTCATATCCATACGCATAACCACCTCGTTATTTCCCTTTCTCTCTCTCTCTCTCTCTCTCTCTCTCTCTCTCTCTCTCTCTCTCTCAGTTGCTCTTATTTCTTTACTTTTTGGTTCTTTCTACCATTCTCTCTCACTTCTTTCCTCTGTATCCATATTCCTTTTTCCTTTCTTCGCTCTTTGTTTTCCTGTTTTCTCTTTCTTCCTTTATGTTCTTCCTCCCTCCTCTCTTTCCCCCGTCTGTATCTCTGTCTACATTTTAATTTTTTCTATCCTTCGCCCATTATCCTCTTTATTTCTTCATCTTTTTCTACATATCTCTATCAACTTCTATGCTGTTCTCTCACTTTTTTTTATTTCCTCTGTGTGTTTGATTCTTCTACTGTAAGTCATTCTGAACATTGATATTGTAGATTATTTTTTTTAGGGGGGGGGGGGTGCTGGGAAGGCTACTTCGCGTTGGGCCAGAGCCCACTTTCATCAGATACAAACGTTTTTCAGAGTATTAAATCCGCAATGTCTTGGCGCGATTTTAAGATTGGGAGTTCCCCAGATCCAGTCGTGATACCTGACCTAACGCAACTGAATAACAAACACCATTGTTTCGTCAATAAGGGCGATGCATGGTATGTTCTAATGTTAATTCTGCTTCTTATGGCAGTGGAGCAGATCCTCTATTATCTTGAAAGAGAGACAGAAGACTGCCGT
Organism: Lepisma saccharinum; assembly: GCF_977018435.1. Lineage (NCBI taxonomy): Eukaryota > Metazoa > Arthropoda > Insecta > Zygentoma > Lepismatidae > Lepisma > Lepisma saccharinum. The sequence continues at coordinate 93,372,947 of NC_139231.1, read as the reverse complement.
GAATTGATGAGCCGCATTGCACTCTCATTAGTTGTGCAAATTACTTCGTCACGGCTAATTTATTCTGCCTGTATTTTCTGCATTCATGAGAAATTTTGTAGGCTTTACAAGGTGTGTCACAAAGATGTCCTTGCTTGTTTGCGCGGGAACGTCTAGAATTGGATTATTTTCGCCTGCAGCATAACTGTACTGGGCTTCTTGATTCATCAAGATCAACTATTTGTGGGATTCCCAGAACTAAGGTATCGCAAAAGAAAATCAAGGCGAATGGAACACAGATGTTGAATTGATCTTTGTCTTCTCTGTACGTAGAGTTACAATCTTCTTTGAACACGAAAATAAGACTCAAGGTGCCACTTGGATGCTTTAAAGACAAACCGTATCAATCCATAAGATTATATTTTATTTAAAGCCTATCTGATGCTTCATGTTGACCAGGGCATTCACTTGTTTATCTCAGTTGTCTCAACCTCTGTGGTATGTAAATAATGCACAGTGTTGTGCTTTGCAAACTTCCTGATGTATTCAGGATATAGGAAGTTCCATCAGCCTATGGAGTCAGCGGTTTGCATAGTGGCAGTAAAAATTACGATTCGGCTTGGAGGAAGGTCTCCATGGCCTGGGTGATATAGAGGTGAGAAAGACTGAGAAGGGACGGACTTTTGATTTGGATTGAGGAGAGAGAAGAGTTTAGAGGATAGGAGTTGAGGAAGAGTGAGGCGAGGCGCTGGCCAACCTGCAACGAAGCCTAGAGAGGACTTAGTTTATTTTATTCTTCGAATTTATCATCACTCTTCAGATAGACAGGTAATTATCCTAACCCAGCCATGATTCAGGTTCAAAGGTTCATAAAACCCAATGAGTGACCATTGTCTTTTCTAGTTGTTAGTTATGCTTGTTAGGGGTTTAGTTCTAGTTGTGCCTTTCGCACTGCCAAGCGTTAACTCGTCATGTTAATGACGAATGCTCTCATCATCGAGGATGAAGGATGAACAAGTTACATCACCTATTGATTAATTGTGAAAGTAACTGGTTCTGATCCCATCATTCTGTAGAATGACACGTGGTGGAGGTGATTTTTCTGGTCCCGAGACGAAATCGAAACTTAGCCTTCAAGGACGAAGCGAGATGAAACTTGCCCTTGAAGATCGAGGCAAGATCGAAACTTGTCCTTCAAGACCGACGCAATATTGAAACTTTCCCTTCAAGACCGATGCGAGATTGAAACTTGCCTTTCAAGACAAAGACAAGAACTTGATTGATTGATTTAGTTTATTTTACTTCGCGTTTTGTGCCTCTTGGCTAATTTGCGAAGATGTGAATGAGTGATGAAATGATGAAATTGATGAATGGACATTCACAAACAACCAAGCCCGACCGGGATTCGAACCCGGAACCCTTGGCGTCGCAGCGCGATGTGCTAACCACTCGGCCACAGGGTCGGGCAGAGACGAGAACTAAACTTGCCCTTCAAGAACGAGACGAGAATTAAACTTATCCTTCAAGACCGAGGCGAGATTGAAACTTGCCTTTCGACAAGCCCGAGACGAGATCGAGAACGAGAGAGCCAATTTCAACTCAAGAGAAGACGTAGACTGTGGGAACTCTACCCAACTTCACATCATTGAACATCAATATCGTCCTGTCCTCACGATGGGTACTCGAAATTCTGAAACACATTATTCAAGGAAAGAACTAGTTGATGACGCATTCACTGGAGGCAGGCCAATGGAAGAGCGTGTGAGAGCATTTCAAATGTCAGCAGCTTCATTATTCCTTGTGGTCACTGATGTCACAACGTGGCGTTGAACCTAATGTTCTTCGATCGCACTTTGATGGTACACAACGCACACGCGTTATTTTAGAGACATTACACGGGAGAGGATGAACTCGTCTGAGCAATTTCGATATCGACCGTCGCGGCCGTTCAGCCGCTGGATGTGTATTCAAGTAATTCATTTTGCTTTCCCTACAAAGTGCCGAAGCGGAAACGAAATATAAAGGATGAAGGGTTAAGCAATGGAGGACAGAAAGAAAGAGGGTAGAACCACAATGTGGTAATATGCAAAATGCTGATGTTGCTGGAGGTGTCCACTTTAGTTAGCGTTGTTGTTATGGGCGGTTCTGTTCTCATCGCACAATATTGAAAGACACACACGTACACATTACGAGATCTCACGCCATGAACATGTTGTAAGGAGACCTAGGGCCTCCCCGATGGCGTAGTGGTAACGTCGCCACCTTGTAATCAAGGGGTTCCGGGTTCGATACCCGGTGAAGGCATATAGTGGTTCGGATATCACTGTAAACTGTAGGTCCACGCCCAATTAGCATATCTGTGCCAGAAAGTGGATTTAAAACAAAAAAAATTAAACACGAGACGAGGCTGAGACTTAGTACACTAGGCTCTCGACCTTGTTAGAGAATTTTGGTATGTGAAAAATTTACCTAAACCAAACTTACTATACTATGCGACTTCTTGAGACATGCCAACCGTAGATACTAACATAATAATATACAGATAGGTCACATATACTTTGTTAATACGTAGTAGTTACAAAGTCAATTTTATCCGGATATCCGATAATGTACTATCCGGATTATCCATGAAAATTATCAGGATATTAGAATTATCCAAAATGGAAAGTAAATACAAAATTAAAATAAATTACTCGAAAATGATGGGCTCAACGGAGAAAGAGTATAATATAGAAGGCATATGGAGCATGATTGATTGATTGATTGATTTTTGTACCTCTTGGCTAATTTGCGAAGATGAGGATGAGTGATGAAATGATGAAATTGATGAATGGACATTCACAAACAACCAAGCCCGAGCGGGATTCGAACCCGGGACCCTTGGCGTCGCAGCGCGATGTGCTAACCACTCGGCCACAGGGTCCGGCGGCAAATGGAGAAGGTAGAGAATGAATGACAGAAACACACACAGAGAGAAGTAAAGATATGATTGAATGAAGAGCAGAAAAACAGATGGTTAATAAAGATGAGGAACGTAGAAATAATGAGAGAGACAGAGAGAAGGAGAGTTTGATTGATTGATTGAGTTGGTGTTTTAACTCCACTTTATGTACAGAAAGGCTAATCGGTACTGGGCCTACAGTTTAAAGTGGCATCCTGACCACTGTACCATGTGCCTCCATGTATCGAACCCGGACCCCTTAATTACAAGGCGGCGAAATTATCACTACGCCATCGGACAGGCCACGAGAGCGGGAGAGAGAGGGTGAAGAAAAGAGATAATTGGTTGACGAGGAGGAGAGTGGAAAAATGAGATTTAGGAGACAGACAGAGTGCGTAGCAAAGAGATAGAAAAGGGAGAAAGTAGAAAAAGTTGGATTGAAGGATACAAAGAGAGACACGGAGAGAGAGAGAGAGAGAGAGAGAGAGAGAGAGAGAGAGAGAGAGAAAGTGTACATAGATAATGGAAAGAGAGAAAGGAGGTAGATAAAGTGTTTGCGGAAGGCAAAGAGTGAGAGAGATGAAGAATAAGGGCTATATCTTCCGTGGATTGAATCCGGACAGCCTTCTGCTTGGAGCGTCGCAACTCAATCTTTGCTGTTCACCCTGCTATCTTCATCATTTAACCAGAAGGCAAGAACAGCCGACGTTACATACCCTGAAAGGAGTGAAAAAGACGATACAAAATGAGGCGATTCAACACTATTGTGGGGGGACAGGAATGGCCATCTCGGCCCTTTTGTTTAAGATCCCCGTAAAAAAAAAAAAAGGGCCAATTTCTTCAAAGTGCTCCCCCCAAGAGGGAAAGCAGGGCATAGTCACGTTTCTGCCTTTCGGACCTCTCCGCCAGGGTTTCGCTTATCGCACAAGACTCGAGCAACATTTGTGTTCTGACATCAGCAAGAAATGACTTCGTTGTTAGGTTATCGTTAGTTCTCGTAGCATAAGTACACTCCAAATGTATTATTTACGCTAAGAAAAACTAAACCTAACAACGGAGGCATTTCGCCTAACAGCGAAAGAATTCCGCGCTGGCGACAGAACATGAAGGTTGCCAGAGTCATGTGCCATAAGTGAGACTTGCACAGCCGAGACAATGGATTAGGTAATGAAGAGTGTCAACAGAGGGCCGTAACTGGGTCAATCGTCGCATGACAAGAAGGCTACGCCGGGCAAATCTTTATATATTGTCACCGAGGGAAGGGAGTGGGGCCTGAAGGAAACTTCATGGGCCTGATCTCATTCAGATTCTGCACATGCACGCTCTAGAGAATGGCCTTGATGATCTCACGTCCTTGGTCTTTTTCCCCTTCCGCCTTGAATCTTAGGTACCTCCCCCTCCCTTTCTTTTTTTATTTCCTCACATGGATTTCCTCCACACTGGAGGAAGGCGGGTTAACTTCATTATGATATGCAAATAGGAGCTTCGGGAATTGATTTTCAATGTTGCCGATACGTGGCGGCAATTTCCTCTTTCGCAGGAATTGTACAAAACTTCTACGGGCGTTTCTTTGAGATTGTTCGGGGTTGCCGTGAAGTTGCGAAGTGCTACCTTGGGACAGACACCTTGGTGAAAACTGGGAACTTCATCTCTAACAAGCTGAATAGTTTTAACACCATGTTTACTAGAAGCAAAAGAAGGGTTCCTGGAGGGAGCGGGGCTTCCCCTGTATTAATCTCTTCCCTGATTGATTGATTTCTATAGTAATTGAGACTTCAGCACATAGACTACTTTTTCCCGTCATGTATAAATACCTTAACAGGCCCGTAGCCAGAAGTTTATTTCGTGGCGGCGGTTCATCCCTTATCAGCACCCGTAATATAAAGGTGAAAATGGAAGGGTGGGGTGGTAGAAGCCCTGAAGATAAATGTCTCAGTATATTACGACTTATTATAGAAGATGTTTAATCCTGCTAATGAAGTAAAATTATTTACCACTATACAGTATTTAAATTAGATATTTGCAGGATTTCGGTAGGGGATTCACCCCCCCCCCACAAAACCGTACATCTGGCTACGTGCCTGCCCCGTAGCTAAAGCAAAATTGAGGACAAGCTCCTGACAAAATAAAATGTCTGTTAAGAAATTACGTACTCAATTTTTAGAACTAATTTATTCATTCACTACTAAATAAGAACTAAACATATAGTCTCTCTGAGGACTAGAATATCCTTACCTAGATTACAGGCTGAGGCTGTAAAGGGCCACTCAACACAAACATAGGACAACACACAGCCCTACGGAGGATTATACTAGAGTGACCAGACGTCCTGATTTTCTCAGGACAGTCCTTTTTTTTCAGGGTCATGTCGTGTGGTCTGCGATGCTACTCCAAAAAAACAAATATGTCCTGCGAAATGTCTTGCAAAATATCCAGACGAATTGTTTACCTCTTTAAAAATTTTAGTGCCTTTTAAATTAATAGTATTATTAGTTTGCATAGAAATACTTGTAAATCTAAAAATTTTCACGATCGCTTCGCTCGCGATCTTAGTCTTGCTGTGGAGCTTATTTTTATGGCTTAGCAGCAGATATTGCATGCAATTTGTTCATGATATGCAAGCTACTCAGTGGTAACTAAAAGTATATACAGCGGGCCTTTTATAAATTGAAAATAGACCAATTCTTGGGATTTCGATTTTTGATGCATTGATGAGATGATTACTACAGTTGCGGCAAGAGAAAAATATATTCTTTGTATTTATTAATATTTAATATTATTTCACAGTGCATACATGTTTTATGGTAAGAAAGTAAGTATACAGAAAAACTTAAGATGATAGGAAGGTTAATCTGTAATTTTAAAAATATAAGCAAAAGGAAGAACGAGAAGAGAGAAATGAAAAAGGAGACATGCAAGACGAGAACACCTCCGTGGGAGAGTGGTTGAACGCTAGGACGCCAAGGGTCCTGGAATCGAATCCCAGCGCGGTCATGGATGTTCTTTGTGAGTGTCCATTCATGAATTTAATCATATCATCACTCACATTCATTGTTGCAATTAGGCAAAAGTAACAGAAAAGCGACGTTAAATTAAAATCAAATCTAGAAGAAAACAGATGAAAGAGAATTGTGTAATATTTCAGGAGACATGCAAGCAGCATGACCTTTCCTTTGCCAAAGAAAGGGACGGCGTTCACTTCAGCCTGTACTCTTTTAGTTATAGCTGCAACCCCCCTCCCCCCCCCCCCGTACGTATCCATGGATGTCCTCGGAATCTGGTCACCCTAGATTGTACTGGTCGTAGGTCCAGAGGCCAGGGCCTCTTTTACCTGCAAGAATCAGTTACCGGGGATGAGCTACATGAAAGTGAGATTGACTTTTGGATACCTTACCAGAAGGGCACCCATGCTGACCCAAAATAATCTGTTCCCATGACAACAATGTTTTGTACAGTGTCTCTCAAAAGTTTTAGGACAACGACATTTTAAACTAGGCAACCCAATTTACACAAGGCGTTCGTGGGTTGCGTGTAGAGTTAGGCTCAATTTCAGGGTTGCCACATGCACAATAGATATTTATAAAATACGCGAAAGAAATAAAAACAAGTATTATTGCATAAAATTATTAAAAATATCACTATTATATCGCAAGAGACAAAATTCTTTCTCAAGGGGAAAAAATAGGTTTTCTAGTATTTCATCGCTGATGAGTATACAGAATGGAAAAGAGGTGAGAGAAAATGAGAGGTGACAAAGGACAGGAGAAAGAGAAAGCGAAAGGAGAAGAGGAAAAATAGAGGATAGAAGAAACAGAGGATAGACGAGGAGAGGAGATGTAGTGTGGGGATTGGAAAAGATTCAAGGAGAGATGAGGAAAATGGAGCAAAGAAGAGAAAAGAGAAGGAAAACGAGATGAGAGAAGAGGAGACGAGAAGAGTGGAGTGGAGAGTAGAGTAAAGGAGAGAAAAAGAGAAGAACGAAAAGAAGAGGAGAAGAGTGCAGTGGAGTAGGAAATCTAAGACAATAGAGGAGATACGAGGAGTGGAGATGAGTGGGATGGAGATAAGATGCGTGAAAAGTAGGGAAGGCGGCGATATGAGATAAAAGCAGAGCAGAAGGAGGGGAGAGAAGAAGGAGAAGAGAAGAACAGAAGGGATTGAAGATAAGAGGTAGTTGCAGAAAATATCGTCTCAGCGTCAAGAATTGACGCATTGGTCAAATGATCGACTTGAAACATTCAATAACATTTTGAAATGTATTGGATCGGTTCTAAATGCCTTTTGGCTTAGTTCAGAGCAAGGTAAAATCTTCCATGTAAGATCTTTGATTTTACCTGCGATTATACCACTAAAAACATGAATGTAATTTTAATATTTATAAGAATTATCCAATTTTTGTCCACTTCTCGCTTCGTTGAAATGGAGATTTTGTAATTTAATATTTCCCCTCCCCCCATCGTTAATTCCAAACTAAATCATTCCGTTTCACACTGCGTGGACAATGAACACAATGGGATAGGTCTAAAACTTACGAAAATTTTCTGCCACCGGAAGGGTTTGAACCTACGACCATCAGATTGACAGTCCTGAACGGTAAACACTACCCTACAAGCTTTCGCTTCTGAAAGTAAGTAGAAGGAACTGACCAATGTGAAATGTAGATGTAACTCTCCTCCGACATGTAACGTGCAAACAATACTTGTTTGTAACAAAGAAATCGAAGGTAGTACGACTCGGCGAAAACATTTAATGGAGAATTGCACATGATGAGAACTTTTCATTCGATATTTGCGGAGGTATCCTTGCATTGAACTCGAGTGGGAAAAGGGGTAAAATTAGTATGTCCTGAATTTCCACAAATATAAATAGTTATTTCATTAATATTTGTCAATGTCTTTGAAGGAGTACACAATTATCGTTAGAGTATCATAATTCACGATCTTATACATGAAATTATCCATTTGAACGTGTGTCAATTCATTTATTTGATTTTTTTTATATAATTTCCATATGCAGAACAATGTAACCACTATACACTGCTATTACAAATAATGCCACCATGCTCTTGTTTATAATAAAAGGATAATAAAAAAAACACCTCCTAAGGAGAATCGAACCTCGGATCGCTAGCAACCCAATCGAGAACTCTAACCACCACACCACGACGTTACCTTTGATTGAAACAACATTTTTTAAGTATTCTGTCTCCCTCCAATATTGTAAATGTCGTTGGGTATGCATGCAGTTGAACTTTTACTTTAATTTTGAATTGCTTTCTTGTAGCACAGCAGATATCTTCGAGAAATAATTTTCAAGTGATGAAGAAAAAAGAGAATATTGGTAGTTGTGAAAATGCGAGTTATTTCTTCTAGCTTACTTTTTTTTATTAAACATTATTAATGGAAAATATCTGAGGCTTGAACATTGCAGGACGATATTCTTTTCCTGTGATACTGCAACAGACGAAATGCTTGTTTACTGATGCAAGTCTCGTGTTCAGGACAGTCTTATGAAATGTATTTGCTGTTGCGTAAGGTAACATGAAATAATTACATCGTTTGCGAACTACCAAATTTGCGCAAAGTTAGACGTAAAGACGCGGAAATTTTTATTCATAAAATCACTTCACATTTGCACATTTCACAGTATTAGTTAAGAGAGACTCATGGGACACTGTGTTAAGGTGCTAGAGTAAATCCTTCTTATTTTTCTTCCTGAAGAACAACAATTTTTAAAGTAGAGCAACAGTAGTTCCGCTCTTTTTATTTCTTTTAAATTCCTCTACATTCCTTTAATTGGGTTAAAAATAAATAAAAATATTGCTTGCATTTCTGTCATTGGCGTATACCAGGCTCGTACGCAGGATTTCTTTGAGGGAGGGGCCAGACCCAAATTTATATAAATTTATATATATGAGAGAGAGAGAGAGAGAGAGAGAGAGAGAGAGAGAGAGAGAGAGAGAGAGAGAGAGAGAGAGAGAGAGAGAGAGAGAGAGAAATTACAAAATAGTTCAAATAGTGCGAGCGCCATTGAAAAGTCATGATAATTCTATGTTTAGAAAATAATATAATTATAAATTAAAGTTGCGTACTAGGAATTATTATTACAATAAAGAACATGTCTAATTTCGAGTTAAGAGAAAAACAATAATAAAGAGACATTCTCGCATCACGATTGCAGTTCGAAAAAGTCAGGACAGGTATTGAAAGTAACGCATTGTCCTGACTAAATCGGTGAATCGGACGTCTGCTAGCATTTCTTTATAAAACTAAAACCATCCAATATTGCACCCTGAAGACTTTTGCGCAAGAAACAGATTCATTTATGTAAGAACAAAATTGAAATTTTTACACATTTCTAATATCGACAATATTATTTTCGTAGTTATTAATAGGTTCAAATTTAAATATTCCAGGTTTCGAGGGGGCATGACCCCCCATGCCCCCCCCGGATACTGGTCTGACGTAGACAGTGGGAGAGAAATTTTGGAGAATCTTTCTATTAAATTTATTATTTACATCCACCTTATGCTCAGATAGGTTTATTGACAATCGTGAACTTTTCGTTTATTAGATAATATTTGGTTTTATACGACGGGAGAACATTGGTCGAATTTCCTTTCTTGCTCTTTTGAGAGAATATATACTTCTACAATAGCAATCGCGTTCGGGAACGGTGAAAAAAAAGCGACTTGGATTTCAAAGGCAGACAAGCTTGGTAGCGTAGCTTGCTCGAGTTCAAAGTGACTCACTCACGCTTTCAAGGTCGCTTCTTATCGCAAAACGTGCGTACATGCACAGTGTCTGCACCCAGCAAGTTACAAGTGACCAGAGTCGAATTATAAAGAGAATCTGAAGAATGATAGATTTCATCAGAGGCGGCTAGGTGGGCACTAGCTCAACATGCAATAGTTTAAGTGATAATTTCTGACAAACAAGAAACCTTATTGAATAAGTATTGGGATAGTAATATGTGTATCCGCTCCTTTTTAACAATGTAAGCTCGAAGACAATCTGTATTCCATTTCTTTATATTGGCAATTTGGTCAATCGGAGGTTTTTATAAAGACCAAATTTCGTAGATGTTCATGTAACCGTTATAAAATTACATACTATAAAATATATTCACAAGCTTAGATATACTAACAGCGAAGAAATAAATTCAGAGTTAAATTTCAAATGCATGTGTATAGAGTAATTCTAGAAGTAGAGAGCTATATCAGAGTATTGGACTTCTCTTTGCAGGATAACGTTTACAATATTGACGCGACAGAATAATTAAGAACTGTTGCACCAAGGGCAACAAAGGGCGTAGTGTATTGATTAGAGTTCTTGAAAGCATTGTTTGCGGTCCCAGGTCCTCCATACTAGGTGTTCTTTTTATTATTTCTTTTTAAATCCCCTTCTATTAAACAAGAGCATGGTAACGTTATTTGTAATAGCAGTGTATAGTGGTTACATTGTTCTGCATATGGAAATTATATAAAAAAATCAAATAAATGAATTGACACACGTTCAAATGGATAATTTCATGTATAAGATCGTGAATTATGATACTCTAACGATAATTGTGTACTCCTTCAAAGACATTGACAAATATTAATGAAATAACTATTTATATTTGTGGAAATTCAGGACATACTAATTTTACCCCTTTTCCCACTCGAGTTCAATGCAAGGATACCTCCGCAAATATCGAATGAAAAGTTCTCATCATGTGCAATTCTCCATTAAATGTTTTCGCCGAGTCGTACTACCTTCGATTTCTTTGTTACAAACAAGTATTGTTTGCACGTTACATGTCGGAGGAGAGTTACATCTACATTTCACATTGGTCAGTTCCTTCTACTTACTTTCAGAAGCGAAAGCATATAGGGTAGTGTTTACCGTTCAGGACTGTCAATCTGATGGTCGTAGGTTCAAACCCTTCCGGTGGCAGAAAATTTTCGTAAGTTTTAGACCTATCCCATTGTGTTCATTGTCCACGCAGTGTGAAACGGAATGATTTAGTTTGGAATTAACGATGGGGGGAGGGGAAATATTAAATTACAAAATCTCCATTTCAACGAAGCGAGAAGTGGACAAAAATTGGATAATTCTTATAAATATTAAAATTACATTCATGTTTTTAGTGGTATAATCGCAGGTAAAATCAAAGATCTTACATGGAAGATTTTACCTTGCTCTGAACTAAGCCAAAAGGCATTTAGAACCGATCCAATACATTTCAAAATGTTATTGAATGTTTCAAGTCGATCATTTGACCAATGCGTCAATTCTTGACGCTGAGACGATATTTTCTGCAACTACCTCTTATCTTCAATCCCTTCTGTTCTTCTCTTCTCCTTCTTCTCTCCCCTCCTTCTGCTCTGCTTTTATCTCATATCGCCGCCTTCCCTACTTTTCACGCATCTTATCTCCATCCCACTCATCTCCACTCCTCGTATCTCCTCTATTGTCTTAGATTTCCTACTCCACTGCACTCTTCTCCTCTTCTTTTCGTTCTTCTCTTTTTCTCTCCTTTACTCTACTCTCCACTCCCCTCTTCTCGTCTCCTCTTCTCTCATCTCGTTTTCCTTCTCTTTTCTCTTCTTTGCTCCATTTTCCTCATCTCTCCTTGAATCTTTTCCAATCCCCACACTACATCTCCTCTCCTCGTCTATCCTCTGTTTCTTCTATCCTCTATTTTTCCTCTTCTCCTTTCGCTTTCTCTTTCTCCTGTCCTTTGTCACCTCTCATTTTCTCTCACCTCTTTTCCATTCTGTATACTCATCAGCGATGAAATACTAGAAAACCTATTTTTTCCCCTTGAGAAAGAATTTTGTCTCTTGCGATATAATAGTGATATTTTTAATAATTTTATGCAATAATACTTGTTTTTATTTCTTTCGCGTATTTTATAAATATCTATTGTGCATGTGGCAACCCTGAAATTGAGCCTAACTCTACACGCAACCCACGAACGCCTTGTGTAAATTGGGTTGCCTAGTTTAAAATGTCGTTGTCCTAAAACTTTTGAGAGACACTGTACATGCTGTTCCCGTTCTCCAATAATTTCACTCGGTGCTCATCACTTTTATGTAGTCCAATATCGATATTTCCTTCGTTTATTGATCGCAGTGGTCACTTTTGTGCGCGTGCGTGTGGGTGGGTGGGATCGGAGGGCAGCACCGTTTTAATTTCCATTTGCCCTCGTTCCTCCAGGATATACAAAATACATTTCCTTCCGGGTTCGGAATTAATAACTTTGACTCTGTCGCCGATTTTTCAACCCTAAGCGAGCGACGGCTTAAACGAGCGTTCGTAACGTCGAAACAGGATCCCAACCAGCAAGAATGGTGTAAAGAAAAGTTGTATGCCTCTATGTTCTGTACACACTGTACACACCAATCCCCGCGTGCACATGCATACAAAGACTATGTAATAATTACAAAGTTCTTTGAGTTTCAGCTTTAGGTTCACGTTATGCACACATAAGCTGTTTGGGACTGAACCTACAGTTTAAACTGGAATCTGAACCACTATGTGCCTCCACCAGGTATCGAACTCGGGATCTCTTGATTACAAAGTGACGACGTTAGCATTAAATTACGCAATACTCACAAATCTCAACCATGTTGCTTTAAGTGCAGATTTCTTACGAGTAATGGCAGCTGTTTATGCTTTTACATTTCAAAAAACTATAAAGTCCTGACGGATATAGTTCACGCAGTGCTTCTCCTATTCCCTGGGTTACATCACCCAATCTGTAGCGTGCCCAAGGGGGATTCGTGAGGTCATACCCCCCTCCCCCCTTGGTCCAGTATTACCCCACAAAAAGTACGTCAAAAGCAGGGAAAATGGCGAAATGAGGGCTAACTACTAAACATACATGCGTAAAACTTCTGGACACACCACTACCCACTCCCCCACCACACCCCATGCATCACCTCGTATGTACATAAAACATATAAAGAACCTGGAAGGGTTGCGAATTTGGCTTGCCTGCTCTGGAGGTATATTTTGCACTGTTATCTTCAGAATATACGATACTCTCCGTGTAGACCAGCTCTTGCAATAAATTCCTCAAGAGTTCAGATGAGAGATACCAAGCGACAGGGGAAGTCGTTCTTTATTAAATTTTCGTCGTCTTTAACGCTCTCTTTCCCGCCTCGTCTCCTCCGTCACGCTTGCAGGCCTTTGACGACAGATGCCGCTAATTCAGCCGCTTAAAGAACTAAAATAACCAAGTGACGTCATCGGAGCAGGAAGTGGCAAGTGCAGAGTCACCTTCTCTCAGCCAGTCGCCGCTGCCGCCTGTCACTCGTCTCCGCCCGCCTCATTGTTGGGGCTAAAGAGGGATGCGCCTTTATTGTCTCAATTGGCAAGACTCTAGCACCAGAGCGTGGTTAGCTCGCTTTGTCGTCCAATTGTTTCTGTGCCAAGCCTAGCGGCAGAGAGAAATTGCATAACAATGCCATGATCAATTTTCAGTTATTAACACTTTGTGTTGACGGTAGAGGTCACTGCAGAAAATAATTTCGTGTGTAATTGCAATTCGATTGAAGAAGGCCAGGTTCGTTTGATCTTGTGATCCAATCTCGATTAACCTATGGGAAAGCAAATTCTGCCTAACAAAGCCAATCTTATGCACAAATGGACTAATCGGGACTGAATATGGTTTAAACGGGAACTGTGCCCAGTATGTGACCCTACGAAGTCTCGAACCTAAATATATGTTAGAAATTGCACTAGGCGTAATAGGATTAGATTATGGTCAACATTTAGAGATGCTATCAAAAAGTGTTGCTGAACAACAGGTGCTGATTACCTATAGCTTTTTTTCCAGTGTTACGGCGGGCGTTCTATATGTTGCCAAGGGAAGTGGGGAGCGTGGAAGCAACCAATCCAGTGTGATAAGAAACTCAGCAGCTTGTAGAGCGAGGTGTACGCAGTAGTTCCTCCCCTCGACGTTGTAACCCTCGGCGCAACCGCTGTTGTCTGGTTGGTGTGCTGCGTATTCGTCGCTCCCCACTTCCCTTTCCAGCATTAAGAGCGCCCGCCGTAAGAGTAGAAAAGACCTAATATAATGCCAGATGACGAGGGAAGGAATGGGCATTCCGAGTCCAATATCCGGACCATGTGGTTCTATAGTATTGGGGAAGGGAGATTATTAATGTAACGTATTGCCGTAAACGTGGACCTCAAGTATCTAAGTGATTAGACACCTTTGTGTTTTCAAGGAAGCCACGTTGCCGTGCGAAAACAGCTAGGTTGCTAACTTAGGAATGACCCATCATCTTCTAATTGAAATGAACAATTTCATTCACAATTACGAATCGATATTTCTTCAATCTTTTAGTCCGTGGGCTTCAGGCTTCGCAGATAGCCTGCGGCTTCCCATGTCCCAATATAGAAATATGTATCCTATATCTGAAAACTGGATCCTGCCTCCTATTCTCGAATTCTGGATCCTACACCAAATCATGGAACCTCATTCGATTTCCGAATCCTCAATTTTATATCCAAGGGCTGGATTTGGAATCCAGGTTTACGAATAAAATATCCGGGATCCTTTATCTGAATTCCGAATCCTTCATCCAAAGACTGTAACCCATATCCAAAATTGGATCCCGTATCCGAAGCGGGCCAGGAGTACCATACATTCGAATCCTGGATCCTATGTCCGAAACCCATGCACGCTCTAGAGAATGGCCTTGACAGCGTAATCTTTCTTGAGAGATCATATCGACAGGAGGGGTTGCGACCTCGATGTTGGATTAAGATATCATTTGGGTGTAGCATTTCAAATTTGATGGTCTATTCGACCTTTAATTTCTTACATGATCTGAGTTCAAACCGGCGTGAGCCAGGTTGGTTTCTATCTCTTAATATTTAAAGTGTTTTAGTACGAAAGGACCAAATACTTATATTATATATAACATGTATTGATTAATAATAATTACTATTATGGTAGAGAAGTGCATTGAATTTAGAATTCAAAAATGAAGATAAATTTCTTTTTATAGTAGATGATATTAGACTTATTTATTGGAGTTATTTCTTTTATTATTTTGGTTGTAACGTTTCACGTCCTTGGTTTATCTGCCCTTTCGCCTTGATTCTTAGACACCACTCTCGCTCCTTTTTCTCTCTTTCCTTTTCATTTTTATATCCGTTGCGGTACCCTGGGTCCTATATCCGAAGCTTGAATGCTGGATCTAAATCTCGAAATACGATCCGATATCCAAGTCATTCGATTAGCATTCGAATCCATTAAAATGAAGTAAACACTCTAATCTGCCCATCCGTATACCTGACATTGGCACAGCCTACTTATTCCCATATGGCCTCCTCGATGGCGCAGCAGTAGCGTCGTCGTCTTGTAATCAAGGGGTCTCGGGTTCGATACCCGGGGTGTCACATAGTGGTTCGGATCCCACTTTAAACTGTAGGTCCAGTCCCGATTACTGTGCATAAAGTGGACTTAAAGCACCAAATCAATCAATCAAAATCAATACTTATTCCCATACGAGGACATCATTTCAAAGAAATGATGGCAAGGCTTCGTTGCGCTTACCATTCGTTGTTTGCAGGTAATTAATTATCCCGCTAATAGCGTCCACAAGAGATACAAATCATTTTCTTGATGTCCATGACGTCACGCGAGAAACCACGACATTAAGATCCACAAATGCATATTCTCTCAACATGGCTTTCATTCACTTCTACAGTCGAGAATAAAAAATCCGCAACTTAAGTTAATACTCTTTTTTGATTGACAATATATGTAATTATAAAATTCAAGGTACAGTAAACGATGCATGTTTGCTTTTCAGGATAGGATGCAACTTGTAGGAATTTCAACATGTTTTTCAGTAAAACCCTTAAAGAAATCTCCTTACTGTACGCGGCAATGAAAATTGGGACACCTACGCTTCCCGGAAAGGCGTTATTTATGACTTACGACGGTGTTAGAAGCTACCATTGAAAATATGCTGAAAATCCACTTATCGTCGTTGAGTTAGGCAACACACATAACGCCTTGCAGAGAAGCGAGTATTTCAAGATGTAGGTGTCCCATATTTTTGCTGGTGACTGTACATTCTGCATATATGCAGGAAATCGTTTTGTGCAGGTGATGTTAGATACTGTGTACTCTGCTTCGTCGTCTGGTGCAAGTCTTTGCGTAAAAGAAGCTGAATGAATATACTAATAGTAAAAATGATACACTTATGTTTGAAATTGAAAGTACTACCCCTGGGAGGAAATATAATAATTTTGTATTACATATCTAAAATTTGATTACATTGCGGTTTAGAAGCATGTACAGTACACGCTGTTTCTGTAGTCCTTTGTTGAAATATTAACCTCGTACACACACAAAAAAATCACTTCCTTTCCCCGAAAACAAGCTGCACGCAAATTCACTTTTTATTTAACCAGGAAAACCCCTCAGGACATTTTTATAGCTTGTTAAATAACCATAACACGATACACAAATACCACACGGATGCCGTTAATGTGCATAAAAGCGAGACGAAATAACTATTAATGTCGTTGTGATACTCTATACGTGGCAATACACAGAACCAAACAAAAAAAGAAAATCGGAATTTTAAGTTGTCGCCCGTTGGTTCCGCGTGCAATAGGAGTGGTGGGGGAAAGGAGGGAAAAAGAATTTTGTAATTACGGGTAGGAGGAGAACCGATGGAAAAAAGTTTCGATTACATATCGGATAATTGGTGGATTAGCCAAGGCCATGTTTTGTCATAATCTCTACCACCTTTTTTTAAAAAATCGAATTTTTAATTTTTCAAGGAGTTGTTTGTGTTTGAGAACAGATGGCAGTATATGCGCGATTTAAAGCTATGGTGACCAAACCGTTTGAGTTTGTGATGCTGTAAAAAAGAAAATTCAGGAAAATTGATAAAAATTAAACGCTTTTCTGTACCTTGCTTTGCTTTACCTTCATGCTGTTTCATGTCGGGGGCCATTCAATCGTTTTGTAAGAACTGTACTGTCTTATACAATGTTTTTTCTTTACTGGTAACCATCTCTGACGTATTGTTACCATTCAATTCTTTTTCTTCCAATTTATCTCCTATTACTCTCTCTCTATTACGTTCTCAACTACAACCAACTTTTTGTTAAGTCAGTTATCACATATAATTTGTTTAATATCTGTAAATGCAGTTAATTAATTGGCTTTTTTGGAATTTGTGATAAAACAACACCCACAATGGTGGTATAAGCTTAAGCTACATTTACATAAATTCTATCTACGACAATTGTTGTACAGGGCGAGGCAAAAGTCCGGCACCACCCTTTTAATTTGAAAACGCCTTGACGGAGTGCGAAGAAATTTCGGATTTGCGTAACTGGGGTGGGAGCACACCAGATGGGGTTAGTGTGTGTCATGACGGCCATCTTGAAAGCCGCCATCTTGGAATTACATCCAGATTTTCAAATGGGAAGGGGGCCATGTAGCATGTCATTTTACATGTGCGTTTTCTCAGAAATAAGAATATGCTGTTATTTTTCTTCTAACTTTATTTGGTGAGGATATTTACACAGTTGAAGTTCACGTTTGGCATCCTACAAGATGTGCTCTATGTGTTGCCCGTTCTGTGCTACACACAACGTAATACATATCAGCCAGTCCTCACGGACACGCAATAACACTGCAGGGTCGGCAGAGTCACATGCTTGTTAGAATCGGTGCTGGAGATGTCGGAGATCAGTGATTTTCTCTTGATAAACTATGGCTTTAAGATGACCCCAAAGGTAAAAGGCAAGGGGCGTAAGGTCCGGAGAACGGGGTGGCCACTCAGTAGGAGCTGTTCATCCAACCACTGCCTGACACATAACGCGTAGTGCGGAGGCGCGCCGTCCTGCTGGAAATATGGTGGTAGTTCGCCGTCTGGGTTCATCAGTGAAGGGACCACATCTTCCTGGAGAATATTCAGATATCTCTTCCCATTCAGGTTGCGATTGCTGTGAAACTACGCTTTTGTAATTAGTTGGTGGTCGTCCACATTTTCCTCCTAAAATTTCGCTGTACAGCAATCGGTGACTTGGTCTTATGATACTATAAAACATATTGAGCATTCTCCTGCACTGACGCCATTTTCAGTTCCAGCGATTGCAGCGCCTCCTATACCAGCTCAGCCTTTACCCAGAACAAAGGGAACAACTTTATGAGATTCTGTTTCATTTGCCACAAACCAGGTAGCTGTGGATGTAGTAATTTATTTGTAATAAACCTTTGCAATGTTGGAATTAGTTTATGGCCACACTGTACTATTTTGATGTATATTCTTGTTCCAAACAAATTGTTAAGGTATATTATTTGAATTCATTCATCTTTTTATGGAAACAAATTGTTGACTACACACTGTCTCGCGCATAACGGTAGAGAAGGGGGAGAAAGCGATTGGGCGGAACAAAGCTGTGCGCGCTGCTGCAAACGGCTTGTACCTGTGGCCGCGTTTTTCCCCTCTCTCACGTTCAATGGTCGAGCTCTCTCGAGTGCTACTTGCGCAGGACCTGTTTTCATTCCCTTGCTCCAGAGATTCCCGTGAAAAAGTGTAATATAATTTGGATTTTATCTCAGATTATAGCTTCTTGGTTATTTAGAACAAATTGTTCAATTAATGTACATGCTTACTCTCTCTGAAGGATTTTTTTCTATATTTATTAATTCTAAATTAACATAAATTAAATGTTTTGAAGAGATTCGGAATATGCTAACAAACAACCTACTCCTCTGAACTTGTAGTGTGTGGTGTCTAGTGGAACACGTGGCATGAAATTTTATCCATGACAGCAAAATGTACACGATTTTAATATAATTTTCAGCTTAAGAACTAAGTCCTAGCATTGTGTTCTTACATCAGAGCCATCTGGTGCCAACAAAGAGAAAGTAGGGTCACCTGAAAGTTGTCACCACCGCAAATTCGAATCCGAGAGGACAAGGTGCAAGTAGAGTTTGATAGTTCCTTGTTGAACTAGTCGAGCAAGAAGGCGTGCCCCACTCTCTCGGTCTGAAAAAGTACGTGTAATGCGACGGGGAGGGGCTGAATAGGACAGTTTTCCCATCTCGACCTGGAGGAAATGTCAGATGAAATATTTCCATTGACAGAGTTTCCAACCGTACTTATTTTTTACCAGAAATTATCTACTTTTGTATATTTTGCACGATGTATACTTGTATAAGCTTCCTTCTGATGTGGTAGTTGTATGGTTATTGTCTGCAATCAAATTACAATATGGTGATGCCAGAAAAAAAATGGGTTGCAAGGCAGAGACGAGAGGAGACATTTTCTGGCGGGCAATAAAGAAAATGTATTTGGGCTAAAATAGTACATATTTTTTTAGTTTTTCTTTGTTACTAAGGTTGGGGTGTGGGTGTCGACTGCGTGCTCTTAACATCCTCTGGCGCTACTGCACGTTGAGCGGTGTACTCACCCCATAATAATCAGAGGGTCTGTTTTCGAGTCCCAGTAATTTACGCGTCATTCGTCCTCTTGGATGGACAGGAGAGAAGCAGATAGATTGAAAACTAGTAAAAAGTTGGCAACCTGCTTCGGATATGCAAGGATCTCCCTGAATAGAGATTGCAGGTCTCGAATTGCCTGCGGCAGAAAGGGCGGTATGGAATTGGAGACTTCATTGACCAATGCGAACGGGCGTATGCATCTCGTCTTGCACACGCATGTTATTGGGAGGCACAAGAAAGGGAGCGGAAAAGCAGGATTCGCGAGAGAAGAGAAGGAGGAAAGAAATGTAGAGGAGAAGCGCAAGGAAAAGCAATCACATGTCCTGAAAAGAATGGAGAGATGGGGTCTCCGAGAAAGAGGTTGATGCTCGAAGACCGGCCGGAATTTTATTCACCCTTTAATATTGATTTACGGGGATCAGTTTCTGCTGATGTGAAATCATTGTATCCGCACTCGATACACCGTATGTTTTGGCGGAAACTGGCAAACTGCCTTTTTCCCCTCAAAATGAGATAGAGAGTGTTGGGTGACAAAGAGAGAGGGAAGCAACCAATTGCGTTTCCCGTAGTGATGGTACTGTGACGAGAGAAGTCTCGATTGATCGATTGATTTGGCGTTTTAAGTCCATTTTATACAGAGATAGGCTAATCGGGACAGAACCTGCAGTTTAAGGTGGGATCCGAACCACTATGTGCCTCCACCTGGTTTCGAACCCGGGACCCATTCATTTATTGCACGGTTACGACCCTATTACTGCGCCATCGGGGAGTCATAAGAGAGAAGTCTCGAACTCGTCTCGAAATTCCAGACCAAGACTGACCTTTTGAGAATCGACACGAGAACGAGAGGAGTCCCAAAATGAGACCTCTTATAAAGTGGAGACGAGACTGACACACTGCTCTGCAAAGACTGTTTTTGTTCCAGAAATATTTCCTAGAACCTAACATTGTTTTATTATCATGTAAGATGTTCCAATTGTAGTGGATAGCTGATTACACTTATTGCTTATCGTAATCGCAAAGTTAATCCTTTAGTGACAACTGTGAACCCATAAAGCGTGGTTGCCTACATTCAGGATAAAATACCACTTCTCGAGGATTCGTAGGGTCGAAACGAGTAGTCAAAATAATGTTACGAGGAAAGTTTGTTTGCCTTATTGATCTCTAAATACGAGAGCAAAGGTTTTTCCTTCATCAGCGAGACGGCAACGAGATTAGTGTGTATGCATCGAGACGAGACCTAGAACGAGGCAGCCATTTATAATTCAATACGAGATCGAGAATGAAACAGGCATTTTATTTATAAATAGAAAAATAGGTGGTATGCAGAGGAGACACTGTTTCAGTGTTTTCTGAAGTTGTAAATGTCTGTCTCGCCCTCGTCTCGAAATTTATAGTATACATAACTCGTATGGAATGCCACTGCACAAACGTTCACATCGGATAAATGTCATCAAATCGAACAATCTTTGTTCGTAAAGTATCTTTCTGTTTGATGCTTTGCTTCGACGCTACGAATCCTCGAAAAACAAACGTAACTGAAGTAAATTTGCTTGAGATAAATTATCGAATATCATGCCGAAATCTCGAATACCCGTGCCAGAGATCGAGGAGATCGGGTCCTGAAGATTGATGTAGTGCAAGGCAAATTCCGTAATGAGGAAGTGCTGAAGATTGAGTACAAGGCAAATTCCACAATAAGCAGATTGAGTGCTGATGATTGGTGCAGTTCAAGACAAATTCGACAATGAGGAGATGGAGTATTGATGATCGATTTAGTACAAAGCAAATTCTGTAATGAAGAGATTGAGTGCTGATGAATGGTGCAGTGTAAGACAAATTCGAGAATGATTGATTGATTGATTGAGTTGTTGTTTTAAGTCCACTTTATGCACAGAAATGCTAATCGGGACCTACAGTTTAAAGTGGGACGTGAACCACTATGGGCCTCCACCGGGTATTGAAATTTGACAATGAGATGATGAAGTATTGAAGATCGATGCAGTACAAGGCAAATTCAGTAATGGAGAGATTGAGTGCTGATTATTGATGCAGTACAAGTGATGTAGTATTGCAGATTGATGCAGTACAAGTAAAATTCTTAAATGAGGAGATTGAGTGTTCAAGATTTATGTTGTGCAAGTCAAATTCTGCAACGAGATTACTGAAGTTTGACGCAGTGCAAGGCGAATTCCACGATGAGAAGATGAAATATTTGTGAAGTACAAGGCAAATCCGACATCATTGAAAGGAACAAGTGCAAGCTTGTTTCTTTTGGTGTACATGCGTATCGAGCATCCGACACGGGGGAAGGGGGAGGGGAGAAAATAATGATGAGGGGTAATGATATGCGTTACGAGTGTCATTTCCTTTCTAGCCAAGTAGGAAGCAACGCTCGGCGTCTCAGGAGAGAAATTATCAAACGGCCTCAGCGCATTCGACGCGATGGGGCAGTAAAAAGTTTTTTCTTCTTGTGCGGTGATATATGGGGGCAGGACGGGAAATGAGGCACAATTGCGCCTTCTTTTTTTTTCAACTCATCTGCCGTCGGGTTTTAACTATTTTATCTGTTATGGCCATAACCCGGACAAAAACGGAAGAGCCTCATCTCGTTCCAACATTATACATACTTGTTATGGGATTTTGGGGGGTGGGGGAGAGCTAAAAACGTTGTAGGGAGAACTACACCTCATAAATTTCATTTCCTTTTCACAGGACTTTCAACAAAACCATGAAACATAAAGTAAAGTTTTCTTGATTTCTTGTCTCGCCTCTCTTGTTCTGTTGTTATTACGTTGTTCGATTTCTTGAACGTTTTTATTTTATCTCCATTTCGAATTTAATTTTTTTTTTCAGAAGTTATTACAGCGCGCAACTTCCACGAGGCATCTCCTGTTTATAATGTGATGTGGTTTAACTTTTCTTGCTTATTTGCAATAACCATTTCTCTCTTACTCTCTTTAAGTCTATTTTCCCCTGCTAACTGCGAGCTGTGTTTTATTTCTTTGCTTTAAATCTTAATTCACGTTGTTATTATTTCTATTTTCGGTATTTCCACTTTTGCCTCACCCTCTTTCCTGTTTTTCATTTTCGTTATTACCTCTCTTCAAGTGTTGGTAGCTGTTTCCTCGTTTACTTGCCATTATTCTATTATTTCTTGTGAACACTCAAGTTTATGCTTTGTAAGTTATTATTCACGATTTAAAGTGCCTTTTTTGTAGATTGTTATCTTTTGTTATTCCACATTTGTTAATACAACGTGGAACATTTTTTATCTCTGTAGTAAAGGGGAAATCGTCCTAACGAAAGATATTTAAAATTGTAGTCAAATTTTTCCGATTATCCAAAGGTTGCAGAATAGCGACACTAAATAACAAGAATCAAATATATAAATACAGTAATTGTAAGGTCTAACCATTAATTGCAATTGTGGGTCTGTGCTCCGCAGTTGCACATATGTATATTCAGCATACAATTATGTTTTTCAAGTGATGATAGCGTCGAATCGAGGCGTTAAAGAGAATGTAATGTTATTCAGGTATGTGTTTTATGCCTTAATGTCGTCTATATGCAGTAAGGTGCGGTGACAGGCAGTGAACGCTCGAAAACTATCCTGTATGTTTGCAACCTCGTTCAACGGGTTCACATAATTTCCGAAGTAAGAGTCTCGCACACTAGGCTCTTCTCATCTCGATTCTATAGTGGAATGTATCGTTCTCGTCTCGAGAAGTCTAGAACGATCTCGTCTCGATACCATATCTAAGATCATCTATGCTGGGTCGATACCATCCCTAGGATAGTCAATGCTCTAGGCTGGGTTGAACTTGCATACCATACGTGCTCGCTTTGCCGCTCCAATAAACCCTCACGTTAGGGAAAGCTACCTTACCCGTTGATGTTACATGTGAAACAAGAAAAACAGCCGCTGTTTGATTTGTATTTTCCTTGTGAAGACAAACTCGGTCTTGTTTGCATATTTTAGCCCAAGCTTGTTTATAATAGGTTAGAATTATTTAGATACAAGGTAGGCCTTCGTGAAAGAGAAACAAGGAAGCAACGATCCATTTGTTTTATCGATTGCTGCCTAGAGGCTAATGGTAACTTGCATTCCATCTGCTACGACTCGGAATTCCAGCCACTAACCAATATCCATTTGAAATGTACCCTCGCAACAATGGGAAGCCGAGCTGGAATTGAACTCAACAAGTAAACAATGGTCTGGAAGAGCGCTTTTTTTCCTTCTTTTCCCCCCATTTTGTGTGTTCCACAAAGACCATAATGGAAGGTACAGAGGGACATGGAGGAAGGAGTAAAAAGAAATAGATTTGTGCAGATGTTGGAACAAAAATTGCATTTCCCTACGCACTTTTGGCGACGCATGCAAACAACGGTCTTGTTAATCTTCCCCTTTCATTCGCCCATGAATCGCAGCCAACCAATAGCCTTTCGGGTTCAAAGGTGTGTTGCTGAACTGTTTTAACAATGAAGTTTTTGTTTGCTACCTTGTGGGGGGAAATCTTTATACCAAAACGTATTCATGGCGACGTACTGTCAGCGTTAAAATATGAGGCGGTTGCTATGTTGCAACATCGCCATTGGCGCAGCCAATAGAAAGTTTAGAAGAATGTAGGTTTTCGTTTAGCAGTCTTTGTAATTACATGGTAGAAAATCGACTTTTAATATTTGTTGTAAAGATCAAGGATGGCAACGGTTGACACTTGGACTAAACAACGCTGCATGGTGTACCTTGTCACATCGTGAGCGGGAATCAGCGATTCTTGAATTTGGCTCGCTTTGACTTTCACGTATGCTACACTAGCGTAAACCTTCCCCAGAGAAACTTGCTACAAATATTAATTCACTCCCACATATCAAATAAAAATATATTTTATGTATATTCTTATCGTTTCCTCAATGAGTGAGGTTGCTACAAGAGTAGAGACAGAGGAAAGGAGAGAGAGAGAAGAGGAAGACAAACATAGAAGCAAGGGAATTTGGCAACATAGAGGCAGCAAGAGAATAAGAAACGTAAAATATGGACTAAACACCCGTTGAAAGGAAAATTGGAACAATCTGGATGGAGAATATGGCAGGAAAAGATTCATGGTTAAAGCAGAAGAACATAGGAAGAGAAACAAGAAGAAAAGGCGAGATTAAACTGGAGAATAAGTGAAGTGAAAATATGAATTATTTATGTGTGTGTGGAGAGAAAGAGAGAGAGAGCTGATCTATCCCCTGCACAGTCAATAATGTTTCAAAGTTTGCTTTAAGTTCATGATATGCACAGATAGGCTAATTGGGACTGTATCCACAGTTTAAAGTCCCTCTTCCGGTGATCGAACCCGGGACTCCTTGATTACAAAGTGACAGCGAGACTACTACACGGGGAGGCAGTGCTTGCACATTGCAACATGATGTCAGGATATGAGGCTGTGTAAGTAGAGGTTCACATACAAGCAACCTCCTCGATTGGTAGGGGTGATGAGACGAGCACCACGCTTCGGTTGCCTCTATCCCCTGGATTGCCTCCAGATACATATTTATTAGAGGCTGGAAGTAGCTCAGATCTCATTGGTCTGCAAAAATGTAGTTTCTAGGGGAAACTACGTGGGGAAAAAGGTTGAGGTTGATAGTGTAACGATTGATAAATTTTGGTAAATTTCTTTATTATTCTAAATTACTTTTCGATAGCCCTCGTATAAATTATTTTCTAGTCTGATCCTTTTGAATGTATATTTTATCTTTGTTAAAAAATTGTAACGCAGTTTCTGCCGAGCGAAAAAGAACGCAAACCAAGTTGAAGCTTGCATTCTTTTTCTTTCTTAACAACAATGGGTTCTTTTTCGTTCGGCGCTGCGCGGGTTTGTAAATAAGTTTAGCTTGCATTGTGTTTCTCGATATGCCTTTTTGGAAGGGGTAATTGTTGGATGCTAAAAATAACTTTTCAGTTTGTCCAAATCTTTTGTTGGGGAATAGAATTGCACAATCCCGCAAGTATAAATACCAGCCGTCTCACTGGCAAAATAAGCAGTATAGCAGTAGATTCCGGAATCGTTAGGTGATTAAATTGCTTGTCGAGGTCCAGGGCTGGGAGAATACGGGCGTTGTGTGGGGAGTGGCTGGACAGGTCTCCCTTCCACAATGTCCGGGGTTTTCCGTAAGCCACCTTTCAGGATTTATGCTGGTCAGCATGATCCTTAAAGGGGATTTAGCGAGCATATAAATAATTTTATTCATACATATTTAATCTTAATAATTTAAAATTTTGATTCATAAATTCTGTTGGAGTTGTCACTGGTCAGTGTGACTCCGATATAAATCAAGATATACATCCTTCTCGTCGAGTAATTATTCTTAAATCATTCTGAATTCTCCTGGTCAGGAGGTTCATTTAAATAAATTTGTTTCTTTGATACTTAAATTCGAGAGCATACCTCTGGTCAAAGGGTGTCTTTTAAATCTGATAGCTTATATAGTTTCATGTCCGTTTAAAGTTTGAGTATCCGGAACGTTTATTGGTTTCTCTTATTTAGGTTTTATATTCGATATAATTTTGAAACAGTTATAATAGGTGACCGGTCGAGTATATGTTTTTATAGAAATTCATTTAATGTAAAGGTCTATTGTTTTGCTTTTGCAATGTGAGTAGCCAAAAAGGGTAGACAGTGTCCCCTGTTATGTTAAGGAATTCCACGTGGACATTTGTAATTTGTGGCCGAGATATGGCTTTGATATTGGGTAGAGAAAGGCTCCCCTTATATTTTGTTATGAATGTTATTGGAGGTTGGCCCTGAAGAGGGTAGTATACCTCATGAGTTCTAGAGAACATAATGCAGATGTGAAAATATGACAGAAGCACGAATAGATATTTACGGAAACATGTTATGCAAATTTTAATTTTGTTTTGTTTCCAAGAAATTTTGTCGACCATTACTGAATAATTAGTCACCGTTAATTGAAACCAAGTTAAGCTGGGTTAGTTCTATGATGGGATACGGACAATATATATATATAAGAGAGAGCTCTCCGGATTGTATGTTTACTCGAAAGCAAGTTTCAGTCTTTGTTACGGAAGTCATTTTTGAACAAAAATTTAATTTTGGCATTGTAGTTTTCTCTTGATCAGAAGATTGTATATTTTTTTTTCAACCTAACTATGGATTTGTAAATAAATTTATAATCGATAATTGGTATTTCCTTATAGTAAATTTGTCTCATAAGTATAAATTAACTGGCATCCTTTGGGTTTGGTGAGGTGTCCCGCCATCACTGGTCAGTGAGGCGGAGGCTTTATCAATCCAAAGGACGTCAGATTCGATTATGCTGATTTCGCTCGCGACTCGCATGCGTATCCTCACTGGTCAGCGGGATGCGGGTGCGATCACGATGGAGGTTCAAGCATGAGAATGGTTACCTTATTTTGGAGTCTTAGATAAGTAAGCATAAATTTAATTTTAATTATATTATTATTCAAAAGCAGACCTTTACCCGAACTTTGGGATGCGGGGCCTCATGCCCCGCAGGAACTGAGCGTAGTCGTGGCATTTATATATTTATAACAGAAAGATATTTGGTAGGCAGCGACGCCCGGTCTTTGTCTGTCGAGGGGACCGAGCCGGTGTGTCGTGTGCCTTGGCAACGGGCTGACGCCCTACATTGTTGCAATAGTCTTTGTCGGCAACCAAATTTGGAACCATATCTGTCGCTTGCAATTTCGCCAAGAAGGTTCCGGGTTCGAACTCGTTTCCTATGATCCTTTCTCACTTTCAGCGTCCATCTTCATCGTCACGACGTAACAGATAAGGGGACTAAATAACTCAAACATAAATACTCGTGACCCTAAATTATCGTGCACCAGTAACAGTAATTTTAGCACCACTTTGAATGCCATTTAACTCTTCTTTTAAAGAATCATGTGTGGTTACTCTGCAGAAAGTGAACATTTCCCGAAGAGGTAACCAACGAAATCAGTCCCTGCGTTGCTCCAACTTCTGAGAGTTGTGCTACCAGGGGGATTGTTGGAAACTGCCATAGCGATCCAACAGAACATCTCACGTGCTTGAGCAGATTTTATCGATCAACTTGCATTATTCCATATGCTCTGCTTGTCTGTTCTGTCTCAATGGAAACACTTGTCGAAAGCATGTGTCTGATTTCCTCCCAACAGACCTCTCTGGTCATGTTTATTTGCTTGTACCTTGTAAGTCCGTCATCCCCTGCTGTCACAATCCGGGAAAGGGACTGTCTGCCGATCTCCCCAATGTCCGAGCCCCATCATCCCTTGAGATATTCCTCTCCTTCACCCTTCGCCGATGACTGGTATCTTTGTATTCCCTGTCTCCCCCTGCAGCGTTCTAATAAATCTTGATTTGGATCTGAGGACAGTGTAAGCCGTGAGTTGAAAGTTCAGCAAGGAAGGTGACCAATTCAAGCACCCTCCCACGCATCGATTACCCGTCGTTCCTCGCTTCTGTTGGGGTTGGGGAATGCTAAAAGAGGGGTGAAAAAATGGGATCTGGAGTGACTGAAGAGGGACACAGAGGCTGAAGCGTAGATGGGAGGGGGATGAGGTATTTGTCTGACCTAATAGGGGCAATGGGGTGGATGCGGGGAAATGCAAGATGCGGAGAGATAGTGAGGGAGGAAATGGAAAGAATGACGGGAAATATTTTTCCGATACCAGATAATGAACATTGAATGACTATACTGAAAGTGAAAATAGTGCGTTGTGCATTTCAAGCACCATTATTCAAGCAGACAGTTTCCTCGTGGAACTTCAGATAGTAATAAGAATAAATGAAGATGGAGGTAAAGCTACTCCTACACATATTAAAATGCCGTGAAGGAATACGGTGGTATGTGCCTCACATAGCCCCACATCATATTTACAAATTCGGCACTTAAACAGCTGTTGTAGTAATCACCCTCCCCCACCAACGATAGCTCCCAGATACCCGTTTTTTGGAAGTTAGTTGAACCTCAGAAGAGAGATAAATAATATTATTCCTGTCAGAGAGTGATTTTTATTTTGTGACAATTGGCTGTTTTGGTGTAGGCTTTGACACATTTCCCCTTAACTTGCACTTTGCCCACCTCCCCCCCTCTCTTCAGTATCTACTGTCAGCTATTTTTCATCTCAATGAATGGAGAGAAGTTGGCAAGTGCTAATTCTCAAAAACATATATTCATGTAGCAGATAATCTGACGATATTACATTTTCAGAGCTATGAAAGATCAATTAGAATAGAACACTACAGAAGTCAATTTCATTTCAAGAAATAAGTTAAAAAACATATTTTCGGAGAGCTCATTCGTAAATCAAGTTTTATTGTTCCGCTTATACTATCAGCATGCTAAAATTTCCCCCTCACACACTGCTTATTAGTTTATGCCAATCTCTTTCACTCTGAATTATGCGAAGTTGTCGGCGCCAATGCGCACTGGTGATTGGTTGAAGTCCTGTCCTGTTGATCTAGTAGGAAAAGGACATCCGCCCATTAATTCTTATTGTGTTCAAAAGGTACATGGAATTTATTCTCTCTGTGTGGATCAGAATAAAATTTTACTAACAGTTCATTATAAGCCCAGCACACAGTAGTTTGCTTCGTATTATTTAATAAGGTTTCCAGTTTTCGTGTTTTCTTAAACTTTGTTATCAAGCCCAGATAGATACCTATCGGCCTGAGTGAGATCAAGTGAAGGAGTTTCCTGAAAGTTGAGATGGATGCATTTGTATCATGTAGAATGCTTTTCTTACTTTTTCTCGGAAGGACTCATTCTTCGATAAGCGTAGGAACTGCAATGCTGTGGGTGAGAATGAAACAACGGAGATTAATATTTTTGTATCCTCGTCTCCAAACGGCAATGGCTGGGCTGGATAGTTTAATAAACTATCCGATTCTCTATGTACTAGTACTAATAAAACTAAACGCCGCTGTTTTCAGGCTTTGGAGTCTGGAGACCGCCTCCAAATATTTCCCCAATTGTCTTCACGATGCTGGATCATCATCGATATTTTGGGGACTCCTGTCGTGAATCCAACCTGGAGCCGCCCGCACCATAGACAAGAGTACTAACCATTTGGCTACGCTGAAGCCCCTGATAATAAAGGCTTACCAACTTTACAGCTTAAACCTTCTACAGCTTAACTAAGCAAAACTCGAAAGCCTTTATCATTAGCATTACACAGTTACAGAATCTAATACATATCAATATCGAAATGATAAAAGGTTATGTGATATAAGAATATAATGACAGTAACATGTTTTTTTTTATCACTGTATGCATTCACCAGTGAAAAAATAATGTTGCTCGCATGAAGACTGTACTACCTTACAGCATTGTTTTGGAACCAAAGTTCCTCACATTATCTAGATGTACCTGCAACGTTTTCTAAATTGGAATGACATCTTGTAAGACTTATGTGGTTACTTCACTCAGTCCTGACGTTCTGAGCATTACCAAACATACTTCGCAACGAATAGCATTATCTAAACGGAGAAATAGTTTACTAAATTCATGAACCCACGAATACTTTGTAAGCAATATATTCCACATTATTTGATCTCATTCCACACATTCAACGTACGATGTTGACCTCCCCTGTAGGCACCCTACTACCCTCACCCTGGGTTTTTAGGAAATGTTTACTGCTTATTGTGTTTAGATAGGAAACTGGTCTCCATGACAACGGCACATATTTCTCCCCTTCTAATATTATTGAGTCAACGGCAATACATGGCCGGCAACCCCTCAAATCCCATCCCCTTCCAGTTCTATCTCGTCATTTTGATGGCGACACTTCACCCTCAATGAATGATCACAAGGCTTCTGGGGTCCTGATCATCGATATTCCTCAATACTCCCTTCCAACAACAGTGTTGCAGGCTGTGCATTAGAAATGTTACCATTTGTAGACAAGGATTCTACTCTTATTTTGTTTCAAGAACTCTCTTTCTCCAATATGCTTTTCTTATAAATATGAGACTATCCCAATTCAACCTATCGAATTTGAAAGATTATATATTTTATTAAACGATTTATAGGCTACCTTATCTACAGACTGCCTTAGCTATTGAACATCATTCAGGGTCACTAGCCAAGGTTATGCGCGAAGATACACCTCGTCAACTCTAGTTGATTATCTCTGGACTTTACCCTTGCTCCATTTTCTTTTAGAAACATTTTTACAGGATAGAGACTTCGTGTCCGTTTTTCCATATTCGCTGTCTGTGTCCTGATATCAGATATATACCGCATTCGGAACCGTAAGTATTCTTTTTTGTCACTTCACTCCTTATTTAGGATAATCGCGGCGACGAGGACGAATGATGATTAGCTTAAATTGAAATACATAAACAAAGAAACACTTTTAGGCCGGAAAGCATATTTACAAATCGTATGTGGAAATCACAACAACGGGCGTAGCTAATGGCAACAGCCAATCGTAGCGTGCTTCTTACATGACGCAACGATACATGTATACAGCTCGAACACTGGAATAGAAAGTGTTGGTAGTTAAATGGATTCCTCTTCCAAGCATAATGACATATTTGAAATAATTAGTCTGTACTTTGTAGGTCAGTTTACAGTTGACTAACAGGTCAGGTTTGTCAGCTTTGATGCCGTCAGTAATTTCCTAGATAAAGTGATAACAGAACCAAATGCAGTGAAATTCCCCACTTAGCACACGACGTAGCTGACTACTGTGTCCTGTTAGAAACGGCCTACAATTGGCTTTTGCCAGTAGCCACGTCCAGGGTTGCGATTTCCATATTGGTTTTGTACGTACGGTAAATCGTTTCACAGTATTCCAGGATGAGTCGCTAGCTTCTTGAACATATTTCCAATGGAGTTGGCTACATTGGCTTCAGTTGTTTGGTCCCTCCATGATTCACTGGGAAGAAAGCGGAAGAGGGCTGTCGTCGCAAGAAGTCCTTCCGGTATGCTGCTGATGACAGCAGAAACGCGACTCCATGATTAACGACATCTAACGGAGAAGGATTGATCAACCTGTTTTCGGGACGTCGCTCGATGGATTCTTCAATGATGTGGCTGACTCGACAAAAGAACACATCCTAGTGGGTATAATTGGTTCCTTCCGATTTAACCTTCTGCTTCCAATTATAATATTATGCTCCTTGAGGAGTTTTAAACGGTTGAAGAATATGTTGAAGGAAGGAAGATGCTTGATTAGCAAATTATCCTGTGCAGCGACAAACATTCGCAACTTGTACACAGCTACTAATGTAGATTGAACGTAGGCTATATAAAAATAATAGGCAAAAAGAATCATAAAGGTCGTTCGGATAAGAAGGGTATGTCCATATTTACGTTACAGCAATAATCAATTACATTACAACTCATGATCCTTGAACAAACAATTCCCTGCAAAATCCGCGCAGTGTGATTTAACAGCAATTCGTGTGTAGCTCAATCAATCGCGAAATCCTGCAAATATTTGACTGATTGAAGCGAATGCACACACACACACGTCCTCTATATTTCTCTTAAAACGTCTGCATAGGAGGTTGGTTGCTGAACTGTAAACATCATACCGCATGTACAATTGCAAAGTAAACACCATGCCGAAAGTATGTTAACTCTGTGATGGTAGTGACCGAGAGAGGGCAGAGTTCACTAAAAAACAGAAAAAAACAAAAGCATTAAATTTGGTTTGTAAGAGCTAATGCATTTATTGATGCAATCGCGTTGATAATGAAGAGTTTCACCTTCAGATGATCGAAACTACAAAATTCAAAGCTCTACGGTACACAAATTTAACCCTCTGTAACATTCCTGCAATTGAAATCTAATTATAATAAGTTTTCTTTCATAATACAGGGTTGCCAGGAATTGAGGTGCACTTCTTTATCATCAATTGCGTTTAACAATGAGAACATATTTATAATATTGGCAACTGTTTATTTTCTGAAGATAGTAACTTAGACATCACAATGACAATTTTATCTGCTTTCCACATAATAATCAATTCTGGGGGGGAATTTGCCAACTCTTCTCTAAGACGGTCTTAATTGGCTTTCGTTCTAACTGTTCGTGCCCTGCCTGATTTCTTAACGTCTGAAACACTTCCGGTTGCATCAAATAACTTGTTGATTCTTGAGATAGTGTCACTTTTAAGTGCTAGAGGTCCACGTTCCTGCAGCATTTGTCGCTGAACTTCTGACACGCAGTGGCGGAGATTGGGTTCCAAATCTAGGTGGGCAAGGTGCAAAAACTGGGGGGGGGGGGGGCAGTTTACTTTTCCTTGGTACGTAAGGTTTAGCATAGTACGGAGGCAACAGTGGCAAAAAGTGGGGGCAACTGCCCTCTCGCCTCCCTAATCGCCGCCACTGCTGACACGTTATAGGTAACGGAGAATAAACGTACACATGTGACACTCTGCTCAATACTTAGAAGACTTGCTGCCATTCAAAATATCCACTTCCTTAGCGATGTCGGTTAAGTTTTACATAGTATCTGTAAAGAAAGATAATAAAGGAAAACTGTTACTAGTTCAATTAATGGAAAAGTTACGGGCTGACAATAGGTTTCGCCTTAATTCGTAGCCACCCTGTATAGCGGCATCCTTTATATCCTTCGAAGCTGATGGTTCCAAACAAAACTTTCCAGAATGGTTGTTGTACACCGGGGAGGTGAAGGCGACGACGCATCCGCCTATACCAGCAACAAAAAAATGGGGGGGGGGACGGGTGTAGGTACATGGAAATTTTCCGGCGTTATACAAAAACTCGCCTCGACATTTTGAATACACCATCGAAGCCGTTTTAGAAATTTCCTCCCGTTTCGAAATATGCTATGATACTCCAAAATCTGAACAAAACACAACTGAATTCCTTCTAGAGCATTGTCGTGAATATTCGTGGCCCCGGGTTCGAATCCCGCTCGGGCTTGGTTGTTTGTGAATGTCCATTCATCATTTCATCACTCATCCCCATCTTCGCAAATTAGCCAAGAGGCACAAAACGCGATGTAAAATAAACTAAATCAATCAATCAATCGTGAATCTTCGTGTGGTTTGCTTTCATTACTGTCTAGATATTCGCGACAGTTTAATAGGCTTACGTAGCCACGAAACTGTGTGGGAGAACATTTCTAAAATGGCTTCTTTGGCGTCGTCAAAAGACCCAGCCGAGCCTTAAACTCGGACGTAAGTTCCTCGTGTAGTCAGGATTGACTAGAACGTCTCCGAAGACCCCATCTCCATCGGTCTTTCTAAGGGGCATCAATGGAAGCGAAGGCAGAGACTCAGTGGTACAAACACTTCAGACATGAGAAGAGAATGTCTGTCGGGGGATTTCGGCTCTCTATATCACGTCTATTTATACTCTTCGGCTGTACAGGGAACAATGGGATGATCGATGCCATATCAAAGGCAGGACTGTAATCTTCCCACTTCACACCTCATCAGGAACAGAAGCGGGGAATGCCTTGGTCTGGACAAAAAGCCCACTTGTCCAATGATGGTAACGGGACTACCCTGAGCTCCGAGTTGATAGTCCTTACAAACGTCGATCCAACTTAATCCTCCAAGGTCACACTCCTCGATGGCGCATGTATTTACGTTGGACGTCTGTGTGGATAAACCTCAAAAATGGCTGACCAAGGAATGACGGGCATTGTGGCTTCCAAAAGCCGGATGGTGTCTTGGGGAGTGCAATGCCTAGGGAGTTCACTCTGACGGGAACTTACAGGCACTGACTTCCTTGCTGTGTCTTTCCCCATAGGCTCCAGATGTTGTTTCAAATTCTAAATTAAATAACTTTCTCTTTTTTGGTTGTCAATCGGAATGCATGGATCTAACAAACAATATCTTCTTGATAATATTTCAGGCATATTTCCATCTACCTGATTGTTTCCCCATTTGCGACTTAGTTACGATTAGGAGTCCATAGGATGTGTGTTTTATCACGCATCAGTACATTAGTAAAATCTATGCAATACATGATGTACCAAAGATTTACAAGCTTACTTGGTTTATCCTCAGGACTTCCCTTCTCTGTGTTTATTTTCTCTCTATGACACTTGACATGCCTGTCAAAATAATCTTATCAGCATACAAAAACGTAATCGCTTGATATCCAATTCCATGCAGCAGTGCATGCTTACACCTACATGATGTGAGGAGCCCTGTTGAAGTTTCTGATATTATTACAAGACCCAGATGAAAAACTTAAAAGTCCAATAAGAATTGTAGGGCAGACTGAATACAGCTCAAATTTACATGAGGTATCACTGTTATTTACAAAACGACCTCAAGACTGCGAGGCTAATGAAGTGAGCTTCCAAGATCCCATTTTTGTTATTTTAAACATGGCGCCTCCTATACGCACTTGCACCAGTGAAGAGGAGTGTCTTCTTGCCCTCTGTCAGCCTAAAACTTACATAAATTCCCCGGCAAATGAAAATTCAATATCCCTGTGCATGCCTAACACACCAGCAAGTTCAGTAATGGAGGAGAAAGTTCGACAATGGCCTCAGTTTGCAGGCAGATGGGTGGAAAGGCCTTCGCAGTGGCTCATAAGTGACACATGGACCCCAAAGACTTATTCTTCTTAAGGCATACAGTCACCAACTCAGAGTTGAAAATACAAGGGTTGATCAAGGTTGACCAAGACTTTCGTGAGTAAAATATTAATGAATCAATGTAGCGCTGCATTACTTCGGCAGGACAGATCATAATTCCTTGCGAGTAACCATGATCCTTTGCGACGCTTTTGGAGCATGCGCAGTAGTGTAAACAAAGATGGCGGCAAGTAGTGTATCTCTTGCTGTGGAACAGCGGCGTATAATGAAATTTCTCGTGAAGGAGAAGGTGAAACCTGCTGCAATTTGGCGTAGACTGCAAGCACAGTATGGTGAACAAACACTGTCACGGGCAAGAGTGTACGAATGGTGTCAACAGTTCAGTGAAAGGCGGGAGTCTGCCGTCTGCCGGTAAGATTTTGGGAACTGTGTTCTGGGACATGAAAGTTGTTTTCCATGTGGATTTTTTGGAGAAGGGTGGCACAATTAATGCCCAGTATTACTCAACACTGCTTCACGGTACTGTACGTGGGGCCGTTTGGAAGAAAAGACCTGGAATGTTGTCGAAACATGTCATTCTTTTCCATGACAATGCCAGGCCACATACGGCCCATTTGAGTCAAACAACACTGGCCAACTTGCACTGGGAGGTTTTATCACACAGTCCTTACAGTCCAGATTTATCCCCCAGTGATTTCCACTTGTTTGGGGCTCAAAAGAGCATTTGGGCGGGACGCACATCCAAACAGATAAGGAACTCAAGAACACTGTCCTTCATTGGTTACGACACCAATCTACTTCTTTGTACGCCAAAGGCATCAAGGAACTTCCACAACGATGGCAACGGTGTCTGGATGTTCAGGGGGAATACTTTGAAAAACTGACAACGTTTGGTGCTTCTATGTATGTATATTTCCCGTCTAGAAATAAAAGTCTTGGTCAACCTTGAACGACCCTTGTATATGTAGATCATCAATAGGTCTGTGCTCAAAAATGCAGGAAATTTGTGCAACTCTACATATAGAAATGTGACATCAGTGTGAATGCCCTCGCTTGTTTTCCTTCAGAAGCAAATGAAAGCTTTCACACTGAAATGATGTAACCTTGTGTGACATCGGTGTGAATGCTTTCAGTTGTTTCTCGGTATTTGGAAAACATATACCATGCATACAATAAAGGTTCTGGTTTTGTTGTCGTGAAGTTAATAAATTCTTGCATGAAGATAAAATAGTGAAAGTCTGGGAATATTCAACACATATGTACACACATACACAACTGTTGCTATGAGCACTTAGGTTACTGCATCCTTGCCTACTAGGAAGACATAAGCTACTTAGCAAGAACAAAACCAACGAAGTTACGAATTGAAGATGAACTTCTCTTAAAGAACAACAGTACACACTCCAGAAAAAGAGTTACATCAAAATTTATCTTGTTCAATTCAGCGTTAAGCTATGTTCATGAAATTTTTTTTACAGTATGCATTCGATTTTTTATCGTCTGAGAACAAAGAGTACCGGTTGTTTGGCGTTTTCCAAACTACTGCTCTCCTTCAAATTCTATAAATAAATAAACGAATGGTCCGATTGTGATGGAATTTAAATACAGTGCAAATGGAAAGTTTTAAATGCAATTCTTAATTTTCAGATTTTTTTTTCATCGGCAAAAAAGGTTTTTATCAATTTTGTGAAACAACTTACCCTTAGTCTTACAAATAGGGTCTTTGTCTTGTTTTGAAGTTCTTTTAATTTGTTTTCAAAACCTGCTATCATTGTCAATTAACATTGTGAAATCGATTTTATACAGATTTTTTTTTCAACGGAGTAAAGCTGTGTTTTGGGCGTTGCGACACCGCCCGCAGTGCCAGACCGGAGTTTCCACAATCGCAGTAGTGACAGAACGCGCGTCCCAGGTTCGTGTCTGTCCCATCCGCGATTTTAGAAATCATCCTCATCGTAATAGCTCGGGAGGGGAAAAGCTACATAAAACAACCAAAATATAGCGAGATTAGTCCCTAACACAATATTCTGTTTCAATTACCCCATTTTTATCCTTACGTTTAATGGTTTAACACCCTTAAAAATAACCCTTTCGCCCGCAAAACCCTAACACTACATTTCTAAGCGGAGAATGAACACTACAATTACGCAACTCAGTGTATCAATAGAATTTGGACACTTACAGCTCTCACCAGCCCGCAAGCATTGTTACATGCGATTGGCGGTAACAATATGCGACCAAGAGAGAATGGAACCTCATAATCCCCGCATTCAATGGTTGGTTAGTACCAGATTGACCACAACACGAAAGTCACTCATTAATAATCCCCTCTTTTCACTCTTTTGAACGCGGGTTTTGTCTTTTACGCAGCAATTTGCTTGCGTGCAAGTGCAAAATTCTCCGTCAGCGTTACACCACACGCACGAACCAGAAAAGAAGCGTGCGGGTCCACAACTCGCTTGAGCCGAAACATTTCGGTCCGGGGTTGCATTTGCAATTGATAAACCGCCGTGGCAATATTTCGCAAGGGCAGGGCAAATTCCGGGTGAAATATCTCGTTAACAATGCCCGGATCGGTGGTCCGGCTTCATTTCCGGAAACATGTCGGACTGCTTGTCGACAAGACCCACCAATAAACTGGTCTAATGGCGACAGTGTGCAGGAGAACTTGGTAACATGGTCCAGGGTGATGTTCACCCATCACCACCGAACCGGGTTTCGCGTTCTTTTTATGAAGCAACCCCTGGTGATATGAGGGTGAAAACATTTGGAACTTGTTAAAGCCTTTTGGTACAAATTGCCACCACCATTCTCCATTAGGGTGTGTTCTGAAATTTACCTCAGTTCTGGTGGTCGGTGAGTAAATTTCATTTCGTGAGTTACATTTACCACCACCATCACTTTTATGTATAGTGTTAATTAGAATCGCGATGTTGCTTCTCACGTTGTGATTATGTCAACGAGACAGCTTTGGTTTTAAAGTGATTTCACTTTCACACACTCAACTTTCGCAGGCCTCGTCCTTCTATGCATCATGTGACAAAAGAAAACTCTAAGAGCACCAAACGTAACCTACTCACATTTGTAATTTTTTGGTGTGAAACATTGATTCCTGTATTAGTTGAGTACGAAAACTTAGATTCCCAAGTATGTATATCACAGGATATAGTTCATATTTGATTCATCTTTTCAGTATTTTTTAAGTGTATCACAGGATATAACTTTTTTTTTTGCATTTTTTTTATACTTCAAATTAGTTTGTATGGAAAGTTGGATTCCCAAGTATATCACAGAATATTATATAGATTTTCCTATTCTTTTCCGCACTCTTAAATATATCACAGGATATAATTTAGACTTTTGTTTTATTTTCTGTACCTTTTACTGTAATTGGTTGCATAGAAAGTTGTCCCAAGTATATCACAGAATATAATATAGATGTTCTTATTTTTATCTGCACTCGTAAGTATATCACAGGATATAAGTTAGATTTTCTTCTTTTTTCTGCACTTTTTATTTGGTTGTACGGAAAGTTAAGTTCCCAAGTCTATCACAGTATATAATTTAGATTTCCTTTTTCTTTTCTGCATTTTATACTTGATTTGGTAGTCTGGAAAGTTATATTCTCATGTATATCACAAGATATAATTTAAATTTTCTTTTTCTTTCCTGCACTTTTTACTCTATTTGTTTGTACGGATAGTTTGATTCCCAAGTATATCACAGTATATAATTTAGATTTTCTTCTATTCTGCATTTTTGCTCTTGTTAAAGAGAAATTTAAATATTACAATTGATTGCTTGCTTGAAAGAGCAGTACTATACGCTATTGATTTATGTGTTTTCTTGCCATTTTAAACAGAAATTTATATTTCTTTTCAGGTAAGAATGCAGATGATTTGGAGATCTGTTGAAACAGTCACACAGTAAGTGCAATGAGATTAAATTAAGAAGTATCTTATTAAACATGCCAATTATAAGGACTCTTGTTACAAATTGC
The DNA here is from genome assembly GCF_977018435.1 of Lepisma saccharinum. NCBI lineage: Eukaryota > Metazoa > Arthropoda > Insecta > Zygentoma > Lepismatidae > Lepisma > Lepisma saccharinum. The sequence continues at coordinate 93,334,002 of NC_139231.1, read as the reverse complement.
TCCTTGCCGGAAATATCCTTCTCAATTTATCTCTTCCCATAGAGTTTAATCAATCTTTTCGGATGCTTTCTTCAAGATCATAAATGAAGAACCGCAAACCTTCCTTCATAGCCTCCGTACATACTTTGGAGCCAATATATATACAAGTTTAATTTCTTCCCTCTAAAGTTGGATTCAAGAATGCACAGTTCATGCTTCGCGGTTTTGTCTTCAGATGAAGCAATTCTTGACGCGCTTCGAGTTTCGAACTTGGAATTATGAATTTTTTCCCCGGCAAGAAGCAAAGTGGGGGAGATTTCCTAGAGCTCCAGTCAAAGTTTGAGCCTCTTACGTTTCATTCTGTTCAGTCGATGTTTGTTAACGTGCACCGGAAATCAGTGGGTGAGAATTCTCTCTCTCTCTTCAGTCATGGAAGTTGGAACTGTTTGCCTAGCTTCGTCCTACGTAATAAAATCAGGTGAAGCAACGCTAGAACACTTTCTTGAATAACAGTTCCACTGCCTTAACAAAATCTGTGATAACTTGCAAGATGAAATATACAGTATTTATACGTGTACGAGTCGCACCCATTCAGGGAATATAAGTTCTCTTGGAATTTCAGTCCAAGACGACAAAAGAAATATAAATATTTAGAAATATGGCAGTTGCAAAATCCTAAATTCATGCCCACCACAACAACAGCGCCGTGCAGAAGAAAGTGGTTAAAACGGTGGTTTGCATTCCTTTCTTCACGATTGCTCGACTTCACTGGTCACTTAAATGTAGAACCAGTTACACATTTGCTCTTTCGAAAAAAAAAGATCTTTATTAGTAATTTCACCTTCAAATCAGCAAGCTTTCTGCAGTTCTTGGAATACCAATTCCGACGCAAAGAGATTTTTTTTTTTTCAGATTTATGTGCTGACTCACTTGACTTTAATCTTATGCCTTTCTTGGACTTTACTTCTAGAATTAGATGCACTATAATTCAAGGTACTTATAGTTTGGAAACTAATTGAATTCAATTCAGGGATTTATTGAACTTGAATTCTGCTTGAATTTTCTTCACAACTGTAAAAAATATCACGGCATTTACTCACAAAGCCTATAGACTAGGTACATGAAATATAGACTTTCAGAAATATTCTGATTTATATTTATGGCACTTGTGCTTTCAGTTTTTTTTTTTTTAAAAAAAAAAGGATATGGTAGAGACATATTAAAAAGATTCAGTGCACTCTGTATATGATGAATATTGTTAAAATTGAGTAACTTGTAAGACGTTTTATTTTCTATTCGTCTTGCCTCACGGAATTCTGTTTTCCATTAAACTGTGCCTAATATCGTCTCGTCGCTTGATTTGATTTGTTATTGTCACTCTTCTTCCACTTTAGGCCGACCTCCATACAGGGGTGGTTATCACAGCACGCTACCGCACCAGGGGTTCCGGGTTTGAATCCCTGCATGGATATTCTTTGTGAGCACCGCTTCATCAATTTCATCATATCATTACTCACCCTCATCCTTGCAATTAGCCAAAAGTGGAAGAAAATCGATACTAAATAACAAAAATTAAAACAAATCTTCCTCTTTCGCTAATCGCGACGAGGATGAGTAATGATATGAAGAAAGAACACTTATGCCCAGGCTGGGATTAGAACCCTGGCGTTGTAGCACTCTGTGCCCCGTCTGAAATCAGCTTGTCTCGTCGTTTTTCAGTAAAATCACATTGAAGGCTCAACACATAACCTAACCCTCTTTGCAGTCCCGGCTAGTGTGACGGTCTCGTGGATCCGCACAATATGATTATACAGGGTGTCTCATATGTGATAGCGCAAACTGACACAGGTGAAAATACACGATAATAGAAGCAAGAAAGTCTCAGTAAACATGGGTTTGCAAACGAGCCGTTTTCGAGATAATCGTGAATGTGTGGTGACAAGCCGTCATTGTTTGCATTTTGTAAACACAGAGTGCTTTACTCCTTGCGCGGTCATAGTTTACTCTTTGTTTACAAAACAGAACATTTCCGAGAGGTGGTACGGCTTACATTCGCACACATTTTAGCATTTTATCAACTAGTACGACGTTTACAAACAATGAAATCAGTGACGGCTTGTAATCACACATTCGCGATTATCTCGAAAACGGCTTGTTTGCAAACCCATGTTTACTGAGACTTTCTTGCTTCTATTATCGTGTATTTTCACCTGTGTCAGTTTGCGCTTTTACTTTTGAGACACCCTGTATGTTTATTAAAATTATTAATCACATGTTGGACAAATCGCTTTCTATTATCGGTTAAAAAAACGTACAATAATTACTTTTTCCAACGATAATTTTGCTTTATGTTATTCATTTGCGCTAGACGCTGTATAAGTGATGTAATATTTGGTATTCTGACGTTTCTATAGCAACGACAATCAAAAGTTATATATAGCAGTGCATGTATCGAAAGCGGAATGCAGGTAATAGTGAACTGCATCTGGCTTAGTTATATTACTAATATATAAACCCACAGAAGTTTTATCTTCACCATCGTGTTATATTTATAAATATTTATGAAGTAATTCGAATCGTGCAAAATGATTAACAAGTGATCGTTACACTAGTCATTTCTTCATGGTTTCACCTTCATCAAAGTTTGAAAAATTTTACTTTTTAAAGAGCAGTTGACACTCAGAGGGGCTAATTGGGACTTGATCCACAGTTTGGATTAGAACTACTCAACATTGCTGACTGTACTAGGATTCGAATACGGAATTACTTGATTACAAGGTGACAGCTGTAGCCACTGCGCTATCGGACCGAACTTGTCACTTCAATAATTCCATCTAATCATCATGCCATAGGATGTAGTTTAGAAATCGAACACAGAATCGTCTTCGCTTGAACCAATAATAAAACCTTGTCATGAATATGACAAGTATTTGTGCGCACCTGAAGCTAGGGAGAGTGAAGGAATATACTAAAATTTCTCCCACATCAACCCTGATATTAGTTTTTGCTCTGTACGGTTTCCTTCCTTAAGAAAACTTCCACCCTTTTTCGTCTCGTTTCCTTCAGTGCTTCTTATAAGCGCTCTACCTACAGGCCGGGGCATTTCTTGTTTTCGTTTAATCATGCCTCATATCTCACAGAATCACAGAGTTAGTGGTCGGAGTTCTTCTCTCTGAAAAGGGAGGAAGAGAGATGGGGGTCCAGAGATCAGAGAACCTCCCCTTAGCGTCTGTTTCTCCATCTTCCTCCTTCTCTCCTTTTTCCTTTCGTTCTTCATCCCGCTCTCCACAACTCAAAGTCGCCAAAACTCTCATTAAGTTTTTGTCCAATGCCCTCACAGTTCAATCTTAAAGGTTGGTTATCCAGTCTAGAGATCACAGAGGTTAATTACGGAAGATGTTACTCTCTTCTCTTTCTCTCTCTCTCTTTCTCCATCTCTCCGTGTATCAACCATCTTTCTCTATCACCAAACTCCACTCAACACTATAAGTTCTTGCCAGGGTTGCTTCCCCATTCCACTCCCCATTTCGAACTTTCTTCTGATAAACTCTTCCAATCAGGGTTGACAGAGCTAGTTTAGAAATAGTGTATTCTCTAGTTTTTTCTCATTTGTTGTGAATAAAGCTGGACGCTCATCCGGGTATCTTCGGATAAATAAAGAACTGCTCTGCAAAATAATTGCTTCAAACTCGTCTATTTTATATATTTGTTTTACATTTTATGTTAGGAAGAACTAAGTGTTCTTTACTGGCCTTCTGAATCCAGGTGAACGTGTACAACATTGGGAGCCAACTTTTTATTTTCATTTCGAATTTTTCTCTCCTATGGTGATTTGTTCGCTATATATGCCCAAAAGACCAAGAAAACGTTGGTAACATTGTTTACAGCGGGCGACCTGTGAAGCAGAGTGGTTAGCGTAGCGTGCGACTCCAGGGTTAATATCAGAATTCTGGATAAAGCATGGATCTCTATTTGCTTCTTCATCTAGTTCATCGATGTTTCTCCAAAAATTAAACAATCTGGCCTAGCATTACTTTACAGCAGATTTTTTTTTTTCTGGTTCACAAGAACGTCTGTTATTTTTTACATTGTTCAGACTAGTCATTAGTGTGCGCGTAAACTCATTTGTGGTAGCCTAACCATGTTTGCGGACGTAAATACCATTATACGCGTATAAGCCCAATTCTGGCAAATATGCTTCATATTGCAATAATCGCGGATTTACTAAAAATCTGCAGCACCTGGCAACCCTGCACTGCTTACTCTTTAGAGACGTTTCTTCTTTTGGTCTTGAAGATCTTGCGCTTGCAGAGTTTTGCTGATCCTTGCTCTTTGAACCGCTAGCGGAGGGAAGTGGCTGAACCCCATTTTTACAGCGCCCTCAATTGAATTATAGAACGTATAAGCACAGAGAAAGAACTCAGGGTGGTGGAGGAAAATGCAATTTCTCCGGCGAAACAGAAAGAAGTAAGTACAAGGAACCGAGGAAGGATGAATCAGGGAAAAGGGTTTTTGGTCGAGTGGAGGGAAGCAGAATGTGGAAGCTAGGAAAGAAGGAAACAGCCACGATGGGCAAAGTATTCCAAAAGGGAGACGTATTTTATAAGAAAATCCACAAGAAGAATCAAAGTGAAACTTCATGAGATATGGAATGGTGTAATTGAAAGAGAAAGAAATACATGACTGTTACTCTGTTGTTAATGACTGTATATTTTCTTAAATTCTTCTTAAGATAATTAAGAATTTACTTGCAGCTAACCCTGAATATATTAGACTTATTAAAGTAGAACTACAGTGCCGCCACCTATTATCAACTTTTAAACTAAAAATAGTTGTTCCACCTCGGTTTACTGGAATATTTTGGTGTTTTCTGTGAATATCTTCGAACTTATGTAATTTTACGTACCTTGATTTTCAAGCTATAATTTAGCATTCATTTTAACCAACCATCTTAACGTTTGACTCTTAACAAGATTTCGAAATTCAATTACCCGTGATATTTCGCTGTTGAATAATGAGAAATGACACTAGGAGAACACAGATGGAAGTTGGAAATCTTTACCTTGTAGGGAACACCAATAGGAATGTACAGTTTAAGAGGAAGATAAAAGGGGAAAATATTCCTCCTTTCAGTCTGCAGGTCGGCTTCGGCCTTTGTTTTTCCTGTCTATATTCTCCATCTTTTTCCCTGGTTAAATAATTGATTAACCTTGTCTATTGTTGTAAACTTCTTTCTCTCCTAATTAGGAATTCGATCCCTGCATGGCGTTTTGAAGGCTTGCACAACCAGGCAACAGATTACTCGAGATAGACTTCGATCGCGCCGTAGCTCACTATCAGCGGGGTTCATTAAACTTCAAAGAAATTTATACAAAGGCGTAAAAGAGGCTAAACAAACGTTACAAAGGGGACGTTTTACGAGACAGTGAGAGTGGAACGATCTTTGAAGGAGAAAACGGCAGGGTGAGAGTGAAATCCAAATCACCAAATTGTTAACACGATCCGATTATCAAAAGTAGAAATTGCAATGTTACAGCTCTACATTGCAATAATAACAACTGTTAATGTTTGTAGGTATTGGCAACGATGTCTGCACAGGATTCTATTCAACTGATCTTTTAAGGGAGGATGGTGATTACTAAACTTATATTCCTCTGTCTTTCTTTCCCCGTTTCTCTCTTTTCATTTCATCTTGTTCTGTTTCTCTATCCTTTTCCTCACGCAGTTTCAATGTCTTTCTCATTCTTAGATAATTTGTTTCTATTTTTTCTTTCAATATCTTTGTCGTGTTACTATGACTCTTCTATCTTCCTTTCTCTCTTCATTTGTTTTAAATCTCTATTTCATTCTTCTTCTTACTCTGGCCCATTCTTTCTTTCTTTCTACCTTCCTTAATTATATCCATATATTTGTTTCATCTTCCTGTTACTCTGAATCTTATCTTTCGCAATCTTTCTTTCTCCCTTAGTTCATTTTGTCTCTCTCATTTCTTGCTTTATTTATCTCTTTCTATCTTTGTTTCTCTATCACTTTCTCCCACTAGCTGTTTTGTTTTCTGTTTTTCTCAAACTTGATTTCTCTCTCTTTCTCTCTCTCTCTCTCTGTGGATCCTTTCTCTACAATAAATGGTTTTGACTGGGCTTTCTGACTATGCAATTGGTCGAATTAAGACCATTTCACGGTGACCCCAAAAGCAACTTCCATTTTGACGATGGAGTATGTCTCATTATATACTTGATGCCACTGCTTCTCGCTGCTGTCGTTATTGTGGAACCACAAGCTAAGAAATCTCCGCAGACCCGCAACTCCTGTGCACCGTACTCCCGCGAGGAGGGGACGGGGAGAGTGGACCATGCTTCTTTATGGCCCGAGCGGAACGTAAGAAGGGAAAGCTGCGCGGGGACTTTTCGTCCAAGGTTGTTTCGCTCTATAGGAAGTGAATATATAGAGAATATAAAATATAAATTGTACTCTCGTGTCGTCAGGGTTTGTGGATCTTCGTTCGTGTGTTCGTCAGTGTGCTGTAGTTCATCAGTCCAAATCTGCTACTCTGTAAGGTTCGGGTGGCTTATTTTGTTCCAAGTGTTGAAGGCAGTCCCTTCCATGACTTCGTCCAGTAATGACGAATCAAGATCTTTGATCAGCTGACCGACTGATAATTTGGCTGCTGTTCTTGTGAAGTGTCGTTTCCTTGTCTTCCGTCAGGGTGGGCTTGTTCATTCATTAGAGTTCTGCGGCCCCTACGCCTGTCTCTTGGAGTCCATTTTTTGTTGAATTTGTGGTCCTTACAACGACCGTACAGCTCCCAGTAAGCGTGCTGTACGAGCACCATGATGCCAATTCTCTTGACCTCAGGTTGGCGTGCGTTTTCAGGCTGCTGCAGAATTTGTCAACTTCCTGTGCAATGATGACGACCTCCACTGGTTCAAGCACCAGGTCCTCCTCTGTAGCTGGAGACCAGCCTTGACAACTTATAGTAAAATGTGATAATATTTCGATAACAATACCAGTCGTCTACCATGACGCTTCAGTTTTAGCACACTTTTGTAACGTAATGCTTGATTATTAAACACAAATTATTCTTATTACTCTTAATCTACAGCATGCATTTATTTAAAAATAAGAACAAGATAAGTGCAGGTATGTTTGTGCTAATTTGCGCGACATATGCAGGATGTTCATAAAGTCCCGGTACCATTGCAAAAAAACATAGCTCGCAAACTACATGCAATGGAACAATGTTGTTGATTGCAAAATGAACTACAACTCTCCACGTTTATATGCCATACACCTCAATGTGCACCACTCTAGTTGCTCTAAGAACATCAAGGCTTCAATCCACTTCTGCTCATACACACCCCAGCATATCACCAGTAACAGTTAGGATACTCTTCGTTATTTTTCTTCGAACAGTAGCAACATCTGGAACAGGAGTGCGGTAAACACAATCTTTGACATACCACCAGAAGAAGAAATCCAAGGGTGAGATATCAGGAGAGCGGTGGCCAGGGTAATGTAATGGTACCGGGACTTTATGAACACCCTGTATATACTTGAATTCTAAATGCTTACATGTCAGGATGTAATGTCGATTGTTTCTTGTCATCTTTAAGTAATAATAACACATTCAGTCTTGCTCTTCGAAATTCAATTTGTATAGAAGCTATCAATTTCCACTAGAATCCGGCTGTCGTACTGACCGGTGTGCAATCTCAGCGCAGAACGGTTACTTTGACAAAACCCTATTTCGCTGTTGCCTGCTTCGGGGAGGAGAGCCGCTTCTTGCCCAAGCAGAAGGCCAAATTGGTTGTTTGACTGCGAGTCCCTTCGTAGGTAAACGCTGCAACAGAGGGCGTCCCGGGAATAGTAGGATAGTTTCATTTTTATTTGCAAGTTGCGTAATCTTCTCTTGAATAATTGATGGTATCTTTTCGTTTGGCAACAATGGATTTGTACAATCGATAACTATCGACTTGATAGCAAACACCGTCGGTCTGCAACATGAAAATTTGTAGCTGGTAGATATCTCTGATCTTACCTCGTTCTATTTGCTCAAAAAAATATAATGAAATAAGTCAGCTACAGTAGATGATTGAATCTAGTCAGTACTTGCTTCCGCTTGCAAATTACTGCCAGAACATGCACGAGACAGGAATCATCTTTACTGCTGACAGCTTCGATCTGTGATGCCGTGCCGTATCTGCCCACCTGCTACGCTGACAATCAGAAGTATCATTTTCAGACGGTCACACGCTGATCTCTGGCACCTGAAACCACAACTCAGCACGCCGTGACAGAACGGTTATGCGGATGACAATGTCATAAGGGGCAGCGACACAACTCATCCTTGATATGTGTGCAGTCGCAATGCGTGTTTGCGAAAGGAGATTGGATCTACTGTGCTAAGCCAGTTTGGAATTATGTACTGAACAGTTACTTGCCGTTAAGTGGAGTTATGCCAGTTCGTGCTCGAGGTGACATCTATACGGAAGGAAGTTTAAGCTTTCGTATTCCGAGATGATTCCGGTTAAAGGAAAATTGACGGGGTGATTGATGGCATTAGACTTAAATATAATGGGTAGTGTTCTCAAGAGTGAACTAAATATTTTCAGATGAGTTTTACTCTGTTGTCATGGCTACAAATATTTGAGCTTTCCTCCTTTTCCTTCTTACTTTTCTTTCCACTTCTCTCTCTCTCTCTCTCTCTCTCTCTCCCCCTCTCTTTCCTCCGTGTTTATTATCCCTTTCGTTCATTATTTCCTTTTTTGTTGTTTTTCCTTTTCTCCCTTTAATTCTTCTGCTGTTCCTCTTCTCTATTTCAGTTTCTTTCTTCCTCTGCTTTACTATCTGGATATTTATTATTTTTCCCTTTCTTCATTGCTGTATTTCATTCTTTCCATATTTATCTCTCTGCGTGCGTGGTTCCTTCTCGGCTATGAATGAATCGAAAAATTTCTCGTGTACTCTTCTTTCCGTTTACTCCAGCAATAGAAATACATACGCCGGATTTAGATGGCTTGGGAAAGAAAGGGGGAGCTGCAGCTCCAGGCCTTCATTTACTACAGAGGTGGATGATAAAACATATTTTAAAAATATAACTAATCAACTGACATAACTTCGTCTGAAAGTTATAACTAAAATTGTATATAAAAGGAGCTCTCAATGTTTCAATGTCATTACCCGGACCTACATATATAAAAAATCCATACTTGGAAATATGCCCCATGAAATAGAAAGCGTAATTCCAAACCAGGTCTATCAAGAGTGACATGTTCGTGCGAAAAGGAACAGTTGCGTGGATTGAGGAGTTTAGGAGCTAAGAAATAACCAGATTTGGCTCCAAACGATCAAAGATTGCAACTGTGTCTAGTGTACCATCACAAAACTGGAAGAACTAATTGGAGCAATTAATTGTTTTTCACTATCCGGTGAATCACTGTGGTTGTGAAAAAAAAATAATCAGAAATGCATGGAAAACCCATTAGGCATCCAGAATGCTGCTCAGTTTGGTTTTTTCACAAACTTACTCCAATATAGACTCATGAAGGACATTTTCGGCAATGCAAAATTATGGAAATTCAGACGGGACACCGTTCGTTTGATGCGTGTTAGTTAACGTCCATGCACAACGACTGAAAAAAAAGCATTCCCCACCTCTTCCATAACACACACGCACACTCACACTTCCCCTCTCTCCCACTCACATATCTCCAGAGAAGCATTAACCCGCGGACTAAATTTATGTGTCATGACCTCCATTTTATTTTCCTCACCACCCACCCTTTTCGCCTTTACTTTATTTGCACCTCCGCTTGCATTTACATCCATCCGAATGGAACCAACAACCCGCAAATTTTCCATTAGACACTCAACGCGCTCTCTCGCCTCACTCAACTATAATTCGTTTCATCTAGCTCCCCCATTTTTCGTTCCTCACCCTCTCTTCGCCCTTTTCTTCCATTCTCCAGGGCTTCCAAAAATGTAAGCCTCGTTCATTGAAACAAACGTGAAGCCGAGAGAGACTACGGTAACCTGGTAACTTGCACGCTCTCAGCTTCTGTTATTCTCCAGTGCTAGGCCTACAAGTGTTCATTTAGCAGAGATGGTCCCGGCAAAACTCGTTTAAAATTTCTTGCATAAAAACCGCATTCATTACCACAAGAAGACAAATCTAGCATTAACCCTTCTTTGTTTTTAAAGAGAAGAAGAAAAATGTGTTTCAGATTCATGCACCTGCAGTCGACAGGACTGGTTTGGGTCTCCTGTTCTAATCCCCTGCTTCTTCCGACACTCACTTGTTCTTTACATTAATATCACAAAAGTCAAGTAAAAACTTTGCGTCCAATAAAAAGTATAGGGCAGACTATATCCAGCTCAAATTTACATGAGGTATCAACTGTTATTTACAAAACGACCTCAAGGCTGCAAAACTAATAAAGTGAGCTTCACAACGCCATTCTTGTTATTTTAAAGATGGCACCTCCTATACACACTTGCACCAGTGAAGAGGAGTGGTTTTCTTACCTTTTGTCAGCATAAAACTTACAGAAATTTCTCTGCAAATGAAAATTCAATATCTCTGTGCATGCTTACCACACCAGCAAGTTTACTAGTGGAGGAAGTTCGACAATGGCCCCAGTTCTAAGGCAGATGGGTGAAAAGGCCTTTGCAGCGGCTCATAAGTGACTGCACGTGGACCTCAAAGACTTATTTTTGTTAAGGTATAGCTACAGGCACTAAATCAAAGTTGAAAATATGCAGGTCAGCAATAGGTCTGTGCTAAAATTCAGCAAACTTGTGAAACTCTAGATGCAGAAATCTACTACATCAGAAACAAAAACAAATTAAGTTCTTCATTTGACTCTGCCTAATACAAACCCTACGGCTTCATCGAAAAAGGTAGGTAAACATGCATTTCGGTATTTGAAGGAAATGACCAACATAGGGACCACAATTGTGGGTGACGACCCTGCGAAATGTTAGTCTGTTAATTGATTGGTTTGATATATTTTGTTTCGCTTTTCTGCCACTTTTGACTAATCGCGAAGATGAGGATGACTAGTAATGAGTTGGATGGAAACCTACTACGGCAACATCTTGAAAAGTGCATATAGGTAGATCCAAATAGGCCTGCGAGATATAAGAGTGTCAACTTTTTGGAGACCGTGTTTAATAGCAATGATTCATGTTCCCCCTGTCTGGCTATCTCGTTTCTCCTTAAATTGCTCTGGGTTTTTTGTCTCTCTTGTTCACGTGACTTACTCAACCCTACTCTTGTATTGTAGAGATCCCTTGTCGGAGCAAAGCTATACTTAAACATGAAAGATTTAGTGCTGAACAGCAGGAATCGAAGATAACATCACCGTGTGAAAGAGCAATACGAGTAGATATAGTATTGTCTGTCCATAGCGTGAGGCGTCGGTATTTTGATAGACCGGACGCAATTAATCTTGGTCAATTGCTCACGAGATGGCAGTGTGATGTATCGTCTACCTTCTTCATTTCTCTAGAACGTATGACCAGACAAAATATTGCTCATCATATCTTACAAGTTGGATTATGATTCTCTATTACATAGACTTGCTGATGCATAGCTGTCATCGAATGCATTTATCAAACCAGGGATGTACGTTTACAAATACTGCAGAAAGTTTCATTTAATTATTACATACACTGCGTGACCAAACACAGGTACTCTACCCTAAGTGACGAGTTAAGATTCGAATGATGAGCTTCCAATAGTTCAACGTGATCCAGCTTGTGAGTACGGTAAGTATCTAGTTCGTTGGGGGGAGTTCATGTATGTCCACATGTGTACACGCTGTGGGGTGGTGCATATTAGATCTGTAAAAATGCACCCGCAAGAGATATTTGAATGACGATTATAAAATTAAACTTATTTACGTTCAAGTTTATGCATTGAATGTAACTCAGTTAAAATGTATCATGTATCCTTGCCTCTTACATCTCTTTCATCTGATTTGTAAGGGTTTATATGTACAGTCACGGACACTTCTGGGCTGTAACGACCAATTGAATCATTACAACCCAGAACTGCCCGTGTCTGTACTAATCAACTAAAGTATATGTGCATGTGTGTATATTTATATATAGCTACACACACACACACACCTCTTTTACGCCAAACTATTATCACATTTATATTTCATTACAACTTTCAATGTTATCTCCTGAAATCACTACCATTTTACGAGTAAATATTTCTACTGTCCCAGCAGGGATGAACGCAATAGAATACCCTGTGCTGTTAGGGATTCGAACCGTAACAATCAGAAGAGAGACGCTCCTGATTACGTTTCTTGAAAGTGCATTGAACCCGTTGTACAGTTTCAGGAGTTACTCCTTCATAAATATATGATAGGCAGATATCCTTGCGCTTACTCCTCTCGCTTGTAGTACGGGCCAAGCCATCTCGATTCGCAGCCCCAAATTTACATTATTGATCCAGCCTCGTTAGTTGACATATGAGGAAATGAATGCGAGGAGGAAACACAGGAAAAAACGAGCGTGGGATTCGAAGCACTGTCCATTTGGCACTCTAAAAAAAAAAACTAAAAAAAACTGTCACGCCACAGAGGATAATTAGTTTCAGATATTTATCCTTCTTTCTACTGGATTTCGCCGCCTCTATAAGCAAAAACGACAGGCGTGGACCCCCGGCTAGCAACGAGAGGATATTTAATATAGGCAATTGCTCTTTCAGTGAACCAATGGGAAGAAAAAATCGCCAATTTCGTTTTTGAGCCTCCCTCTAATAGGTCACACAGTCATAATGACGAATGCCAGTCCGTCGTTAGTCACCGGGTTTCGGGATCCGGTAATAATGAGGCATGTTCAGATCCGGGAGAGATTTGGAATTGACTTAATTTTGTAATCCCCATGTCCCAATGGGGCGACTGCAACCCGTGTCGTCATCACTGCCGCTCCCCCCCCCCGACTTTCAATGCAGGGGAAGGGGGGAGTAATTGTGATTCGATTTTCGACGACTGGTCATCCGGCATGTTTCTGTCGAGGTTTTCGCGGTTCCGAAGCAATCTGCACGAATAGTCATGTATAATCCAGCTGTTCTTATTGTGATGGTGCAGAATGACGGCCCGTGTGAACTGCCAATGTTCGTGTAGAGCGTAACGCTGTTAGGTATATACAGGTAATTAGGGAATGTGGGACAAACGCCCAAAACACATGTGCTCCCGTCATTTATATGAGGTAGCGGTGAGAAAGGTGGTTAATTATTAATTGCAAAGGATTGTTATGCGAATTAGGCAAGTGTGGGTTTTGTAACAGGTTTACAAAAGGTTCGAGACTGGCAAAGTTGATTTGGACGCAACAGAGAACAATATTAACTCTGCAACACACAGCTGAAATGAGAGAAAGTATGAATTGACGTGTTCTGGAATCTGCAGGAACTAAAATGATAAAATTTTGTGTCCTGGAATACCTATATAATTTAACTTTACTGCCAGTGGCGTGCCCAAGAGTGGTGATGGAGGTCATAAACCCCCCCCCCTCCTTTGGCCCAGTATTCCCTCCAAAAAATAACGCCAAACGCAGGAAAAGATAGCAAAATGAGGGCTGACTACGAAAAAATGCGTACTTAACTCCCACTCCCTTTTCCAAAATCCTGGACAGCCCACTGTTTACTGAGATATATACTGAGACAAGACAAGCCTAGCATTCGAGACCGAGACGACATTTTGGAGACGGGACGAACGCGAGCAGGCCCTACGAGATTTAGTCGGTCTGTTTCCAAAATTTGGTGTATTAGCTTGAACATATTGAGACATAGTGGATGTCTATCAGAAGGTTAGTAGCGTCGAAACGAGAGAAAAGATTTTTAAGAAAAGTCGCTTGAATTAATGATTTTTGTAGTGCTGTGTCAGTTACGTATACTGTACATTTCGAGACTCGAGACGGGTATCTATATAAAACGAGTCGGGACTGAAAACAAAACAGGCCTTTTCAATTCCATACGTGAACGAGACAGATGTCCTCCTAACGAGACGAGACGAGACTGGCAATGTTCAGCACGGTCAGGTGTGTGGATAAATGAACGCAGTCTGCATTCATTTGTACTGTACCAATTGAATAGTGAACTCAACGAAGAAGGAGGAGGACCGAATCTTGCGTATGACACAGCCAAGTAGGGCAGACATTCCAGTTGATCTTGGGGGGAAAAACAATTTCCTACCAACACAACTGAGAAGAAATGTATTTGCTTTGTAAAACCCAATAAGCTGTGTCTAAATATTACACACCGACTACTTTCTCTACTCCAAGGGAATTTTTTGAACTCAAAGAAATAATCCACGACTCTCTTTATCTTTCATTTCTCTCTTTCAGTTTTTTCTTCTGTGTCTGTTTTTGCTTCGGATCTCACTCTGTCTTTCCTTTATCCTCTAAAAACTTGAGTCGCTAATCCCGCTTGGCTGGGCTCAGGATAACGAAGAACCCAGGAAAGTCCTATCTTTGCGGAACATGTCATTTCCACATTCTGTTTGTTTTACTCGTTACGCTGTTCGCTGCTATGGTATTTGTGGAGAAGAGTAAGAAAAATATTCCCAGGAACATCTGCCGATACCATATGCTTCATTTTCCTGCTCTTCTCCAGCTAACGCGGACCTAATATTTCTCGTGGTCCCTGATGGTACTTTGCAGGGAAGGATAAATTCCTTGTACAGGATTCGGACGACGGCGTGCGGTGAACCGAGTAGGGTCGTCAAACAATATGAGATCTGTAGAAAACCAAAGCAAGAGAGACGTAAAGAGTAGCATAGCCAACTCCCTGTTAATTCCAGCATAAGAAATGTACGTAGGTTCCAAAGTACACCGTGCGATTGAGAGCCTGACGTCGATTTCGTTTGATTATTGTTATTTAGCTTCACTTTTCTGCCAATCGTGACGATGAGAATGATTGATGATTTGAGCAAATAGATGAAGGATAAAAATCTGTGCAAAATGTAAAATAGTGCTGTCCCAGCTAGTCATTTTCAATATTCCACCACTTATTTTAAAGAAAATTGTTTTCCAAATTCCAAACTATTTTTTTTTGGTAATGAGTCACACGTCAATTTTTTAGACCTGCAAACTTTCAAGAATGTTCCTTTATTGAAGTGGGTGTAAGGTATAACAAATAATGATAATGTTTAGTGTACTCCTTTCAGTGCTTCTATGGTTTGGAAATATGTCCATTGGTGCATAGCAGACTACCGTTCATTATTATAATTGTTTTCATGTTATTATTTGCTGTTTATTAGTAAATCAATATTTTATCTACAGTTGTAATAGTAAACATGTTTCCGCCCAGATATTTTTCTTTTACTCTTCGCATCAATTCCTGCTCTTATGCGCCTTTTTCTTCTAAGAATTTTCATGGTTTCGATTTCGTTTACATTTATGTCTACAAGAAAGCATTTTTCCTTGTTTGCCAGTTACTGAATAAATTCTCAGTAAAATATTAGGCTAAATCTCAAATTTCAATGCAGAACCTGGATTCGTCCTTTAAATAAAACGTAATCCAGATTCGAACCTCGAGCTTTTGGAACACCGACCCAACACCAAACTACTCCTCTATCTTAAAACGCACTCAATCGTGTATTTTATTCCATTCGGTTACTTGAGGAACTGTTGTGTAGAGAAGACATTCCATTCTGTGGTTCTTGGGAAGAGGAATTTGTTACCGAGGTAACATCTTGGGTTTACTGGAAAATCCCTGATGCCTGTCTCTTCCACTTGTCTTCTTCATTATGTTCTTCGCACAATTCACTATTGCCTGTGTTCGCTGGGTTCGAAGCAAATTGATCCCAAGCACCTGTCGACAACATAATGGAAGAGAATTCCACGTACAAGAAGTATGTGCAAAAGCAAGAATGCCATCGACTTACGTAGCAGAACGAAGGGATCTGAAAATAACTTGTAAGTCCTTTCTTCCCATTTTTGTCAATACGTGGAAGAGATTTAAAGTAAGCTTTCGTAGACAGTAATACTAAATCCTTGTATGGATATATACTTTGACTTTATACAACCAGGTGTCCCTGCGTAACTCAAATTCTCTCAGCAGAAGTTTATGTAAACGTCATTTTTCCTAATATGGATTTGAATTTCTTGTAAAACTGTTATATATACTGTTACGTAGGTAAAGATCATAATTATCTTATCACTCTCTAGGTAGGAAAGTTTCAGAAACCTTTATGGTAGAGTAAGAATCAGATAAGAGGGGAAGAGGTACAAAGAAATAAAGGGAGAGAGAGAGAGAGAGAGAGGTGTAGAGGGAGGGATAGAAAGGAATGAAGTGATAGGAAGAGCAAAGAAAAAAAGATGTGGAGAAGCAGAAGAAAATGAATTGGAGAAAGAAAGGCAGAAAAACTAGAAATAGGAAAGAAGAAAAAGAGAGAGTGAAAGAAGTAATGCGAGAAGACGGAATAGAAGATTAAGGAGAGAAAGAAACGTAGGAAAGGAGATGCAGAAACAGGCGAAGAACGCTATGAGGAAAGGTAGAGAGACATTGAGATAAAAGGGAAGTAAGAAGGAGAGAAACGGGGAAAAGAGAAAAGAAAGAGAGGAAATAAATACAAAGAGAAATAAATAAATAAGAAATAGAGAAAAGAAAAGTGGAGACAGGGAAAGAGTGCTGGAGAAACAGAGAGAGAGAGAGAGAGTAAAAGAGATAAAGAACGAAACAAAGTATAAATGAAAGAGAATCTTAGCAGTCAATCACCGGAAAATGGTTTGCCCATCCCTGACATCTGCCATAAAAGATTGTCAATAATTTGCAATTAAGTGGCAGACGAGCGATGCAAAAGTAAGAAAAACGCAACAAAAATAGTGCGAAATTGAGAAACTGTAATGTTGATTTGGCAGTACCGGATTTATCAACACTCACGATTCGTCGCCATGACGAATATTTACATACGCAAATGAGTGTCCTTTAGTTCCCGTGCCATCCGTCACCCTCTCAACATCCGCACCCCTCTGTTTCGTCTCGATGGAGTAATCCTCTTAATCTCCTCCGTGAACAGATTGGCCCAATAGCCATGGTCAGCGGGTGCTCAGAGAGGAGGACGTACATATACGCGAGTGCGGTTTTTCTTTTTTTTAAATTTCGGGATCACAATCACACTCGGACATAATTTGCAAAATTGCCCATGTAATCAAAACATCTGCCGGATTTTGCAAAGCTCTCCTCGATCGTGAGGGGAGAGGGGGATGAACGAATTTTCTTTTCGTTCCCGTTCGGCAAGTACGGGGAAATGTTTACGTTGCCCGTAAAGCATGAAACATTGCGTTAGCTGCATTACCCCGGGCCAGATGGTGCTGGCTAATATTTCAAGAAGCTTAATCTTGTTTGTCAAGAGCATCTACTCGCACAGAAAACCAACTCTCTCGTTACAAGTCCCGAGGTCTCGCTCCCTTTCTGAAAGTGAGCAGCGTTCGTTTTGATTTCTTTAACCAAGCTTGCCGTCCAAATACTGACGATTTCCATGTCCAGTTGTTTAGTGCAGAGTTACACCGGATGACCAAGTGTGCTGTCCGAATACTGACGATACTTGCAATCAGTTGCTTAATGCAAAGTTCCACCGAATACTGACAATTCTTGTGTCCAGTTGTTTAATGTCAAGTTCCATAGGATGACCGAGCGTGCCGTCCGAATACTGATTATACTTGAATTCAGTTGTTTAATGTCACCGGATGACCAAGCGCGCCGTCCGAGTACTGGTGATACTTATTTATATTCAGTTGTTTAATGTCACCGGATGACCAAGCGCGCCGTCCGAATACTGGTGATACTTATATTCAGTTGTTTATTGTCAAGTTCCACAAGATGACCAAGCGTGCTGTCCGAATACTGATTATACTTGAATTCAGTTGTTTAATGTCACCGGATGACCGAGCGTGCCGTCCGAATACTGATTATACTTGAATTCAGTTGTTTAATGTCACCGGATGACCAAGCGCGCCGTCCGAGTACTGGTGATACTTATTTATATTCAGTTGTTTAATGTCACTGGATTACCAAGCGTGCCGTCCGAATACTGATTATACTTGAATTCAGTTGTTTAATGTCACTGGATGACCGAGCGTGCCTTCCGAATACTGATTATACTTGAATTCAGTTGTTTAATGTCACTGGATGACCGAGCGTGCCTTCCGAATACTGATTATACTTGAATTCAGTTGTTTAATGTCACTGGATGACCAAGCGCACCTTCCGAGTACTGGTGATACTTATATTCAGTTTTTTAATGTCAAGTTCCACCGGATAACCAAGCGGGACGTCCAAAAAAACTGACAATTCTTATGCCCAGTTGCTTGATGCAAAATTTCTACCGGATATCCAAGCGTGCCGTCCGAATATTCACAATTCTTACGTTCAGTTGTTTAATGCACACAACAGGGACATTTTTTTTTTCTTCGACAAGTCCCATCTAAGCTGTTTTTTACCTTTCCACACCAAGACAGCCGCTTATTTTCACGCAACTCATCAATAGATCTCAGTACTCCGCGAATACAGAAATTTTTTGCAGTTCTCACCAGGCTCGAACCCGGGACCGCTACCGCCAAGCACAAGACCACCAACCATTTGGTACACAGCATCTACATTCTGTTATTATACCTTCACCTGTTTTCCACGTGTCTCCGCATCGACTCCTGTGCATGTGTAATTTGCATATTTTCTTCCACTTTACCCCCTTACCCTTTGCAAAGACGAAACTTTCCCCAACTTCCTCTAGCATGAGCCGACCCAGTTTGGTTCATCTATTAACAGGGAGGGAAGAGAAAGAAAGGTTGTTGGTGAGGAGAAAGGGGGATGTCCCTTGTTCACCCCCTTCCACCTCAAAAAACCTCATTCCGCCGTAAGCTCTCGAATGACGCTCATTTGCATTCGCTGATGGTGCCAAGAAAGAGTTACGAGCGCCAATATGTTAGCATGAAATTTTCTGTTTTCCTCTCTCTAATTTTTAGGACCGGGTGGTTTTTTTTATTGCAATACCTTATTTCACTGTTTCCTCTCTCTCTCTCTCTCTCTCTGCTTTTCCAATTCTTTATTTAAACAATGGGGGGAGGGGGAGAGTACTGACTATGTCGTTGTACACTCAACGGCGAAAGAAACAGTAGGCGAATTGTCCACCACCATTTTAATTCGGTCTGTATTACATATTGTGATGACAATGAATTGAAATAATGACGTCAATAAGCAGAGAACAATTCCTGCTTCAAACCAATATAGTTTCATTCCTTAAAACAACACAGGATGTAGAATAAAAAAGTAATTAAAATAGATGTGGACAATTTGCCTACCATTATCTTTGCCGTTGACTGTACAGTCACCGGCAATGAAAATGGGGCACCTAGATCCTGAAATACTCTCTGCCCTGCAAGGCGTTAGGTATGTTGCCTAATTCTACTGCGATGAATAGATTTTAATAGCAAATTTTCAATGGCAAGTTCTGCTTCCGTCGTAGAGTTAGGCAACACACATATCACCTTGCAGGGAAGAAAGTATTGCAGAATCTAGGTGTCCCACTTTTATTGCCGATGACTGCACAATCCTTATTGAAACGCATTAATTTTGTTTCTCGAACAGCTGTTTTAAGTCCTCTTGATGCTCAGATTACAGGCTAATCGGGACTAAACCTATGGTTTAAAGTGCTCGACGGAGTATCGAACCCGGCATTCCTCGTTTACAAGGCGATGACGTTACCACATCCTCATCGGGTAAGTGTCAGTTCCAATAATCTGGTCTGGTACTGTCGGTCATTGCTGTAGAGTTAAAGGCATAGCCCTGTTACCTTCCTGCCAGATCTGCAGAGAACTGTACTGGGAAATTAATTGGGAAACCAACAACCAGTGCTACCAAAGCTGACCTTCCCTTTTGATAATGTCAAGTTGCGTCTGCATGTTATGGGCCATTCGCTTGCTGGCACTGTTTCTTTCAAAATAAAATACACGGGCATGTTTCTGAGTGCGTCTATTATGGAAAGCATAATCCTCACTAGGAAGAAATCCCACGTTAGCTTCCATGCCTGAAGGGTCAGTGCAACGCCCTACGAACCCAGAAGTCACAGGTTCGGATCCTCGGCAAGGCATGTGTGCATCATTGTGTTTATCCCGTCATCATCTTCATCAGTTCATTATTCATTCTCATCCTCGCGATTAAGACAGGAGCTACAAACGTGATGCAAATAAATAGCGAAATAGAAATAGAAAATAGAATTGATTTATTTTGGTTTATTTCCCTTGCATTTCTGCCGCTTTTTGCTAAACTCGAAAATGAGTGATGATATGATGAAGTTGATGATGTACACTCACAAAGAACACCGTAGCCCAGGATAGTATTCGAACCCGGGACCCCTGCCGTCTTAGCGCTCAGCGTTAAGAAAGTAGGAGAAGTGACAGCTAATGAAAGTCACGCTTAATCAGACCTTCTTTTACTTTCACTTATAAGATACAGTATCATGACGATGGAGTGGAGGGATGTAATGTAACGTTTTCTGTAATCCTGAACATCACCGTGAGATGGGAGTTGGCTCTTTAAGATAGAAATGAAAGCTTGATGTAAAAAAAAGATAAAGGAAAGGGAAGAATCTTCCGCAAGCATATACAGAAAGTGGAAAAATGTGTAAAAGAGATAACAAAAACGGCCGCGCGGAAATGGGAAGACGTTTGTGTGTAACTTATTCATGCGTTTCTTAGACCCGTTTGTCAGGAGACTTCTTGCAAAATGAGGAAGCCTCGGTAGAGGAGGAGGGAGGAAGGTATGATTAATGCAAAGGATGGAGAAAGAAAAAAAGTCGCACCCTCGGAAAGTCACTGGCGTGCTGCATCATTGTTTAACCCCCGAGAAATTCCGCGTGGAAAACTGTCCAGCAAAGCGCCTGAAATCAGCGTTGACAAATTTGTTGAGTTTGGAGCGATAAGCGAGATCCTATTATATAATTTTTTTAAAGAATTATGTTATGATGCTATCAGCACAAATCGAAATATATACGTATGTATATATATCCCTTAGTGACCAATTTTTTTATTTTATTTTAAAAATATTTAATTTGAATTAAGTTTAGCCAAACGGGAATCCCGTTTCGCCTAAAATGGCTGATACCTATCAAATTTGATTATCTCATACTGATAAGCCGAGGCAGGAATACACGGATTTGATCACCTGGCATCCTGACCTGCTAGAACAGGCTCTTGGTTAATGAATACTACCTCGGTAAGATGCAATCCACCACTCTTCTTCATTCTTTCACATTCTCACTTACTGTCCGTCGAAGCACATTTACTATATTAAAATGAATAGTGGGAACGGTGGATAAAGAACTTTATTGTCACTGATAAAGCAAATTGGCAAATTTGTTATGTCTCTTTACTTAACTATATCAGAAAATAATATATGCTAGACAAGCATTTCTATTTCCAGGTTCCTAAACTTACGAAGGTTTTGAGAAAGATACCTACACCGATTCAGAAAAAAAAATCGTGTATCTTTGAAAGCAATATGTTATCTAAACAAATTTAACATCCTATATTTAGGCAGGATCCGAGCCAATGAATTTTTTCTACCCGGTAGTTCAGTTGGTAGAGTACAGTCATAATGAATATAGTCCATACATTTCTAATCTTCGTTTATTTACAGTTATTTCCATGACACTTGTGACCAGAATTTTTTTTCTAAAATGAGATATATTTCATGTGGGAGATGTTTCTATAATCTTTTCCACCCTTAATGGTTGCCACTGTACCATTGCATAGTTGAAGTACTTCTGATCCTTTAAATTTGGCTTTAACCACTGAGAAGTATGTTTATGACTGGCAACACTGCATCACATTCGAGCCACTTTAACAGCGAACCAAAACGGGATAGGGAAAAACAGTGGTAACCCTGTCACGCTTCACGCATCCATTCTTAACCGGGGATGCTGGGACAGAAAGGGAAAGAGAGAGACAGAGAGAGAGAGAGAGAGAGAGAGAGAGAGGGAGGGAAAAAATGAGAAACCTTTGGCTGAGTGGGATGAGGAAGGCTCCCGGCATTGCGGCGTCCTCCTTACACACACACACTCACGCAAACTGTAACGACAAAGGTCGAACTCGACCGAGCGGCTTAGGGATTTGGATCGGCGAGATTTCTCTTTTCTAGGAGACAGGTGATATGTGTTGCAGAAACATCTTTTGATGGGCCTAAGCGAGGGAGGTTGACGGACTCTAAAGGGAAGCTTGCCCTCTGCAACGCAGGTTGCATGTTTTCGCATCACAGGCTTTCTTAGACTTCCGTTGCTGAGGTTAGGCTGAATCCTTTGCTTATACGAACAACAACGTTTTCGAAGAACCATGCAGGTTCTACAAATCCCTAAAATTGCATTTGCTAAGAATATCTTCGAGATTTTTCAGAATAACCTTTCTTATTCACTTTTGTGTTGATACTCGTTAACATAGTCTTAGAGACTATTTTCTATCCCTATAGAAAAGTGTTCACAGATCCTCCTAAATGCTTTAGGAGAGCTTTGCTTGTTTCATTGAATTGTTGTTTTAAGTCAACTTTATGCACAGATAGGCTAATCGGGACTGGACATACAGTTTAAATTGGGATCTGATCACTGTGTAATGTGCTTCTGCAGGGTATCTAACCCGGAACCTCTTTATTACAAGGCTACGGCGTTACCACAGCGTCATCCGAGAGGCACTTAGGATAGCTTCTAAACATAAATATGTTTTTGAAAATTTTGATCAAAAAACGACGTAAATAAATTAAGTACTGAAAATCTTCTCATTTTAAGAGAACAATATTGTCCAGAACAACTAAGTTAACACTTTATAGGACACTGATAAGACGTGTATTGGCCTATGCTGCGGAAACTTGGACCAGTTCAAGGTAAGATGAATAGTTGGTAGAGACCTTTAAAAGAAATATATTAAGAAAAATATTGGGACCAGGATGTGAGAATGGAAAATGGAGAAAACGTTTTAATAAGGTACTCTGCAACTTATATCAAGAACCAAAAGTTATTGGTGTAATAAGGGCTGTAAGGTTAAGATGGGCAGGTCATGTGATTCGCATGAGTTATTGTGACCCCACTAAGAGAGTGATGCTGGATAGCCCAGGTGGACAGAAGAAGCGAGGAAGGCCTAAATTAAGATGAGTGGATGGAGTGGGTGAAGATGTTCGGAAGTTTCAGTACAGAAATTAGAAAGTTGTCGCAAAAAGTAGAAATAGATGGAGATAAATCACAGAGGAGGCCAAGGTTCATCAGTGGACTTTAGCGCTATAATAATAATAGGAAGAAAATCTATGTTAATTTCTGATATTTTAAAAATGAAATTTTTCAGACTTGCGGAGAAAGATTAAAAATAGTTTTTTAGTGTAAAAAAACCGAGTAAGCAAGCATACGGAAAGAGAGCTCAGATATAGTGTGTAGAGAAATTAGACGAATACACAGTCAATTCAAAGTTGCAGTTCATTATTTCGTCACGCTAGACTTCTTTTAATACCGCTAGCAAAAGAGAGGAAATTCATTCGCGACTGCCGGATTCTGGCGATGAGAAGCGAACCTAGCTCACACCTGACAGACCTCAGGGCGAGAAGACTGTCACTCACTGGGCCACGACTCGACGCCTGCTGCCGACGCCGAGAGGCTGAGAGGTCCCCCGGCCGGACACTACTGAGCAATGTCGCCGTGCTTAGAGCCAGCCAGCCAGGATTGGGTCGGATCAGTGTTGAATCCGCGTCCTTATTCTGCATTCGGATTCGGTGCCTTCGGCCATAGACAAATCACACGACCATGAACCCTCTGCCACTCTTCATTTAGCAACATCCTTGATAGACTACAAAAACCCCTGTACAAAACACTGAATCTTGCATCATGGAGATGCTGGGTAATGGTCCCCGTACCTCTCTCATGCATCTCTCTCTCTCTCCCTCTCCCCCCTCTCTCTCTCTCTTGGTAAAGTTCCCCGTGGATTTAGCACCGTGCCATGAAGGCACATTTAAGCGGTGTGAGGGTAGGGGTCCACATATTCTCTATCTCGGTCATTTTGGAGGTGACTTGATCAGCACCACACTCCGGCCGCCTTTGCCTCTCAGAGTTGCCTCCAGGTACCCATTGATTTGAGACTGGATGAGTCCCAGAGCCGCTTTTATGAGGAGACAAAGCCGGAAAAATTACACTATCTTGAATGAATGTAAATTTGAAGATGGAAAAGAAATAAAATATAGTCTAATATGACCATGAAAGGGTTAAAATGAATGTTCTGTCCGCATGCATAAGTATTTAAGAAGTAAGTGTGAGATTTTGTCCTAAGGTTTATCTCTGTGGAATCAGCATTACGCAGTTTTGGCATACTCCATGTGTGTGCTCTCCCTCTTCCTAGAGCACATTCTTGTATTGTAATTCTAGCTTATTTTCTATAACGCGGTATATTTCATAGCAATATGCTTCTTTGATTTACTTGTTCCTCACTTTCACATGTCAATTCTTCCTATGGATAAGTGGTAACTCTGACCCTAATAACGAAGAGGTCTTGAGTTCGATTCCGGGTGAAGGAACATTACGCGCAGTGGTTCGGATTCCACTTTGAACTATAGGTTCAGTCCCGATAACCTATCTCGACATAAACTTCTTAGAAGAAGCATGTTCGTTATTTGTTTAAAGAAAAAAATACTTTTAAGATGGCTACTAGGAACGGGACCTACAGTTCGGTGATACGAAACACTGTACATCGTGGAAACCCTTGTCTCCTTGGTACATGTAAGTTGTTAAATGCATTTATCATCGCCGTATTTGGCAATATTAATAAGGGGGCGACATGTGTCTGAAAAAACATGCAATTGTTTAGCCGACCTCCGGGGAGGAGTGGTTAGCACAGCGCGCTACGACGCCAGTAGTTCCGGTTTCGAATCTCGGCCTGGGCATGGGTGTTCTGTGTGAGTGTCCCTTCATCAAATTCATCATATCATCACTCATCTTCATCTTCGAGTTAAACCAAAATTGGCAGAAGAAGCTAAATAAATTAACCCAAATCAATTAATCAGTGAATGCAATCGCCTAGCTATTCGTGCATTTGCCACATTGATTTCTAACCAGCTCAATAGCCAAAACACCCTCTCTTAACGAATTGAACCTTCTTTCTTAGATCTTTCTGCAAGGTGCCTCTTTTTTGTATTATCTAAAAAGCTTCCCAACAATTAAATTCCAAACATTCCTTTAGTATCTTCATCAACTTCCCTTCAGATCGCAGAGGTCAGAGGCAAATAACCAAAGAGTTGCAGCACCGAATATAAATGAAAACGACCAATTAAAAGGCAGCGTTTAATGTTCGGAATTACTGCCATCAATTATTAGAGGTGGTGATAAAATTACAAATGGAAGAGTGCGCCCTCTGAAGAAATTTATTAGTCTCTCAGCCTTGCTCCGCTGCCTGCACCCCACCCCCTCACGAAAGGGTCTGGAGGAGGGGGGGGATTCTGATTGATTCAGTAATTATATTATGCGTGGCAATGAGGACAAGACTCTCCCTATTACCCACAACCAGCTCCTTTAATTTCATTTCGAGCATTAAAAGACGAACCAAGAAACTCTCCTTCTAATTCATGAGTGGAAGATGCTCGACGGGAGAAGTGAACTTAAAAGGGGTTATCAGATGCTACAAGAGAAAATTTCTCCAAAGAGAAAGAGGTTCTTCTCAAAGGATATCGAATGAGTTAATTCATAAATAGAGACAGAAGCAGCTAAAATGACGTTTTCATTACGAAGAAGATCATTTATTGTCTTGATTTCATTTCTTTGAAAGATGCTGTATTCTCTATGAAAAGTGTGGGGAGAGGTTGTGTTGTCTGTACTGCTTAGTCTAACGCACGCTCCAAAGCTAGAGAGAATACTGAGATGTAGAAAGGGAATTAGTGATATAAGGAAAGAGAGATGGTGAGGAATGATGCAAATTTAGAATGGTGAGTAATAGACAGAGAAGGTTTGGCAAGCAAGATCTTGAAATAGAAGAAATAAGTGTGATAGAAAACTAAAGAGAGAGTTGAGATGCTCGCGCGAGCGCACTCTCTCTCTCTCTCACACACAGAAGTGAATTCCAGATATATATGAGAGATAGAGGCGTAGAGAAAGAGAGGAGTAGAAGGCAGAAAGGGGAGTGGCTAAAAACAGAGGGATGACGAAATAGAGGAGAAGTGAGATATGGCGTGGAATTGAAGTAGAGAGAATGTTGTGATGGATAGATAGAGAGAGAAACGAGAGAAGTGAAGTGGGGATAGAAAAATGAGATCGACATAGAGAATGAGAGAAAGAGACCGTGGAATTGAATATAGAAGTAAAATAGAGAGAATGTTGAGACTGATGGATACAGAGAGAGATGGAAGAAGTGAAGTGAAGATAGAGGACTGAGATCGGCAGAGACAGAGAGAGAGAGAGAGAGAGAGAGAGAGACGCTAAGAAAGTAAGAAAAAGAGAATGATACAGAGGCCGGGGAAATGAATATAGAAGTGAGATAGAGAGTGGAAAAGGATTAGAGGGAATTGTGATGTAGAAATTAACAGTGAGAAAGGAAAGTAGAGAGAATTGAAAAGAAGTAAAAGAACACAGACAAATAAGAGGGAGAGTCGGAGACAGAATGAGCTAGAGAGAGAAATTGATACAGACAGACTAGGATGAATGAAGAAGCGGGAAGAGTAGTATGAAAGAAAAGCAAGAAAAGGAACATGTTTTGTGTGAGAGAGAGAGAGGCGGGAGAGGTAGGGAGAGGAAGCGAGGAATTAGTTGAGGTGAGCTAATTTGCTTTGCGTCTACCGTAGCAACGTTCTTGAGGGAGGAACTTTGGTACCAAACTGAATCTGACTTTGCGGTCGAGGAAACGCCATTTGTCGTTACGTAGTGGAGAGACCATCGAATTCCACGCTCCCTTTGGCCCGGACCTAGACGCCGGTGAAGTCTCCCAAGGAAACTACGGCCGCTTTGCACCATTGCGAATTCCAATTAATTTACTGCATTGAGGTAGATGTTTGACGGGAATGCAGATTTTCAGAGTGAATCTAACCCCTTCCGTTCTCCTCGCCCGCAGTGGAATGCTGGAAATAATTTCCAACTGCACGTGCAAAGACGAGGAAAAGAGTCTGTATATTTCTTATCATAATAGATCCAGTTTACATTACATGCAATACTGTATGAAATTTGAGGGTTACAATCTGCAATTTCAGTGTTGCTAACTTCGTTAAATTTTTAAAAGTTTTGAAATACAATCTGCAAAACACAGCGAGGAAGGCTCATGCCATTTTCGAGTTAGAAGTCTAAATATTCAGATTTAAAATCTTGATACGAACACGTAAGCTCAAGTAACTTGTAAGTTGTAATTGTATGACATTCGAAAACAAGACTTGTTTCTTTTTTATTGCTCTATATAATTTTGTTCACTTTATGTTGCCTTTCCAATTTTCTGGGTTATTATCGACGTTAAGAATGGATGATGAATGAATAGTATAAAATAACGAGAGAACGTAAGTAAGATTTATGCTTGAATCAGGGTTCGAACCTAGTGCCCCTGGGTATGGTAGAGACCTTTTCAAATTTCTCTCGCCGAATACACAATGTAAATATGGTACTAAAATATATACCTATTGGCGCCTGATATATGAAATAAGATTTTTAAGGAACTTTTAAACGTAAGATGTGCTGAAATATGAAATTTATTTTTTGGCGTAATAAAGTAGGCACTGAAGGATGGCATTGAAATAGTTCTTCTCCTAAATTATGAAAAACAAGTTCGATATAGTATATGTACCACATGTTAGACAGTGAAGGGTGACAATCGTTTTCTTGTATCTAGCCCGAGAGAGACGGAGAGAAGGGACAGCGATAGAAGGTGAGTAAGAAAAGGGAACGGGACACACACACACACACACACACACACAGAGAGAGAGAGAGAGAGAGAGAGAGAGAGAGAGAGAGAGAGAGATAGGGAGAGGAAGAGGCAGAGTGAAAAATAGATAGGGGAAAGTGAAGGAGAGAAAATGAAACATAAAAAAAGAAAACAGAGAAGAGAAAGAGAGAGAGAGAGAGAGAGAGAAAGAGAGAGAGAGAGATGTGACAGAGAGAACGAGAGGGAGGGAGTGAATAAGTCGAATAAGTCAAAGATAAATGTAAGGAAAGAGAGATAAAGAGAGACAGCGATAGAGATAGACAGGCGGACAGACACGCAAGTAGAGAGAGAAAGGGGGGAGGAAGGGAGACAGAGAGAAAGAAGCGAGAGAGGTTATCTCGTAATACCCTGAACGAGAGGCAACCCTAAAAACATTTGCTAACTGCGGGTTGCATAAAAGCTTCACTTTTTCAACGAAAACATT
Source organism: Lepisma saccharinum (assembly GCF_977018435.1). Taxonomy (NCBI): domain Eukaryota; kingdom Metazoa; phylum Arthropoda; class Insecta; order Zygentoma; family Lepismatidae; genus Lepisma; species Lepisma saccharinum. Next base: position 93,305,669 of record NC_139231.1, on the reverse strand, counting down.
TTTTATACAAGGTTGAGAGTACTTCAGTGGCATATTTGGTACGTTTTTACTATTTGGTGAGGCATTTGTGCCACATTTTTTTAAAATCCCAACTATGACATGATACTATAACCTGAAACTTTTCGCAGAGGTATCGTAAACCGAGCACTCGGAACTCTGTCCTTTTTAAAAGTAAAATGACAAGGATACCGTGATTAATTGTCGTATATGCTGAAGAACAAAAAAGGCAGTAATCCTGATATAATTGCTACATCATGCTGTTTGTCTTCTTAGCAGTTGTGGAAATTAACGGGAAAAAATATACAGCAGGGATTTTCGAGCGCATCCTCTTTTTTTCTTTTTTTAAATTATATATATTTATAGCAGCAGCTTACGTCCTCCAAGCAAGTCAAATCGTACGGCGCCCTGGGGTGTAAGGTTCACGATGGGTCCCCGGTGGGTCCTGGGGCCAACCTCCGTAACGATTTCGTGCCAAACAGCGAGACGAAAATGGAGAGAGCCCATGCAGAGATGGCGAGCGCTTCACCGACGTGGGAGCACATTCTTGCAGTCAGGGACAATTTGCAAGCTTTCGAAATGAACCTTGCTACAACACTTCTACTCGCGTTCCCGTCTCGAAAGCTTCCGTGCTGTCCTTTCGACGGATCTGTTTTTAAAGTCTCAAGAATATTGACGTTACGTATACGCCAATAGCTGGTATCTCGGGAACTAGTGCAGCTACAAACTTTTTTTGTTGTTGCATATTTACTTATTCAGAACTCCCTGATTATTACGTCGTAATTTCGTTCTGAAGGGAGGTCATGGGATGGTTGTGGATGTTAAGCTTTCCTTCTTCTTCCCCTCCGAGTTGTTTTTACCATTACATTTATTTTTCCTCCCTTCCGTTCTTTTCCCCTTTCTCTTCCTTCCTCTTTCTTACTATCTCTATTTCTTACTCTTTTTCTTTCTCATTTTGTCTATATTTCTTCCATTCTTATTTTTCTTAGTTTGTCCTCCAATTTTCATCAGTTTCTCTCTTTCTTTATTTATTTTCAAACTCTCTCTTTCCCATTTCTCCTTTATTTTATTACTTTCTACCTCTTTCTTACCCTGTTTCTCTTTCTTTGTTTCTTCCTCTCTTTCTTTGTTTTTCTTTCACTCCAAAGGTCCCGGGTTAGAACCTCCACTCATCCTAGCTGAATAGCCAAAAGTGACAGAAACACGACGTTAATGGCAAAAATCAAATTAAATCTCTATTTGTTTATCTTTCCACATTTCTTCCTACTGGTAAGTATGAACTAAGGGCAAGGACTTAATAAACCTTTTCCTGCTCCCCCCCAAAATAGGCAATAACTCGGCTGGAAAGTTCAGTGAACTAACCGATCTCTAACTACGTACTGTACTGAAGTTACTGTGAGCTTAAGGTTTATTAGCTTACACAGTAACTTCAACAAATTCTAACAGTATATGTATATCGATAGGGAGACATTTCAAATGGAGTATACTAGATTCGTGTTATACTTCTTGACATTGACGCATACCACTTGGTCTGGTCAGATTTCAACATGAAGGTCTCACAAAGGTACACTTTCTCGTAACAGGAAGACTAGCTGCTGGGAAAAAGTAGAGGACAACCATCCTCAGAAAATTCAAAGACACGCCACTGCCATCTAGGTTTCATCTTGAAATTGCTATCTCACATCTTTCTTAGCCTCTCCTCGTCCACGTTTTTCCCATCACCTCCCATCAATTTATCATAATTAGCACTTCGTGTCCATTCCCAGTACTTTCTCCCATCCTCTGCGAACTTTTTCTTCCCCATTCCCTTCGTCTCCATTTTTCCTTCTCCTTCTCTTTCTTGCGTTTGACGGAAGGCGTATCTGAACTGGAAGGGAAGGGAGTACAGGACAATTCTTCTTTCTCTTGCGGGACCAGGTATTGATAAACCATGATTTATGGCATCTATTTGGTAGCATTCCAAGATTTTATTTGCTCTGTGTTTACAATAGGGATCATGGAATGAAAGGGGAGGGACGTGGAGATTTGTGTAATTATTTTGATAAATGAGTTCGGGGGGCTGAATCACCAAGGGGAGGTTGTGTGTGGGGGGGAGAGAACCAAAGAAGAAATGAACTTAGGGGGAGGGGAGTTCCCGGGCCACGAGAAGAGGGGGGGACGAAAATGATGACGGCAATTATAAGTGAGAATCACCACTCCGGCCTGGTGTCGCCATCTCTTGGGGGCATTCCGCAGTTAAGTGTGCCTCTTCTCCCTCCACAACGAACCCAACGACGAAGGGATGTCACATTACAGCGAGAAATGAGAGAAGTAATTTGTAAATTTTGTCAGAACCTTTTGTATCCTTTTCACTTTGTCTCCTGAACATAATAATATCCGCAATTACATTTTTCTTCTTTAACTTCCCCCCCCCCCCGGCCTCTTGCCGTTCTCTTCCCACGGAACGATCAGCGAACATTAAGTGAAGGAATTTCATAGCGAAATTTGGAGGTTAGTTTCCGCAGTGGCCAGCCTGATGTCCCTCGAAATGGCTCTTTTCGTGTTTCTTCTTTCGTGTGAAAACACTGCTCAGATATTTGAACGTCACCTAACTCTGCATGGCATTTTCCCCGCTTTTTCCTTGCAATATCTTCAGTACTCATCAGCCTTGGATATAAACTTATCCCACTTACGAGAAGAGTATAAGGCGTATATTAAATTATGCCAGTACCAGGATTTTTTGTCAGAGTGGACGTAGCGCGCTGCGAAGCTATGTGTGCTAAGTTCGTGTCCTGACGAAGGCATGTTCATTTCCTTAACGTTTGTTCTTTCATCTGTATAATCGTGCATTGCCATCGTAGCGATTACCCTACATAAACAGAATGAAAGTACATGTACTGCCACGAATACAACTAGGTTGTAACAATTCCATTGAAAGCTAATGGTATTTTTACAACCCAGAAGTGTCCGTGAGTGTACATGTAGAACATGATTGGGCATCTCGCTTATACTTGTGGAGGCCTGCAAACTCTCTATGCAGTGCGAGCTTCCCGCCTGTAAGCAGGACAGGGAGAGCCGCTTGCCTCGACAGGTAACAACTACTGTGAGGGGAGAGGGCGCCATCCTTATCAGTTTCTTCTGCATAATGCCAACAGAGGGTTTCCCACTGCATGAACGCGACCAACGAAGCCTCATGTCTTGCTCATTCGCTCCTTTCCGCAATTCTTAAAACGCTACAGTACTGCGGCTCGTTCTGCAGTTCATACGAAAGCGCTCTTTCACAACTATGGCGGATGGACGAGGCCTGATAGAGAAAGTACACTGCATGTAGTAAATGGAGAAGAGTATTTGCTGAATTAAGCAATAGTCTTGAAAGTCCAGCAATGAACAACATATAACAGTGAGCTAAAATACTAGATTTTGGTCGTGTTTATGTGTTGCCAACTCGGCACTGTTATACTTAACTGGTTTCAAGACATGCGTCCCTTTGATTAGCGCTTCAACCCACAATAACAAAGTGTTTTTGGTTAAATTCTAAGATAAATTCTAAGTTATGTTATTTTAGATAGATATGCTTGCAGTTGGTAATATTCGTCCGTTACTAGTCTACTAGTTACTAGACAATGAAAATAGTCACTGCTAGCAGTTACCCACCAAAAATAACAATCGTGTTCCTTGCTTGATATAATATTTCTTAGTGGATCTTCTACTATAGGCATTCGTATCACCTTATCAGAATATTATTAATGTAGTTGTCACAGACTGAGAAATAAATTTATTTGCATTTATATAATTATATAATTTATATACATGTTTTAAAAACCTGTAAATAATCTTGTAGTAATCGAATATGGAACATTCAGTACCTTCATTTCACTTTTCTTCCACTTTTTACTAATCGTGACGATGAAGATGACTACTCATTATTCGAAATTGATATGCTCAGGCGAAGAACCGAAACGATACTATCGACGGTAGGATTAGGAGTCGACCATAGACTGGTTCATGCCACCCAAGCGGCAGTGGAGACGTCTCCATTCAATACAACAATCCAATGATAAGTTTGAATAGACGGCCCTCGTGGCGAAATGGTTGTCACAACGCGCTACAACGCCAGGAGTCCCGGGTTCGAATCCTGCCCTGGGCATGGATGTTTGTGAGTGTCCATTCATCAATTTCATGTTATCATCCCTGATCCTCATCTTTGCAAATTAGCCAAGAGTGGCATAAAAGCGAAGTAAAATAAAGCAAATGAACGATATGTTTGAAGATAACCATAAATTCCAGTTTATGTTAACTTTTGACCGGCCTACTTAAAATAAAGTTCAGGTCTGTGTATGTTCGACTCAATATTCAAGGGATTGCTCCAATGCTTCAAATTGAGAACCTTAAAAATATCATCTGCAGTTAGTACTAAATCCAAATCTTATCAGTTACGGTATGGTCCACAACGAACGGTTAGAAGAAAAACAACAGGAACATTTGTCGAGAAAATTGCAGAAAAGAAGAACATCGACCGAAAAACAGGCTTCTTGCTGCGATTATGGCTGTACACCGGTGCATGAACTCGCACGGTAACACCAAACGTGAAACTTTGAGCTTGTTGTTTTCCTCGCCAACGCATGGAAAATAGCTTCCAGAGCGTAAACGCGCCGAGATACGCTGTTCCACAAGGCTGACATAGCTTCACACGCTTTCCGTATTTTCCTTCCTCCTCCAACCACAACTTTTATGCGTCTACCCCTTTCTTTTTCTTTTCCTCCGTCTCCGCATTTTTTTTTCGTAGCCTCCTCTTATCCCACGTGCCCCTTACGCCGAGCTGGGAATATCCCACCGTAACTTTTCGCCGAAGCGTTTGAAGTGAGGGAAAATCTGTCCTTTTCTTTGTTCAACATTTTTTCGACCTTCTCCTCCGGGCCGTACCATATTATACGAAAATCGTACCGTAACTTGGAGGCTTGAGATAGGGTCTCGGACCGTTTTCTGACACTTAATGTCATCTGGTGAACCCGACTTCGGATCCTGCGAAGCCGTAATTGGATTTCACTTTTCACGTTGGAGGCTGGAACACCCCCTTCTCCCCCTCTTTCCCTGCGCGCCTCTCTTTCACATTCCTCTCCTCAGCTATCAGAGTCTCTCATCCTTCTATCGACCTCAAAATCGAGCCAAATTTTGCATCGGATGGTTCCCTCGAGCGAAGGAAAGAAGATTCGCACGGATAGATGGCGCACTTTTCATTTTACACGACAACGATTCGTTCCTCACAATTAAACGCAGAAAAAAACATCTAGAAAGCTGTCCTTTAAAGTGGAATAATATAGTTTGTGTACACAATAATAACTTTTGTGATGTTGTAGCCAAAAAGTAAAATTTTCAAGTATTTGAATTTTCGTAATCGTTTATAATTTTAGAAAATAGTTCCTTGAATATACGCCTGGTGACGTGTCATATTCGTAGTATTTGTAGTGAATTCGAGTCTCATAATATTGGACTAGAGCAGTGGTATTCAAACCGAAAAAAATATTTATTTTTTCCGAAAGTTTAAAATGTGTTAATAAAAAAATATTAATGTCTTCTGTATTTTTGCAATTCACTTTGGTTCCCCAAGACCATTTCATCTCCCTGTTTTTGAATTGAGACAGGAATTACAGTTTTACCTTGTATAGAACAAAACCATGCCAATGCCGAAAACTCATAGTGGCTTTGCACAGATATTAGCGTATCTTTTTGATATTTTCCACAAATGAATGATGCTTTGAATGTATCCCTACAAGGTACGAGTAAAGGGGAATCCTTCACCTATCAGTCAAGGTTTTAAGTCTTCAAAAGGAAATGGCTACTTTATAAGACAAAGATTAAAGATGAAAATATTGGTGATTGCTTTCGTACATTTAGCAAGCTGTTGGAAGAAACAGGACTACAATTAAATTAATAAATCCAAATATTGCTGTATTCCTGTTTTTAACATCTATTATCTTTTTCCTCATGAATATCGTATCGTTGAATGAATTGAAGTCTAAAATTGGTAAATTCTGTAAATGCCACAAGAATGCAAACACCGTTTTCCACGTTAAACTGTGAAATGTGCCATGCTTGATAATGTGGTAAACGTGAAATGTGGCTGGTAACCCTCTAAGTAGTTCAAAGGCGTGTCACTGGTGTGAACGTTCGTAGGGGCTGATGTGCTGAACGATGCGATTTCCCAACACTTTCGCTTTTGACACTTACGACTTTTACCACTTTTAGTCCTCAATTGGCACCAGCTAATAAACATTTAAAGAATTGTACGCCACCTGTATGAATCACTCACATTATATTTTCATTACTTGTATGTGTACCAACAGTAAAGAAATACATGAAGATATTTTGTGTTGTTTTTTCCTGGTCATATGTATTTATCTATTATTATTACTATTACTGAGGGGAGGTGCGTGCAGATTTTGGCAGCGGAGGGGAGCCTTTACAGAAAAAAGTTTGAAACCCCTGTACTAGAGCATTGATTGATTGATTGATTGCTTTATTTGACTTCGCTTTTTGTGCCACTTTTGGCTAATTTGCAAAGTTGGAGATGAGTGATGACATGATGAAATTGATGAATGGACACTCGCAAACATCCATGTCTAGGCCGGGATTCGAATCCGGAACCCCTGGCGTCGTAGCGCGATGTGATAACCACTCCGCCAAAGGTGTCGGCTAGTAGTTTTAGAGCAGGAGGTATTGTTAACTAAATGGAATCGAGTTTATGACGTGTAGAGTTCTTCTCAGCGGCGTAGCGTCCGCCCCCTCAACTCCCGTATTGAAGTTAATTTTTCTTACACATTGAAATTTTGTTGGCATTTTTGTGGAACCAGTTTTTCTTTTCGAGTGTTTGACGATTTTCTGATCTACAGTGCTCGAAGTGATATTCCTAACTGCGAATTTCCTTGTTCAATTTTGGGGATATAGCCGGTCACCGTGGCGAATCCCGGCCTGGGCATGGGGATTTGTGAGTGTCCATTCATCAAAGTTACATTGCCTTCTTATCATTTATCTGTCATAACTGCAGTCCGCTGCTATTTCTTCGTAGCAGATTTCAATTTACCTGAGATTATGTCACCACCGACAATCTAAAGGCCCAGTTTAACCTCCCACAACTGAAATCATAAGTTTGCGTGAGTATATTACTCACTATTAGTATTAGAAGGCTAAGGCAATTCCCCAAAACAGTATTTTTTGAATATCTGTGTATTATATGTAACTTATTTTTTTTAAATGTTTAAAACAAAAAATACAAAGGATCACGAACAAAATATTTGACTGCGGGAATCCTCGCTCCGCCAAAAAAGAACCCTGGCTGTGCCACTGCGTTGAAGTAAGAGAAAATATTTCCAATTTCTTCTTCCAGTTATTTACCAGAGATTCAGACCATCCTGATTTAGTTTCGAGAAGCTACTGCACTGATATATAAGTCGATAACAAAAAATGCGAAGGCTGAGTATTTGGGGTAAAAGTTAATTTCTTGTACAACTGTGTGTGGGGGGAGGGGGACTAGCTAACTATCGACATCCATTCCACTCTGGCATCATCTCAATACCTTCTTTTCACTATGGGGACTCCAACATTTTACTTACAGGGTGGCACACAGAACTGTGCTACGACACTGGTTCTTCATGTATGTTAATTAAAAATGTATGTAAGTTTCCTTGCAGTTCAGGGATGGAAAAAGCTTCAAATTGTATAATAAACGCATTTCCAGATATCCATTTCTATCTAGAATACAAGGTGATTCAAAAGTTCTTAACACACCGTATAAAATGTAAAGGAGTTAGGTTGGTCATGATAGAAACAGGTTAGGCCTAGGGGAAGTCATAATTCTGTGTTCCAAGTACAGCGCCTTGAATAACGTAGTGTGGAAAACGCGCACGGTTCTGCGCTCTCTGGCTAGTTTCACTCGAAAATGATCTTCTAGAGGCGCTGGTGTTGAACCCGGTGCTTGGTATTCGTCTTGAAGTAAATGGAGTTTTCGCTTCAACGTCTGATTCTTTTACATAAGCATTTCCATCAATGTGATAAGTGCTATGATATTTGGTACAGTGGTCGCGAAGATATTAACGAACATTCTAGACAGTCGACCACGTCATGTTATCGTCATACTTTCGTTAATAATACGGGAGAAAAAATACTCGTGGAATGCTCTTGGCAACTAAATTTTTGTGTATGAATTAGGTTCATTATTATTATCATCATTTCTTTTAAAGATATACACACTGAAGCATTTGTATTTTTGATATTTACTGTCTCTTTTCTTCCGCTTTAAACTAATCGCGGCGATGATGATAATGATGATTGCATGAAACGACAAGGGGAACCCCACAAAACTTTCTTAGTGCCATCGACATGAGTGTAAGGCAACTTTCAAACCAATGGGACAAGCGACACGGGATGTTCACACTGTCACACTAGTGACACACACTTCCAGACAGTAAAATAGCATTCATTGCACATGGGGGTCCAAACAGAAAACGACACGTTTATATGGCGTATTCGCGTGCTACTTGTTACTTCGGTCGGAAAGCTCCTTAAAGGAAGGGTTCTCAGACCGAAGCGACGCGGTACAGGGGGAGTTCCCAACTAAGTGACAAGCGACATGGTGCCTTCAGTCTATTAGCAAGCGTTGCTTGCGAACAACAGATAGGCGACACGATAAACCGCACATTACAACAACAGATCTAGGCGACACGATAAGCCACACGTGTCGCTTTGTCGCTTCTGCGTCGCTCAAACTGGGCCATTTCCTCAATAGCTTGCAAGATGTTGCCGTGGTTTGTTGTTCGCCCATACGCGATGCAATGAGTGTCTTGCTTTAGTGAGATTGCGCACCAAAGCGACAAGCTTCGGTATGAAAGTTGCCTTCGACCGAATGGCCCGTGTCGCTTTGGTGTGAAAGCCTCGTATCGTTTGTCGCGTGTCGCTTTGGTCTAAAATATTCTTGAGGAAACGGTGCAGTCAGAGCTTGTGTCCCTACGGTTCGAAAGGCTGCATTGATTTCCGACTTCTTGCTTTCAAGCGACATTTGTGGTTTGCGCCTCGGTTTGAAATATCTCTCAGGATACTATTTATATTCTAATAACATAGAAAAATAAACTCTAATACACAGTCTAAGACCTGACGTCCGGAATCACATTGCGATGTTTCTTCTTGTGTTACGCATGCTATTTATTTATTAATTTTATTTTACTTTTATTTCCAAATTAATGTCATTTCGTCACTGCAAATCACTCCACAAATATAACTGTTTCCATCAATTCACGTACCGCCTTTCAAGACAAACAAATCTACATAATATATTCCAAAAACTAACAAAGCCGCATTACTTTCATAAGAAAATTAGCACCGAGATTGATCGCACTGCCATCTATGTTTCTCATCCGTCTGGGGAACCAGTTTCTTGGGTCGTTTTCCACACTACGTTATTCAAGGCGCTGTAGTTCCAAGCGGACGTCCGCCATATTGGTGGCCGCCATATTGAATTCAACTCATTTTTTTCTAATGGGAAGGGGGGGTAATGTAATATATCAAATCAGGCTAGAATTTCACGAGAAATGCAATTGTGAAAGTTTTTTCACTCTATCTTTAATCAGTAATGAGTACATGATTGTAACAAGTGTTTCATTTTCCAGTTGTGAGAAACTGAGTGCCGTAACGTGTGAGAAAAGTTCTGGGACTTCTTGATCGTCGCCTGTCGTTGACTGATCCTGTCTCCAGGAACTTTTAGATTAATTGTACAACTGTCACGTGTGACACCAGACCTCCTTTGGGGGTGTTGTTGATTAATATTATTTCCAACGTCTCGTGAGCATCTCTCCCCAGACAGCAGTACGATCTCGATGCGTTCCTCACGCATTAGGAGCATTATGGCAATCTTTTCTCATAGCCGGAAAATGAGACATTTGTTACAATCATGCAGCCATAAGTTTTTTGTTTTCGTGATTAAAGATAGGTTGAAAAAGACCTTCACCATTGCATTTGTCGTGAAATTCTAGCCTGATTTGATATATAACATTACCCCATTCCCATTTAAATATTTTGAATTGAAATCAATATGGCGGGCGTCCGCTTGGAACACGCCAATGCGGTTTCCCCTAGGCCCAACCTGTTTCTATCATGACCAATTGTGCCCAGCCTCACCCCTTTACATTTTATAGGGGGGGGGTGTTAAGGGACTTTTGTTAGGGATCCTCCTGTATATACTCTCTGTGCCCTCCATACATGGGCGTAGTTAGGTAGAACCTAGGTGGGGCAAAGCACCCGCCCGCCAGAGCTGGCATTAACCCCGCCCAAACGAATGCGGCATATGCACAAAATAATTAAGGAAAGAGAAAGATTGAACATACGAGTGGAATGGGAAATTGTAGTAGATCGCAAAGAATTCTTAAGAAATTTATTCAGGGGAGCAAAAAAAGAGCACTTAGATAAGGAAATTATATAATTTGTGTAATATCTTAGTTTTTTTCCATTGAACTAATTTGGAAGCCCCAAGTGATGGAAGGGAACTACGCCTATGCCTCCATATAAGATACTGTTAAATACTATCTTCCTCATGCATGACACAAAAAAAAAAACTTTCTTGTATCTTCACCATCATTCATTCTTATGTAATCCAGATCAATACAGTAAATGCCATCAAAGGACGAGGAAAATCTCTCTTCAGAACCTACCCCCACCACTGATTATGCCGTTCTAGTTTAATGACAATTTTATGTTGAATGAACTTCACATTAGTACATGGTAAATGGTATATCATCTGGAACGATGCAATATCTAATAATGATATCTTCAATTAGAATGTAGGAGAGTCGGAAAAAACACTGTACAAAAATCCCATTTAATTTTTTTTCTTGTCTCTCTGTAATTGCTCATCTAATGTTTTATATGCACTTAGCATTGAAATAATTATCAACAGTGAATATATTTATATTTTGACTGTCTTCGAATTTCAAACTAGATTGTAAATGTATTTATTTTTATTATTTCAGGTGAGTCAACTCTATTTTCCTTCTTGGGGTTTTTCCATGCTTGAGCTGAAGGCAAAGGTATAGTGCCTAGTTTACCAAATTTCGGTCATAAGCTGATTAACTTATTAGCAAAGTTCTATACGTTACAGTGATTTAAGTTGCAACTGCAGTTCGGGCGAGTATTTACGATGTTTTGTCCATTGATAGATGTTCTGTCTGTAGAGACATGTGGATCTATCGGTATTGCTGACAATCATGAGCAGCCATACGGACTAATTGAGACAATTTGTGATTCGTTTAGAAGATTTCGAGTTCTTTGTATACGATAAAGATCAAACCTCTTGCAGTCACAAACATGTCGATTTTGGGACGCTGTCCAGATTTAACAGCGAGCCAGAATTTTGCGAAACGCCAGCCAAGTTATTTCGAAAAAGCGCTATGCTATTCCAATTATTTGCTTCTTCTGTTATGCAGATATTCACAGTAGCTTTCATGACCGCCTCCCGTGGCGGAGTGCTTAGTACATCGCGCTGCGACGCCAGGGGTCCCGGGTTCGAATCCCGGCCTGGGCATGAATGTTTGCGAGTGTCCATTCGTCATTTTCATCATATCATCACTCATCCCCATCTTCGCAAATTCGCCAAAAGTGGCACAAAAAAGTGAAGTAAAATAAAGTGAATCAATAACAATAACAGAAGTTTCGTGGCTGTAAAGGGCCTATTTTTCAACACAGATTTCAAGATAAGTGCATCCCGAACTGCTACGAATGTGAATCCATTAGGAATCGAAGCATGAGTTCCCTTTATTGCACACACAGAATCGGGCACTACTTTATCTTTACCCACCTTTTCCCCTCCCCCATATATACCTGTGTCATATATATTGCCTACCTTGGCGCAGTATTATCGCTATATAATCAAGATGCCTAGAATTCGATCATCGGTGGAGACGCGCAGTGGTTCAAATCTCAGTTTGAACTGTAGGTCCAATCCCCATAAGAATATATGTGCACAAAGCAGGCTCAAAAGCTCATACACACATGCATATATAAATCTGTGATATTATTCAAGAAGATACTGGAACCACCTCCCCCCTCTCTGAATTTTTACAAATAACAGGCTGGTATTTCCTTACCGTCGTAAAATATTAGGCTGAGAAAGTTATGGCACCTCATAAAAATCATATTTGATAAGATCCTCAAGCCATTCATGTGAAAATTTCATCTAATTTACATGTTTATGTTACTATTCAAGGATAAAGAATACCATTGTAATTCTCAGAGGAGCATAAAGATAAAATTCTGTCAGGGATTGCATTTTTTGTCTTTGTATTATGTTCAAAACATTACAATATTTCAAGAGACGAGGAGAGTATTTTCACAAGTATGTAAAGAAAGTTTCATGAATCCTTGAATCTCTCCAAAGACGACAGTGCGCAATTCGAAGGCAAGTTTTCCAATACTGAAACTGCCCAAGTAAGACAAGAGTGTCTTTTGCAATCTTCTCAACTCTTTTGCCAGCTCAGCTTATCTTGAAGAACACTTTGGAAATTCTTCTTTATGTCCTGAATAAGAAAGGAAGTGAATGGAATCTCGGGTCTTGCACTTCGCCACAACTTCAGTATTATTCAATATTAAAGAATGGATGTCCTGGGTTTTGTTCAGAAGCGAACGTTGGCTGTCTTATTGTGTGTTGTTTCTCCGTTGCTATTGTTCGGGTTTCAGAACAGCTCATGCCTGCACGGCGCCTTTCAATGGCTAGATGTGGTGCGTTGTGACACAGAATCCAATCATCTGAATTAGAATTTCCGAACCTTTTCTTGAGTGATGTAATCTGTGGATTTTATTTTTATTATTGTCGACACTGTTAGGGATGACGAAGCAACGTTACATATGAACTGCATTGCACGTATCTGCTTGCAGCGCAGAATGCCCACGTCATATTGCCACGCAGCAAAATGATAGTGGGATAGGGTGTTGTGTTTTCTCTCGAGAGACTGTTGCAATCATTTGAATTTGATTTTAAAATTTTGGGTGCGTCAGCACTTAGGCTATTTTTACACACGTTACATTATACGGGGTCCTGCCCCTTACCGTTACAAATAACAACTCTAACGTATCATAAGTAAAATCTTAAAATATTCTGACTTCCGTTAAAAGCTGAGGCTGTAAAGTGGCACTCAGCACACATTAAGGACAAGAAACAGGACAAGACACAGAAGTATACTGGCCATAGGGTCAGTCGCCAGAGCCTCGTTTGTCCAGTGAGTGTGTAACGGTATAGTTTGTGCTTTTAAGCTGATTCTCAGCAACATACACAATATACACAACCATACGTTTTTTAATCCTTGTCCCGAGGTTCAAAACTTGCAGTACCTGAAGTTCTGTGGATGCTAGTTTAGGCAATAGACACGTACCTCTTCAAATTACAACTTAACGCCCATTTCCTTTTAGATATATATAGATTTATTCATATTATATTTACAGAAGTTAATTCTTGGCCGTTATTCGCAAAATTACATTCTGGTGTACCCTGTCCTTCCTTCCCGAAGAGAGTGTGTAGACTCGCGTAGCCACTGGCTCCACGAGTAAAAAAAAATATGACCTTCAGTACCAAAAAAGGTGGCTGAAAGTATGTGTGTTGTGTACCCGGTTTCCCACATGAAATGAACTATTGGAATAATGTGAAGAGAGCAAGTGTGTGTATTAAAAGAAAGAAAGTTAACATCCCCGCCGTCGGTTCACATAGTAAGGAGAGAAAGCTCGCCCAGCCGCTCCCCTCAGAGAAAAAGATACCTCTTACATTGCTGTACTCCGCCAAATATCTGAGACCCACTGCTCCCCTGCCCTTCCTATTTATAGGCCCCGCTAATGACCTAAACCGTTACTGGAAACTTACCGCTCCCCAACGGCCAAGAACACAAACGTACAGGAATACATAGACATACACAATTTATAACATAAAAAAGGATCCAGTAATGATCGCATCATTACAAGTGTGAGTGAAGTGAGGTTAACAATTGGGTGTACTACGTGGAAGGATCAACCCTTACACCCCACTGTTGCAATAAGCAATCGCCACTCAATTATCTTACCCACACAAGAAACCGTGTGAGGCGATCAGGACTTTCAGGTCATTGCTGGTCATTGAGTCACACATCAAGTGGTATTAGGTCAGGGGAATTTGCTGGCCAAGTAATGGCCCCGTCTAGTTTCCTGCACCTTTTGACACTAAGTGTAGTGCAGGTGTTTCCCTTTGTCAGGCTGCTGCAAGGAAATGACGTTCAACTAAGTAAACGGATATCGGTGTTCAAGTTCAGAAGATTCAACTAATGCATGTGTTCTGCTTTAAACGTTCATTTGATAAGTAACACGCACCACATGACCATACACCACACACTACACCGATACAGAACGTAGTGCAAACGGTGCGGACACCAAATACACTACTTGACACCAAATCAGCGAAATAGACGAGTCAGTGTTGCAGCGTGTAACCAACTAGACGTACGCCTGCAGAGAGTCAAAAAGTGCGGCGAACTAGACGGGTCTATTGACTCCTCTGCGCCCACACAAATCGTTCCATCCCCACAAATTGCTGAATTAGAGAGTAATTTCTAAATACTTGTTACTGCAGCATCTCTACTGCATATATACAAACAATTTATATTGTTATTATTAACCTCACGATTTTCTCTACAAACTACAGCTGACCAAAGGGGATATATAGGGTTTACTGATTATTTTTTTTATTTTCTGTGTTCTTTTCTCTCTCTCTCTTTTCTTTTTCCGGACGTTCATCTTCCTTCATATGTGTTTAGATTCTGTTTTTCTTGCTTAATCTCTCTGTCTCTCTCTCTGTCATTTCTAAAACTTTTCTCTTTCCTTCTGTCTAGAGTTTGCTTCCCCTTTTCTCTTACTCACTCACCATAATTTCTCTCTTTCTATCGTTCTTTTCTCTTTCTTTTACCGCTCTATCTCTCTTACCCATCTCTACATTTCTTAAGACATATTTTATGATGACCCTTGACCATGACGTCACACGATTTTCAACATCGGTATATCGCACTTTAGACTCAGTTTGGATTCTGTCCCCCTGCCCCACGTTTTGGAAAATAGTCTGCTAGTGACAATGCTACATAACCGAAGAAAACTTGAACACCTTAATATTATAGCATCATTCAAGTTTTGGCCGATTTCGAATGGATCACATTGTACTTTTGCAACAACAAAAAAACGTTGGTCAAAATTGTTTGCACAGTAAAAAAGATCAGCAACTTAACCGAGAAAAGCTAAAGTTATGCTTGAATTTCGTCACTCGGGAAGCTAGCCACCTCATACGATCCCCACAAGTTCGTAAGGGTTGACAAGAGAACCCTTCCCCACAACAAGGTGAAGATAAATCTGAAGCAATTTCAACAACATCACGCCACACAAATAAGCCCAATAAATCTGTGTCATTAGGTACTTAGAAGATAGCCAGGAGTGCATGACTTATCAGATAAGGAAATGAACTATCTCCTCCACGGTACTAAAAAAAAGGGCAACGGAGTTATCTTTGTCTGTTGGTCGATATTTCTTTGCCAGGACGATAGCGTCTTCGTGGTTAGTTACATAGCATTGAGGAACGTGGCTGCATCAAAATCTAAGGCACTATCGCACATGATTATCCTTTCATTGTCCGCTTTTTATTGTGCCTCCCTGTCCGTTGGGTCGTCCGTCCGGCTTCATTTAAATTCAGCGTCCATCCTTTCCCGCAATATATAATGTTCCTCACACCACTCCTCTTTGTGTGATGGTCCTTTATGATTGAGATCTCCGTATCATTATGATGGTAATAGCACGAAAACAGAGCGGAATCGAGTTCCATAAATGCACCCCCGGCCCCAGGCGGTCTGCAAGAGCGGCCAGAGAAGGCCGTGTGTGAGTGTGTGTGAACTCTGCATATGGCGATTATTCGAGAATGTGGCTTGGGTATTGGCATTCTGGGTTCATCGTAAATTCCATGCCTCCAGGTAAATTCCCTTGTCTCGCTGGAAGACCCCGAAGCAGCAGGTGGTTTTGCGTGCACAGTTGTAAAAGCCCGACTTCAAAAGAGGGGAAAAAAATATCCCGCAATATCGCTCCCGTCTTGTGCTTCGGCAGTGTTGTCACCCAAGTGGGAAAGCTACTAAAACTGGACCCCAATGGAAAAGTGGTTATATATATATGCTCTGTGGCTATCTTCTGAACGTTGATCCGTACACAGGGTGACCATAAATGCTTCTGACTTCCCAATCACTCTGGGCACGAGACTAGCGTTCCACTGCCACAGAGGACAATTTTCCAACAGCAGTGTGTCTGCATGGAGCAGCTATGAGGTTCACACAGCCTCCAACCTTAAATGAGTAAGTAGACTGAGCGTGGGGATTAAAGGCTTCTGAAACGTGATGCTGATCACATCACATCACGTCACAAATATCCTAGATTGTGAATGTGTGGGGCCATACTTCCACGTTCCGCCATATGCCTTTATGGCATGTTGCGACATGCAAGGGGCAGCGGCCTGGGTTCGGTACCTGGTGCAACCACATGACACAGTGGTTCGGATTCTACTTTAAAACCTCTAGGTCCAGTTCCGATTAGCTTTTCTGTGCATAAAGTTGACTTTAAGAAACAAATCAAACAAACATGCAAGGCAAGGGTAACGTTACCTTTTACCTTGGTGAACGTTAACTTTCCTTATTCAACTTTATGTTTTGACTATTCCATGCATGATTTCTTCATTTTCGCACTGAGCTGTCTTTCCTCAACTTTTCTTCTTTCAGAGATTTTATTTGTGTTTTCAGCGATCTTATTTGTAAAGAACTTTCTGCTAAAAGTGTTTGGGGATGGTAACGAGAGAACACGAATACAGATAGTTGGTGACTTGTCGAGACGAGAACGATAACGAGGCAGCCATGTTTAAAAATCTAGACCATGCCGAGTCTTACTATCGGATGCTATCAATCTCGTTCAAGACTTTGATAACATATTTGAAAAAAATAACCTTTGCTGAACTATGCGACGTCTTCAGACATACTAAGAGAATGTCTACTTGATTATTTATAGATAAGTGATATACGTATTTGTTTATAGTAATGTCGAAATCGTACGTCAAAGAGGAAACCGTTATTATGAAAAATTGTTTTCCTCGATGACTTCTATACTATGCGGTAACATGCTATACATATATTGTTATACTACTGTTTATATTTCGAGACAGACTTGGTTAACACAGCACACTACGACACCAGGGATTCCGGGTTCGAATCCCTACCTGTGAGTGTGACTGTCACTTCATCATATCATCACTCATCCTCATCTTCGCGATTAGCTGATAGTGACATCAAACCGAAGACAAATGAACCAAATCAATAAATCAATATTTTGAAACTGAAAGGGGACCCTGAATTACCCTCCGAGACAGAATGAGACTGCCAAGTCTCGTCCCGTCTCGATACCATACCTATTCCTTTCTTTAATCCGTCACCGAAATAATTAATTCATCATTCATTCTCATCCTCGCGAATGACATTGGAGGAAGATAAGCACGCCAGCAACAATACAAAAATAGAGTTTCATTTAGATGCCAGGAGTTAGCAACACTGTAAGAAATTATACCAATATTTCTTATACATTACATATGGCCTTCGTCTTGAGCGATCGTGTGTGGCATTTTTTTAGCCGCTTCTAGCGGCAGCTAACGGTAAATACTTCCAATTACTGTCGACCATTAACTTTAAAAAATATAAGATAGGCCTACATGTAGATGTGATTAACAGCTATCCTTGCCATTTGCTTTGTACAATTGCAGTAATTTCTAGTAACACTTTTGGAGATTTAGTCACTACGACAGCTTAAACCTGTAATAATCTTCATGAGTTGTCTATGTGCTTCATCTACATGCACAATCTCGTTAACGTTTGTCTAAATGCAGACTAGATGAAGCACTATTTTTAACATGATCCGCCGTGTTTGAAGACTGTAAGTACTCATTTTGTGGTGTCAATAAAACTTAACATGTATAATTATGCATATTAGATCCTCTTCCCGGAAGATGAAAAGCGTTCGTAATTATGCATGTGTTTCAAGGGGTCCTTATCTGTTCTTCTGAATAGAGCTTAGCTGGTGTGTTTGTGTACGGCGATTTTTGCATCCAACTTACTTTACGGAAGTTTTTAGTACATATAGTTACCTTCAGCAAGCATATGGTTATGCTATATGGATTTGATAATCTGCCAATTTGTTCTCCTTTTATTGGGCCTCCCCGATAGCGGAGAGGTAGCGTCCTCGCCTTGTAATCAAGGTGTTCCGGGTTCGATACCCGGTGGAGGCACATAGTGTTCGGATCCCACTTTAAACTGTAGGTCCAGTACCGATTAGTCTTTCTGTACATAAAGTAGACTTCAAACAACAATTCAATCAATCAATCATTGTTCTCTTATTATAAGGTATTGCTATAGAAGTAAGTGTAAACCGGTCTTGACTTATGGAGTTGATTTATTGAGTGAGTTGGTGTGTTTAGTCCACTTTATGCACAGTATATTAATCGGGACTGGACCTATAGTTTAAAGTAGGATCCGAAGCACTATGTGCTTCCACCGGGTATCGAACCCGGAATCTCTTGATTACAAGGTAACAACGATACCACCAGGGGCGCCGACTTGTCAAAATTATTGGGGGGGCTCTGATCACTGAAATAAATGAATGAATGACTCACTCCCTCCCTTTTAAAAATAAAAATTACGTCTTCGTATAGCAGTTTTTAAGCAGCTATTATATTCCTCATGCAAATGAAATGTAACATGAAAAACGTTTAGAAAATGTTTCAAAGTCTCTGTATGTCTTTTGTGTCTGCTCATTTGTGTTTTATATAACAATTAACATTTTTATTGAAAAGTATATATTTACATTAAGAGACCAACCTAAGAGTTTTATGCCGGCCTCGGTAGCCGAGCGTGTTGGGTGGTCGACTCAACTCGCTTTGATCCAGAGGTCTCGGGTTAGAGTTCCGGCGAGGGCATGGGTGTGTTTTAATGTTCGCAACAGACATGTGATGGGTTGCAAATAACCCATAAAATAACGAATATTTACAATATATAACAGTTTTATTTAATTATTTACATAAAGGCTAACAAAAATCGCAGGAAAATAGTTTTACTTTTTTCTTCTTGCTACAATATTTTACTTTTTAAATTTAATTTTGCAATAATAAAAAAAATAGCATGTACACTAAGATATAAAGTGACATACACAACAAAAACATATGAACATGATTTAAAAATAAAGCAAAAGTTGCTCTATGCAGTGAGTTATTTTTTTATGAACTCATTAACGAGCGGTCTCAGGTCCAAATTATCAAGCATAGTTTGATGTATGTGAAGTACTGCTAAGCTGCTTAGTCTCTTCTGCCACATTGTAGATCTCAAATATGTCTTTATTCGGCTAATAGCACTAAATGACCTTTCGGCTGTGGCTGTCGTCACTGGCACAGTGTGGAGGACCGTCATGAATTTGGCTCCTGGAGGGTGCTGTCTTCCAAAAGAAACTTCCTTATGTCACGCATGGTAGTTAGAACCACTTTCTTCTGTTTGGCGATATCACCAAGCATGGACATGTGTAAAGAGAGCCTATCGGCATCCAAATCTTGGCGAAAGAATTCTCGTGTTTGCTGAAAGTTTGTTGTGCAGCTGTTCACAGCTGAGATGCATTCTTTCTCTACGGCTGTTACTTTTTGTAGTCCTGTAGATTCATGTCCTTGTTTAACACATGATTTTGCTGTGTCACACACGTCAGTGTATATTGATTTATAATACTATTTTGGAGTGTAGAACTTGTGATGTTTGGCAGCATCAGGATTTTCAAGTCTCTTAGGGACCTGACGTTGCCGGGGCAATTCTGGCTCATCAACGAGGCTGGGTTTGCCCTCTGTGCATTTCAACCAGAACTACTCAAAACACATTCGCTTTTCTTGAAAGATGTCAGTCAAGTATTTTAGTTTTGATTCCACTTCTGTAGCACCAATGCGTGGAGACTGCATCTTACAGTTTACCTCTTCTATTGGACCCATCACATGGCAGTAGAGGGAGAGAAAAAAAATGTCTTGAAGTGAAGCATTGTTTCCAGGCATCCAGCATATTTTAATGCTGCGTCAGTAGAATCTTCTTCAGAAAATTTCTCAAGAAAATTGAGAAGGTTTTCATAGTTCTTTAAGATCTGTTGCATACTGGAGGCTCTCAACGTCCGCTGACGAGGGCAAAGTGGTCGCAGTCCAGCATGGCCAGCCTTCTCATTCACATCAATAATATTCCAAAATATTTGCATTCTTTTAGGGGATTCCCAAACAGTCTTTAACAAGTCGTTGGCTAAATTCATTATGTCTCTGATTAATATATGTATAATAGTAAATAATAATTATATACTTAGTACATAGTAATAAGTCGTGTGTTTTGCTGTCTCCGGTCATAGTCCCCCCAAAGTTGATGGTTTAGCGGTCTCAGCCCCCCAAAGTTGATGGTCTAGAACATTTCAAATGTGTATTTAAAGTTAAGTTCATGTGGCACAATTCAGAGTAAACTTTACAAGAGAAGAAAAATAATACATTAAATCTTCTTAAGCAAGATTATTTGGAGGGCTCTGCCCCCACATCATTAACATTGGGGGGGCTCGAGCCCCCCTAAGCCCCATGGAGTCGGCGCCTATGGATACCACCACGCCAACGGAGAGGCCCTTTGACATGTGGAATGAAGTCAGGCTTGACCTAACTTCAACTTACACTGATTGTAACATCACCATGGTAGATTCCTTGCCGGAATGTTCAACACAACATGCTACGAAGTCAGATGTCTTAAGTTCGATCGCTGAGTCAGATATCGTTATGTTCCATTACTTATTTCTCAGGTTTTTCTTTCATTCTTATCGTAGCGTTTATTCCAATAGATAAAATAAACGAGATATGAAGAAAGACCTTAACATCATCTTGCCTTCCAACATTCGTAAAGTGGGCCACCCGGACGGCGCAGTGGTAGCGTCATTGTCTTGTAATCAAGGGGTCCCGGGTTCGATACCCGTTGGAGGCACGTAGTGGTTCGGATCCTAATTTAAACTTTAGGTCCAGTCCAGACTAGCTTTACTATGCATAAAGTGGACTTCTAAAACCAAACCAAATCAAACATTCGTAAAGTAACCTTCAATTTTACCAATCTCAACATAACCTCATCTTCGACCAGTCGTAATGTAAATTTCCCCCTATTTAACCTAAACTTGATTTCCATCAGCTTCAACCAAACCTGATTTTCCAATTATCTACAGTAACATAACCTAATTATACAGGGTGTCCCACTAGCTTTCGAACCCGAAAAAAAAAAAACGTTATAATTTCCGAACAAACATACATAGGAAAATGAAATTCACAATACACGTACCTTGTTTCATGCTGAATACATGATCGTCACAGCAGGTGCTGCAAGTGACTTCCCTGGACGTCCAGACATGTTTATACACGGCGTTCCATATTGTGAAAAGTCCGCTGTAGAGTCTCCGGCGTGATCTCGTGAATCGCATTCTCGATGTTGTTTCGCAACTCTTGCAGTGATCATGGTTTGTTTCTGTAGACACAACCTTTAAGGAAACCCCATAAAAAGAAATCCGGAGGTGTCAAATCTGGGGATCTTGGCGGCCACAATCATTTGTAGATGATTCTGTCATCAAAAAAGGACTCAATTTCTGCCATGAACACGTTGGAAGTATGGCATGTCGCTCCGTCTTGTTGGAAATAACCGCGACGCAGTTATTCATCATCCGGTGATTCACAAATGCACTGAAGATGTGTAAGTAAACTTGTGTGTTTACTGTATCTTCAAAGAAAATGGGTCCAATGATACGCTGTCGGGAAATTGCATACCAACACCAAACTCCCACCTTCAATAGTCCTTTACGGCGTCCAAATTCACGTTGAACGGTCTGATGCAATCCCGAGATCCAATATTTATTTACAATGAACACGCGTTCTGGTGTAGTTTACCGATCCATCCTCGCGATTTAGGGACGCAATCATCACGCTAACCCACACGCACCACTTCCCCTGGTGCCACCTACCGTCTTTGTTTTGACGCGTGCGTTTATGTTCAACCCTGCCTCACGTTCATTTTCCTATGTATGTTTGTTCGGAAATTATAACGTTTTTTTCGGGTTCCTCAACTCTTGCCCATCCCAACCCTTGCACAAATCATATCTGAATCCTCCCTTCCATAATCTTACCTTCTAATTTCACTTCCCACCAACTCATGAGGTTCTATCATTCTATGTTCCTTCAACTTCTTTGGCACCATCATATCGTACTATATCACTCAGGACCTCAGGGCCAATAATGTCTGAAGTAGTGATCGTATGTAACTTGTTCATGCAAGATATACAATAGCCTCGTCTAATTCGCTATTCTTTTTTACTCTCTCTGCACTTACACGCCTAGTTGGTTACACGGTGCAACACCGACTCTTCTACTTCGTTGATTTAGTGTCAAGTAGATTTAGATTTATTTCCTTCATGTGCGAGACATAGGCTGTACGCACTACGTACATACTATTTGAATTTTTTTATATAGTAAATCCTCGTTAATCCAGACGAATGGGGGGGATAAGTTGACCGATTTAACGAAAGTCCGGATTAACTGAAATAGCCTAAAAGAAAAGTAGAAAGTGTATTAAAACTCCGTTTATAGCAACAAAACACGTTGATACATTATACAGTACAGTACAAAGTCTGCGGGAAACAGAATTTCATCAGTGGTAGATTGCCTTTTCTTTGGGAAGTTCTATTTACTTTTTTTCTTCCTTGCCTGTCTGGATTAAGTGAAGTACGGCTTATCGGGGTCCGGATTAACGAGGTTTTACTGTATATTTACATTGAATTTTTGTTTTATGCTCTTTTTTAGTTTGTCTCTTATGTACATATTCTTTCCCCTCCCCTAACAGCTCATGGGCCTCTCCGATGGCGCAGTGGTAGCATCGTTGCCTTGTAATCAAGGTGTCCCGAGTTCGATACCCGGTGGAGGCACATAGTGGTTCGGATCCCATTTTAAACTGTAGGTCCAGTCCCGATTAGTCTTACTGTGCACAAAGTGGACTTAAAACACCAAATGAAATCAAACAAAAACCTAACAGCTCATTCACTCCACTCGTTCTTGTTCCAGTCTTTCTTCCTTCTTCCTCGCCTCACTTCTCTTTTTCTTCACTTTCACCAAATGCACTCCTACTCTCTCCAACTTTTCAACACTTGCGCGCTCTGTTCCACAACTAATTTGAGCGCTCCTTCCTTTTCCAAACCCTCCAACCATTTTTCCTGCAGGGCGCGCGTTCCCGGACATGCAAACAGGTGATGCTGCCCATCATCCATATGTCCCTCCCTCTCTTTTCACCGCACTGTCTCTCCACACCCCTCCCCAATCTCAGCCATACTAATCCCTCTCTTGCTTCCTTGCTTACTTTCTTCATATAATTTATATTTGGTGTCTGCACCGTTTACAGTACGTTCTGGTGTATGGTCACACGAAGCGTGCTAACTAATCTCAATGAACGTTTAAAGCAACAGATAAGAATTTGTTGAATCTTCTAAACTTGAACACCGCTTATCGTCTACTTGATTGAACGTCATTTCCTTGCACCAGCCTGACACCGGCATACACCTGCACTACACCTAGTGTCATAAAATGCAGCGAACTAGATGGGGCTACTACACCAGTCTTTAGGTGTGACTTTTGAGAAATGTGCTTTAATTTCATCGTGGTTCTAGTATGACACCCATTGGTGCAAAGCACCGTGAACCAAGAGGAGTGCATTGCTGTCAGCACTATCTACTTCCAAAGTAGCTACTTACCATGTATCTTCTGCGGGTCTTCACGACGAGACACTGCACAAAAGGGAAAATCCTCATCTTTTGACCAGTCGAAGGAAAAATACCCTCTTGGACTTTTCCCCTTCGGACCATAATGAGGACCTCGGACCATTCACAAATCGAGCCAGTGGAAGATATCCTCCTGAGGATCTGCAATGGGAGTGAAAGGAGATGGCATCATTTAGGACGTCGGAGGGATGGATGTGCTCTGTGGGGTGGACGGAAGCGGCAACTGTTGCTATGGCAACCTGATAGGAAGCTAGGTCCTCGCCGATTCCTGCGAGCTGCGAAACCACGTATGGATTCCCTTGGAAGCCTGTGAAGAGAAATTGGGTGTCAAGTTTCAATATTGGTCTGAGAAAGGAAGGATTCTTTTTTCTATTGTTCTTTTTACTTTGTCATTTACTGTTCATAGCGCTGCAGCTCATATCTCTATTTCAAATTGATTTTATTAGATTCCGTGGAGAAAGTGTACGAGGGCGAGCCAATTATTATCCGCAATGCAGTTTCTTTACGTATTCGTTGGCAGTACTGTCGTTTTTGTGCATGCATTCTTAGGGATGGGTTCTACCACTGCTGCACAGGTTTGTCGGTTATTTGTATTGCCGCTGCTGTGACGCGTTAACCATTACGCTTTGCTTTTCGATTGTATCAAAAATGGTTTATTTTACTTCGCCACCTTCTGGCTAATCGCGAAGATTAAAATAAGTGATGATGGGATGAAATTGATGAAAGCACACTAACAAAGAGCACCCATGCCGAGGTCTGGATTCGAACCGCGCTGAAATACTCACTCCGCCACGGAGGACGGCGGTTGTATCAAAGAAGAGCAGCGATTTGTTATGCGTTATTTTACTCTGAAGGTGTGTCAGGGACTGAAATCCATTGAAGACTTTCAGCACAGTACGGGAACAGCGTTTTGTCTCAATGGATAGGCTACGGATGGGTTGAAAAGTCCAAATATGCTCGAACGAGAGGCAGATTCCTGATCTGAGCATCCGGCTTGTTCTTCACGAGAGCGAGAATAAACAAGGCAACTGAACACATACGAACGATACTGATCTGAAACCTACAGCGTTGTTTCGTGCATGTGTCTACCTACCACTCCTTTCACGCGTAGAATCGTCCTCTCGATCAAGGCTTGTCTTCCGCGGTCGGACGGTACAACCACGTAGGGGTGGCACAAAGGGCGACTTTTTCGGAGGCACCAAGGGTAACTTTTCCAGATCAGACCAAGGGTGATTTCTTTCGGAGAGAAAGGGGTGCAGAGAGGTTCTGGCAGCTGCAGTTTAAGTTATTAAATCATCTTTGCGCCTGTGTTTTGTCTTGTGCATGTGTGTGATTGCCCTATCATCAATTGCATCTTATCATCCTCATTTTCGCGATTATTCAAAACTGACAGAGAAGTGAAGCAAAGTAGAACAAATTAATCAAATTACAACCCAGTAGTGTCCGTGACTGTACAACTAACTCCCTGTAAAGCATTTGACTGTGCACAATAGGCACGAACATGTGGTAATTGGTTGATTGAATGATTGATTTGCTTTAGTTGCCACGTTTGGCTAATTTGCAAAGATGCGGATGCGTGACGATGTGATGAAATTGATGAATGGACACTCACAAACATCCATGTCCAGGACGGGATTCGAACCCAGGACACCTGGCGTCGTAGCGCGATGTGCTAACCACCCCGCCCAGGGGGTCGGCTATTTGGTAATTGGAAACTCACTGCTATAGAAGGCTTGTAGGGAATTGAATTAGTGTTGTTACGAATTATTGTTACATGATTTCATTTTCAATATTGTAACAAAAATCTTTCGAATTTTGATCGAGTTTCCTGCAAACGGGAAAAGGAAAACCTCTTCTTGGGCAATGGTATCAGGGATTTTATTATTATTAGATAAAGACCGAAGAACGTTGTAGTGTATTTAATTCACTAAATGTATCGAATAAAGGAAAATTTTTCGACTGCAACATAAGGTACTTTTCTCAAAATCTGATAAGAGAAAGAACCTGGGACTATAAGAAAATCAAAACAAGATTTTAGGAAAGATGAAGCAAAAAAAAAATAGAGAGGAAAGGGGGTTGTAGTTATTGGAATAAACAGAAGTAGAGAAGTATAAGCTTGGACAATATATTAAATGTTCTTCGTCAATTTTTCCAGCTGTCACTTACACAAGTTCGTCTTCCGACTTCCACCCTGAGTGCCCTCGTGAGGGGAAAAGTAAATATAGAAAAACATTATATATATATACATATATATATATATATATATATATATATATATATTCTTGGCTAAAGTTAATCTATGGCGATAGAGTCAGTCTTATAAAATTGGGTGCAGCGTATAGGATGTTGACTAGTTTTGTAATCGTTCCTGCTTCGCTTGGATTTCATCAGGAATGAGATTGGAGACGGGGAAGGGGGCGGGGACGAGATGTTGTTTGTTGAGGAGAATTCGGTTCATGCCGGGGGAAACTTTTGCGTGATTCTTGCGAATGGATAACAAAAACCACCTAATCTGATTTTGGGGGATAAAAAAGAGGGACGGGGTTAACATAAGAAAAACTACAGATGGGAAAGCGAGATAGATAAATGAAAAGCAGGGGGAGGGGGTTGGGGAGAGAAAAGTAAACAAAGGTGGAAATGTCATTCGTCACAAGCGGATTCTTCTTTATTTTTCTTCCGTTCTCAATGTCGTGTCTCGGTTTAGGTAATTGTCCTCGAAATGTCCTCCTCGTGTGCGTGGGTATACGTTACCCACAGCTCTCCCCAACCTCCAACTTCGGGGAAAACTTTTATACATGTTGAAATAGGAGAAGGATGCCTTTTCATAACACACACGCAAGATATAACTTGTAGATTACTTTCCCAATTGACCCAATGTTTATGTGTTGGGGCACCCTTTTAAATTGAAAATGGTATGATATTCAAAACCTTTATAAACGAATTTCAAGGATTGATAAGAGACGGGGAGAAGAACCCCAACAACCCCGAAGAATCTCTAATAATGAAGCGTCATGTTTAGTTACCCCCTCCCTAGACTTCGACTTCACGTATTGGGCGATATCTCCAAGACAAAATCGATCGTCAATCCTCCACAGAAATCACCTATGTCTAGAAAAACCCACAGCATGCCTTATACTGTGCCTTTCCCTTAATTTTGTTATTGTGCCGCTGGAACGTGGCCCGTTGGTTGTACATCACCTCTTAACGCTATCGCATGAATTATTTTACTTACTTCTATTACAATTTTTCACAATTACAAGTAAAGGGATCACGTACATTTGTTAAAGATGATGATGTAAGTGTGTTACTTGTACTGCCACACATTTAAAAGAAGTTTTGAATTCAAGCTATTAGTTCTTGTAGAACGACCATAAGGAATAGAACTTTCGGTCAAAAGTCTCCGCGCACTTTCCCCTCCAGCGGGAGTACCATGCACAGGAGTCGCTGCTTTGCACAGGCTGTTTTGTCTGTGATTCCACTACACACGAGTTTGTTTTCACATAATCGTACATATAAATTATTGTTCTAAAGTGTATAGTCTGACCCAGATATTTCTGCCGCGATCGGCGCATCAGAACGAGAGAACCAGTGTTGCTAATCTGCTTGATAGAAAAATCGCTACAGTGCGCCGAGGCACAGCTGTTCGTAGAACAAGGAAATTAGAGAACTCAGCTCTATCTAAACTTTGAGTATTAAACGCCATGCATTATTACCAGGACTGGGATTAATATGTGCTAACAAGTGGCTTTATATGTACATACATATGGACTAAAAGCGCTAAATGTGGACTAATCCTTGCGTAAAATTAACCAAAATGATGCAAAGAAGACTTTTTCAGAGTGATTTCAATAAAATTAAACAATTTATTATTTTTCCATTCCATTAATAAACATGGTGGCATTTTAACTGTTCACTCCCAATAAGCCCGTCCCACACTGGTACTGGAACTACAACGATATGTGATTGATACACGACTGACACTACCACTGGTTTGAGAGCTAATAAAACTGCTCTACACATGTTTCGTAACAGAAATGAGAGTACCCAATCTTTACTAATATGAGGATGCTGAATACGGAAGTGTTTAAAGTGGAGGACACAGAGTTATGCTTTCCCCCGGTTAAGAGAATTATCATAAAACTTCACCAGCATTAAGTTAATTTGCATCTGTCTTTCACGGCATCTCTCATCTATGTTTTCACGCTTTAATTTCAAAATTTGAATTGTATTAATTCTTCCCAAGTGCCCCCCCCCCCCCGGCCTCCTTTTGAGGGGCTCTTAATATATTTATGCAACGTCCTCCGGCTGTAACCGTAGACAACGTAGACACGCACCTTAGCTCGGCGAGCGCGTTGCGGAGGACGACAACATTTCATAATGTGCATAAATCTACCCATAATGCTAACTGTCTCTTCAGCGGAGAGATGAGACTGCATAGTTCCCAGGGATCGGGTGTTAAAGAGCTTCTCCACAGATTTCAGATGAAATGGGACCAATAACCTATACCTCAACAGAACATCAGGTGATGAAATTTTATATGCCAGTTTATTTTCTTAACAAAATAATATATACACACACGTTTAAAAACAAACTTCCCAGGGTTAACAATAATAATAAGTACCTTGTAAAGCTTACTAAAATTATACATATACTCAAGTAGGGAAAACAGATTTCTTACTTCAAGGCGGTTTCTTACTATTGGGAGGGAGTAAGCCGAAACTAAATATTAAAACGGCCTTTCATCTCTTCACCAGAAGGTGGAGTTTAACTTCTCTATGGTGCTTGGACTCTCGCTTTAGCGGAGAGCACCTTCTCTCGCCCGAAAGCGGAGTGGGGGTTCCTCTATGGTGCTGGGACTCTCGCATAAGCGGAGGGCACCTTCTCTCATCCGAAGATGGAGCGGAACTTCCTTCTTGGTGTTTGGTCTCTCGCCGTAGCGGAGCACACCTTCTCTCGCCCGCAGGCGGAGTCTAACTAACTTGCCAGCCAGGCCTACGCCTTTATATAAGGTTGGCGATGCTAGCGTAAGCGAGCGGAAAATTATTCAACTACATATATTAACATTAAATAGTTACAACAGTTGATTATACATAGTGGTGGATCCGTCTTTACTTGTGACGATCCGAGTTCGTTACAATCTTGATCTAACAATATTTACAATAAACAGTTACAAAAGTTGATCATAGAAGCTAACAAACTTAGAGGTGGATCCGTCTTTACTTGTGACGATCCGGGGTCGTTACAATTTATTAAGTTATGCCCACATTGATTATGATTAATTGTTATGTAACGTGAATTATGCTATCTTGAAAATAAGAGCCAACGTATTGCTTATGGGTAACATCAATTGTGTCGTAACTCAAATTAAGAGCCAATCTTAGAAAATGAAATTCGTATTCGTGATCAGGAGGTTAATTTCAGTAATAAAGAGCTACTTTCCTTTCTGTAACAGAAAAAAGTGAAAATTTGCAGAACAGTGTAACTTGCGAACGTGTTAAACCACGACAATTGGACCACAAACACTCCAAAATGAATCAATCAACAAGTTTCTTGCACTACTTAAGATGAAATTAACGAGTAACATTGTGTAAAACGCGACAAAAATCTATTCTAATTTAAAAAAAAAATCATGTAACATTAATTAGACTCAACAGTAAGTTTTCTTCGTACTTGAAAATTAAAAAACTGGCACACCGGACAAGCTAAGGTACATATCAACCCGTTAAGTTAGAGACAAGGGGGTTTGATTATACCTTCCTGCAACCATCCCAAATTGACAAATTGGCTTGGTCTGTCCATGTTTTTTCTCTTCGTACCGATTTCTTCAATGCACAGAGTATCTTTCGTCTGCATTGTCCTTGAAATCGTGTAAGAACAATTCTTGTGGATATCGCAATGAAATAATGGTCTTTTCCCTCTGCAGGTGGTGGCATGTTACACAATAGATAATTGATTCCCCCAATGACAGAATAATCATATGCTATCTATTCTTCTCTAATTGACAATAGTAAGAAAATACAACAATGGACTCTAATTGCATATCGAACTTAGCAACAAAGAGCCTGTAACTAATATTGCTTCTATTAGAGAGTAATTATTATAATTGTTACGGTTCATATTAATTGTGGCGGTTCAATTTCAAATACGGCGAACAAGTAAAAGTAATATCTAGTAATAATTGAATGTGCAACTTGAGACAATAATGGTGAAACATTCCAGTAGCAGCAATTCAGAAATATTCCTGGAATGTAGTACACATATTTTTCTTAATTTTCAAGCTCGATTGTCTGATTGTGAGCGAACAGTCTTACTGTAACGTTGTGAAAATGGCGGAAAGGAGGAAGAGAGTAGTAAGGAGGCTTCGTCGGTCGCGTTCGTGAAGTGGAAAACCTCTCGACGCCTGATTCGTGAGCAGCAGTGCAGTGTGTTATTATAATCATGCAAGAAACAGGATACGATTCCTTTTAAATCAGGACCCTTTTCCCAATAGTATTTTCTTGCTTCTCTATCCCCCCCCTCCCGCTTTTATTCTGCTGCTGGCTTTGAGGCGCAGTGTGCAGGTGTCATAATTTTCACGAGTGAAAGCGAGATGCCCGAGCCTAATGATGTATACCATAAATTTAAAACTTTCTTTCAATATTAGCTATTCTTATTTTTATTTCAAAACTGACATTATAAGCTATCTGCTAGGCACTCGTCATATAAGGAAAGCTAATCAAGAAGCCCAATTCGTGTGCCTAGCTTCAAAGTACCGCCCAGTAACTTCACTGTATCTGTGGTCTGTTTGTGAGAATTTAAACAGAATATAGAAGATGTGTTGGAGATGCTTTATCTTTCGGAAGTTCGTCTGTTTGCTCTTGGAGCATAACGAATCTAGTTTACATTCCCTTAAGCTGCTAGTATGGATAGACAAAAACTGCGGATTGATGCTAGTCGAAAACGGAATATGGTACCCTGCAGGATCTTTTCCGGATTTTTTATTTGG